>NC_139604.1:8883358-9483358 GCF_964270895.1 Podarcis filfolensis
GGGCTCATGAAACCCAGCAAAGGCCCTCTGGCTCCTCCGTAGTAGGTTTTTATTTAAAATCTCACACACAAATCTTTGCACACCGCTGGCTGCAAAATAACTCTTTCCCCCTAAAGGGAACTCTTTCGATGTGTTTCAGTAACAGATCCTGCGCCATATAAACAACTTCACTCAAGCCAGCTCAGTGTCTGCCAGGGAGAACTCCCTTTGGTAGAGGTGCAAGGGAAAGCAATGCATCTAATTAAGAAAAAGAAGAAATATTTGTATCTGCTGGAGAGATATTTTCAGCATTAATCGATTCGTACAAATACAAAACTCAAGTACCATATAATTAATACCCTAACCGTGCTTTGTAGGTACTCCTCTCCCCCCCCCCACGCAATTCTGGTGCAGATGAGCCTCTTTTATCTGAATTCCCAGAGGGATAGCCACATTAGCCTTTTGCAGCAAAAGCAGCCGAAAGTCTTGTGGCACCTCAAAGGCTAACAAATTATTCAATGGACTGCTGTCAAATGCATGAAATGTTCACACACACAATGGGGTTGGGTGAGGAGGTTTAGCAGTCAAATGCAGAATATAGACAGTGATACAAATACGTTGTCGACTGTTGTAATTCACACACAAAAAGTTGCTGATATGACAGGCATCCTAGCAGTGGAAAAGCCAGTTAACGCATACAAAATCATGGGTCTTAGTTTAATACCCAAATGATAGCATGGGACCTATTGACATATATTCGGTGGGTTCATGTGCGCGTCTTCCTTTGAAGTTCCTTTGCTCCAGGATAGTCACATTCAGATTGTCCTGAGAGGTTGAAATTGCATTACCAAAATAGGTATAGGGGTTAAAAGTAAAGCGGTCGGCGCTGTGGTCTAAACCACTGAGCCTAGGGCTTGCTGATCAGAAGGTCAGTGGTTCGAATCCCCACAACGGGGTGAGCTCCCGTTGCTCTGTCCCAGCTCCTGCCAACCTAGCAGTTCGAAAGCACACCAGTGCGAGTAGATAAATAGGTACCGCTGTGGTGGGAAGGTAAACGGCATTTCTGTGTGCTCTGGTTTCCGTCACGGTGTCCCGTTGCTCCAGAAGTGGTTTAGTCATGCTGGCCACATGACCCGGAAAGCTGTCTGTGGACAGTGGCATAGCTAGCCACTCGGGTGCCGGGTGCGGCGCGTGGTCCTGCAGCTGGGGGTGCGGCGAGCTGCCCATGGGGGCGGGGCATGCTGCATGGAGCCTCTCCGCCGCCTCCCTCTCAGCTGTAGGGTGGCTGAGGGAGAGGCGGAGGGCAGACACAAGCCCCACGCTGCCATTTCAGGCAGCACGGAGCCTGCAGGTACCCAAGTCTCCACATCACTCCTAGGAGAGACGCGAGGCTCGGGCACACTGCAGGCCCCGGACTTTGGTATCCAAACGTTTTGAAAGTCAAACGGACTTCCGGAACAGATTCCATTCGACTTCCAAGGTACTACTGTGCATTGAAATGGCATACTATCGCCATGTTCCCTTCTACCAAATTTAGACCCTCCGTCCATATAAATGGTTTTGGGGTGGGTTTTTTTGCTTATAATTTGGTGCACACATTGATGGTTTTGTTAACATCCTCCCCCCCCCCCCGTAAGTCTTATTTTCAGGAACAAAAATCTGCTTCCCTTATCCATTTTTTGATAAATTATTTGCATTGCTAAAGACACATTAATACCGGCCATAATACCTCTGGTTTTCTTTGTTGCTGCAGCATGAAAGATGTTGCCTGAGAAAAATTCTTTCAGATACTATTCATCTTTTTTCTTTTTTTTAAGAGTATGTGCCTCCTAAATAAATAAAATGTCATGTTCATCACAGACTTTTTTTACAAAAAATCTGCATCTTTTGAAAGGGGTCTGTAGGCCATTAACATCCAATGCCATAAATGTAATTGCTTTATTCGTTCTTTATTTTAAAGTGAAAGAAAGAGAAAGAAAGAAAGAAAGAAAGAAAGAAAGAAAGAATATCAAAAGCAATAACCCTCAGGATTATACTACAGTTCTGTTATCTGGGACTATGCCCCGGCTTTTTGTTAGATTTTTGTAGCTAAAAGTCAGGGAAGATTTTCTTTCTCTCTGTTCTATTTAATTCTTCTGCTCCTGCCTCATCAGATTGTATATTTCTTTTTAAAAAATCGTCTCTTCCAGAGTTTTGATCACTGTTTGATTCCTATTACGCATCATAAACTGAAACAGAAAACCTCATTCATAACAGATTCCTTCTTTTTCAAATACTTTGCTAGAACGTTCTGCTCTTTCCTTTAGAAAAATGTTACTAGGAAGATCTACTAGTGCACCTCTGTCAACTTCCACTTTTGCTTCTACTCTAAATGACTATTATCTTGCTCTTTGAACCCCAACCCATACATCTAGTTAGCGTGGCTGTGGTGAGAATCTTATTGTGAAGACAATTGACCATGGACTAGATCAAGAATGGGCAAACTCAGCCCTCCAGATGTTTCAAGACGACAATTCTCATCATCCCTGACCACTGGTCCTGTTAGCCAGGGATGATGGGAGTTATTGTCCCAAAACATCTGGAGGGCTGAGTCTGCCTATGCCTGGACTAGATCAAAGTTTCCCAAACCTTGGTCTCCAGCTGTTTTTGGATTACAGTTCCCATCTTCCCTGACCACAGGTCCTGCTAGCTAAGGATCATAGGAGTTGTAGTCCAAAAACAGCTGGAGATCCAGGTTTGGGGAAATCCTGAGCTAGATCATATGATCACGCCTCTCATGGGGTGATGAGAGTAGGGAAGAGCTTCTGTGCTGTCTCCATTGTGATCTTGAGTCCAGGAGAGTCCAGCAGAGTTGGTTCAATTGGTTCACATAGTGGGAATGTTCAGGGATGCAGGAGAGGATATATTGTTTGATTATATCCTTTCCAACTTGTGTTAACAAGTTCTACAATTTAGCAGAGTAGCATTCCCCCTTTTAAACTTGCACAGTGGATGCGTTTGCTCAGGCCCGCTAAAGCCTCTAAAATAAGTTTTGTTGGTAATTTCTCATTTAGTCCCTCATAAAAAGATAGACACAACACAATCTTCTATAAAAATATATAAAGAGTTTACTCACTCACATTCTGTTCACAAATGGATCCCAGAAGGCAGACTTAAGTTACAAAAGTAATATACACCTGGAAACTATCCCATAAGGAGATAGCTCCTTTGTTCTCTCTTGGCTGCAAGCCAACATCTTAGGCTAAGCAGATGTTGCTTCTTCGACGAATGTAGTCAGAGAGAGATGGCTGACCAATCCTGCTCTTTTGTTACCTGGGCAGGTGAGGTCATGCCCACCTCTAGTCACATGCAGAGGAAGTCTGTCCCAGCCTAGGAGAAACGGGAAGTTCCGACTGGCTGGTCCAGACATCCCCTTTTATGTCCACTCTAGGGATGTTGTACTTGGCTGCTCTTGTGTTTCACATCCCACACACATCAATCTTGGCAAATGGGGTGCTGGATCCCCAAAACACTGACACAGTTGCAAGGAGGTGAATTCACTCATCCACATGTTGATTTGAATGCCATGTCCAAACAAGGGGCTTGTTCTGAGAGATCAGATCCAGCTTCTGAGGATGTGGACAAGACAAGATGCTTGGAGCACTGCTTCCAGCTACTTGCCCTGTTGCCCTTTGTGGCTAATTCTAACTAGTTGCAGGGGATTGACTGAGTTGTGTGGCAGACGTGTCATTGTGGGATGAGTGGGTGCCTGATGCCTTGAAGGACGGTGCTGCTGCAATGGGGTCGCACTTCCTCAGAAGCTGCAGGCCTGTAGTCTAGGGCGGCTCCTGTTAGAATTCCTGCTCTGTGTTTGCAGTCATGGGATTTTTGTCAATCACATGACGGTGTATATTTTGACTCCACAGAGTGGGTCGTGACGGAGACAGGATGTTTGTGTTACTGTGTTCCGTGAAGTGGGACTATTGTCCTTTATTCATTCTCTTTTCTGTCTGATGCTAGAGAGAGAGGGAGCCATGTTGCAGTGCTCCGTGTGTGTTTATATGTAAATAAAGTAGATTAGCCAAAATGCTGTGTTGCTGAGGTCTGTCACGCGAGCTGCAAAGACTCTGCGGATCCCTAAGTGTGCCGGTGTCTGTTGGCATTGGTCACTGTGATGTTCGGGCTGAAGAAAGCTTTTGAAGCTCCCAAACTATCGACCAGGAGCAGGAGAACATGCCAGTCAGGCATGTGTCTCTGCCAGGGTCCTACTCAATTGTAGGACAAGCTCCTGGGTCTATCACTGTCTGTAGAGACACAAGTGGTGTCCATGGAAATAAGCACCTATTCCCAGCTATGGCTGGTATGCCAGCTACAGTAGTTCTTGGACAGTGATTGTCTGGCCACAGTAGGGGTTGCAAACTAGTGACCCACTGGTCTGATCCAGCCCCCCAGCACTCCAATTTAGCATGACCACTTGCGGGGGGTGTATAGCACCAGCAGATTTTCATTCCAATCATGGTGCTGGGCTGGACAGAAAGGCTTCAACCATTCAGCCCAGTGTCATCCTTCTTCCTCCTTCTGCTTAGAAGATGATAAATCTAATGATTAGGGGAAGGAGGAGATGTTCATCTTGATCGTGCTGAGGTGGATGAAGAAGGTATCTGTTCTTCATTTTAAGAACCAGTGAGGTGTATTTTAATTTGAAATAATTCAAATTAATTCAGCAGTGCCAGTCACCTGTTATCCAGGTAAAATAGTTATAAATCAATCTGTCCAATCAGATGTCAGTCAACATATTAAAGTGAATCATCTGGACATTCAATGAAGATGGTTCAGTCAAATCTTCAAAGCCAGCCAGCTACTCCCCTGTAAAAAGCGGCCCAGAATCAAACAAGGCTGATTTAGCTGTGTCTCAACTAAAGATAATTCATCCAAGTCAGTCAGTCATCAAAATTAATTACCAGATTTCATTCAAAAATAATCAATATTGCCTATAAATCCTGGTTTCAGTTCTTAAAGTTCCTATGATGTTCTTCTTGTCCCACAGAATCCTCCAGCTTTCATCTAGATGAATATCAGCCAAGATTTTTGTTTGATGCCCACAGTTATTAATCTCTTACAAGCCCAGAATCTAAAATTCATTGCCTTTTCATTGCATTTATAATCCATGGCTTATAAATGTTATTGAATTAGCCCAAGAATGACTTAATGTTGAAGTTATAGTTGACCCTTCTCTATACTGTACAGTGATTTAATTCCCATAGTACATTGTGTGTCCAATTGAATATAGCTGGAAAGATGTTCTGATGTTGTTGTTTAGTCCTTTAGTCGTGTCCAACTCTTTGTGACCCCCTGGATCAGAGCACGCCAGGCACTCCTGTCTTCCACTGCCTCCCGCAGTTTAGTCAAACTCATGCTGGTAGCTTCGAGAACACTGTCCAACCATTTTGTCCTCTGCCGTCCCCTTCTCCTTGTGCCCTCAATCTTTCCCAACATCAGGGTCTTTTCCAGGGAGTCTTCTCTTCTCATGAGGTGGCCCAAATATTGGAGCCTTAGCTTCAGGATCAGTCCTTCCAGTGAGCACTCAGGGCTGATTTCCTTCAGAATGGATTGGTTTGATCTTCTTGCAGTCCATGGGACTCTCAAGAGTCTCCTCCAGCACCATAATCCTCCAGCACCATCATTCAAAAGCATCAATTCTGTTGATGTTCTGATACGGCAACTAAATAACCATGAGCTCAGGCACTAGCTCAGAGTAGAGTTGGAAGGGACACCAAGGGCCATCTAGTCCAACCCTCTGCAAGGCAGGATTCTTAGCTGGACATGTGGTCCTGCGATATGAGGCAGGACTTTCTTGGTGGCAACCCTGATGGTAGAATTCCTTTCCCAGGGAATTGTGACTGTCGCCCATGCCATCAAGTTTTAGACACCTACTAAAAACATTTTTGTTTCTCCAGGACTCTAGGACAAAATATTTGCCCCGAATCTCAGTATCATTATTGTTGTGGTATGGTTTTAAATTTTATTATTACCAGAGGTATCAACCCCTCCCCAAATCTGCTTCCTGATATTTCTGCCCCATTCATCCAAACAATATATGGACAGGAGTTAAAGTGTGTTACTGTATTCTTCCGTGTATAAGACAATGCTTTTTGCTAAAATATTTCAGTCAAATATTGGGGGTCAAACAACTCAAGGCTGATCTCTCCCAAATAAGCTCAGCAACTGTGTCATAACTCTTCCCCCCTCCCAAAAAAAGCTCCACACAAAAAGCTCAACAACTCAATAAATATTGATTTTTGAATTTTGGGTTCAAAACAATAGGGGTCGTCTTATACATGGAAAAATATGGTACATTATTTTCTGTCTTTCCACAATTAGCTTCAATGGGACAAATGTATCTTTCCCTACAACACACACACAAACACACACACACACACACACATTATCAATCCGCCAAGCTTTGAAATACAGCGTTTAAAACGGTCCCCTTCTATCAGGCCCATCAAATCTTTCTCCTCTTCTGTGTGCGGAGAGGATTAAGCTTTTTGCTGTCATGCAACATTAAAATAAGAAGGCGCACACAAGGCTGACATGCATTTGACAAAAAATTAATGATTTGTATATCACTTTAATGCCTTGAATCTGCATTTCATGTATGCTAATTAGGTCATAATGGGCCTGTTTGAGAACTGAACTGTCATCCTGCCGCTGTGCTGGTTTCTGGAAGTGGAGATAGAGCTGCCTCCCCCCCCCACCCCCAGTTGGCTCAGAGCTTGCGTGCTGCAACCTGGCAGATCTGTTTGCTGAGCCTAGCTTCCCACCATCCCCTCCACTTTACAAGACAATTGTTTTGAGGATGGGGGAGCTTTCATCTATCAGGGTTATAATGGCATATCTCCACCAGCTAGTTCCTGGGCCCTGCAATACATCCTAGCAGGAAGAGAGAGTACAGTAGCTATATCTAAATGATTGATTCGTAGACTTTTCAAGCTGTCATAGTATATCTCGTAGGGCAGCTGTCAGCTTCTCAGATACATGAAGTTGTATTTATGCAGCACATTATGGGGGAGAGAAAAAATCTAACTCTCTTATTTATGGACAAGGAAGGCTGTAAAACTTAGGAAACAACAACGGCGAAGGATTCAAACTGGGGCTATATTTTACTCTCTTATTGAAAAGCCTTCCCTATCTGGCTGCTGCAGGAAAATAACATCTCTGCCTTTTCATGCAGATCTTTCTCTCTGAGGCAGGAGCAGTGCCAGTGTTTCTAACACAAAGCTAGGCGCAACAAAGAGAGCTTGGGGGAGAGAAATGGCTGCCAATCTCGTGCCAGGAAACGGTGTACCTCACGATAACATTATAGGGGATCTTTCTCTGGTCATAGCAGCAACAGATTTTGAGGGGTTCATGGAAACCCAAAGAGAAACCCAGGCAACGTCCTAGCAATTAGTGCATGCAACTGTTGTGGAAGTTATGCCTTTGCATACCCTCCAAGATTTCTCCGATGAAAACAGGGACGTCCCATTCCATAATGACAATTTTACTATTTATACCTCGACCATCTTATTGGGTTGCCCCAGCCACTCTGGGCGGCTTCCAACATATATACAGTGGTACCTCGGGTTACATACACTTCAGGTTACAGACTCCGCTAACCCAGAAATAGTGCTTCAGGTTAAGAACTTTGCTTCAGGATAAGAGCAGAAATCGTGCAGCAGCAGGAGGCCCCATTAGCTAAAGTGGTGCTTCAGGTTAAGAACAGTTTCAGATTAAGAATGGACCTCCAGAACGAATTAAATACTTAACCCGAGGTGCCACTGTGAAAACATAATAAAACATTTTAAAAATCCCTTCCCTATACAGGATTGCATTCAGACGGCTCAGGGGTTGGATAAATCAATACCTTCCAAATTTCTCCAGTGAAAATAGGAACATCCTTCCATCCCCTCCAACATTTCTCCAATGAAAATAGGGGCATCCTAAAGAAAAGTGGGACATTCTGGGGTCAAATCAGAAACCGGGGCAGCTTCTCTAAATCAGGGACATCCCTGGAAAACGGACACTTGGAAGAGTCTGCCTTTGCTGGGGATTCTCTATGAAGAATATTCAAGAGTTCATAAGATGCCTGGAATGACCTCAAGGAAAGTGTGCTTTAGCAGAAATCAGGAGAGTTCAGAGCTCTAGGTATGCCCCGCGGAGGACCTTAAGGTCCACAAATGACAACATTTTGGAGGTCCCAAGTCGCAAGGTGGTTAGATTGGTCTCAACTAGGGCCAGGGCCTTTTCAGTACTGGCCCCGACTTGGTGCAACGCTCCGTCACAAGAGAATAGGGCCCTGCGGGACTTGATATATTTCCACAGGGCCTGCAAGACAGAGCTGTTCCGCCTGGCCTTTGGTTTGGACTCAGTCTGACCCTTTAGTTTCCCTTCCCCCTTATGGTTTTGATCTATGGGCTACATTTAAAATGAGGCTGCATTTTAAATTGCATTTTAACCTGTATTTTAAATCCCCCCCCCTATTATGTTTTTACTGTAATTTTACTGGTGTTAGCTGGCCTGAGACATTTTGCTGCCTGGGGCGAATGACTAGATAGTGTCTCTGTTCCACCTACTCAGGAGAATGGGGATACTTCAGGGGACTGTTTCCTCCAAGCACACTGCCTCCGTCATCTGAGATAGAAATCTCACTCTGCTGCCTAACGGTCAGACTGGTCCTGCGTACCTCAGGGGAAGAGCACATCTTCTCCATGCAGAAGGTCCCCTACACCAGCCCGGCAACCAAGACAGCTGCTTTTCTACTCAGCCATGAAACTTACTGGGTTTGTTGTTTAGTCGTTTAGTCGTGTCCGACTCTTCATGACCCCATGGACCAGAGCATGCCAGGCACTTCTGTCTTCCACTGCCTCCCGCAGTTTGGTCAAACTCATGCTGGTAGCTTCGAGAACACTATCCAACCATCTCATCCTCTGTCATCCCCTTCTCCTTGTGCCCTCAATCTTTCCCAACATCAGAGTCTTTTCCAGGGAATCTTCTCTTCTCATGAGGTGGCCAAAGTATTGGAGCCTCAGCTTCAGGATCTGTCCTTCCAGTGAGCACTCAGGGCTGATTTTCTTCAGAATGGATAGGTTTGATCTTCTTGCAGTCCATGGGACTCTCAAAGTCTCCTCCAGCACCATAATTCAAAAGCATCAATTCTTCGGCGGTCAGCCTTCTTTATGGTCCAGCTTTCACTTCCATACATCACTACTGGGAAAACCATGGCTTTTACTATACGGACCTTTGTTGGCAACAGCCTGAGGACAGGCTCTGTCTTATTGCTGATATTTGTAAGCCGCTCTGGGCTGGGTTTTCTTTTTAGCTGTAGAGTGGGGTACAAATGCTTCAGATGGATAAACAGAGAGAAAGAAAGTCTCTGGCTGGAATGGCATGGCCTATTTTTAATACCTGAACTTCAGGTATGTTTTTCTCCTATGTGTCTTGGCTCTTTTTGGATGCCTTCAGAGTGTAATATTAATGCTTGCCTGAAGCAAAAACATAGTTCTTTCTCTCCCCCTTCTACATATGAATGTGTTCAGACCCACCTTGAGCAATTAACTTCAGCAAGGCTGCTTTGACACAGAATGCCTGTTGGCTATACTTTTTTTGGTGCATATATAGTGTCCCGAGAGGTTGCTGCAGGATTTGAAGGTGTATTTTGAAATAGAATTTGTGTGAGTGGCAGCGACAAATGTCTTTGTCTTTGTCCCATCAGAGGTAAAGAGATACCTTTCTCCGACTGCTTTTGACAACGTAAACAATCTCGCTTGGGCATTTGACCAGTCCAAGAGAAGCAACAACAACAGAACACAAAGTCAATTGACATGACATATCACAGGCTGTTCATTTACAGCAGGATCAGACAACCTGCAGCCCTCCAGGTGTTGTTGGACTCCAACTCCCATCATCCCTGACCATTGGCCATGCTGGCTGGGGCTGATAGGAGCTGAAGTTTACCAAAACCTGGAGGACCACAAGTTTTCCACCCCAGATTTGAACCACTAATTTATTAGAACAATAACAACAATATGGAAGAATTGTGACAGTAAAACAGCAACTATTTTCTAGACACCGTGATTCCAGTTCTAGAATCTTTGTGGAGAGCACCATGACAAATAATATGGGAGCCCCATCTTCCAACAGGAAATACAAATTGTCTGGTGAAAGACTTCATTCCTGTACACTTATAACTTGTTCCTCTGTGACAATTGCCGTATTTTTTGCTCTATAAGACGCACCAGACCGCAAGACGCACCTAGTTTTTGGAGGAGGAAAACAAGAAAAAAAATATTCTGAATCTCAGAAGCCAGAACAGCAAGAGGGATCGCTGTGCAGTGAAAGTAGCAATCCCTCTTGCTGGTTTGGCTTCTGGGATAGCTGCGCAGCCTGCATTTGCTCCATAAGATGCACACACATTTCCCCTTACTTTTTAGGAGGGAAAAAGTGAAACCTATAGAGCAAAAAATACGGTACTTGTGCAGCTGTGTACACATTATACCTTTAGAGCACATTTGAAGCACATTCAAATTCTTTCCCTCAAAGGATTCTGGGCACTCTAGTTTGTTAAGGGTTGCAACGAATGGTTAACTCTGTGAGAGACAAACTACAGAGCCCAGAATCCTTTGAGGGGAAAGAAGGCTTTAAAGGTACAGCCTGTACACAGCCTGTGTGTGTTTACTTCGTGTTTCCGTTTCTGGAAGAATGAGCAAAAGGGCAATTGGATGGGTGTCAAATGAGGTGTGCCTGTAGATTGTTGTACAAATTCCCCACATTATGCTGATTTTCCAAGGCTGGAAAACGTTTCCTTTCTTCCTTGTTGGGTTTTTGAAGCGTCCCCACCCCTTCCCCAATTTTATGGCCATTGGATATGATCTCTTACAGGCCCCTGGGATGATAAACCCGCAGTCTTTGCCTGCGGGGGCTTCTTTCATCAGCGTGGCTCAGTTTCAAGAGACTCTTTTGGACAGATGGATGACTTCTCCTCTAATTCGGAAGAATGACTTCTCAGCAGCAAGTAATGGGTGCTGTAGCAAATCTATTCTGACAGCCGACAAGCATAGAGAATGGGCTTTGCTCTGCCCCCTTTAATAGGATGTGGTGAAATGGAAAAGCCAGAGGACACAGAAGTGTTTTCAGTTCTGAATGGACAGCACAACATTTGTTTGTGTAACAGGATAGGCCCCAGCATGTGCTGAGTGAACCTCTACATCATAGATTGAGGCCAATTTAACTCCTGTCTACTGAGCTTTAGGTAGCTGACATACCATGGGCTTTATTTTATTTTATTTTATCTATATTATATTCATTTATAATATAAAATATTATAAAATATTATTTATTTTTTAAAAAACTCCACTGAAATCCTGTGAAATAGCCAGCAACTTAGGGCTGGGTTGGTGGTGAATGCCTCTGGGATGGTGAAATATACTCAGAGTCGAGAGTGGATTTCATGCTCTTTATTCAGCTCATAGTGGTGAGGAGGAATGAAAGTTTCCCCAAAGTATCTGCTTTATATACATTATTTTGCACATGATTGGCTAATTCCGGAATTCTCCTGTAGGCCAATCAGGTTGTGGATTTACTTCCATCTGGAGCTGGATTGGGTGGCTCCTGCAGACCAATCATATTGCCGCATTGTTCTAGGACCAATCTGACTGCTGCATTCTGAATCCTATTGTTCTAGGACCAATCAGACTGCTGCATTTTGGATCCTATTGTTCTAGGACCAATCAGACTGCTGCATTTTGGATCCTATTCAACTCAGTACATAACAGATGGGATGAAAACTGAAATACAGTCATACCTTAGATCCCAAACGCCTTGGTACTCATCCATTTTGGCTTCCAAACGCTGCAAACCCAGAAGTGAGTGTTCCGGTTTGCGAATGTTCTTTGGAACCCGAACATTCGAAGTGGCTTCTGATTGGCTGCAGGAGCTTCCTGCAGCCAATCGGAAGCCGCGCCTTGGTTTACAAATGTTTTGGAAGTCGAACGGACTTCTGTAACGGATTCCATACGACTTCTGAGGTACCACTGTGTTATGTACTAAGCTTGGATCTCACTGTATGCACAAATACGAGTCTTGGGGAAATCTGGTAACCGGGTTCTGATTTCATGCTTAGGGTCTTAACTCAGTAAAATTTCCGGCGACGTTTAACCTCCCTCAACGACTGATGGTGATTTAATTACAATTATACACTGCCCAGCCAACCAAGTTCGCTGTGTTTTTGATGTTTTCCATAATGATCATTGCTTCTCTCATTCCCCTCAGCAAAGTGGAATTTGCTCTTTTTCTTTTTTTTTAAAGACACATTTATTTATTGACCAGCCAAGCTCTACTGTGTACTTGTCAGCACTTGTCAAAGCCAGAGGCAAATTGAGTTACTGCAAATCTAAGAGATATTCTTCCGTTGTCATCCGAACAGTGTCCTAAAATAGACCGAGTCCCTTTCAGAGTAGATACTGCCTCCCAAGGGTGAGGCCAGCTGTTCAGAGATACCTGCGGTTCCATTCAAGGCTCAGTTGGTGTTGGCTGCTTTTGGAGCTACATTCAAGTCTGCCTTGTTTGACTAGGTGACACGGCTTGCAATACTTGCCTGCCTTGTGGACCTTGACCTCTGCTTGCTATGTGGCCCCACCCTCTGCCTTGTTGGACCTTGAACTGTGTTGAACTTGTCTTTGATTTCTGGGATTCTTGAACTGAGATCATGGTCCGAGTCACAACTCTGCCCTGAAACAGGTTTTGATCTTACCTTTTTCTGGACCCTGACACCTTCTTAGCTCCCTAATATCAGTGAAGCAAGGCAGCTGATATCTCCTACTAGGTTTCCCCGTCCGTTTGCGATGTTCCATTCCACCCCATCTGCCTGCACTGCTCTGCAGAGAGGCGTCCAACGTCTCGCTTCGCAAGAGCTGCTTTTGTCTGACAAAGCGGGTTCTCCTTCATAGAGAGCACATGTTGTGGTGGGAGCAACCATGACATTGCTGTGCGGGTTAGTTTGGATGGCCACGGATTTGACTGGGCACCTCCAATGTTGCTGGGGAAAATTGATTGTTGCAATTTTATTTGATTGATGGGGGTGCTATATAGGTCCCTGTGCGCAGCGTTGAGCTTCTTCTTTTCGCTGCGCACATTGGATTACCCGCCCACCCTCCCTTTATTTAGGGTTTGTTTGTGCTGACCTTGCTATGCCTGTCATGGGGTGGTGTGCTTTAGAGCAGGGGTGTGGTAGAAATTATACCATTTGGCTGATTGGCTGGTGCCATTTGGGTTTTGCCTAAAAGGTAAAGGGACACCTGACCGTTAGGTCCAGTCGTGACCGACTCTGGGGTTGCGGCGCTTATCTCGCTTTATTGGCCGAGGGAGCCGGCGTACAGCTTCTGGGTAATGTGGCCAGCATGACTAAGCTGCTTCTGGCGAACCAGAGCAGCACACGGAAACGCCATTTACCTTCCCGCTGGAGTGGTACCTATTCATCTACTTGCACTTTTGATGTGCTTTTGAACTGCTAGGTGGGCAGGAGCAGGGACCAAGTAACGGGAGCTCACCCCGTCACAGGGATTTGAACCACTGACCTTCTGATTGGCAAGTCCTAGGCTCTGTGGTTTAACCCACAGCGCCACCCGCTGTGTAGCAAATCGTCACAACTTGTAAGTTGCGGTTAGGCATTGGTTAATTTTTTGGTTGGTGGAGGGGATAAGGTTGGCTGTGCCTGCCCCTGTAATGCTACTGCTGCAAGGGAATTCCATTAAAGGAATCCAGGGGCTTGCCATGCTTTTGTCCGTATCCCTGACAAAGGGCTAGGGCCATGCAAGAGCCCCAGGGAGCATTTGGGGAGAGGTGTGAGCCTGGCACCCAGTTCCATTCTCTCCCCAAAATTGCTTACCCTTACTGACTTCCTCACGGGTGTGGTTGTCAGTTCTGTTCCTACCTCCAAGTGGGAGCGGATAGTCGCTAACCAATGCCTAAGCAACCACTCACTTACTGTAATTCAATAAAGTTGTGGCCAAAATTTTGCCAAAAACCAAAACAAAAATGATGTGTGAACGTGTTTTTATTCAGGGGTGTCTTGGGGGTCCTCGACACACAACGTTGCGCAACACCACGATGGCTTCCTTGCCACCGCTCGCAATCCCATCCCCCTTGCAGTGACTACAAACTGAATAGCGAAAACATGGTAACCACCTCCATGGAGCCAGACTTTTCTCCTGGGCCCAGAATCTCACGGAACCATCGGAGCAAGATCAGAACAAAGGTCTCGCTAATTAAGCAGGCAGGAGGAGAGGGGGGAATAAAATCTAGGAGCAATCTAGCTGGCCTTGGGGACCGGTTTAATTTCATTAGATGGAGAGGAGCTGCATCATCTTGAGCGGTAATTGGTGTGCTGAGCATGTCCCTCTGCACTCGCAATGAGAGAGAATGATAATGATGATATCCCAGGGTTCATATTTTTCGGCCCGGCGTTGCTTTTTCAAGAGGACTAATAAAGTGCATTATTTATAGAGAGGCATTCTGGGAGACTCTTTGGACCACGCCCGCAACGCCTGCCAGCACCCCATGCTGTGTGCCTTTAAGTAGCTTGCTGATAATGTGTGCCTGGTATTCTAGCACACACAATTAGTTTTAGCAATAATTAACCCTCTGCATCTGTTGCTACACCAAGAGAATTCATCCACAAAGACGTAGATTTGGTACATTAAAAAAGCGAAACAATATTCGCCCCCTTATTGCTGCACTATATAAATGGTTGCTAATTTTTGACCGCCAACTCCTATTTCAGAGTGCCTGACAATGTCCTGTTTAAACACACAGGATTCACCCAACTTTTTTTGTGTGTGTGTTCCCTTTCTTGTGCCTTTCGCATGGAATGAAAAGCCTAAATAACGAGAGCCCAACTAAAGATTTTATTTTTATTTTTGAAAAAATACATCTGCAAACCCCAAGGTTTTTCAGCGATGGAGGAGACAGGGTAAGGAAGACAGATGAGCGTGGCATTCAAATGAGTGGGCAACTAATTCAAATTGGTTGGTAAGAAAGTGAGTGGGGAACCAAAAGGAAGGAGGTAAGGAGGCAAGAGTAGCCTGAGGATAATTTCAGATCGCCCATAAGGATGTCTTGTTCAGATTGAAGAGCTAGGGCTGTGTCAGAGGCTTTATAAGACCAGGTAGATCCCTACTGACTTCTCACATTGGGGCCCTCTCTCTGAACTAATAGCTTCAGTCTTCTTCTTTGGCAATCACTTGTAGCCAAGTAAGATGGTCTTCCATGAACACGGTCTTAACAGTGAGTCCATAAGTGACTGTGGAGGTCAATTCTGGATCCACACATCCTTCCACAGTGGGGACACAGGTTTCCGGGTGGGAGTTGGTAACGGTGTGGATTTGCCAAGCGTGCCTTCCTCTTAGCACATTTCTCCCTTGCGTCCTGAGTTCAAGTGTCTTCAAAGCCCATGACACCTTTAGTAAAGGCTGCTCTCCAATTGGAGAGCTCGCAGGCAAGTCTTTCCCAATTGTTGGTGTTTATACTACATTTTTAAAGATTTGCCTTGAGAGAGTCTTTAAACCTCTTTTGTTGACCACCAGCATTATGCTTTCCATGGTCCTCTAGACTCTAAAACTTAGGAAGGTAGGGCTCAGGCAGATATTTCTGGGGAGGAATATCAGGGTATCATGGAAAAGGCAATTTCCCCCATCATTATCTGTCTAATCTCTGGAGGGGGAGGACGTGCGTGCCTCAAAAAGGACCATTGGAAAAAAATCTCATGGGAAATGATGGGTGGGCGAAGGGTTAAGCACCCCTTCCTTCCCAGCTGCTTTTGAATATCCATTTGCACCCTCTTCCTGCCACTTCATATTGCAACCACCAACACTCACCTCTGCTGGCAAGCTTCTGTTTTGGCACTTAGGATGCATAATTCTGTACCCCTACCAATTGGTGCAGTGCGCTGTATAAAATTTGGCACCTTTTGGGTTTCCGAAAAGCTTTGTATTCCTGTTTTTCTAAGGTGCTTTTTAAAAAATGTGTGGATGACTGCCAACCCCCTCCCACCAAACTAAACAACAACAACTCCAGTGTCCCCCTCCCCACTTTGCCGTAATGCACGTCAAAGCCTTTCGAATGTACAAACCACGTTCTGAAGCCCCCCAGCCCACCCTTTGAACAGTTCGCAAAGCTGCTTGTAGCCTTAATACCAGAAAATTTTGAATGGTGCCTGTAAGCTCAAATTGTTTTCTTCTTGCCATGAAATATTTAAGACCACTTTGTGGATGTAAGGCATGAAGGGGAAAGATATTGTGTTTGTTTATGTTTCTTGTTTTCCTTGATTTTTTCTTTTTTTTCTTTTTAAGGATACGGCAGCCTTGTGCCTCCTGGTCCTTACAGCATTCTGCAGATGCAAGCATGCTGAAATAAGCAGGAGTCGTCTCCTCAGAGTAGATTGAGGGCTGCATCCCAAATATTTCTCTTACAAATATTTTCATCAAGGGCTGGAATTATGCAGCAGCTTTCAAATGCCATCAGGTTCACTCACAGTGCAGCTGACAGATACATAGAAGGTTTGATGAAAATATATTCATTTGAAAATATAATTTCTCTGTTGGTTGCTGTGTTCCTGAGCCTCAGTCTGCCTGGACCGCTGGGAGAGGCTGCAGAGCAATGAATGAAGCTCCCCCCGCCCCATCCTCCACTTTCCCTTTCTCTCAAATTACTTGTGAAATAGTAGGGGAACTAATACGTTATATATTCAAATGAAAGGTTTTCAAAAACAGAGTTCAGCTGAACTGCAAATTCAAATCACAAGGGTGATGGGCTTAGAATTGACCTTTATCTTGTCTGTCTGTCAGGGATTTTCAACGAAGAATAAAAAATGCAAAATATGCTCTCTTTCGCCCCAAAGCCATCGCGTAAACCCAAACTGCACTTGCCGGTGGGTGGAGATGGAGAAGAGGAAATGTTTGGGTACAGGTGAGAGGTGTTTTTTTTTTTTAATTCGGACAGGGAAAAAGCTGCGGTGGTCTCTGCCATTTGAGTCCATTCCATTGCTCGTAGGGTTGCAAGTTCTGATCGATCCAAGCCGTGCAATGAATCAACCAAAGCTTTAATTGTGCAGATTAAAATTTACCCCTTGATTAATTAGTGGTGCTGCTCACAATCTCAAGCCACCTTTTAGCGATGCAAAATGGGTCTGGAATTCTAAAGTGTCTTGTGCTTATGTCATGTATTACTAAAAAGTTTTTGGACAGAAATATATCACAAAATCTATTCCTAATTAATGCCAGCGAGCTTTAAAAAGGCCCGGTCTGGGCTATTGGTATGCGGCTGCTCCTTCTTTCATTTTCCCCACGACAGCGGGCATGGCATTTATGGCTGTTTTGCTCCTCTATAGCAACACAGAACCACTTAGAGCATTACATAAGATTGCTATATGCAGAATAACTCTGGAATATAGTTTTTCACGAATGATAAACACTGCGGAGCCCCTTTCTTCCTGAAACTATTTATATCTGTGTGGTTATCATGGGGCATATTATTCAAAATGTACAGTGCTTCACCCAAATTGGGTGGGCATGTATTTATGTATCAGTGTACGCCGTGTGCTAACTGAAAAATCACTGCGGGTTGACCTTCGTAAAGTACCGTATTTTCCGCTCTATAGGACACACTTTTCCCCCTCCAAAAATTAAGGGGAAATGTGTGTGCGTCCTATGGAGCGAATGCAGGCTCCTTGGCTTCAGCGATAGCAACGTGAAGCCTCCAAAGCGCAGAGGGAGCGCTCCCTCCGTGCTCCGGAGGCTTTGCGTTGCTTTCGCTGAAGCCTGGAAAGCGAGACGGGTCGAAGCCTTTGGAGTGCAGTGGGAACTCGCGCTGCGCTCCAAAGGCTTTGGGTTCCTTTTGCTGAAGCCGGGAGAGCAAGACTCTCCTGGCTTCAGCCAAAGGAACCCGAAGCCTTTGGAGCGCAGCGCGAAGTCCTGCTGCGCTCCAAAGGCTTTAGGCGGCTATCCCTGAAGCCTTTGGAGCACAGCGGGAACTTGCGCTGCGCTCCGAAGGCTTCGGGTCAGAGAAAGGAACCCAAAGCCTTTGGAGCGCAGTGCAAGTTCCCGCTGCGCTCCAAAGGCTTCAGGTGGCTAGACCTGAAGCCAAGAGAGCAAGACTCTCCTGGCTTCAGCAGAGAGGGAGAGCTGCACAGCGCCCCTTCAGCGAAGCGGGAGGAGAAATGGAAGGGGCTCCGTTTCTCCTGCCGCTTCGCAGAGAGGGGGAGAATTCCCCCCCCCCCCGTTTTCCCCCTCCTATGGTCCGGTGTGTCCTATAGAGCGAAAAATACGGTAATTACTGTTGCTGATACAGTTATTCTGCTTGGCACCTAAGAACGTTCTCTGCAAGCACTCTGGGGGTATAAGCAGGGAATAATATGGCAAACTGCCTTACTTTAAGACAGACACTTGGTCCATACTGAGCTGGAGGGACCGACAGTCTGATAAGGCAGCTTTCTTTACTCCTTGCTCAGCCTTGTCTGAGAGATGATGCTCCACGTATAGCAGATGGAAGGGGGTTCCATATTACAGGGACAATGGCAGAAGAAAATGTTTGGGGTTTTTTTGGGTCATCAGCAATGGTGACAATCAGGGC
The DNA here is from genome assembly GCF_964270895.1 of Podarcis filfolensis. NCBI lineage: Eukaryota > Metazoa > Chordata > Lepidosauria > Squamata > Lacertidae > Podarcis > Podarcis filfolensis. Next base: position 8,901,980 of record NC_139604.1, read on the forward strand.
CGGATTTAGGCTTAAGCTACTGAAGGTAATGGGGCCCTTTATATGTCCAGCTGGCCTTTGTCAACAACAAATTGTCGCTGTTTTTTGTGTTGAATGTATGCTATATGGTAATTTGTGGACCTAATAGGTATCTAAAGCCATTTGCACATGCAGAATGTAGGCCCCCTATATATAGAAATGAGCAAACCAGTGATATTTTAGGGAGCAGGCTAGCAGGCGGGGCCCACTGCTTACAACATAGGAGCCTACACAACACAAAACACTGTTGCTGTATGTAGGTTTTATTTTATTTCTTTTTATCTTATATTTTGAAAATGTACATCCAGTTGCTTTTTTCCTTTACATTTTTTTGGGGCCCCCAAGAGAGCGAGGCCCTAAGCTATAGCTTGTTTAGCTTATACGTAAATCCAGCACTGGTGACAATAGAGGTACAATATGGGATCCCTGTTCCGGACACTTTGAAAGCCACTGCACTTATTATAGTTGTAATTCATTCCCCTCTAAAATTCCTTGAACACCCCAAATTTAAGTAACAGCGGCATATATGCAGTCACTGTCCAGACAGTGCCTTGCTATTGACCTTTGCTCATAAAATACTTCCGGAAAAACACTGGCTCTGTTATGGTCATTTAAAATATACTCATGCAAGTGGTATTTTCATCTCTCCTAGTACAGTGGTACCTCTAGTTACGAACTTAATTCGTTCCGGAGGTCCGTTCTTAACCTGAAACTGTTCTTAACTAGAGGCTTGCTTTCCCTCATGGAGCCTCTTGCTGCTGCTGCGCCGCTGGCACACGATTTCCGTTCTCATCCTGGGGCAAAGTTCTCAACTCGAGGCAACTCTTCCAGGTTAGCGGAGTTTGTAACCTGAAGCGTTTGTAACCTGAGGCATTTGTAACTCGAGGTACCACTGTATTTTCAGTCTGTTCTCTTTTTCGTCTGTAATAAATAATGCCCACACAATATCAAGATATCGTACATGGTTTCCAAGGTCCATTTCTCTGCCCCCACAATGGGTGCCCTAAGCGATGTACAGAAAAACACATGCAGAAATAGGCTTTTTATGTGGACACTTCAGGGAAAGATAATTGGATATCTTAGCTTATGAAAGTACAGTGGTACCTCGGGTTACATACGCTTCAGGTTACATATGCTTCAGGTTACAGACTCCGCTAACCCAGAAATAGTGCTTCAGGTTAAGAACTCCGGCGGCGTGGCGGCAGCAGGAGGCCCCATTAGCTAAAGTGGTGCTTCAGGTTAAGAACAGTTTCAAGTTAAGAATGGACCTCCAGAACGAATTAAGTACTTAACCCGAGGTACCACTGTATCCAGAAGTCTAATCCAAATTTGGGAAATAATTCAGATGATGACATGGTTTGTTTCTGTGGTTTAAAAATCTGATGCTATGAGTTCTCGCACCAGAAAAGCATCAGACACTCAGCACTGCAAATGTCCAGCCATGCTGGCATTCCAGGGTCATTACGGAGGTGTATCAGCAAAATACCGCTAGAGCAAGACTACACATGCCACTCCTGACGCAACTTGGATGGTCTGAAATAGCTGCATGTTATGAACACATTTTATTTTATTAAGCAGAAATTTTATACTGCTTAATTGTAAATAAGGCCCGTAAGTGATTTTATTTAAATGGCTGTTGTTACTGGTATTATTTATTTAAAACATTTTATGCTTTTCAGCCTCAAAGGCTTTCAGAATGGCTTTCAGATCGATAACAAAGTCCCTGACCTTCATGTCCAGATTGATTCAAGTTGAACTTTGCCTTTCCCACATTCATCATGTGGTTGATGAAGTCAAGTATAGATTTGTATGTTTGTACCTTCCATTTACCGTATTTTTCGCACCATAGGACGCACTTTTTCCCCTCCAAAAATGAAGGGGAAATGTGTGTGCGTCCTATGGTGCGAATGCAGGCTTTCGCTGAAGCCTGGAGAGTGAGAAAGGTCGGTGCGCACCGACCCCTCACGCTCTCCAGGCTTCGCACACCTCTCTGCAAGCAGCGGGAGCCCAGCGCTGGGCTCCCGCTGCTTGCGGAGACTTGCCTGCATGCCGAAGCCTGCACGCGCTGAACTCAGCGCGTCCAGGCTTCGCGGACCTCTCTGCAAGCAGCAGGAGCGCTCCCGCTGCTTGCGGAGAGTTGCCAGCATGCCGAAGCCTGCGCGCGCTGAGATCAGCGCGCCCAGGCTTCGCGGACCTCTCCGCAAACAGCGGGAGCGCTCCCGCTGCTTGCGGAGAGTTGCCAGCATGCCGAAGCCTGCGCGCGCTGAACTCAGCGCGTCCAGGCTTCGCGGACCTCTCTGCAAGCAGCGGGAGCGCTCCCGCTGCTTGCGGAGAGTTGCCAGCATGCCGAAGCCTGCGCGCGCTGAGATCAGCGCGCCCAGGCTTCGCGGACCTCTCCGCAAACAGCGGGAGCGCTCCCGCTGCTTGCGGAGAGTTGCCAGCATGCCGAAGCCTGCGCGCGCTGAGATCAGCGCGCCCAGGCTTCGCGGACCTCTCCGCAAACAGCGGGAGCGCTCCCGCTGCTTGCGGAGAGTTGCCAGCATGCCGAAGCCTGCGCGCGCTGAGATCAGCGCGCCCAGGCTTCGCGGACCTCTCCGCAAACAGCGGGAGCGCTCCCGCTGCTTGCGGAGAGTTGCCAGCATGCCGAAGCCTGCGCGCGCTGAGATCAGCGCGCCCAGGCTTCGCGGACCTCTCCGCAAGCAGTGGGAGCGCTCCCACGGCTTGCAGAGAGCTGCCTGTTTGGGGGCTGGGGTCGGGGGAAGCTCGAGCTTCCCCCGCCCCAGCCCCGCGCCTGGGGGGGGGGGAATTATTTTTCCCCTTTATTTCCCCCCAAAAAAACTGGGTGCGCCCTATGGTCCGGTGCGCCCTATGGTGCGAAAAATACGGTATTTCTATGTGTGGCTCCTTTGGGTGGATATTTGCCGCCGTAAGAAAGCTCCCAGGCAGCTGCTATGAGTGCCGGATTAAACCAGCACATGCATTTCCATACCCTGTCCTCAGGGCATCCTTTCCATGTGCCAAGGAACCTCTACGCATTTGCCATGGGGATGCTGTCAGGCAAGGCCGTCTTTACCCGGGGCTGCAAGGGGTGTGGGGCACCCGGGCGCCGAATTCTGGGGGGCGCCAGGTGCCCACTGCTGAAGCCGCCTAAGCTCTTAACTATCTACCTCTTATGAAATAATAAATAATTTTGATCCAGCTAGAAAAACAAAGGGGACGCGGGTGGTGCTGTGGGTTAACCCACTGAGCCTAGGACTTGCCGATCAGAAGGTCGGTGGTTCAATTCCTGCGACGGAGTGAGCACCCGTTGCTCGGTCCCAGCTCCTGCCAACCTAGCAGTTTGAAAGCACGTCAAAAGTGCAAGTAGATAAATAGGTATCACTCCAGCGGGAAGGTAAACGGTGTTTCCGTGCGCTGCTCTGGTTCGCCAGAAGTGGCTTAGTCATGCCGGCCACATGATCCGGAAGCTGTCTGCCGGCTCCCTTGGCCAATAAAGCGAGATGAGCGCCGCAACCCCAAAGTCGGTCAAAACTGGATCTAACGGTCAGGGGTCTCTTTACCTTTACCTAGAAAAACAAAATACACATATATCTAGGTATTACCGAAATGTCCTTTAGTGAAAGGACTTTCGACTTTGTGCACTCATTAACCAAAGACGTGCTGCGCTAGCAGCGGCGCTTGCCATTCACAATGGCTCCGTGCATGCAAAATTAACTTTTGTTGTTGCTGTCGTTTAGTCGTTTAGTCATGTCCGACTCTTTGTGACGCCATGGACCAGAGCACGCCAGGCACTCCTGTCTTCCACTGCCTCCCGCAGTTTGGTCAAACTCATGCTGGTAGCTTTGAGAACACTGTCCAACCATCTCGTCCTCTGTAATCCCCTTCTCCTTGCACCCTCAACCTTTCCCAACATCAGGGTCTTTTCCAGGGAGTCTTCTCTTCTCATGAGGTGGCCAAAGTATTGGAGCCTCAGCTTCAGGATCTGTCCTTCCAGTGAGCACTCAGGGCTGCTTTCCTTAAGAATGGATAGGTTTGATCTTCTTGCAGTCCGTGGGACTCTCAAGAGTCTCCTCCAGCACCATAATTCAAAAGCATCAATTAACTCTTACATCAAAATATTATGTTACGTATTGTATTGAGCTGCGCTGCTTTGTGGCAGCAGGGTCAGCGGCACCTTTGACACGACTGATGTTTCTCCTAAGCCAGTGCCTAAACAATACTTATAAGTTTAAGTGTGGTAGTGTTGTGTACTTAAGTATGTGTATTGTAAACAAATGAGCAAATAAAAAAGTTTGTTTCTTTTTCCTCCCTCCTTTCGTAAAAAAGAGATAAGGCGTAAGCGTGGTGTCTGACATAAGCATAATAAAAGTTAATTTGGGGGCTTAACTAAATTTGGGGCGCTGGGCAGATCTTTGCACCCCGGAGGCGCATATGATAACGACAGCGCTGCTGTCAGGGATCTTGGGGGACCTTCCAAGACACATATTTGGGTCACTTCTCATCATAGCTGTCAACTTACAGATTTGAAAATAAGGGACCAGCAGCCTCGAAAATAAGGGAGCAGCAGCCAAAATAAGGGATTTTCCGAACACAGGTATGTTCAACTTCTGAGCCCCTCTGAGTCAAAGGCAGAAAACCCAGCCAGCAGCCAAACGAAGCCTCAAGCGGTGGTTCCCACAGCGCAGCAACCCGGCAAAGGGGATGCAGCAAGGAAAACCACCGTCACCTCTCCACTGGGAAGTGCTGAGCAAAGGCGAGTCCCCAGGCAACGCGGCCGATTTGATCGGCACAAGGCATGCAAGCTCCACCCCCCAGTCGTTCTTAGACTCCTTATTGGGTCAGCAACGCAGCCAAGCAACACAGTTGGAGCCTCCCTCCTCCCTGGCCGGCAGGGAGGGAGGGAGAGGTGCTGCTTCCTTTGAAACCTGGGAAATTTAAGGGACACCATAAATAAGGGACAGCAGTGGGAAACGGCGCTGGGGAAAGGCAGTTTCCTGCCATATAAGGGACAGTTGACAGCTATGCTTCTCATTTAAGGCTGCCATTTAAAACATGCTTAAGTTGTGCAGGGTTCACACAAGGGAATGGTCTGACACACATACACACACACACTCACAAAAAAATCATGCGCAAAGAAAACCAGCACATAGGGGCTTTTCTTCCTGATCTGATAGTTTTACTATTGGCCAGGTATTCCAAGATGTGAACCCCCACCTGCAATGCCTCTCTTTATAACTGCTGTCAACCTGCCCCACTGGACTGGGCGAACTGAGAATCCGATAAAGGACGTGCCGGATGCTCTCTTGCCCTCCTTCACAGGAGGGAAAGCTTGTTAATGGGAGATCAGTAATGACATTCCGAGTATTTTTGTTATCTTGAGTCGAGCGATTGCTGTGTGATGATGACAATTAATCCCTGTAGAATTTCGGTGTTTGGGGTGTCAGGAGGAGAAGGCTGAATTTGGAGCCTGCTGTCTGGGAAGGAAAGTGCCAGATGTATTACTTGAGGAACAAGATGTGCCACTAATTCACTGTGTACTCTGGGTGTCATCTAGGCTCCCAAAAAAGAATGATCACCTAGTCGGCGGAGTCAAGATAAATGATGCCGTTCAGGAGATAGCATGCATGTTTATGTAGGGGATTGGGGAATAAGAACTTTGAGAGGGAGATAGATTATAAAAAATTGTAGGAGGGCAATATTACTTACTTGGCAGGTTCATTTCCACCATCAAATAAATACACATTCTGCAGGTATGTTTATCACAGGACCCAGCTAACGCCATCTGTATGGATCTGTGTTAAAATTTGTGATCAGTCAATGGTGCAGGGGAGGGAAGGAAAGGGGGCAGAGAAAAAAAAGCACTGCGAAAGAAACATCTCTGTTCCCAAGCACACTCACAATTCAGAAGACAATGCCTTCTTTCTTCCACATCTCAATTCATGTATATATCTGAACCAATGTGGCATGCATCCAAGTGGCCAAAGGTCTAGAATAAAAACGACGCTGAAACAGGAAATTAATTAGCTGACTGTCTTCTGGATATTTGCTTTGGGAGGACTGTAATAAATTAAGACGCTCATTCCTGAATGACGTGAAGGATGACAGGGGAGAAGGAAAGATATGAAGAAAGGGAGAGCAGCAGCAATAATCCTGGTTGTGTTTAAGCTTTTTGGATGTATCAGACTTTCCTCATGCTGTGTGTTTGGTTTTGGCCAGGATCCTGCCCCCCCCGTAAACAACTTCAAGCTATTACTGATGACTAAATAACGAATGATTCCATCAAGATGAACTTTGAGTTGCTGTATGGGAAATAAATGGGGATGCTGTCCTAAGCCTTTCAAATAGGGAACCAGGGAACCAGGCAGAGGGCCTTCTCGGTAGTGGCACCCGCCCTGTGGAACGCCCTCCCATCAGATGTCAAAGAGATAAACAACTACCTGACATTCAGAAGACATTCAGAAGACAGGGAAGTTTTTAATGTGTGACATTTTAGTGTATTTTTGGTCTTTGTTGGAAGCCGCCCAGAGTGGCTGGGGAAACCCAGCCAGATGAGCGGGGTACAAATAAATAATAATAATAATAATAATAATAATTATTATTATTATTATTTCAAATGCTTAGAGAGTGTAATCCAGAGGCTTACTTTCTGCCTCCACCCTTCAAGTAACTTACTGAATGAAAACAAAAAAAGTATTTTTCACTCTATAAGACGCACCAGACCATAAGACGCACTTAGTTTTTGGAGGAGGAAAACAAGAAAAAAAATATTCTGAATCTCAGAAGCCAGAACAACAAGAGGGATTGCTGCGCAGCAAAAGCAGTGATCCCTCTTGCTGTTATGGCATCTGGGATAGCTGCGCAGCCTGCATTCGCTCCATAAGACGCACACACATTTCCCCTTACTTTTTAGGAGGGAAAAAGTGATTCTTATAGAGCAAAAAATACGGTAGATCATACACGGATGGCATCCTGATGATCTAGAACAGGGGTCAGCAAACTTTTTTCAGCAGGGGGCTGGTCCACTGTCCCTCAGACCTTGGGACAGGACTATATTTTGTGGGGGGGGGGAATGAACCAATTCCTATGCGCCACAAATAACCCAGAGATGCATTTTAAATAAAATGACACATTCTATTCATGTAAAAACATGCTGATTCCCGGACTGTCTGCGGGCCAGGTTTAGAAGGCAACTGGGCGGGATCCAGCCCCCGGCCTTAGTTTGCCTACCCATAGCTTAGCACAGTGTGCAAAGCAAGAGATTGAAAAAGCTCGTAGAAAAGTGGGGAAACAAGGATTTCTTCAGAAGCTCCAACTTTGGCCCAAGGATACACCGGTTTGAAGAAAGTGATTTCAGCTACCATTATTTTACACTGCGTAGCAATCTCTACCTGGGTAAAATCAATTCAGATCACGGCTGACAGTTCTTTATCTTTCCCTATTAAGGGAACCAGGGTGGTCCCTGTGTACATAGGAGCTCCTGCGGAACCATTGGAGAGACCCGGTTAACTTCTGTGGTACGAAGCACATGTCACTAGGCAGCCTGAAGTGATTATTAGCGATAATAACAAGAGTGCCAACCCAGTCTCCAAGCATGGCAAGACTCCGGGGATTCCAGGTGATTTTCCAGGTCTCTGTTTCCTTGGAATCAGAGACAGTAGAGACTGTGGTGTCTTTATGATATATGGTTTCCTTACACAGGCTAAACTGAAGGGGCTCATGGCATCAACACCCCAGAAGGCCTCGCGTCTCCCATAGTCCCAGGCTTGGATTCAAACAGAAATGAAGCGTGGCGTTGCTCTCTGACCTCCTGCCTGCTTCACGTTCAGCTCTCTCTGGCTTTTGTCCTTCTCACAATCAGCAGCGGAATCCTCTGCTAGATCTCCATCCTTGCTGGATCCAGGGGATTAGAAGGGACTCATGAATCATGCAGCCTAATGGCCTCCCACACCATATATTGAAATTGCATGGTTTCACGCAATGAATCCTGGGAACTGTAGTTAGTTAAGGGTGCTCTGGGCGACAAACTACAGTTCCCAGTTCTTTGGGGGAAGCCAACCTGTGTGCATATGTGTGTGATTGTATGAGATACAGACACACAGACACACACACACAGACAGATGAGATCCTCTTCCACTCTTCTTGTTATCAGTCATAATTATTTCGGGCTGTGTATGGTGTACATTTCACGGTCACCACTTTTCTCACTGCTAATCCTTGAGAGTTGTCACTTAACCGTTTTTATTGCTGTGGTGGAAGAGGGTGGGGTGGGGGGCTGGAGAGAATGCATAGCTTGAGGGCTAGGAGAATTCAACGTATCGATAAGCAAGCTGAATAATTTGTGCTGCCAGCAGCAGCTAACATACCAAATTATGACATAACTGTAGGAATAACGGCTGCAGCTGTTGCGTCTGTAAAATGATCTACAATACCACATGCTAATAAGAAAGCCAACATGTCCAAGTCACTTTGTACAATGCCGGCAGACTAATCCCATGCCATGCAGCATGGTGCCAAGAGTGGTCATATCACAGCAAGAGGATAAGGCCTGGAATAATCACATCCTTGGGAAAAAAAATATCCTCTGTGTAATACAATGAAATCCCATTTAAACAAGCCAGGCTTGCGAATCTATTAGAGCTCCGTGTCCCCAGAGTTCTGCTGCTGTGGCACTCCTTATAACACCCAAACGGATGTCTGTTTGCCCGCAAAAACGCAGAGACGCTGGAGCAGCGTATTTACTACCGACTTCTGTCGAGTGCGAGAGCATGTGATGCCTTAGCAAAACTATTATTTCTGTCAGGAGTCTGGGGAACGCGTTGCTAAGCATTCAGGCTTCAAAATCCCCCGCCAGGCTGGGAAAGCCTCTCGTTTTTGTAGGACTCCTGCCAACGCAAGAGCGTCAAGGCATTCAAGTCCAGCCCCACAAATCACTCCCACCCACCCCCTGCCAGCCTCAGTTTCCCATCCTCAAAAAACAGGCTGTTTGTGACGGGATGCAGACTGCCGAACGTGCCAGGAGCCAAAACGCAGGACCAACAAGCTTGGACCCAGAGATTAAGGGGGCACCTGGGCAGAACCATGAAGGGTGGCGAAAACCACGGGAGGTGTTCTCCAGTGAGAGAGTCCACAGCAGGCCAGCATCCGAGCTGCAACATTCCTTTTTCTCCCGCTTGATTGATTGAATTGATATACCACCCTCTACCCAGGGGTCACAGAATAAAATCAAGATATAAAATCAAGATATGAAACCGTAAAATACCTAATAAAAACAACAATCCAATAGCCCCCCCCAAAGAGCCACATTTTAAAAGGGCATAGCATGTAAATCAAATCAGCCAAAGGCCTGGTTAAAAAGGAACGTTTTTGCCTGGCACCTAAAGGTGTATAATGAAGGCGCTAGGCAAACGTCTCTGAGGAGAGCATTCCACAGGCAGGGAGCCACTGCAGAGAAGGCCCCGTTCTCGTGTTGCCACCCTCCACACTTCACGAGGAGGAGGCACACGAAGGATGGCCTCAGAAGATGCTCTCAGGGTCCGGGTAGGTTCATATGGAAAGAGGCGGTCCCTGAGATATTGCGGTCCTGAGCCATTCAAGGCTTTATTTATAAAACCAGCACTTTGAATTGCGACCAGAAACTAATTGGTAGCCAGTGCAGTCGGACCAGGATCGGTGTAATATGCTCAAACTGTCTTGCTCCGGTGAGCAACCTGGTTGCTGAATTCTGCACCAGCTGAAGTTTCTGAATCGCCTTCATGTGGGGTATGAAACACAGAGCAGTCAAATACAACATTCCTAGAGTGGACATGTTTAGACATGAGGAGGGATGTTTGTCCAGCCAGTAGATAAACTTCCTATTTCCTCTTGGGCTGGGACAAACTTCCTCTACATGTGACCAGGCTTCCATGAACAGAATCCAGCCCATGATGCAATGCGGTAGAAATCACACTGTTATGTACTGAGTTGAATAGGATCCAAACTGCAGCAGTCTGATTGGTCCTAGAACAATAGGATTCAGAATGCAGCAGTCTGATTGGTCCTAGAACAATGCAGCAGTATGATTGGGTGGCAGGAACCACCCAATCATGCTCCAGATAGAAGTGAATCCACAACCTGATTGGCTTACAGTAGAATTCCGGAATTAGCCAATCATGTGCAGCCCATTGTGTAAATAATGTATATAAAGCAGATACCTTGAGGGGACTTTCATTCATTCCTCCTCACCACTATGAGCTGAATAAAGAGCATGAAATCACTTTGCGACTCTGAGTATATTTCACACACACACTGCGCACCCTTTAATGATACAACTTTTCCCTCCGTGTGATAAAAGAGAATACTTTTATCGTTGAAATCGTTGCCCAAGCATCCTTAACCGGTGGGAAAAGACAGCGGTGTCCGTTGCCACGAGGAAGTTTTTCCCTTAAAAACGGGGAGGGAGCATGTTTTGCATCAGGAACAGCCATTGCTCAACGAAATGAAATAAATTCTGCAGCAGTTGGAGGTTTTGGCTTGTAGGATCTAATGGGAAAGGAGAAAGATGGATGAGCAAAAGCTCGTCTTTTATAGCAAGCTTTTGTTTGCTTGCTGTCAGGAAAGGGCAGAAGCAGGGACAAGGAGGATCCAGCTTGTTAACCTGCCGCAGCTGACATTTTTTATTGGTTTTTAATTAAAGGCGCCCCCTCCCCCAGCCAACCGCACCAGCATTGCTTGCCTCCTCTCCCACTGCCATTCTGCAACCTCCTCTTGAAACCTCATTAAGGGAGAGGACCACAATTACACTAGGAATCCAGCGTCACCTCTCCTAGTTCCACTTCACTGCCTGATCTGCTTTGTATGGGCAAAGGGCAGCGCCGGGTAATGCAATATGTATCACGTTCTCTTCTGAATCTCGGGACGAAAGGGCAGATCACCAGCATATTCAATATGGATCTTTCTCTCTTTTCGTGTGTCCGGTATTCAAAAGAGAAAACTGCCGTTCATTCCAGATAAAGGACAGATGCAGCGCTTAGGGAGAAATGAAGACACCGAGCCTCTGACTATTGTCGTGATTGCAGCTTTGGATTATGGTGATAATTAAGATTTAATGACAAAACTGAGGACCATGACAGAGGTGAACGGGGACATGTTATGAGCGGCTACATTCTTTCCTGTTAGCTGTCCCAGTGGGCTGCACTGGAAAATTAATTAGCCATCCCAAGTGCGTTTCCATGCCATAAATCGCAGGCCATCCTATATTTTTATAACCAGTGGGTAGGTGAAAGTACGGCTCCCGTACGAGATGCTTTGATACCGACGACTGAAAGATGTATAGCCGGGGACCCCAACTCTGTAGAAGGGAAATGCAAATCCTGCGAGCTGAAAATTATGACTTCTGCCACAGATTAATGGCCTGTGCAGATTAAATTCTCCTTTAACCAAGTATATAAATTTCATTCACAATGACTTGGCAGATTTTGAGAGGGGCTGGTGGGCGACTGATGGGGGGTGTTATGTACTGAAGTTCTCACCCTGGGCCAGCAGGGGGATACTGTAGATAGTTTTCACTCAGGTCCACATATGCAAATAAGGGATTGAAAGTGACGTTCAGTGATTGGATAGTTACAGAAAATGGTTACTGTTGCGTTGTAGTGGAGCTCTATATAAGCAGGCTGGCTGAACCCTTCAGTTCAGTTCTGTTCTGGCCTGTGAATAAACAAGAGCTGTTTGAAGAATCGCTGTGTTGTCTGATATGTTCACCCACAACTTAACAGGGGGCTGTGAAAATAATAAAGTGCTGGAGGCCTGCTGAGAAAAAAGGAGGGAGACAATGAGCGGAGGGTAAAATTTAGGGTGCTTCCAGCCATCCTCTGAACCCTGGAAGGAAGAAAAATTTCCAGATGTTCAGGATGGAAGTGGTCAATAATGTTCTAGGGTCATCACCCAGCACATTTTGGCTGTGGAATTCCAGGCCTCAATGTTTCGAGACTTTGGATATTGGGTGGCACCTGGTTATCTTTTCTCATGTGTCCACCATGATTGTATACCTACCATAAAAAGGTAAAGGGACCCCTGACCATTAGGTCCAGTCTTGGCCGACTATGGGGTTGCGGCGCTCATCTCGCTTTATTGGCCGAGGGAGCCGGTGTACAGCTTCTGGGTCATGTGGCCAGCATGACTGAGCCGCTGTAGATAAATAGGAGTGGTACCTATTTATCTACAGTGGTACCTCGGGTGACAAACGCTTCAGGTTACATACGCTTCAGGTTACACACGCTTGAGGTTACAGACTCCGCTAACCCAGAAATAGCACCTCGGGTTAAGAACTTTGCTTCAGGATGAGAACAGAAATTGTGCTATGGCAGGGCGGCAGCAGCGGGAGGCCCCATTAGCTAAAGTGATGCTTCAGGTTAAGAACAGTTTCAGGTTAAGAACAAACCTCCGAAACGAATTAAGTACTTAACCCGAGGTACCACTGTACTTGCACTTTAATGTGCTTTCGAACTGCTAGGTTGGCAGGAGCAGGGACCGAGCAACGGGAGCTCACCCCGTCGCGGGGATTCGAACCGTTGACCTTCTGATTGGCAAGTCCTAGGCTCTGTGGTTTAACCCACAGCGCCACTCGCGTCCCTATCATGGTTTGCATCTAATCATCATCATCATCTAGTTTATCAGTGACCTTCAGACATAATGTTATATTCTCTGCAGCACAGTATACCTGAAGGAGCGTCTCCACCCCCACCATTCAGCCCGGACCTCCGAGGGCCTTCTGAGGGTTCCCTCACTGCGAGAAGCGAGGTTACAGGGAACTAGGCAGAGGGCCTTCTTGGTAGTGGCACCTGCCCTGTGGAAATCCCTCCTATCAGATGTCAAGGAGATAAAGAGCTATCTGACTGTTAGAAGACATCTGAAGGCAGCCCTGTTTAGGGAAGTTTTTAATGTTTGAAGCTTTATTCTATTTTTAGTGTTCTGTTGGAAGCAGCCCAGAGTGGCTGGGGAAACCCAGCCAGATGTGCAGGGTATTAAAATTATTAAAATTATTATTATGTGCTGAAGTGGCTCAGCACTTCATTGCAACCAAACAGATGTTGAGGAAATCTAGGGTGTGTTCTAAATTCCTCAGCACCACTTGGCTTCCTATCAAGTAATACTGCAAGCCAGAGCATGTTTTCTAACAGAAACCAGAGGTTAACTTTGTGATGGTAAAATCCAGTGCCCTTGCCTCTTGCGCTCCATTCTACAGCATTGCTGTTCCGCCCCCTGCAGTGTGGTACCCAGTGCGGCTTCTAGGTTTTCTTATTTCTCTCTCACCCCTTGGGTGCTTCCAGTTGGAGGTGTTGTTTTGTTTTTTAGTTTTATGTTTTCCCACTGTATGCTCTAGCACAGGATTCCTCAACCTTGGCCCTCCAGATGTTTTTGGCCTACAACTCCCATGATCCCTAGCTAGCAGGACCAGTGGTCAGGGATGATGGGAATTGTAGTCTCCAAACATCTGGAGGGCCGAGGTTGAGGAGGACCGCTCTAGCACTTACCACTTTCTTCATCAGGCTCTCACGCACACATCTTCCATAACATCGGTGTTCACTGCTACAGGTCAGAGAGCGGAAATTCCACATTAAAACCCCTAGGTTGTGTATACACATTACCAACTTAAAACGCAATGGGGTTATGCTTCTTTCTCAATTCAGATTGAAGCTGGTTTAGGGGGAACTGAGTACACTGCTTCCCAAACCAACGATGGGAGCACACTGGATGCAGAGTAAACAGGAGTGTGTAGAGTAAACAGCTTTAAGGTTTCAACCAAGGTGCGGAGTGCATCAGGATAAGAACCCAGTGAGGTTGTTGCTTGCCTAAGGATATGCTAGCCTTATGGCTGAACAGGAATGAGCCTAAGGCTTACCTAGTCTCCGTTTGACGGAACCACAAGCAATCTATAAGAAAAGGGGAACGGTCCAGAGTAAGCGAAATTGACAGTTGTGTTATTCTTATGCTGTTTTGACAGTCTTTCATACAGCTGGAGCCCATTACGCCCACTTCCTCCTGGATTGATAAATATTCATCTAAAATTTATTTGAGCAACACAGGGGCATCTTGAGCTTCTCACAGAAAAGGAGGCCCACCAAGTTCCTTTCCCCACAAATAAATAAATGCAGCTTTTTTTTAATGTGTCCATTTGTGGCATTCCGTTTCTGGCATCTCACTTACCCTGTTTTGATTGTCTCTAAAGGAACAAACAACACATTTTAACTCTTTGCAAAAGGGAAAGCGAGAGAGAAAGAATAGGAGCTGGCTTCCAGTTGTTATGGCAACTAAACTTCTAAAAATAATGCAAAGAAAAGACCACCTTTAATATTGCAAGAAGTTGTTATGGTAACTTGAATTTTTAAAGTAACTAGGTTAAACTACACTTTTTATTCACAACTCTGCATAAACAAATTCTGATTAAAATATCAGGTTTAATTTAATCAGTTAATTAATGTCACTAAATGTCATTTATCTTATAACTCATTCATATTCAGAGCAAAATTACCCAACTTACTGAGTTCTAGCTATTCTGTCATCAGCCTGATATTTTGGAGAAGAAAGATGCATTTATTTTGACTTCCCCTGCCCCCAACAGCAGAAACAGAAATTTTGCTGTTTTGATCATAAAATCATGGAATTGTAGAGTTGAAAGGGACCCTGAGGATCATTTAGTCCAATGCTGTCCTGTATGCGGATCAAACCAGCAACCTTGCTGTTATCAAAACCATGCTCTAACCAGCTGAGCTATCCAGGCTTGTGTTATACAAGGTGTGACCGGAAAGTTCGGTGAACGGTCACAGAAATCGGACAGCGAGAAATATTCGAACATACAATCGGCATCAGAAACCCACGAAATGCTCACAATTGTGTACAGAGGTGAAGCTGTAACTCAAAAGACAGTGTATGAGTGGTTTAAGTGTTTCTGTGAAGGGCGGCAAACCATTGAAGATGACCCTTAGTCTGGCAGACCGTCAATGAACAAAATGGTGGCAAATGTCAACAGAGTTCGTGAGTTACTGATGTGGGATCAACGTTTGTCCATCCGAATGATGGTGGAATAATTGCATATTCTGCATGAAATTGTTACTGAGCTTACTGATTTGACCCACCCTCCATATTCTCCTGATCTGGCCCCATCGGATTTCTTTCTTTTTCCAAAACTGAAATCTGCTCTGAAAGGGCAGAGGATTTCCACACATCCATTCTGCTATGACGAGGGAACTAAAGCAGTATGAAAATAGGAATTCTCCAGACGTTTCCAACAGTTCTATGAATGTTGTCAATGGTGAATTGTATCGGGGGGAGGCCTGCTTTGAAGGCCTGTAAGGGACGTGGGTGGTGCTGTGGGTTAAACCACGGAGCCTAGGACTTGCCGATCAGAAGGTCGGTGGTTCGAATCCCCGCGACAGGGTGAGCTCCCATTGCTCGGTCCCTGCTCCTGCCAACCTAGCAGTTCGAAAGCACGTCAGTGCAAGTAGATAAATAGGTACCGCTCCAGTGGGAAGGTAAACGGCGTCTCCGTGCGCTGCTCTGGTTCGCCAGAAGCGGCTTAGTCATGGTGGCCACATGACCCAGAAGCTGTCTACAGACAAACACCGGCTTCCTCGGCCAATACAGCCAGATGTGCACCGCAACCCCAGAGTCGGTCACGACTGAAGAAGAAGAAGAAGAGTTTGGATTTGATATCCTGCTTTATCACTACCCGAAGGAGTCTCAAAGCAGCTAACAATCTCCTTTCCCTTCCTCCCCCACAACAAACACTCTGTGAGGTAAGTGGGGCTGAGAGACTTCAGAGAAGTGTGACTAGCTCAAGGTCACCCAGCAGCTGCATGTGGAGTAGCGGGGAATCGAACCCAGTTCACCAGATTACGAGTCCACCACTCTTAACCACTACACCACACTGGCTCTCTAATGGTCAGGCTGGACCTAATGGTCAGGGATCCCTTTACCTTTACCTTTAGGGCGGGAGAAGGGAAGGGCAGTGGGCACATTCTACAATTTCCCTTCAAAATATACAAAAACAAGGGCCCGGTCCTTTCCTGCATCATGCAGAACTCACACAGGATGTACAGTCGTATCTTGGAGGTCAAATGGAATCCGTTCCGGAAGTCCATTTGACTTCCAAAATGTTTGGAAACCAAAGCGCGGCTTCTGATTGGCTGCAGAAAGCTCCTGCAGCCAACCAGAAGCTACAGAAGATGTTCGGCTTCTGAAAATAGTTTGAAAACCGGAACACTCACTTCTGGGTTTCGATAGTTCGGGAGCCAAGGCGTTTGGGATCCAAGGTACGACTGTATATGTTTTGCACTTGGTTGTCTAGTACTGCGTATGCAACATAAAATGTAGCCAGCACCCCTGGGCATTTTGGCAAATTCAGAAAATCCGCCCGGATGGACATTTTACTGCTGAAAAAGAGGACATGTCCTGGAAAAAAGAGGATGTATGGCATCCCTGTGTAAGTCTCCAGCCCTTCTAGAAAGAAAATTAGGAAGCATAATGCATAAAAACATTAAATGCATAATAAAAACAAAAGCAATACAAACCAATAACCCCTCCACCCCACCAATGTGGCATCATCGGCGAAGCATCACAGAACCACTAATAAAACAGAACCAAGTAATGCACTATGGTGGTGTCAAGAACATGTTGCAGAAGACACACCTGTAATAAAAAAACCAGACTGGAGGGGCCTTTAGGCTGTCACCCACCAACGTCTTAGAATCATAGAATCATAGAGTTGGAAGAGACCACAAGGGCCATCGAGTCCAACCCCCTGCCAAGCAGGGGGTTTTACCTGGGAGAAGGACCATGGAGCTCAGTGTGCTTACTTCTGAGCAGACGTGTAGAAAGGCACTGCTGGTATCGCTTAGAGCGTGTATTATTGCTGGCCTAGCTGTTTTCCATACTTTGTGTGAAGGTAAGTATAAGAGAATGACTTTTTACAGCCTCCCCTTCTCTAGCCTCACACTAAAATGACGGCCAAGATAAACGGTGCCTTTATCATTCCTCTCCCACAGTATTTCTGGTGGGCTGTCTGCTTTTAAAATTTATTCATTCATTTATCCTTATTATTATTATTTTTAAAATAAAAAAGATAAATGCAAAACAGGAATATATTCCCTTGGGGTTTAGGCAGCCAGGGATCTTCCGACTTGTGCAAAGGATTCTGCGGAAGAAGAAGAAGAAGAAGAAGAGTTTGGATTTGATACCCCGCTTTATCACTACCCGAAGGAGTCTCAAAGCGGCTCACAATCTCCTTTCCCTTCCTCCCCCACAACAAACACTCGGTGAGGTGAGTGGGGCTGAGAGACTTCAGAGAAGTGTGACTGGCCCAAGGTCATCCAGCAGCTGCGGAAGACTAGGAACTGTTTGCACTAGGTGTGAGGAGAGTTGAGGGCCTCTCTAAAAATGTGGCATATGTCTTCTTCCCCCACTGGGGACATTAACTTCCAAAAGGCTCTACTCCTGGGAAGAGGAACGGATTGCCCTCGCCTTGTTGTCGACTTCAGCTGTTTGATTAGGAATGCGAATTACCTGGAATCGCCAGAGATTATTACATCGGACAAGCGCTTAGGAGTATTGATCAGAGTTGACTCTAGTGACTAGGCAGTGCAAGGGCACAGCTGCCAGAGTGGCAGCACGAGGCAACAGCTGCGGACAGGCAGGAGAAGCCAGGAAGTACTCAACTGTAGCTTCTGTAAACCGTTTTGGACGTGTCATTTATCTTCTTCTTCAGAGAGGACACGGAAGGGCGACAAGGCCCACAAGGAGACGAGGAAGGCGCAACGTGTGGAATTGTGGAGTTGGAACGGACCCTGATGGTCGTTCAAGCCAACATTTCCATTGAGGTATTCCTGCCACCCCTGTGCCCCAAATTTGTGGCTGTTCCAGAGGTTGAGAGGGCAGGTTCTGTTCATGAGCGAGGAGCCGCTTTGAGCCAGATGATCTGGTTCCACAACCGTGCCATAATTGGTCTTCACAACCTTAAAGTACTACCTGGGTGGGGTCATCTTTGAGGGACCGAAAAGCTTCAGTTTGGGCAACTTGTTGCTGATGAAGTGGCCCATTTTCCCTTCTGTGCCATTCAACAACAAGCCTTCATCTGGTCCTCACCTGTCAGGGACTGGGCAGAGGAGGAATGGCGGAGACCGCCTCCCCAGCCTCACCCTTCCAGAGAAGAGGAAAACAGTTTAGATTTACAACATGGGTTTGAGGGAGGTCATAGCTCAGAAGCAGATGAGGGGGAAAGTTGGGAAATAATTGGGGGAGGGGCGGAAGCAGCAGGAGGACGACAGCTGATGGACATAGTGTCTTTAGAAAGCATTTCAGGCCCTCCATCTCCCAGAACCCAGCGAGCCTTGAAAGTGGGAGAGCAAAGAGCTCAAAGACAGAGGGCATGTAGCAGCACCCGTAGGAGAGACAATGAGAATGACGAATGAGGAAGTGGGAGAGACGGGTGGGTGGGTGGGTGAGTGGAGATTCATTTGGGACAACACCATTATCCAAGAGGCTCGGTTCTATAGCCTCTCTCTGTAAATACTGAATAAAAATAGGATGGTAAGAAACATTCCCTTGTCTTTGTACGTTCATGGGCAACCAGACGTGAGTTGCTGGCCTGACACCCCCTGTTCTTGGGGCTGAACATCTAACAGAACTCATCACTGGCACATTGGCATGAGCCATAGGAATTTTTTTATCCAGAACTCGCCAGAGCTCAGTTCTAGCACCTCTCAGGTGGGCGCCATTGCCATTCTAAGAGGTGGCATTCATGGTGAGTTCTGGCACCTCTTTTCCTAGAAAAATAGCAGTGGGCTTGGCCATGGCTTGTTGTGTTAGGGTTCCTTTGCCTACCATCGCCAGTATGACGGTAGTGGCTCTACTTAGGCCAGAGATATTTAGGTTCAAATCTCTGTTCAGCCCTGAAGTTCGCTGTGTGACATTGGGCCCTTTGCTCTCCCTCAGCCCACCCTGTTTCACAGGGCCGCTGTGGAATTTAAATCAAGGAGAAGTAAGTGTGTTTGCCACCATGACATTGAAGGGCATGGAGATTGATTGGTTGATAGGGAGATAAATAAATAAATGACATTTCTCCTTCACAGTCTGGAGATACTGCAGATATTTCGCCACGATTGCCACTTGTTCTAGAAGCCATTGTGTGCAGGGAAAAAGCCAAGTGTGAGGTGACTTGCGGCACAGTAAGGATACCTACAAGGGGTTATGTGTTGCCGTCTACGAATACCTGACTGAAAAGAAAAAATAGAAATCTGTGGGGCCAAATAGGTACAGGCAGTGTTCAATGCTGCTGAAAAGAGCAGGTTTTTCGATCTATGGCGCTCAAAGGGCTTATCCCTTTGTATTTACGAGGTGTATTGAGCTGGTGTGAGCGAGAGAGTTTAAAAGTTAATTAAAATGTTTACAGTTCTCACAATGGCGAGGGGTGAACAAAAAGAAAAAAGAAAAAAGAGGCGAGCTGCCCTTTATAAAGGGGGTGCCCTTGATACAGCACATTAATTTGTTATAAAGCATGAAATAAGACAATTTAAGGGAAATTAGAATTAATATGAAACATTTGTCTCCAGCCTTGGTTAAACGGTAACACGGAACGGCCTAACCCAATAGTCAAGGAATACAGCGTCGGGAGATAAGCTGAAATTAAACTGTGCAGCACCATGTAATCCCCCTTTTGAAGAGAGCAGTTTGATGCAAAATATCTTTACATGTCTTCATAATGGAAAGCAGATAAGGGAAGCGATAGGGAGCTTGCGGTAAATAGAACGTCACAGCACAAAAGCACATTGCTCCTCGCAAATCCTTCCTGCCGTTTTCTCTGCTCTCCTCCTCCTTCCCTGTCAGTGATTATATTGTAAGCATACTTAGAAACCCGGGACACAGTTACCAATGCCAGGTTTGCTCGAGAGTTGTGCCCCCCCACCCCATGGTAAAGCTCCTACTGACTCCAGTAGGTTAGGTTCCTGTTTATTTCACCGTCTTGCAACCATATGGAAAGCTCTCAGCTCCTTGGGCTCCATTGTGCATTTTTCATATATCGAAACTCTGAAGTCAGAGGGGGCGGAGGAAAGAGATTTTTGTTTGCTCAGGTTGCTGATGGGTGCTCCAGCCCTCAGCAAAGATCCATGCGAGTAGGTAAGGTGAACAATCTGCGCCCGGGTTGCGTGGCGAGTTCCCGCCTCCCCCCAAGGAAATAAAGACACAGGACACAAGAAATCTGGTTAATGGGTCAAATTAGGGCACAGCTTTATGGATTACAGGAATTGAGCGGTATTGGCTTAGGCATTGGTCCTAACAACTAACCGGCTTGAGGGCCGGTAAGGGTTAACCACCAGTGGGAGGAGTCCTGCTGAGGCACGTCAACTAGGACCTCCCCCCGGGGTCACCGCGTGGGGGCGTGCTGTGGGCCCACACTTCCTTAGGCTTAGGACAAGGCCACGCCCCCCGGAATCCTTTACCGGACTACCCTTTGTTTGGGGGAAGGTGATGGCGTTCCTGCCCCCCTTCATCTGCATAACAATAGATCGTACACCCACCAATGCCTAACCGCCAATACCAAGGAGTTGTGACGGTTTGCTACGAGGTAGGCGGAAATCAACTGGCTGGTGCCAATCTGCCATTTTGAAAAATTCCTACCAGGCTCCTTGACGGCGACCAACCGAAGTTCATAGCAACGTCAGAAAACCTACCTAAAGGGTGGGAAGGGAGGGAAAACCAGGTCAGCTGCAGCGAGGGAAAGAGGGGGAGCCTTGGCCGCGGCAGACCTAAGTAGGCGAGGCCACACCCCCGGAGCCAGCCGATTGGCTGGCCCGGGGTATGACGTGGCCGAGGATTCCCTCTGCTATCGCGTGGGCTGGAGCCAGCCCCCGTGAGTGTGGGGAAGGGGCGTAAAGCCCGCAACCCCACCTCCTCCTTATCTCAGAAGTCACTTTGTACTGTGCAAAGCATATGTAGTTCCTGGAACTGTGCAAACGTTTTCACAAGACTCGCATCTGCTGTCACCCACTGACAAAGAATTCCGTGAAGCTCAAAAGGCGACATGTTCCTTCAGCAGAAATTAACCCAATATAATCACATTCCCTAACTTGTATATTTCATCTTCTGCGATCACATTTCAGCAGTTATCTCCAACGCGCACAGGTTAATGTGGTTAACTGTACTAAATAAACCCAGACTTGGGAGAATGAAAGTGATTCAACAGTATCTTTTGTTCTTTTTGTGTCTGAAGTGCATAGCTGATAATATCAGCAGTCTGATCAACACTTTAACGTTGAGGTAGATAGTGTGATAGGAATTTTATGGTCTTAGATATATGGTAATGTTCATAAGTGTACCAACCAAGCACGTACATAGATCAGCACAGGAAGACCAACCTGGAACCATTTTGATTCCTAAACTGAGTAAATGTTTTCACTATAAGGTCAAAGTGGGAAACCTCCCCATTGTCTCTTTCCTCACAAATCCTGTCTTAAGGGCACATTTAAGATATGAATAGGGTGTGCGCCTGTGACCTGGCCCAGGAACTAGGTATTTATCATTACAAAAGACTGGCCAGGCTACCCAGGAAATCCAATCAAGTAACCTGCCAGACAGGAGACAAACAACGACAGGAGAAAAACAACATTCACATTTCTGTTTTAAGACCACCTTTTCTGTGATGTAGGTATGAGGTATCTGAGGGGTAGTCTTGATCTACAGGGTGGCAATTTCAAAAGTCTTTATAAGGCCTTGCGCGCCATTTGTCTGGGTTCCTCCTCTCTCCTGCGTGTGAGGGGAGCACCCTGTTGCAACAGATCAACAAAGATCAAGCTTACTAGCTGCTTTGCTTCTCAATATTCTCCGGTTGGCCTCTGTTATTCTCTCCTACCAATAGGGAACCTATGTAAGGACTCTATATGGGCTCCTGTATACCCCATAAGGGAAAAGGGCAATTTTTGTTTACAACAATAGAGGATTGGTACATGAGGATAGCTTAGTGGGTAAAGCGTGAGACTCTTAATCTTGGGGTTGTGGGTTCGAACCCCACGTGGGTCAAAAGATTCCTGCATTGCGGGGGGCTGGACTAGAATCAGTAGTTCTCAACCTGTGGGTCCCCAGGTGTTGCTGGACTACAACTCCCATCAACCCTGAGTTCTGGCCTTGCTAGCTAGGGGTGATGGGAGTTGTAGTTCAACAACATCTGCGATATTTTGTTGGTCTCAAGGAAAAGAACGACAGTTAAACAATGAACATATGTAGAGTATGCATTTCCAAGGACAGAAAACCAAGAGACCACAGACCTTTTGCAGCTTCAGTCCTACTAGAATTCACTATGCCCCTTCAGAAAGTGAGAGCCAGCGTGGTGTAGTGGTTAAGAGCGGTGGACTCATAATCTGGTGAACCGGGTTTGATTCCCTGCTCCTCCACATGCAGCTGCTGGGTGACCTTGGGCTAGTCACACTTCTCTGAAGTCTCTCAGCCCCACTCACCTCACAGAGTGTTTGTTGTGTGGGAGGAAGGGAAAGGAGAATGTCAGCCGCTTTGAGACTCCTTCGGGTAGTGATAAAGCAGGATATCAAATCCAAACTCCTCTTCTTCTTCTTCTTCTTCTTCTTCGTCGTCGTCGTCGTCGTCGTCGTCGTCATCAGAAGCTACAAGAACAGGCTGTGGCAAGTTCTTGTTCACAGAACTTGGAAGAGGAAGCTAGACTTTATCAAAATGACCACATTCCAACACACCTCTGGTCGCCCTGCTGTGTCGTGTTAGGCATCAGGAAAGAGCAACCGTCCATTCGTCATTGCAGTATGACCAGTGCGCCAGATTTCCAATGCAGTGCAATTTTCACATAGTTTAATTTTATGTGCACAAATACACAAAAAGGTAAAGAACCCCCGGACAGTTAAGTCCAGTCAAAGGCAGCTATGGGGTTGCAGCGCTCATCTTGCTTTCAGGCCGAGGGAGCCAGCGTTTGTCCACAAACAGCTTTCCGGGTCATGTGGCCAGCATGACTCAACCACTTCTGGCGCAACAGGACACCATGACGGAAGCCAGAGCACACGGAAACGCCGTTTACCTTCCCGCTGGAACGGTACCTATTTATCTACTTGCACTGGTGTGCTTTCGAACTGCTAGGTTGGCAGGAGCTGGGACAGAGGAATGGGAGCTCACCCCATCACAGGGATTTGAACTGCCGACCTTCTGATTGGCAAGCCCAAGAGGCTCAGTGGTTTAGACCACAGTGCCATCCGCGTCCTGTGACAAATACATAAGGCTGGTGTTGCTGAGGTAGTCGCTATCACCCTCTCTTGAGGACGCCATTTTCAGGCTGTGTCTGACAGCACATCTGTGAGGAAATGGAGAAACCGAGAAGGAGCGCAGTTTGACTTCTAGGACCCAGCTGGAAGCCACTAGGTTCATCAGTCTCTCAATTTCAATGTTCACCAGGTGTATGAAAGGAATATCATTACTTTGTGCCAGTTTCTGCAGTTGTGAGATGACAAAAAGAAAAAACAAAACCCGTTACAGCCAGACTGGTGGCTCTTTGGCTCAAGGAGACAGCATGACAGTACCTCCAGGAGAAAATTGGCTGACCCATGAGAATTGTACTATTGACCAATCCGCCTTCCTGTACCATTAAAACTACCTAAAGCGAGTTACTAAGCTACATTTGCTGTATCAGAAGGGACAGGAACTTCTGTTGCAGAAAAAATGGCCTTTCTGAAATCCCCGCATACACATAACTTCATTGGGTCTCACTGTTGCCTGGCAGATGCTGAAAACTGCAAAAATAATCAGCTGAGCTCTTCATGTCTCGGTCAAGAAAAGCTCTTTTAGCAGTGGTAAATTTTGTTTTTCAGAACTGGCAGCATGTTCACGGTCCCGTGTATGTCTACTCAGAAGTAACTCGATGGGACTTAGGGCTCATCTGGACTTCTTTTTGTGACACACTTCTAGGCACATGTCTGCTTTTTAAATATCTGTGTCTGAGCTTGTTTCCATTTCCTTTTGCCCCGGTGCTTTCTTTGCAAAAATGAAACAAAACAAAAAGCAAAAACTCTCTTTACTGCTGATTCAGAGCAAACAGCAATCTGCAAAAAAGCCAAATCGCTGCTGGTCTTCTTGGGAATCCTAGGTAATAAAGCTGTTTGTATGTATGACAGAGTGGGGACGCGGGTGGCGCTGTGGGTTAAAGCACAGAGTCTAGGACTTGCCGATCAGAAGGTTGGCGGTTCGATTCCCCGTGACGGGGTGAGCTCCCATCGCTCGGTCCCTGCTCCTGCCAACCTAGCAGTTCGAAAGCACATCAAAGTGCAAGTAGATAAATAGGTACCGCTCTGGTGGGAAGGTAAACGGCGTTTCCGTGTGCTGCTCTGGTACACCAGGAGTGGCTCAGTCCTGCTGGCCACATGACCCGGAAGCTGTACACCGGCTCCCTCGGCCAATAAAGCAAGATGAGTGCCACAACCCCAGAGTCGGTCACGACTGGACCTAATGGTTGGGGGTCCCTTTACCTTTACCTTTATGTATGAGAGAGAGTGTGTATGCCTGAGACAGGTTCCCCAGCAAACTTCAAGGCTAAGGAGGAGGATGATTCTGAACCCGGATTTAGGATCTGCTATGAATTGTGTTTCTGTGTGTGGGGAAGAGGGTTCATCCCTGCCAAGCTGTTTTTAACTTTCATTAAGTGATTTCCCCCCTGGACAATACACTGCTTGTTGAGTTTTTTCTTCACATTGTAGATGATGGTCAGCCTCAGGCACCGCACTAAGGTGCAATAGTATTTTCCAACCATTATTCTGGTGGGTTACTTCTGGTGAGCTGCTCTGTTCTATTCTGTGTTCCATAATTTTGTAACTAAGCACTTGTGCATCCGCCATTTGCTTATTTTGTCCTCCCTCCTGATGCATTTTCCTTTTGTGTCATATATTTTCTGATTGTGAGCCAGGCGAGCTGGAACTGGTGTGTGTGTGTGTGTGTGTGTGTGTGTGTGTGTGTAAGTGATCTCTATGGCCATTCTGAGAGCAGAAGAGTGGGATATAAAAGCATTTAAGTAAATAATCTTTCAGTAAATTTAAATACTATGATTACTAGCCAGCCAGTCAGCATTGAGATACGTATTTTTATTTGTGACTGTGCATGTATATTCATGCAGTAACAGAGCTGAGGAATTATTCTGAGTTATGTTTTAAGATCAAACCTATCCATTCTTAAGGAAATCAGCCCTGAGTGCTCACTGGAAGGACAGATCCTGAAGCTGAGGCTCCAATACTTTGGCCACCTCATGAGAAGAGAAGACTCCCTGGAAAAGACCCTGATGTTGGGAAAGATGGAGGGCACAAGGAGAAGGGGACGACAGAGGACGAGATGGTTGGACAGTGTTCTCGAAGCTACCAGCATGAGTTTGACCAAACTGCGGGAGGCAGTGGAAGACAGGAGTGCCTGGCGTGCTCTGGTCCATGGGGTCACGAAGAGTTGGACACGACTAAACGACTAAACAACAACAACAATGTTTTATTTCCTAGGTCTTGCCCGTAACATCTCAGTAGCAACAGGTAGCACAGCAGACAAGGCTTAGCAATGTTTGGAAAAGGAGAGTCCTCCTTTTGACCATTTCAAACAGCTTTTTTATTCAGATTTTCCACATTTACCTATTTTTACCGGTCTCCTTTTCTGCTCTTTCAGATGTGGTGGCCATTTACTGCCTTTTAAACCACATTGGCCAGTTTCTCTACCCCTGTTAAGATTTTCATTTCCTGGGTTGGCCTGGTCAATGCTCTCCCTTATCCATTCCAAAGAGTGACTCGCTGCCTCCCTTCCTCCAGGAGCCTGTCATTCTTAGTGGGCCTTTCATACTTCAGGGCAACATAATAAAGCTAACAGCTATCTAGTGCCCTTTCATTTCCCCTTCCCGTTGCTTATAATTGGTCTGTGAATAATACGCAGCCAACACAGGAGTGGTAGCTGTGGGCTGAGTCTAATCAGTGCCCCTGCGCGTTATTCTATCTGGCTAGCCGGAGTCTAATATTAATTTGGGTAATGTTTTCCCCCCTTTGCTATCTAATTACAGGCATTTATTCAAAGCCAGCCAGAATGATGTGGGGTGGGGGAAAAGAAAGAAATCAAGTGTAATGTGCTGGCTATGCCCCCTGCCAAATTAAGTGTGTGGACCCTTTTAAAAGGTGATTCCATTTAGGCACTCTTTATTAGCGGAGATATTCTGCAAACTCGAATCAAGCCCCGAGTGCAGGGGCACCGCTGAGTTCGCTCCCACTGTTGGATCAATGGGCTGGCAGGGTTCCTCGGCCAAGCAGCTTAGAGCGTCCTTGGGCTTCGCAGCAGGGGACCCACTCAGTGCCGAATCTGAAGACAAAATAGGATTCAAGTGCAGGGGACGTGCTTTAAGCTTCTTCGCTTTTAACAGGATGCCATTTCAGATAGTGATGGAAGAGAGAAAATAGATGTTGTTGCTAACCTTCCAAGTACCCTATTTCCCAGGGACCGACCTGGATTTAAAGAAGCCATCCCAGTTTCCGACTGTCCCCCTTTTCCTTAGGACGTCCCTATTTTCACTGAGAAACGTTGGGAGGCATGGAGTTACGCGACCCCAGAGCCAAAGCAGTAAGTTACTGTACAACTTTTAGAAGACATTGTAAGGTAGACCTGGTTACAGATAGGTAGCCGTGTTGGTCTGCCATAGTCAAAACAAAAAAATTTTTTTTCCTTCCAGTAGCACCTTAAAGACCAACTAAGTTAGTTCTTGGTATGAGCTTTCGTGTGCATGCACACTTCTTCAGATACACTGAAACAGAAGTTGCCAGATCCTTCTATATAGTGAGAAGGTGGGGAGGGGTATTACTCAGAAGGGTGGTGGGAATGGGTGATTGGCAGATAGCTGTGATGAGCCTGTTGACGACTCTTAACGACTGCAATAGGTCTTACAGGAAAAAGCAAGGGGTGAGAAGGTGAAAAATGGCTTTGTCATGTATAATGAGATAAGAATCCAATGTATTGCAGTCGTTAAGAGTCGTCAACACCCCTCCCCACCTTCTCACTATATAGAAGGATCTGGCAACTTCTGTTTCAGTGTATCTGAAGAAGTGTGCATGCACACGAAAGCTCATACCAAGAACTAACTTAGTTGGTCTTTAAGGTGCTACTGGAAGGAAATTTTTGTTTTGTTTTGACTAAGGTAGACCTGTATAGGGAAGTGGTTTTTAAAAATAGTTCAATGTTTTGTTATGTTTTCATAGGTTGGAAGCTGTCCACAGGGGTAATAATAATAATAATAATAATAATAATATTACAACAATGGAATAGAATGTCCCTATTTTCATCAGAGAAATGTTGGAGGATATGTTGTTGGTTCCCCTTTTCTATTTAATAGCTGAAAATGAGAGGTGCCAGGTGATCCTGTCTCTGTGCGTGCACGCACACACACACACACACCCCACACACCCCACACACTTAAACAGAAAAGGTGAAGAGATCAGAGCTAATCAGATTAGAGATGTTGACACACCATTTCTCCAGGTTCTGTAAAATAATATGCAAAAGCCCTCGGTGATCCATCTCTCCCTTTCAATTAACAGCAATAAAGTCCTCATAAAATATTCTAAACAATGCTGGACGTTTCTTCTGGCCTTACATTATTTATGGAGCGCGCTGATTATACTTGTCCTTAAAGCAACTTTGGAAAGTGTGACTCCCCTTCTCCGTGGAGAACACAAAGTTGAAGAGTCCTAGTTGAGTTAGGGAAACATTCTGTTAGCAGGCTTGTCTGATGCCGTCGCATCACACACACGCAGCGCCCTTTAGAGGTGGAAACCTGTCATGACCACTGGTGTGCACACATGTGTGTGTAAATCTTGTGTTTCCTGATGTTTTTGCCTTTTTAAGAGAGACGCTTAGAGGCTGGGTGCTGAAGCTTAGAGGCTGGGTGTTTAGTCGTTTAGTCGTGCCTGACTCTTCGTGACCCCCATGGACCAGAGCACGCCCCGCACTCCTGTCTTCCACTGCCTCCCGCAGTTTAGTCCAACTCATGCCGGTAGCCTCAAGAACACTATCCAACCATCTCGTCCTCTGTCGTCCCCTCTCCTTGTGCCCTCCATCTTTCCCAACATCAGGGTCTTTTCCAGGGAGTCTTCTCTTCTCATGAGGTGGCCAAAGTATTGGAGCCTCAGCTTCAGGATCTGTCCTTCCAGTGAGCACTCAGGGCTGATTTCCTTCAGAATGGATCGGTTTGATCTTCTTGCAGTCCATGGGACTCTCAAGAGTCTCCTCCAGCACCAGAATTCAAACGCATCAATTCTTTGGTGATCAGCCTTCTTTATGGTCCAGCTCTCACTTCCATACATTACTACTGGGAAAACCATAGCTTTTACTATATGGGCCTTTGTTGGCAAGGTGATGTCTCTACTTTTTAAGATGCTGTCTAGGTTTGTCATTGTTTTTCTCCCAAGAAGCAGGCGTCTTTTAATTTCGTGGCTGCTGTCACCATCTGCAGTATCCTTTACCTTCTCCTTACTGGGTTGTGATTCTCCACTTTGGACATCAATAAGCCTCTTTGGAGTGTTGGCATTGTATCAGATCATGTCTTGTGATGCTCTGTGCAAAGCTATTCTACCCAGCGCATTTGCTTTTTATGTCCGTTTCCACCATGCCCCCATTCCTAGGCCTTGGGCAGATTTCAGTTCAGTGACACACCCTCAAGGAATTGGGCATAAACCAAGAAGAGCAGGGACAGAAGGCAAAGTTCTGTTAAGAATTCATGCCACAAAGCTGACCGAAAGTCCAGAGGTAGCAATGTTATCAATTTACGACGGGGTGGAAGGTTCGCCGGCTATGAAGGACTTGCTCACAAATTTATTGGCAGCTGCACGAGTTATTATAGCTAGGAAGTGGAAAGGGGCAAGGTGAATATAAGAATGGAAGAATGGTATAAAGAGGTGTGGGATATAGCTATTAATGATAAATTAATATGTGCTATTAAGGTAAGACGAAATGATTCTGAGGAGATACGGAAGGCGTTTGTAGAATTTGTAAAATGGAAAGGGGTCAAACCATCGCAAGATGTGTTGAAATTTTGGGAGGTTGGATAGTTACAATGGATTGGTCTCGGGGGTGGGCTGCACATTTTATTCTTATTTATTTATTCTTATCAAAAATAAAATACAGTGGTACCTCGGGTTAAGTATTTAATTCGTTCCAGAGGTCCGTTCTTAACCTGAAACTGTTCTTAACCTGAGGTATCACTTTAGCTAATGGGGCCTTCTGCTGCTGCCGCGCCACAGGAGCACAATTTCTGTTCTCATCCTGAAGCATAGTTCTTAACCTGAGGTAATATTTCTGGGTTAGCTGAGTCTGTAACCTGAAGCGTATGTAACCTGAGGTACCACTGTAAAAAGAATTCATGCCACAGGCCAAATGTGTCAGTTCATTGTGAGGTATGCGAAAGATCGTCGCAAACACTCGTATGAAATGCACTTCCTTTCAGTTTAATTTTTAACGTTCTCAAGAGCAGGTCTTTTGGATCTTGGTGAGGCGTATACCTCCTGCCCAACCATCAGCTCGTCTTTACTGAAATGTCAACTAGCAACCCAGGGGTTACAGCAGGGGAAATGTACAGACATTCAGAAAAATATTGAGATGCAGGCACTGTTTTCCAGGACCAGGGAGTTCCACAGCTCTGTAGCTCTGGTGAACAGCGAATGATTAAGATAGTCAATCTGAAGGCCAAGCCTTATAGACCCTTTGTAGGCATGATTTTTGGTGTCTGGGCATGCGCAGAAGCGATTTCCGGCACCGTGGACATGCACAGAAATGATTTCCAGTGTTGCGCTGCGCCGGCCCGGCCCACAGACGATCTCCATGGGAGTGATCCGGCCCATGGCTGGTATGCCTTGCCGACCCCTGATTTAAGCACACTCTCCCTACTGAAAATACAGAACTGCTTTGCGTTGTAAAGAATTTCTGCTTGCCCTGTGTAATCTTTTGCCTAGCGTCAGAGCTCCACCAGGGCTGGGAATGCAGGCCCTGTAGTAAAATGAGCGGCCCGGGAGTCGATAAGTGAGTGCGTGGGTGTGCACTGAGAAGAAAGAGCTGGTGGTTTTACTATTAGCCTTCTGGGATGAACTTATTAGATGACTTTAATTAGTAATTATGTTATGGGCAATTGTAGCACTTTTGGAAATTAACCTTCAGCAGGGCTCCAGAGAAAGGTCAGCAAAGAGATGAACTTGGCAGGTTCCTTCCTCTCCACCATCAGGGAGCTACTCTGTGTCATGTAATGCTGAATGCCTTCCATTTGGCTTGGGGAATTCACTGTCACTAAAGGGTTTCGGAATGACACTTCCTGTATTTTTCATGAAAATATCTGTCTTCTTACTCTCACACTGCCCCCTGCCCCCCGCACGCTTCCTCTTTTCCTGTGCTGGGATTGATGCTTTCCCCAAATAATACCCTTGCAAAAAATTACAGGATTTGGAGTGGTGTGATGCGAAAAATACACCTCACCTGTTTCCATGCTCCATGAGTCATGGAAACACCCATTTTAGGAACTGAACAAAAGCAGCTGGAAGGTTTTGGGCTGTTTTTCGGAGAAAGATGCCTCAGAACAGGAAAGATGAGAGGATAAGCTATAGACACCTCTTCTCAGCAAACACAATCAGTTTCTCCCTTTGTAAGCCCATTTGCAGAAAGTGGTTTTAGCGTACTAGTGGGAAGACTCTCTGAGGTCACAATTAAAAGGAAAGATAACCCACACGCCCTTTCCCAGCCAAGGCAACACAGAAGATTGGCAATGCTGAATGTGCCATATTTGAGTCCAATCGGATGTCAACTTCGTTTCTCCAGCTGCTGTTATATTCTGTAAGGAAGTGACTTCACCCAAAGTGATTTTATGAGCATTCTAGATTGTTGGCAGTTCCCCTTGAGTGGGAAATGACGGACATGTTTTTGTTGTTGAAATGGTGTGATGCGTAGACATTAATCACTGAGTTGAGATGGGGGCCAAATGAAGACTCATGTATTCCCAACTTCCTGGCCTTCCCAATGCCTGCTTAGTGCTTGACAAGATGCCTGTCCAACTTTTTCTCCCATTTCTCTATGCCGTTGGCCCAATTTATGGAGCGCATGCCAGCCTGGTTAAAGTGTCCACCATGCCTGCAAATTTCATCCATTCCTACAGACAACAAACACAAGCCGTAGGCAACTCTTTTTAGACAATATTTTTAAAAGGTACTGAACAATTGCACCTCCACCCCTGAACCTATTTGCCTGAATGGGGTTTGGCTTTAGACACTGAGCCCAATTGGATATCCTTTGAAGAGCTTCAGGCTGAAGTGGGCGGTTTTCCAAGGCACCAAATTGAGCTCAGGACTGGATCCTGTTTGGTACACACTGCTAGAATATAGGAGACTTAAGTTTAAGGCTCCCCCACAGCCATGAGGCTTGCATGAGTCATTAATCTCTCTGGCAAACTTATTTGTGTTGCTAAAATACTGTTCTTAGCTTTTTAGAGGGAAAGCCTGGTGTGAATAAATACAAATTAATCCAAAATAAAAAGAAGAAATGCCGATGAAATTCTCATATCAGATGATCTTGCAGAACAAACAGGCCGCGGGAGATAATACAGAAAACGAATCACTGCGTAGTAGCTAGAATCCCCCTCCTTTTCTGACCACAGATTTAATTGACTAATGGAATAGGCCCTTAAAAAAACAAAAAAACCCTCCATGCCTTGTATCAGAAATGTTTCCACGCATAATGCGTGTGATATTTTCAATTTCATTCAGCCCACATGCACATTTTCTACTCTTAAAGGTGTTCTGTTTCATTGACTCACAATTACAGCCATTTTCACCTGACTAAAACATAAATGTGCCATTGTTTTGCTCAGCTTAAAATGCAAAACACTTGTTAAGTAACATTCCACAGCAAAAGGCATATTAAAAGTGGAGCGGGACACGATGGCTTTACAACGGCAAGCACATTGTTCTGAATGCTGATATGCAAGGGCTGCCTCCTTCATTTCCATCTTTGGTTTTTACGTGTTCTTCTCCAAGTAAGAGAGGTCCCTAACCTCCATAAGCAGACTTTTCTGTTTTTGAACTGTGCCTAATGAGGTTTTCCTAACATTTACTCTAATCTGTCTGCTTGTAATGCAAACCCATTCTTCCTTGTGCTGCTCCCAGCATGATTTATCTATCAAGTTTATATAGCCACCCATCAATAAATATTCCATAGAAGGCTTAAAAGCAAACACACACACACACACAAAACAGTGTTAAGAATGCAACGGATAATAATAACAAACACCAAAGAAGAACAAACACCAAAGAAGAACAAAATACAGGAAAACACTTTTTCTTGTTGCAAGAGATGCAGCATAAAACCACTCAGATGAAAAACACAATTAAAGACCACGGAAGTGATAGGCAAGACATGATGACGACAGAATGCAATTCAGCTGACTCACCCTTAACAGTAGGGTCACAGCTGTGGTCCTACAAGAAATAAATAAATGCGCTGTTGTATATTTCTCTTTTCCTTTCCCCGAGTCTTTTTCTGTCCCTCGCACAGCCACAAACGTGTCATTTTCCAACTGAGCCTCCCTGCCCGACACTCATTCTCACTCCATCTGACCATTCCACCATTCAAGCTCCTTCCTCTTCTCTCGTGACAGGTTTGTAGTGAGCACATGTGTTTGGGGACACTCTTGCATGCCCAGGTGCTGTGAGCACCCACCGCCTTCCAAAAGACCACTTGTGACCAGGGGCATATGAAGGGGGGCAGACGGGGTGGGCCGCCCCGGCCACCGCCCTGGTGAGGTTTGACAAGATGACCCACTGCCTCCCCCCAGCTGTAGAGCGGTGGAGGGTGCGCAAGCAGTCAGTGTGGGCGCTGCTCACGTTGTGTCCGCATGGCGACTGTACGGGCTGCCGTGCATGCACAGTCTGTATGGGCTGCCGCTCGCGCACAGTGTCCGTACGGGCGACTGCTTGCGCGTGGCGTCCATACCGGCTGCCACGCATGTGCAGTATGTACGGACGTTGCACATGCGTCACCAGGCGGGTCATCCCGCCCTGGGTGACGGAGAGGATTCCTCCGCCACTGCTCGTGACAACATTATAAGGTTTGAATCAGCCACAGCTTTGTTTGATTACAGATGGAAGGGGTTTGGCATGGGCATTAGGTCAACCAATATCAGCCAACCTGTCGGCTGGATGATCTACCAAGGGGTCCAACCAGTGTTGAGGAGGACCTATGACATATATCAGATAGGTGCCACTTCTCCTGGATGGTCAAATAGAGTAGTACTATGGCCTTAGCCCCTCCTGAGCATCCAGACATTTCTGTGAAGAACAGTCCAGCAGTGGATACTCATAACATTCTCTGAAACATACAGTTAAATAATACCAGATGGCAGCACAACTGGATGATTTTGCTCCCTGGAATCTTGGAGAACCGCTACGTTAGACTAGACAGAACTGATCTAGATTGGTTATTATGGCTTGGGTCTGTATCAGGCAGATATATATATGGGACCCCGAAACCTTAGAAATTAATAAATGGTCGGATTTTGATTAATTGGGTCATGGATGAAAGTACAAGCTGCAGAGCTGTGCCAGACAATGACTCCCTGGACTGGCTTATGCAAACCAGCCTGGCTGGCCTAGCAAACAGCACCTCTTCTGACATGACAAAAGGTATTGATGGGCCATTTGAGAGGAATCCTTTGGCCTAGGGAGACAAATGTTGCCAAGGTGATGGGGTGTGTGTTTGAGGTGACAGGAAAAGGGAGCCTTGAGCAAGGGTTGCTGGGAAGAAAGAGGAGGAAGAGAAAAGATTGGGATCCATCTTGGGCAGGCTGGCTGAAGGCTGGCTGCACTGCTGTGGGGGATAAGCCCCTCTTGAAATGACCGTGCTGTAAGATGCAGACTGATGGTGTAAATAGGTGGATAAACCATATTTCTTAAAGCTATGACATTCTCTGCCGTGTCTCAATTCTCCAAAGGAACACAGACCATGGGTGAGTGCCGGGAACCCCAGGGGCTCTTGCTACCGCTTGGCAGAGAGAGGGGCAGTCACCCAACTTTTGTAAGAATATGCTGGAAAGGGCATCCCAGCTAGAGAAAAACGTGATCTGCTGGCTGCGTTCAGACAAAGATTTAAAGCACGATGCATAAGCAATGGTTTCAAGTTGGCTATGATTTGAAGGTCACTATCTGTGAAGGTAAAAAGAAGCTGCTCTTTCAATGTTGAAGACCTTTCCGTCTTATGACTTTTCTTTCACTGACATGCCCTTACGTCTACTGAAGTACTTTTATGAAAGGTGTGTTGTTTATCTGCTCACATATAAAATGCGTACTGAAAAAAAGCCGTTGGAATTGGAGCAAGTTCTTCAGCAGCACCTTGGAAAGATCAGCAGTATGGCCGGGAACATCTTGCGTCGCTTCTCGTTTTCAAACTTAGTTTTGCCTTTTTAATCTTCTCGGTTCTCTGTGGAAGAGTTGTGTTTTATCATGCACTGTGACAGAAACAAATCTCATTCTCTTTCAGAGACAAAAGTGAAAATAAAGTGTAAGGAATCAAAAGGAAGTTGTAGAATGAGCGGCAGATGTTGTTACATTTTTCTAACAAAACCCTGTGTGTCAGACGCATGATGGATGACACCCACAAGACAGACTAATGGGCATATACCCCACTAGTTATAATGTTTTTAAAATGGAGAAAAAAAATCCTTAATGGGTGTCAAACAAATGTAAGAAGTAGTCCAATAATAGAAATATTTCAAAACATGTTTGCTACAATTATCACGTTGGAGGTATATAAAAGAACTATTTTTAGATTTTATTTTAAAACGCAGTCTTTTCTATTAACCATGTCTCCTTCTTCTCCCTTGATATTTGTCTTGGTTGTTCTATTGAGTCTTCCCAATTGTTGTTCCCTCATTCCAAGTCTTTCCCTATTATCGCTGATGAATGCTACTTGTCTGTTTCCTTAACATTGCTTCTTAGTTTCACCCTCCATGGATACAAATAAAAAGACTGTGTGCTGAACAGAAAAATAATTAAAATGGGGATTTTGGCACCAAGCGGCATGTGGCTCTACCTCTCCTTTAAATCAGAACCAGTGAAGGCGGTGAAGGTCCTGTGTGAGTGCCTGGAGGCGGTTGGAGGATGGATGGCGGCTAACAGATTGAGGTTGAATCCTGACAAGACAGAAGTACTGTTTTTGGGGGACAGGGGGCGGGCGGGTGTGGGGGACTCCCTGGTCCTGAATGGGGTAACTGTGCCCCTGAAGGACCAGGTGCGCAGCCTGGAAGTCATTTTGGACTCACAGCTGTCCATGGAGGAGCAGATTAATTCTATGTCCAGGGCGGCTGTCTACCAGCTCCATCTGGTACGCAGGATGAGACCCTACCTGCCCGCAGACTGTCTCACCAGAGTGGTGCATGCTCTAGTTAACTCCCACTTGGACTACTGCAACACACTCTATGTGGGGCTACCTTTGAAGTTGACCCGGAAACTGCAATTAATCCAGAACGCGGCAGCTAGACTGGTGACTGGGAGTGGCTGCCGGGACCACATAACACCGGTCCTGAGAGATCTGCATTGGCTCCCAGTACGTTTCCAAGCACAATTCAAAGTGTTGATGCTGACCTTTAAAGCCCTAAATGGCCTCAGTCCAGTATACCTGAAGGAGCGTCTCCACCCCCATCATTCAGCCCGGACACTTAGATCCAGCGCCGAGGGCCTTCTGGCGGTTCCCTCATTGCGAGAAGTGAGGTTACAGAGGGCCTTCTCGGTAGTGGCGCCCGCCCTGTGGAAGGCCCTCCCTTCAGATGTGAAGGAAATAAGAAGCTATCCTATCTTTAAAAGACATCTGAAGGCAGCCCTGTTCAGGGAAGTTTTTAATATTTAATGTTGTATTGCTTTTAACACCTGATTGGGAACCGCCCAGATTGGCTGGGGAAACTCAGCCAGATGGGTGGGGTATAAATAAATTATTATTATTATTATTATTATTATTATTATTATTATTATTAGTGTGAACCCATACTGCAAACAGTGGCTCAGGCAGGTAGAACACAGACCACTACAGTTTTTCTAGTGACCCCCAGATTCCCTGAAATGTTGCTCTGGGCCGCGAACATCAAATGTGATACAGTAGGCCCAAAACTTATGCACAGTTTACTGACGGTATCATAGCCTTGTGACAATTAAATAAATAAATAGAAAGAGGGCGGTGTGACCAAAGGGGCTGTGCAGGATCTCACAACAGCCTCCAGAGCTTTGCACCACCTTCCCAGTGGCCGGAAAGCGAGGCGCAGAGGTTAAAAACTATTTCGGTGGTGGGGAAACCCGGTGCAGAAAGAGCTTTTTAAGCGCTCCGCCTTGCTAACTGGCCTCTGGGAAGGTTGTGTGAGAACTCTGGAAGGCCCTGAGAGGCTCCAAAGATCTCACCTGCTCAGCATATCAGGGTTGGACAGACAGGGATTGTCGCATGGTGGTGTGGGGTTCTGATGTCTTCCTGACTCTGCACAATTTTGCCTTTGTGCACAGATCCTCGGAATGTAACCCCTTTGTAAGTTTTGGGCCTACTGTATAGCCATTCTCCATGATAGCCAGATTCATTCTCTCTCTCTCTCTCTCTCTCTCTCTCTCTCTCTCTCTCTCTCGGATGCCCAGATTATGTGCATCTGGCCTCTACCTGGCCTCTTGTGTGGCTAATGTATGCTACCTGGTCTGCTTAATCCTCATAGCAGAACAGGACACTGCCTCGTATTGAGTAGATTGAGTATGTTTTTTTTAGGGGAGGGTTGGCCAAAGGTGATCACTACACTTCATACCGTGATCTACCTAGGACACCCCCGCGATCTATCTGTTGGACATGCCTGCTCTACATTGTCTGATTGTCAGGGGCTGGACTGAGGAGGAATGGTGGGAAACACCACCACCCCTTCTCCTGAACCTTCCTGAGAAGAGGAGGACAGTATAGATTTAGAACAGTGGTTTGCAGAAGGTCATAGTTCAGAGGCTGCAGAGGGGAGAAGCTGAGAAATATTGGGAGAGCAGCAGGAAGAAGAAGCACCGGGAGAGAGACAGCTAACAGTGTCTCTAGAAAGCCTTCCTGACCACCACTCTCTCCCAGGGCCAAGTGTGTATTGAGAGTAGTAGAACAGAAAGCTCAGAGGCAGAAAGCACAGATCAGCTGGCTCAGGGGTGACACAGAATAGGAGGGACTGAGGGGGTGGGACTTTACTTGTAGCCTTATTAGACTTTACCGATTGGTGGGGTCTGCGTTGCTCCCGGGAGGGAGAAAGGAAGTCAAATGACACCGAGGTGGATTCAGAGAAAGAGTTCTTTATTCCTGCCCTCCGGAGCAGCAGAAAGGCACTTGCGTGGTCAGTTCACAGCAAGAACACTTAAGGAGCGGTTACAGTCAGCTTATATACCCTTTCTGGTCCCCTTGCCCCCTCCCGAGGAATCCAGCCACGTCAGCTGACATCCATGACCATAAACAGTTGTTCCTGTTCCTGTATCTTGGGGCTAAGAAGGTCACCAACTCTAAGAGCACTCCTGGCGTCACCCCCGAGCAGGGGTGTCTTGCAAGGTCTGTGCGTCAGTGCGTTATGATATTTACAACCCACAAGATAAGATAAGCCCCAGCTCTGCCATCCCGTCTTCACTTCTGGAACTGGCAAGGCCATCTATTAGCATCACAGACTGATAAAGGAGAGGGTTTTGAGCACTTGTTTATACAGCTGGATTTCTGTTGTACATTTGCTCAAGTGTTCAAGTTAATGGATTTTAACTAAGGAAAAATCCCATTATCTAAGAGAGACAGCATTTCTACATCTCTCTCTGTGAATCTTGAATAAACTACTTGGTAAGAACTCTTCTTGTTCATCTGTTTCTTGGCATCCCATCATGGGAGGGATAAGATTCCCTGAAGCTTTATCACTGATAGTGGCTGTGCAGGATTTCAGATTGGAGTCTTTTTCCAGATCTACCCAGAGATACGAGGGATTGAACCTGAGGAATTCTGCATGCCAGGCATGTTCTCCACTGCAGAGCCTACAGCTCTTTCCCAAAGCTGCCATTTTGTGTACGGAGTCATAAAAACAGTCCCGTGAAACTGATCTGTCTTGCTCCTCTCTCCAGTGTTTGTGTCGCTAAGCTCCAAGTGACACACGAGCACACTGTGATTTGGTCTTGCAGGCGGGGTGGTTTCACCGCAGTTCGAAAATATAAATTTGTTGATCTTAATCTGCAATGTGAATTACGACTGAGCATAGGACTGTTGCTTGCATACTGAGGATGATTTATGTGATTTTCATGTAGCTGTTGGACTTTAATTATTCACTTGATTATCAATAAAAAATAAGCACGGACTGGCACAGAATGCTAAGAGGCCTGAAGGGGGCAAGCCACCTCTGGCAGAGAGAAATGAAGAAATACATTTCACTTTCTCTCAGCAACGAGTAGAAGGTCAGTTCAGAAACAGAATCCACACATTTTTCTTGGATTTTTCTTTTTAATTCTCTTTTACAAACAACAACAAAACCTGCCAACCTGTTAATCAGTTCCCTGATGACAGACAAATGTTCCAAGGGGAAAAATGCCAAATATGAATTGATATTGGCTGAAATTCAATTGGATCCAGTGAATCGAGCCTGGCATTCCGTTTGGCACAATGCAATCGCTGATCAATAGCAAGTAATTGGACGCTGCTTTGTGTGGAAGAGAATGCTGGAGCTGTTACATCACCCTGCGTTATAGATGAGATTAATCACTGCCTAAGTGTTTCATCAATGTAACTTCTTTCCATCAAAGTGCCACGGTATTTAAAAAGGCAGCCAGGAAGCTCGCCGCTCTACCCATCCAGTTATTAACTGGAAATTAAAAGCCGAGATGCCCAGTGAAATGTGACAGTGCAGCCGCGTTGCAAAGTAATCACATCATCATGCAAAGTTATACAATGCACACTCGCAACCAGCGGAAGAAAATCACACACACACACACACGCAAATCAAATAGCAGGCGCCCATCTGGTTTTAGGAAATATTAACGGAAAAGCATGTTTCCTCCAGTTCTTCCTAATTGCAATCACTGAAGGACCAGCAGGGGGAAAAGATACATGTCTTTCGACAACTTGAGATAGTTTGCAGATGTCGGTATCGTTGGATGATCGTGAATATGTATATTTGGAAGACTGATCGGCAGCACCTTTTGTGCCTGTGATTTAGATGTGTGAAGGAACATGCGGCATAAAATATGAAGCCCAACTACAGTGGTACCTTGGTTCTCAAACTTAATCCGTTCCGGAAGTCCGTTCCAAAACCAAAGCGTTCCAAAACCAAGGCACGCTTTCCCATAGAAAGTAAGGCAAAATGGATTAATCCGTTCCAGACTTTTAAAAACAACCCCTAAAACAGCAATTTAACATGAATTTTACTATCAAATGAGACCATTGATCCATGAAATGAAAGCAATAAACAATGCACTGCAGTCATACAATCAATCAATCAATCAATCAATCAGTAGCTGAACTGGGTTCCACACAGTCACAAAAAAAGAGAGCCACAAAAATGCAAAATAAATAGCAAAAACAGACAGACCTCAACGTAACACTCAAAACGGAAGTGTGGCACTCAAATCGGAAGTGTAACACTCAAAACAGAGCACGTTCGGCTTCTGAAAAAGGTTCACAAACCGGAACACTTACTTCAGTGTGGTGTAGTGGTTAAGAGCGGTGGACTCGTAACCTGGTGAACCAGGTTTGATTCCCCACTCCTCCACATGCAGCTGCTGGGTGACCTTGGGCTAGTCACACTTCTCTGAAGTCTCTCAGCCCCACTCACCTCACAGAGTGTTTGTTGTGGGGGAGGAAGGGAAAGGAGAATGTTAGCCGCTTTGAGACTCCTGAAGGGGAGTGAAAGGCGGGGTATCAAATCCAAACTCTTCTTCTTCTTCCAGGTTTGCAGTGTTTGGGTTCCAAGTTGTTTGAGTCCCAAGGCGTTTGATAACCAAGGTACCACTGTAGAGGGAGTATTTTTCCTGCTTCAGATACTATGATACATTCCAGCTATTTCATTTTTTATCCGCGTTAGTATCTAACAAGTGCGACCTGCCATAAAATATTGCTGTGTGGAGTGTTCCCATTTACTGTTGCAGCCAGTCGGCCTTGCCCCCTCCAGAATACCCACACACAATCCATTTTTCTGCCCGTTCTCCATCACCTAGAATTCCGTAACCAAATATGCTGAGTCCTCACTGGGTTTTCCTAGGATTCTCTCCTTAGGGTTTTTTCCCTCAGAAGTTTTTTTTTGGTATTTCTTCTTCCCCAAGCCTGCTGCTACGTGAGCAGAGGTGATGCCATTTTGACTTCGTAGGCCATGACACACATCCTGTGTGAGTGCCTGGGGGCGGTTGGAGGATGGATGGCGTCTAACAGATTGAGGTTGAATCCTGACAAGACAGAAGTACTGTTTTTGGGGGACAGGGGGCGGGTGGGTGTGGGGGACTCCCTGGTCCTGAATGGGGTAACTGTGCCCCTGAAGGACCAGGTGCGCAGCCTGGGAGTCATTCTGGACTCACAGCTGTCCATGGAGGCGCAGGTTAATTCTGTGTCCAGGACGGCTGTCTACCAGCTCCATCTGGTATGCAGGATGAGACCCTACCTGCCCGCAGACTGTCTCACCAGAGTGGTGCATGCTTTAGTTATGTCCTGCTTCGACCACTGCAATGAGCTCTGTGTGGGGCTACCTTTGAAGGTGACCTGGAAACTACAACTAATCCAGAATGCGGCAGCTAGACTGGTGACTGGGAGTGGCCGCCAGGACCACATAACACCGGTCCTGAGAGACCTACATTGGCTCCCAGTATGTTTTGGAGCACAATTCAAAGTGTTGGTGCTGGCCTTTAAAGCCCTAAATGGCCTCAGCCCAGTATACCTGAAGGAGCGTCTCTACCCCCATCGTTCAGCCCGGACACTGAGATCCAGTGCCGAGGGCCTTCTGGCAGTTCCCTCATTGCGAGAAGTGAGGTTACAGAGAACCAGGCAGAGGGCCTTCTTGGTAGTGGTCCCCCCCTGTGGAACACCCTTCCATCAGATGTCAAGGAAATAAGGAAATAATGTCAAGGGTTACTATACGGACCTTTGTTGGCAAGGTGATGTCTCTGCTTTTTAAGATGCTGTCTAGGTTTGTCATTGCTTTTCCTTAGGATGTCCCTATTTTCCTTGGAGAAATGTTGGAAGGTATGGGGTTATGTGACCCCGAGCCAAGGAGATAAGTGTCTATACAACCTTTAGATGACACCTGAAAGCAGCCGTGTATGGGGAATTTTTTCCATCTTTAATGTTTTATTATGTTTTTATATGTGTTGTAAGGCGCCCAAAGTGGCTGGGGCAACCTAGTCAGATGGGTGGGGTATAAATAATAAAATCATTATTATGGAATGGGACGTCCCTATTTTCACCCGACAAATGTTGCAAAGTATGCAAAATATTCAATGATTGTTGGACACTGTTAAAGCGTTGACATCAGGATACGGCAGGGTCTTTTCATTTTGTTTTGTTGTTTAAGTTGCTACAGGAAAAGTGTGCGAGACTGTGGCACCGCTCACATGTCATTTCATGGTCTGTTACAACTCTGTAAGAAAACCCAGAATTGGGAAAGTCGAGCCTCACCTCCATTGCGGCACTGTTTATGTTCCAACAAAAATATGCAACTCACTACTGAAACCAAATCCCTTGCTGGAGGGTTGGAAAATAGCCAACATATTACCTTTAAAAGGGGGAGGGGGGCTTCAGAAAGGTGCCAGGAAATTTTAGACCACTTAACCTAGTGTCTCTCCCAGGTAAGTTGATGGAAAGTGTTAGTAAAGCCAGAATTATTTAAAAATATAGAAGAACTGGCCTTGCTGATGAAAGAACACTGTGGTTTCTTCTGCAAAGCGAAGTCTCTTTTTAGAACATCAATAAACAATAGAGTACTAGAACTCAAGA
This sequence comes from Podarcis filfolensis, assembly GCF_964270895.1. NCBI lineage: Eukaryota > Metazoa > Chordata > Lepidosauria > Squamata > Lacertidae > Podarcis > Podarcis filfolensis. The sequence continues at coordinate 8,944,001 of NC_139604.1, forward strand.
CTCTCCAATGTAGTTGATGGGGCATAGATTCAGAACAGATAAAAGCAAGTACCGTATTTTTCGCTCCATAGGGCGCACTGGACCATAGGGCGCACCTAGTTTTTAGAGGGGAAATAAAGGGGGGGAAATTATTCCCCCCCCCAGTCCCAAAGAGCAAAGAAGCCAAGACAGCCAGCGGGATCCATCTTTAGCCACACACAACCTCTCCAGCCGGGAGGCTGTGTGCGGCTTTGGCAGAAGCCAAGACAGCAAGCGGGATGGATCCCGCTCACTGTCTTGGCTTCGTTTTTAGCCGCAGGGCTGGGGCAGGGGAAGCCTGAGCTTCCCCCGACCCCAGCCCCCAGAACAGGTCCGGGAGCAGTGGCAAGGTTGCGCACAGCCTTGCTGCCACGCCCGGAGCTTGCGGGCTGGGGGAGCGCTCCGAAGGTTTGCGGATAGCTGCCTGAAGCCCGGGGAGCGCAGTGGGAGTTGGCACTGCGCTCCCCGGGCTTCAGGCTTCAGGCTGCTATCCGCAAGCCTTTGGAGCCTGGCGGGAACTCCCGCCGGGCTCCAAAGGCTTGCGGATAGCTGCCCGAAGCCCGGGGTGTGAGAGGCGTCGGTGCGCACCGACCCCTCTCACTCTCCAGGCTTCAGCGAAAGCCTGCATTCGTTCCATAGGACGCACACACATTTCCCCTTCATTTTTGGAGGGGAAAAAGTGCATCCTATAGAGCGAAAAATATGGTACTTGTTTACACAGTGCATAATTAATCCTGTGCAATAGGGTTATTTCCCCCCCCCCCCCAATGCTAATTGCGGTGCTGGAGGAACTGTTCTAACCGAGATCAGGGCTGGAGAAGAACGTTTAATTCTCCTCTCCTGGCTCACCAAGGCTGTTCCTTCCCCTGCGACCAAGGCTCCATTTAAAAAAATGTGATTGCTAATCACATTATTAGTGTCATGTGTCGTTAAGCCTTCAGTAACGTTAGTATGGAGTAACAAGCTCTGGCCTCCGAAATGAATAAATAAGATTGCAGAGTGTATTTTTATTTCTTTTTAGTCGTTTTCATTTATTTTGCATGATTAGAGGCTAAAGCTACTCATACTCATGCAGTTCTACACATCTCACCAGGTATATTGAATTATTTTGAAGATTTTCAACATTTCGAATTGAGTATCTTATACGTAAGATAGAGAGTTTGTATCTTACCAGTTGGAAGATCTGAGTTTACCGAAGAATGTGGGAATTAATCTTGCAAGTTTTGCGGCTCATTTGAATGCCCAGCTTGAAATCCTATTGCCTGGTTATGCCTTCTGCATGCTGTGATGCTACAGTACTGCTACTGATCTAAGATAAGGAAGCTCAAAGGATATTGATTATTAGGTTGTGAGGGTAAAGGTAAGGTAAAGGGGACCCCTGACCATTAGGTCCAGTCGTGACCTTCAGGTACACTTTAAATTGTGCTCAGAAACATACTGGGAGCCAATGTAGGTCTTTCAAGACCAGTGTTATGTGGTCTTGGCGGCCGCTCCCAGTCACCAGTCTAGCTGCCGCATTCTGGATTAGTTGTAGTTTCCGGGTCACCTTCAAAGGTCGCCCCACGTAGAGCGCATTGCAGTACTCCAAGCGGGAGATAACTGGAGCATGCATTACTCTGGCTAGACAGTCCGCGGGTAGGTATGGTCTCAGCCTGCGAACCAGACGGAGCTGGTAAACAGCTGCCCTGGACACAGAATTAACCTGCACCTCCATGGACAGCTGTGAGTCCAAAATGACTCCCAGGCTGCGCCCCTGGTCCTTCAGGGGCACAGTTACCCCATTCAGGACCAGGGAGTCCTCCACACCTGCCCGTCTCCTGTCCCCCCAAAACAGTACTTCTGTCTTGTCAGGATTCAGTCTCAATCTGTTAGCTGCCATCCATCCTCCAACTGCCTTCAGGCACTCACACAGGACCTTCACCGCCTTCACTGGTTTTGATTTAAAAGAGAGGTAGAGCTGGGTATCATCTGCATATTGATGGACACCCAACCCAAACCCCCTGATGATCTCTCCCAGTGGCTGCATGTAGATGTAGGAAAGCATGGGGGAGAGGACAGAACTCTGAGGCACCCCACAAGTGAGAGCCCAGGGGCCTGAACACTCATCCCCCCCCCCACTTTCTGAACACGGCCCAGGAGGAAGGAGCAGAACCATTGTATGATAGTGCCCCCAGCTCCTAACCTTTGGACCACATCAGGAAGGCCAAGGGTCTTGTATGGAGGCCAGGACCTCTACACACACTGCCCAGGCTTGTGCCCCAGGGAGGTCACTTTTATGCTGCTAATGCAGCAGTTTGATTCCACCCCCAGAGAGGCACTCCATTGTCTCCTGAGACAGACAGATGTCAACAACAGCAAATCTGCATATGCTTTGCACAGGTATTTTGAGCAGGCGTGGGTGAATCATTTTCCAACAGATGGGGGCCAGCTTTCACAACATCGCACAAAAATAAAAGGGGAGAATATTTATGATGTCTGAACAATTGCTCATTTATTTGGAGGAACAGTATGGTTCAGTGATCCAAACGCAGGAGGAAGGTGCAGCCAACTCTTTGTGCGTATGCGTGCCTCCCATTTTAATTCACAGCAATAAATAAATAAATAAATAAAATAAAATGTGATGTCTGCATTTTAAGCTGATTAGAATACGGATCCTTAACACGTTGACCAGCAAAACTTCCTATGGTTCTGAACCGGCACCAGCAATACATTCAGTCTAAGCTGAATGCCGTCAAAGAAATGTCTGTGCCTTGCAAAGTAGCAATATGGCAACCTGGGCTTTGCCAGCCAATTGCTCCCAAAAGCTGTAGTGAGCTGCTGCTGTTTTGCTCCAGATTCTCCCATACTTGGTGCCCTCCCAGCTCCTGCCCTGTCCGGGTCATGTGGCCAGCATGACTAAGCCGCTTCTGGCGAACCAGAGCAGCGCACGGAAACGCCATTTACCTTCCCGCCGGAGCGGTACCTATTTATCTACTTGCACTTTGACATGCTTTCGAACTGCTAGGTTGGCAGGAGCAGGGACCGAGCAACGGGAGCTCATCCCGTCACTCCTTAGGGTAGTGATAAAGCAGGATATCAAGTCCAAACTCCTCCTCCTCCTCCTCCTCCTCCTCCTCCTCCTCTTCCTAGGGCTGCCATACACCCAGGTTTTCCTGAATCAGCAAGTAGGGTGAATTGTTTTTTTTGGGGGGGTTGGCAACTTTAAAGCCTAATAATAATAATAATAATAATAATAATATTCTCCCTGCCATAGAAAACTTCCAGAATGTGTTCTCTCTTTTTTTTTTCCTAGGAAGGGAGACTTTTCTACATTTTGTTTTGTTTTGTTTTAGCAGAGAAGAAAAAGACCAGATTCGAAGCAATACCTCAAACTCATATCCATGCAACTAACCAGCAAGAGGAAGGGTGGCTGGTGTGTGTGTGTGTGTTTCACAGTGGGAGCTGACAATTTGATGATACTTCATCAGCTCGGATCCCCTGCTGTGCAGTAGATTGAGACAAAGGAAATGCCTCCCACTGATGAAATGAATGGAAAATCAGATTTTCTAAAGTTATGGTTATCTTGTTATAAAGGGTGCTTTGGGTCAATTCCATAGCAGATAACAGTTTTTATTTTGTCTAGACTCTTTCCGGGCTTTGAGCAATTCCATCTCAGACACCTATCACTGAAGGAGAGAGCCTCACTTGGTGGCTGAATCTTTGGATTTTGCTTTGGGAACGCTAAAATGCAATTTAAAGATCTCACTAGTGACTTAATCGCCGAAGAATTGATGCTTCTGAATTATGGTGCTGGAGGACTGCAAGATCAAACCTATCCATTCTTAAGGAAATCAGCCCTGAGTGCTCACAACAGCAAGGTGAACAACCTGCGCTCGGTTTTTAGTGTGCAGAGCATATGTAGTTCCTGGAACTGTGCAAACGTTTTCACAAGACTCGCGTCTGCTGTCACCTACTGACAAAGAATTCCGTGAAACTCAAAAGGTGACACGTTCCTTCAGCAGAAACTAGCCCAATATAATCACATTCCCTGACTTGTATATTTCGTCTTCTGCGATCACCTTTCAGCAGTTATCTCCAGCGCGCACAGGTTAATGTGGTTAACTGTACTAAATAAACCCAGACTTGGGAGAATGAAAGTGATTCAACAGTTTCTTACAGTCCTTTTTTTTATTTCAATCTTTACAAAGAGAGGCTATAGAACCCAGCTTCTTGGATAATGGTGTTGTCCCGAGTGAATCTTCACCCCAATCTCTCCCACTTCCTCATTCGTCACTTCCACAGGTGCCCTCTGTCTTTGAGCTCTTTGCTCTCCTACTTTCAAGGCTCGCCAGGTTCTGGGAGATGGAGGGTCTGGAATACTTTTTAAAGACACCGTGTCAGCCAGCTGCCGTTCTGGTCCTGCCTCCTTCTCTCCCATGATTTTCCAGCTTCCCCCCTCATCTGCCTCTGAGCTGTGACCTCCCTCAAACCCCTGTTGTAAATCTATACTATCTTTCTCTTCCTCCTCCCTGGAAGGGTCAGGATAGGGAGGTGGTCTCCACCATTCCTCCTCTGCCCAGTCCTTTGCATCAGAGAGCAAGAGTCTCCTCCTAATAACTTCAGGACTGCCAGTAACCCTGCTGTTGTTGTTGTTTAGTTGTGTCTGACTTTTCATGACCCCATGGACCAGAGCATGCCAGGCACTCCTGTCTTCCAGTGCCTCCTGCAGTTTGGTCAAACTCATGTTCGTAGCTTCGAGAACACTGTCCAACCATCTCATGCTCTGTCGTCCCCTTCTCTTTGTGCCCTCCATCTTTCCCAACATCAGGGTCTTTCCCAGGGAGTCTTCTCTTCTCATGAGGTGGCCAAAGTATTGGAGCCTCAGCTTCACAATCTGTCCTGTCTGAGGAACCCACAATTTCTGCTGAGTCTTCAGATGCCAACATCTTTGCTACAGCACGAGAAAACTCATTGCTGGTTGCCTGTGTTTCTAACTGTCTCTTGGATCCCACCACCTGATCACCCCGGGGCCTTAGGCACAGAAGAGAGGACAATCCACTCAGGATTATGTTGCTATGCTTGTGAAGGGCCTTGGAAACCACAGGAAGCTACCCATCAGGAGAGGGGGCAGAGGGAAGCCTGTGTGAGCACCAGAAAGGGGAAGGACCTCAACATCTGCTGTAAGCACTCTGCCTGAGCCAGACCACAGCTGGCATAACAGGACCATCAAACTTTCTGCCAAGCTCCCAGCAGCTCACATCCACTGCCTCTCCAGAACTGGGAAAGCGGTTTGTTGTTTAGTCGTTTAGTCATGTCCGACTCTTTGTGACCCCATGGTCCAGAGCACGCCAGGCACTCCTGTCTTCCACTGCCCCCCGCAGTTTGGTCAAACTCATGCTGGTATCTTCGAGAACACTGTCCAACCATCTCGTCCTCTGTCGTCGCCTTCTCCTTGTGCCCTCCATCTTTCCCAGCATCAGGGTCTTTTCCAGGGAGTCTTGTGTTCTCATGAGGTGGCCCAAGTATTGGAGCCTCAGCTTCAGGATCTGTCCTTCCAGTGAGCATTCAGGGCTGCTTTCCTTAAGAATGGAAAGGTTTTATCTTCTTGCAGTCCATGGGACTCTCAAGAGTCTCAAGAGTCCAAGGGGAAGCGGTTATGCATGTGAAAACCTGGGAAATGGGGTGAATGGCTATTAAAAATTACCTCTCCTCTCCAATTTCTTTTGACCCAAAGGATGGACACTAACATAAGGGATGAAAGCTTAGCAATTCTCTGATCCATCTGCTGTTTTCAAAGCTCCTGAACTGGTGGAGAGATGCACTTGATCAGGCATAAGCAAACTCGGCTCTCCAGATGTTTTGGGACTACAACTCCCACCATCCCTAGCTAACAGGACCAGTGGTCAGGGATGATGGGAACTGTAGTCTCAAAACATCTGGAGGGCCGGGTTTGCCTATGCCTGCACTTGATCATTCCCAGAGTCTCAGTATTTGCAAAGCCCATGCAAGCGTCTTCTGTGTGAACCTCAGGCGTGTCAGCATCGCCCTTGAGCCAGTGCCATGAACTGGACTCATCCACTTCAGCCCCGACTGGGCTAGGCGAGCTGGGTAGCACTTCCAGAGACCACCTTCTGCACAGGAACAGGTCAAAGTGCTGTGGACTCACAGCTTAGAGTTGTGAGCACCAGATTCACTTCCACAAGAATACAGTCATCGCACAGCAGAGTATAGCAGACTATAAACGACTCGGAGAGCAGCTCTGTAGAATATCTTCTTTAGTCTATCTACAACTATTATACAACTATATACAGAGCTTAATGAGGTCTAAGCATAAATGAATGCTGCACTACACTGAGTGTCTGCAGCTGCTCTTAGCAGCAACCTTATCTCTACACACGATCTCTAACACTCAGTCTCTCTCTCTCCGACACACTGACTGACTGACTCTTTGATGTGGTGCTGGAGTAGAATAAGTAGAGAGCAGAACACCGCCCCCTCCTCTCTGGAGAATCAGCAGAGACATCAGGAGATTCTTGGATATGGGAGGGGTGAAATTGGCATGCATATTTGTGGTACGACAAGGTTAAAGCACATAAAGCATTTAAGAACCATATTGTCAGGAAAGCTTTGTTCAATGTTTGGACAAGATATAAGGATTTATTGGAAAATAAAAAACCAAGGTGGCTGTCACCAATGGAAGCAAAAGCTCAGAAAAAGCTCAATATGGAGGCCAAATGGCCGAAATATTGGGAAATCTTGGAACAAGAGGGAGATAGACTAAAATTGCAGAGTTTTGAGAAACTAAAAAGCAAAGTGTGAGATTGGCTTCATTACTATCAGATAATGGAGGCATATAATTTGGACAAGAAAATTGGCTTCCAGGTGGAAAAATCAAAATTAGAAACAGAACTGTTAGAACCCAAAACTAAGATTTTGTCAAGGATGTATAACTTGCTGTTGAAATGGAACACTCAGGATGAAACGGTGAGATCTGCTATGATTAAATGGGCACAAGATGTTGGACATAACATTATGTTTGTGGACTGGGAACAGTTGTGGACCACCGGTATGAAATTTACGGCATGTAATGCCTTAAAAGAGAATATTATGAAAATGATATATAGGTGGTACATGACCCCAGTCAAGCTTGCAAAAATATATCACTTGCCCGATAATAAATGTTGGAAATGTAAAGAAACTGAAGGTACATTCTTTCACCTTTGGTGGACGTGCCCAAGGATTAAGGCTTTCTGGGAAATGATTTATAATGAAATGAAAAAGGTATTTAAATATACCTTCCTGAAGAAACCAGAGGCCTTTCTTCTGGGCATTGTCGGCCAATTGGTGCCAAAGAAGGACAGAACTTTTTTTATGTACGCTACAACAGCAGCAAGAATACTTATTGCAAAGTATTGGAAGACACAAGATTTACCCACTTTGGAAGAATGGCAGATGAAGATGATGGACTATATGGGACTGGCAGAAATGACTGGCAGAATCCAGGACCAGGGAGAAGAGGCGGTGGAAGAAGATTGGAAGAAATTTAAAGATTATTTACAGAAATATTGCAAAATTAATGAATGTTAGAATGATGTTGGATAGAAACTGAGGGGTTTCCAGCTGTAATGCTTTAAGAATATGGAAGAAGGGTTAATTAGGTTAAAAAAAAACAAAACTAAGATGGTGTTGGATTGGAAATAAGTGGTATTGGTAACAAAGTTAATAAGAATATGCAAAAATGGATCGATAATGTATGAAAATACAGAGTTATAAAATGTTAAGTAATAGAGATAAGATAAATGAAAGAGGGTAAGGATTTGCTGATTTGATTATTTAAATGGGAATACAAGAAGGGGAGGTGTGAGGAAGTCAAAGAAACAAGCAAATGAGTTTTATGTTATGAAAAACAACTGTTCTTAATTTTTCTTGTTGTTTATGTATGTTTTATTTATCTTTTTATTTTTATTTTTTTTCTTTTGTTATTATGTGTTTTTGTATGTTTGTTTTTGTGAAATCTTAATAAATATTTCTTAAAAAAAAAAAGAAATCTCCTCAAGGCATCCTGACCCACAAGTTGAGAACCTACAATATGAATGCATATTTGGGGTGACCAGGTGTAAAGAAGTAAAAGAAATAAAGCTCCCATACCTTTTCATAGTTAAGGGGAAAGAAAGGACTCTTGGCAGGTTCTGCTTGTCTGTACTTAACTATAAAAATGTCAAAAGCTAAATGGAAACATCATGTTTAAAACTGAAACACCTTTCTAAGTGAAGCTGCTGAAAGCAGAACCACAATCGCCAACAGCTGTAGGGCTTCAAACTCAAGATGTAACAAGGCATTGATTTCCATCCTCCGTATTTGTTACATACAGTGCTGTTTCCTTTCCACTACAATTCAGCTTCCAGGAAAAAAAACAACTATGTTCTCTGTTTTGCTGTTCCCCATGGCTAAATTTTATGTCATTATTTACATCATTCCATACCATTTGTTTCAATGCAAAGAAAACACAACGCAAACTGGAGGGGAACGCCGTACGTGATGTATGCAACGTTTCTTATGCAACATTTGCTTTTTTTATAGTATATTTATTAAGGTTTAGGAATTTATATAAAACAGAAAAAACAGAACAATAAAAAACAAAAACAATAAAAATATATACAATCCAAACAGAACACATACAAAACAAGTATAGTTTCCATCCCTTATATTCATAAAACTTACTTTCCCGACCTCCTCATACCTCCCCTTTCTGTATTCCATTCTCTAATTAAGTCAATTCAGCAAATCCTTCCCCTAATTTCTATATAATTTTTAGCCTTTCTTTTCTTAATCACATAATCATTACAGCTTTTAACCCCTTAATTTCTGGATCAACATCGTTCTAGCCTTCAATAATTTTACAATGTTTCTTAAGATAGTCCTTAAATTTCTTCCAATCTTCTTCCGCCGTCTCTTTTCCCTGGTCTCGAATTCTGCCGGTCATTTCTGCCAGTCCCATATAGTCTATCACTTTCATCTGCCATTCTTCCACAGTGGGTAGATCTTGTGTCTTCCAATACTTTGTGATGAGTATTCTTGCTGCTGTTGTAGCATACATAAAAAATGTTCTGTCCTTCTTTGGCACCAATTGGCCGACCATACCCAGGAGAAAGGCCTCTGGTTTCTTCATTCCATACCATTTGTTTCAATGCAAAGAAAACACAATGCAAACTGGAGGGGAACGCCGTATGTGATGTATGCAACGTTTGTTATGCAACCTTTGCAGACTGAAAACAACAAGAAGAGTGGATATGGTTTGAACTCATTGTGGACTTCTCCAACATGGCTACTTCATGGCTCAGTGCAAATAAGGAAACCTGCAAATTACCACTCAAGACAAGCCATGAGTTGTTACCAGCATTCTTGGAAGTAGCTGGAAGATGTGCATTAGAATGAGTGAAATAAGTATTTGATCCCTTTGCAAAAGACAACTTGGTACTTGGTGGCAAAGCCCTTGTTGGCAATTACAGAGGTCAGACGTATCTTGTAGGTGGCCACCAGGTTTGCACACATCTCAGGAGGTATTTTGTCCCACTCCTCTTGGCAGATCCTCTCCAAGTCAGTGAGATTACGAGGCTGACATGTAACTACTCAAACCTTCAGCTCCCTCCACAGATTTTTTTTTGATGGGATTAAGGTCTGGAGACTGGCTAGGCCACTCCAGGACCTTAATGTGCTTCTTCTTGAGACACTCCTTTGTTGCCTTGGCCATGTGTTTTGGGTCATTGTCATGCTGGAATACCCATCCATGACCCATTTTCAATGCCCTGGCTGAGGGCAGGAGGTGCTTACCCAAGATTTGACCATACATGGTCCCGTCCATCATCCCTTCGATGCAGTGAAGGTGTCCTGTCCCCTTAACAGAAAAACACCCCCAAAGCATAATATGTCCCCCTCCATTTTTGACGGTGGGAATGGTGTTCTTGGGGTCGTAGGCAGCATTCCTCCTCCTCCAAACACGGTGAGTTGAGGTGATGCCAAAGAGCTCGATTTTGGTCTCATCTGACCACAACACTTTCACTCAGTTCTCCCCTGGGTCATTCAGATGTGCACTGGCAAACTGCAGACGGGCCTGAACATGTGCTGTCTTGAGCAAGGGGACCTTGCGGGCTCTGCAAGATCTCAGTCCTTCACAGCGTAGTGTGTTACCAACTGTTTTCATGGTGACTATGGTCCCAGCTGCCCTGAGATCATTGACAAGTTTCCCGCTGTGTAGTTCTGGGCTGCTTCACCACCATTCTCCTGATCATTGCAACTCCACGAGATGAGATCTTGCGTGGAGACCCAGACCGAGGGAGGTTGACAGTTATTTTGTGTTTCTTCCATTTGCGAATTATTGCACCAATTGTTGTCACCTTCTCACCAAGCTGCTAGGCAATAGTCCAGCCTTGTGCAGGTCTACAATCTTGTCCTTGACATCCTTGGACAGCTCTTTGGTCTTGGTCATGGTGGCTACTTTGGAATCTGCTGGATTGATTGCTTCTGTTGACAGGTGTCTTTTGTACAGGTACTGTAACGAGCTGGGATTACAGGTAAGACCTCTCCCTTACAGCAGGTGCTTCTAATCTCAGATCATTACATACAGTGAAGATACCAGGGAGCCTGACATCTGGCTGGTTGATAGGGGATCAAATACTTATTTCACTCATTCTAATGCACATCAATCTCTGGCTTTTATCTTCTGGGTTTCTGGGGGTTTTCCTGTTGTTATTCTGTCTCTCACAGCTACAATAAACCTTCCATTAAAATTATGGACTGGTCATTTCTTCGTCAGAGGGCAAACGGGCAAATTTAGCAGGGGATCAAATACTTCCCCCCCCTCACTGTACGTTAGCCCTGGCTAGTGCAGCAGCAGGAGGATATGGGGAGGAGCACAGTGGCTGTGATCTTCACTCTGAGACCTTGGACATTTTTTTGTCGTGCATGCTAAGACATGGTCCGGCTTAGCATTAAGTGAGAACTGGACCAGGCACAGAGCTGTATAAATGTCAGTGAGCTGTAGAACTGTCAGTGAATGAGCATTGCCAGTGCTCAGTCTGTTCTCAGTTCCGCAAAAGAGGTGTGTTTTTTTAAGCACGACTCTGTGCTAAAACCCTTCCACAGCATTGAGCGGGGAGGGGTGGAGGAAGCGATCTGGGATCCAAAGCCTTCGAAAAGAGAAGAAAAAGAAGGCGCAGATTCATGCTGTCGCACGCTACAAACAGACAGGTATCGAGTTGCATTTAGTAAAATCAATATCTTTCTCGAGCTGTCTGAAAGCAAATCTATCATCCAGTCTCTCTGATCTGCAGAAACACAGCAAAATCCTGTTATTGTAGTAAAAGCTTGGGATGTCATTTTAATGGGATTATTTGTGCTAAACTACCTAACCTTCTTTCTTTCTTTCAGTGCCCCTTAGTGCAGATCGTCAGTTTTAACTAACTGCTTTGGCGTGCAGGATCCCAGACAGTTCCTTTTCCAAGGAGGTGGTCTCAATAGCGTTCTAATAAGCAATATGTGTGCACCGCAGAGCCTGAAATGGGGATGTGGAAGGAGCCATATATCATCGGCAGTACCTAGTAACACTGTACATAATAATATATTGATAAAGGACCCTGTCAAGTCCACTATGGCTCCTGGCCATAAAGCCACATGACACTACATTTTCATTATTGAAAATGAAATAACACAATGGCCAGCTTGTTCTGCTATGAGCCCAGAGCTGTTCCTTGAGAAATACCGACTCAATCTCAAGGTTTTACAGCACCTCTCCACAACATAATGAAGTTGGCCTTCTGTTGGTCGAACACAAGGACTTACTGTGACTGCTTTTTGTGATGTGTGTAAACACAAAACATGGAACAAAATGCCAATTGGATAGTGGGTGATAGGTTGCCTGCCCTAAAAACCTCACGAGGTGTTTCTCATCTCAGCCGCTATTTGCTTCTTTTACACATGATAACTTTGGTCCTTGGAGCAACTGGCTTAAACCAAGCTGGGGCTCATTTCCTGGCGCAACAATATCTCTTGCTAACAGGGACTGGAATATGTAGAAAAATTCTACACATCACTTGGGAAGACAGGCAAACTAATGCCAGTGTACTGGAAGAAGCAAAGATCACCAGCGTCAAAGCAATGATGCTTCAACATCAACTTCGTTGGACTGGTCATGTTGTGTGGATGCCAGATTATTGTCTTCCAAAGCAACGACTCTATTCCAAACTTAAAAATGGAAAGCGTAATGCTGGTGGTCAACAAATGAGGTTTAAAGACTCACTCAAAGCAAAACTTTTTTAAAAAAGTAGTATAAACACTGACAATTGGGAAACACTGGACCGCGAGTGCTCCAATTGGAGAACAGCCTTTACCAAAGGTGTCATGGGCTTTGAAAACGCTCAAACTCAGGACGAAAGGGAGAAACGTACTAAGAGGATGGCACATTTGGCAAACCATCACCGCGATCAGCTCCCACCCAGAAACCCATGTCCCCACTGTGGAAGGATGTGTGGATCCAGAATTGGCCTCCACAGTCACTGACTCACTGTTAAGACTGTGTTCATGGAAGACAATCTTACTCAGCTATGAGTGACTGGAGGAGGAGAAGAAGGAGAAAAAGGAGAAGGAGAAGAAATAAAGTTGGAAACAACTTGCAAACAGAACTTGGTTTCCAGTTTTGGACAACTTTTTATGTGGAAGCTGAACATGTAGAATGTTGAAGTTTTTGCAAGGTATCTCAGTTGTGTCTGTATTCAAACACTGGCATGAAAATTTATGACATAATTACCAAGTTTGACTTTTTAAAAGTCTATTTTAAAACTGAGCATATTCAATGGATAAAAGAAATGGAGGCTAGAGGAGCTTACCACAGGTCAGTGATGGTGGAGCAAATGTTCTGTATTCAGATGATCTCAGGTTCAGTTCCCAGCATCTCTAGCTGAAAGGATCTGGTAACGAATAACTGAGAGACACATCTGTCCAAAACCTCTGTCCATCACAGCAGAGAATCCCTGGCCAATGCTCAGACTCAGAATGTGGCAACTTCCTCTGTTCCTAACATCTCACAGAATCTGGATGTGAGACATGTTGCTAGGGCTTGCCATCTGGTATTTGTTATCATTCATCCCCTTTGGTGGTTGACATAATTCTGTTTGATTTATGCTATTCCTACTGAGTCATTATACTCGCAAGTAAGTAGAACGTAAGAGAGGGGCAAGTGGAGATGTGAGCCCCACTCTGCCCACCCACCTCATTTCTGGAGTAAATGTCCAAAACCATCTGCTGTGGATTCTACATCACACGGGGCTTTTCTGAATAGAGGAGGCTCAGATGAAACAAATCAGGATGAATGGTCACTGATATATATGTAAACTTTTCCAATATGCAGTTACAGCAGCAAGAATTTTACTGGCCCAGAAATGGAAACAAGAGGAAATACCGGCGATAGAAGAATGGAGATTGAAATTGACAGATTATGCAGAATTGGATAAGCTAACTGGGAAAATTAGATATCTTAGAGACCAAAAGTTCATCGAAGACTGGGGGAAATTTGCAGAATATCTGAAAAATATATGTGATGTGCAAACAACACTAGTGGGGTTTCAAGAAGCACTGTGAAATTTGAGATGTATTGTTAAAAGAAATAGAAGTGGGAGGGAAGAATAATGGCAATACTAATTAGAAGAAATGCATAATCAAGAGGTAAAGATGGATGATTGTCAGAGAAGCTGAAGGAAGTCCAAAAAGAGATAATTTATGAAAATTTGGATAAAATTGTATATTTGTGTTGAAAATTAATAAAAATTATTATTAAAAAAAAAAGAATGGTCACTGATATATAGCTGCTGCTTTAAAAATAATAATCAGATTGAATGCTCAATAAAGACAGGCGAGAATCTGACCTCCACATAAGCTATGTGGAGAGCCAGTGTGGTGTAGTGGTTAAGAGCGGTGGACTCGTAATCTGGTGAACTGGGTTCGATTCCCCACTCCGCCACATGCAGCTGCTGGGTGACCTTGGGCTAGTCACACTTCTCTGAAGTCTCTCAGCCCCACTCACCTCACAGAGTGTTTGTTGTGGAGGAGGAAGGGAAAGGAGAATGTTAGCCACTTTGAGACTCCTTCGGGTAGTGATAAAGCGGGATATCAAATCCAAACTCTTCTTCATAATAATAATAATAATAATAATAATAATAATAATAATAATAAATTTTATTTATATCCCACCCTCCCCAGCCGAAGCCGGGCTCAGGGTGGCTAACAACAATAAAACAGTACAAAAGTACAGCACAAACAACACTCTAAAATCATTCATTATAAAATTAATTCAAATCAAGCCACTGGCAACCATTGGGCCAGAGCTCCGCGAAGATTGCCGAGGGAGGGAGTCAGGCTGTGCCCTGGCCAAAGGCCCGGTGGAACAGCTCTGTCTTGCAGGCCCTGTGGAAAGATGTCAAGTCCCGCAGGGCCCTAGTCTCTTGTGACAGAGCGTTCCACCAGATCGGAGCCACAGCCGAAAAAGCCCTGGCTCTGGTTGAGGCCAGCCTAACTTCTCTGTGGCCTGGGACCTTCAAGATGTTTTTATTTGAAGACCGTAAGTTTCTCTGTGGGGCATACCAGGAGAGGGGGTCCTGTAGGTACGAGGGTCCTAGGCCGTATAGGGCTTTAAAGGTTAAAGCCAGCACCTTAAACCTGATCCTGTACTCCACTGGGAGCCAGTGAAGGTGGTATAGTACCGGGTGAATGTGATCTCGCAGTGAAGACCCCGTAAGGAGTCTCGCTGCAGCATTCTGCACCCGCTGGAGTTTCTGGGTCAGTCTCAAGGGCTCAAGGGTCTTCTTCTATGTGCAAGCAAATCGGGAGGAATGCTCGATAAATAGGCTACCTAGAGGAGCTGCCACCCTCAACTGTAAACCAGCCTGTTTTCTGCATAGGTTCTTTTTGGGGTGGGGAGATGGATGGTTGGATTTGTTTATTTACTGTTGGCATCCCTCTCTTCTTTGTCACCCAAATCACAGTTACTGAATTGCTGGGCGAAATCACAGATACCGGAAAAGATTAAAGGGGAATAAAAGGAAGGGAAAGGAAAATTGCTCTGAGCAGGCAACATCTGCTACGAAGCTAGGGATGTTTTTAGGGAACAGTAAGTAGGCAGAAGCCAAACCGAAAAATAATAAAGTGGCTTTTAAGTAAAATCAGCAACAACTCGGATTTATATAGTGCTCCATATGTTCTGCATGAGTAATACCCGTAAAGCGTTTCAGAGTAAAATAAAGTAAGGTGTCTGCTCAAAGGCAGGAAGAAAACATATTATAGGGAAATAAGCAAAAAGCACTTTCAGCTTTTAGTAGGGGCCACTTTCTTCATTTTAAGGTAACTGATAGGTTATGGCATCAAGGTGCTGCTTTTATTTATAGCTGCTTGAGCGAATGTGTGAGGGACCAGTGTGGGGCAAGCAACACACTCTTCTGCTCAAACTCCTAGCCTCCCATGTCTGTTCTTCTCCTCTTTTTTTAGGGAAGGACTTGCCTGCTAAATAATGTCTTCTTTAAGGGAGCCAAGACCTTTAAATGTAGGCAAAAATGTCCTTCCTTTAGTTGGAATGCTCATTTTGGTCTTTTGGCACAAGTTTGAGGCCACACGGAAAGGAGGAATCCTCTTAGCCCTCCTGGAAGCAGAACTGAGATTTTTGTGGGGCAGAGTGGAAAGACATCCTTTGGAGGGCTAGTGGTTATTCCCACTCAGTGCTTTTTTTCTTTAAAAAAATGTTTTGACTCAAGAAAACCCCCATTTTATAGTTCAAATTGGGGAAAATAAATATAGTAAATGGAGAAAAGTACAAAGGATTCACAAAATGTTTAGGGGTACAGTGGTACCTCGGGTTACGTACTTAATTTGTTCCGGAGGTCCGTACTTAACCTGAAACTGTTCTTAACCTGAAGCACCACTTTAGCTAATGGGGCCTCCTGCTGCTGCCGCGCCGCCGGAGCACAATTTCTGTTCTCATCCTGAAGCAAAGTTCTTAACCTGAAGCACTATTTCTGGGTTAGCGGAGTCTGTAACCTGAAGCGTATGTAACCTGAAGCATATGTAACCCGAGGTACCACTGTATGCGTACCCCTGCGTACCCCCAGAAAAAAAGCAGTGTTCCCACCGGTAGCTGCTTTGTTTGTTTTCATCTTAGGCCAGGGCCCTTCCAGAGTGCAGCTCTCAGGAAAAAGGGGCAATCTTAGGTGGAATTGCTTGGTTGTCATTCAAAATGAGCTAGTGAGAGAAATGAAAGAGAGCGACCGCAAGATGTACAGTATCAAAGGTTTGTGCAAAACAACTTTGGAACAATTCTCCTCCCTCCCCGCCTTGTTGTTTTCATGTTGTTTACCGTGACTCATACCTAATCTAAGCCGTTATTTGGTCCCATCATAGAACAAAGAAGGAGGACCTCCAATTATTTTGCAAAGTGGAGTTCTTCCCTTCTCCCAAGTCCAAACTGATGGCCTGTGCTTCCTCTCTCCCTCACCCACTGGCCACTCTCATCTGCCTCCAATTTAAGTTTTCATTTCCTTTATGGCAACTCAAAAACTCCACGATTTGCATGCATTTGAAAGGTTGCCGAAGGATGCGACCAGGTGTCCTTTGTTGCCGCTCTGAATGAGAAAGAGTGACCAGATGCACGTAAAGGACTAGGCTTTTCAAGTACCGTATTTTTCGCTCTATAAGATGCACCAGACCACAAGACGCAGCTAGTTTTTGGAGGAGGAAAACAAGAAAAAAAAAATATTCTGAATCTCAGAAGCCAGAACAGCAAGAGGGATCGCTACGCAGTAAAAGCAGCAATCCCTCTTGCTGTTCTGGCTTCTGGGATAGCTGCGCAGCCTGCATTTTCTCCATAGGACGCGCACACATTTCCCCTTACTTTTTAGGAGGGAAAAAGTGAGTCCTATAGAGCAAAAAATACGGTACCTTTAATAGTTGTGTGGAAGAAGGGATTTCACAACTACAGCGGTACCTCTGGTTAAGCACTTAATTCATTCCGGAGGTCCGTTCTTAACCTGAAACTGTTCTTAACCTGAAGCACCACTTTAGCTAATGGGGCCTCCTGCTGTCGCCATGCAGCCGGAGCACAATTTCTGTTCTCATCCTGAAGCAAAATTCTTAACCCGAGATACTGTTTCTGGGTTAGCGGAGTCTGTAACCTGAAGCGTATGTAACCCGAGGTGACACTGTATAGCCTCGCATGGCACACGACACTTGCTGGGAATCCTTCATAGGAATGGTAGACAAAGAACAGAATTCATGTCAAAGCCTCAAGAACTTCCAATATTTGCAGACTAAATTAAATCCTGTTAATTTCTGAGCTAGAGAAAATTTAATGCTGGACAGAGGTGCACTGACACACACATATATGTGCAAGGAAACACACATATGCAGTCATACTGTACCTCATGTTGCGTCCGCTTCAGGTTATGGGTTTTCGTGTTGCGTCCCATGGCAACCCGGAAGTACTGGAACGGGTTACTTCCGGGTTTCACCACTCGCACATGCGCAAAACCACTAAATCATGGCATGTGCAGGCACGGTGCTTTGGCTTGCGTCAGTTCCATGTGATGGACAAGTCTCCAGAACAGATCGCGTCTGTAACATGAGGTTCCACAATATGTGCAAGGACTGCGGTATTTGAGGGGAAGTTCTGTTGGGACTTTTTGCTGTTGTTTTGCTGTTGTTACTGATATTAACTGATATTACCTTTTTGCATCTTTATTTTTATGTGGAAATTGTTCGATTTGGTTATGTAGTTTTTAATGTCCTTTATTTTTTTGACTACTTTGCTATGTTTGTAATTATGTCAATCTTTTCATATTGTAAGTTGCCTTGAGAATTGTTTTAACTGTGGAAAGGAGTCATACAAATATGATGATGATGATGATGATGATGATGATGATGATGGAAACACGAAAGGCAAACCCCACAACTGTGTTACATAATATTGTTGCAAGATTGAGGAGGTGTGTGGGTTGGGTCAGGAGAGAGTTAATGGGGCCATGTTGATGGCAGACGGTTCTTAAAGGTCAAGCAATCCAAGTTGCCAGCCATATTTGTTGTGAGGGAAGTTCCAGCTACTTGGCCCGGAATGACTAGGCCCGGAATGACTAGCGGGAGGCTTCTCTCTTTTTTTTAAGTATATTTTTATTAATTTTCCAATACAGTTGTACATTTTTATCCAAATTATGACAAATTATCTCTTTTTGGACTTCCTTCAGCTTCTCTGGCAATCATTCGTACTGAGGGACAGTGGACTGGCCTGATGAAAAGGTTTGCTGGTCCCTGTTCTACATAAGTAAAGGTAAAGGGACCCCTGACCATTAGGTCCAGTCGTGGCCGACTCTGGGGTTGCAGCGCTCATCTCACTTTATTGGTCAAGGGAGCCAGCATACGGCTTCTGGGTCATGTGGCCAGCATGACTAAGCCGCTTCTGGCGAACCAGAGCAGCGCACGGAAACACCGTTTACCTTCCCGCTGGAGCGGTACCTATTTATCTACTTGCATTTTGACGTGCTTTTGAACTGCTAGGTTGGCAGGAGCAGGGACCGAGCAACGGGAGCTCACCCCGTCGCGGGGATTTGAACCGCCGACCTTCTGATTGGCAAGTCCTAGGCTCTGTGGTTTAGACCACAGTGCCACCCGCGTCCCTATGTTCTATGTTCTATGTCCCTATGTTCTATGTCCCTATGTTCTACATACAGTGGCGTAGCGTGGGGGGTGCAGGGGGTGCGGGCCGCACCGGGCGCAACATCTGGGGTTAGGGCAAATCCACGGGTTAGGGGGCGCAAATCCACGGGTTAGGGGGCGCAAATCCACAGGTTAGGGGGCGCAAATTACTTGCCTTGCCCCGGGTGCTGACAACCGACGCTACACCACTGTCTACATAGCTCCATCCTTATTTCAGACATTGTGATATACTGGTATTTTGCGACGTTTAGCTGGTGATGTATCATGAGGTTGAATACCAGATATCGCCCAGCCCTATTGAAAACACATCCTCTCCCTGTTTTTGCTGCGGATGTCTAGGGCTGTAGCCATGGGCATTGCTTACTTGGGAATAATCCCCGTCGAACTCCGTGGGACTCACTTTTCAGAATATATGCATCAGGCCTGGGCATAGCAAAATACTTAAAAGAACACATTTGCATAAGAATTGAAACGGCACAATCGAAAACATAAATATGTTCAGAATTTTTATGTCCCCTTACGGCTTGGCATTTTGCTAGGACTTAAAGGTTATATCTGTCATGTGTGGATGTTGGGAATAGTCCTTCACCCTTTCCCAAGTAATTGGGCTTCACGCTGATAGGAAGAATGGAGGGTGCTCTGAGCCGCTTACTTCTGCAGGCCCTGATGATAGACAGTTTCGGGACGAGGCCTAATGTTATGCACAAACTCGTCACACCGGAATAAATACACAATTCTTTTATTCCCTGCGGAAAATAGATATCTTGTAATATTCTCAGTCACGTGGCAACAATAGAAATCAATCAAGGGGCCATCAAATTAAATTAGCCTGACACTCAAATTTGGACATGTGTGACAGTCCTCTTAAAGGAGCCCCTTCATTTATAAACCAGAGTAAAGTAGATCAACCCTCTCCCCCTGGTTTCCGACTAGCGCCATGTGTCTCTTGCAATATATGGGAGTTGTCCAAAAGAGACCCTGGCTGAGGCTGCGGATGCCAGCAACCAGACTGAGACAGGGTGGATGTGCTGTCCTTGAAGTCAGTCGCCTGAGTTTATGCCCTCCAACATTTCTCCGATGAAAATTTGTTGTTGTTTAGTCGTTTAGTTGTGTCCGACTCTTCGTGACCCCATGGACCAGAGCACACCAGGCACTCCTGTCTTCCACTGCCTCCCGCAGTTTGGTCAAACTCATGCTGGTAGCTTCAAGAACAATGTCCAACCATCTCGTCTTCTGTCGTCCCCTTCTTCTTGTGCCCTCCATCTTTCCCAACATCGGGGTCTTTTCCAGGGAGTCTTCTCTTCTCATGAGGTGGACAAAGTATTGGAGTCTCAGCTTCAGGATCTGTCCTTCCAGTGAGCACTCAGGGCTGTTTTCCTTCAGAATGGATAGGTTTGATCTTCTTGCAGTCCATGGGACTCTCAAGAGTCTCCTCCAGCACCAGAATTCAAAAGCATCAATTCTTTGGCGATCAGCCTTCTTTATGGTCCAGCTCTCACTTCCATACATCACTACTGGGAAAACCATAGCTTTAACTATACGGACCTTTGTTGGCAAGGTGATGTCTCTAGTGACATCCTATTCCATAATAATAACAATAATAATTCTATTAGTTATACCCTTCCCATCTGACTGGGTTGCCCCAGCCACTCTGGGCAGCTTCCAACATATATAAAAACAGTGCTTTTTCTGAGGGGACGCAGGGGGACACGTACCCCTAAACATTTTGTGTATCTAATGGGAGAAGAAACTATTTATTTTTTTAAAAAATAGGTTCTTCTCTAGCACGGTGAATCTTCAGCTCCGTTGCTGCCCCCGATGGCGGCCTCATTTTCTTTCCCGGCATTTCCTGTGTCTCAGGCGGAAGCGAGCGTTTAATGTGTGAAGTACGAGTTGGAATGTAGATGTGTGGTGTTTTACTGATGAAAGTTTGGCCTCATTGAGGGGCAGTAATTCAATATGAGCCATGCATGTTCTTTGTACTTTTGTCCATTTACTGTATTTATCTTCCCCGATTTGAACTATAAAATGGTGATTTTCTTGAGTCAAAATGAGACTACCCCTAAACATGTTTTTAAAGAAAAAAAGCACTGTATAAAAACAAAGTAAAACATTAAAGATGGGGGGGGGATTCCCTATACAGATGTCACCTAAAGGTTGTATAGTTCCTCATCTCCTTGGCTCAAAGGTTGCATGAATTCGTACCATAGGCTACTGCAATGCCCTCTATGTATGGCTACCTTTGAAGGTGACTTGGAAACTGCAATTAATCCAGAATGCGGCAGCTAGACTGGTGACTGGGAGTGGCCGCCAGGACCATATAATACTGATCCTGAAAGATCTTCATTGGCTCCCAATACATTTCAAGGTGTTGGTGCTGACCTTTAAAGCCCTAAACGGCCTCAGTCCTGTATACCTGAAGGAGCGTCTCCACCCCCATTGTTCAGCCCGGACACTGAGATCCAGCGCTGAGGGCCTTCTGGCGGTTCCCTCACTGCGAGAAGTGAAGTTACAGGGAACCAGGCAAAGGGCCTTCTCAGTGGTGGCGCCTGTCCTGTGGAACACCCTCCCAGCAGTTGTCAAGGCAATAAGCAACTATTTTATTTCTATAAGACAACTGAAGGCGGCCCTGTTTAGGGAAGTTTTTAATGTTTGATGCTGTATTGTTTTTAATATTTGGTTGGAAGCTGCCCAGAGTGGCTGTGGAAACCCAGCCAGCTGGGCGGGGTATAAATAAATTATTATTATTATTATTATTATTATTATTATTATTATTATTATTATGAAAATAGGGACATCCTAAGGAAAAAAATGGGACATTCCAGGATCAAATCAGAAACCGGGACGGCTTCTGTAAATCCAGGACTGTCCCTGAAAAATAGGGACACTTGGAGGGTCTGTGAATTGGCAGAATGGGAGTTTTTAGATTCATAAAGGTAAAGGTAAAGGTACCCCTGCCCGTACAGGCCAGTCTTGACAGACTCTAGGGTTGTGTGCCCATCTCACTCAAGAGGCCGGGGTCCAGCGCTGTCCGGAGACACTTCCGGGTCACATGGCCAGCGTGACAAAGCTGCAGCTGGTGAGCCAGCACCAGCGCGGCACACGGAAACGCCGTTTACCTTCCCGCCAGTAAGCGATCCCTATTTATCTACTTGCACCCGGGGGTGCTTTCAAACTGCTAGGTTGGCAGGTGCTGGAACCAAGCAACGGGAGCGCACCCAGCCGCGGGGATTCGAACCGCCGACCTTTCGATCGGCAAACCCTAGGTGCTGAGGCTTTTACCCACAGTGCCACCCGCGTCCCGGCTTTTAGATTCATACCATACATTTAAACCATATCCAACATACATTAACAACACACAATTTCCTCTAAAGAATCCTGAGACCTCTTGTTCATTAAGGATGCTAGGAACTATAGCTCTGTGATGGGGAAACTACAGTTCTTTAAATGTACGGTATGGCTCTTGAAAGGTTGAAATGCTGCTCAGGCAAAGGAGACCAGATACCTAGAACTGATGGGGTGGCTTTATCCTCCCCCAACCTCTGGAAGGAGATGGGTCTTCATACAACCTAAATATATGTCATGAGCTGGGATAGCTCAGTCGGCACAGCATGAGACTCTTTAATCTCGAGGCTGTGGGTTCAAGCCCAATGCTAGATGAAAGATTCTTGCATTGTACAGGGTTGTACTCTTGGGGTCCCTTCCAACTCTACAATTCTATGATTCTATGCTAAATTATGTGTATGGATGCAAACATATAGATGCGAACTATAATAAATATATCCCTCCATACTAGAGAAGACTATGCCCATACTCAGTTTGCAGTGTTATTAAGCATAAATGAGTGTTACTGGCCAATAGTGTTATGCTACCGAGTTATTGCTCAAACACCTGCAGTATTTTCTGGGGGTGTGCACTGTTTCTTCAGCAATGCTATATGTATTAATTAATAAAGGTAAAGGTAAAGGTCCCATCACCTCCTGGCAAATAGAAGGGGAAGAAATGGAGGCAGTGAGAGATTTTACTTTCTTGGGCTGCAGATAGTGACAGCAGCCACGAAATTAAGACACCTGCTTCTTGGGAGAAAAGCAATGACAAACCTAGACAGCATCTTAAAAAGCAGAGACATCACCTTGCCAACAAAGGTCCGTATAGTTAAAGCTATGGTTTTCCCAGTTGTGATGTATGGAAGTGAGTGCTGGACCATAAAGAAGGCTGATCGCCGAAGAATTGATGCTTTTGAATTATGGTCCTGGAGGAGACTCTTGAGAGTGCCATGGACTGCAAGAAGATCAAACCTCTCCATTCTTAAGGAAATCAGCCCTGAGTGCTCACTGGAAGGACAGATCCTGAAGCTGAGGCTCCAGTACTTTGGCTACCTCATGAGAAGAGAAGACTCCCTGAAAAAGACCCTGATGTTGGGAAAGATGGAGGGCACAAGGAGAAGGGGACGACAGAGGACGAGATGGTTGGACAGTGTTCTCGAAGCTACCAACATGAGTTTGACCAAACTACGGGAGGCAGTGGAAGACAGGAGTGCCTGGGGTGCTCTGGTCCATGGGGCCACGAAGAGTCGGACACGACTAAACGACTAAACAACAACAACAAACGTAAAGGTACCCCTGACCGTTAGGTCCAGTCATGGACGACTCTGGGATTGCGCGCTCATCTCACTCTATAGGCCAAAGGAGCCGGCATTTGTCCGCACACAGCTTCCGGGTCATGTGGCCAGCATGACTAAGCCGCTTCTGGTGAACCAGAGCAGCGCACAGAAACGCCGTTTACCTTCCTGCCGGAGCAGTTCCTATTTATCTACTTGCACTTTGACGTGCTTTTAAACTGCTAGGTGGGCAGGAGCAGGGACCGAGCAACAGGAGTTCACCCTGTCGTGGGGATTCGAACCACAGACCTTCTGATTGGCAAGCCCTAGGCTCTGTGGTTTAGACCACAGCACCACCTGCATCCCGTATTAATTAATACTGGGCTGCTAATATCATGGCACTATTCTAAATTCTCATTTTCACCCAGACCACTTTTGTCTTTTCTTCACAATTACCAAACTGTTTTATGGTGCCTGCCATTATACTTTCTTTCCTGCATGCTGCCTTTCCAGCTCAAAACCAAGTAGTAAACAGAAAAGATTATCTTAACAGCAGTGCAAAAGAATCACATTGACAATTACCTGCCTATTGACTTAATGGGAAAAAAGCTGAATTGATTACACAGAATATGTTCCATGCAAACAAACCTTTCCTGCATCAGAAAATAATTCACAGTCTGGAAAAGGCACTCAGCAACTCTATAAATGTACTGGCTTGACAAATAAGTAAATAGGGTTTATCATTCCACTGTCTTGAAAACGATTAGGAACAAGAATGGGAGTCAGTGCAAATGTTACTCATTCTGGACACAGTCCCAGAACAGTAATCTTATTGTTCTTCATAGTGAGTTATATCGCAGTGCCAAAGATGAGAACACAATTTTAGCTATGTTTTATATTTTAATTATTTTCCCCTTGCTGCTTATAACAAATAACTCTTTGAGAAAGGCACAGAGATGAGGCGTATTAGATTTGGGACTAGGAAATAAATAGCCGGCGCAAGAGTGAAATGACCCCTGGGTTACAGTGTAATGTGAGCATTATTGATGTTTGCCATTGATTCTTCTGCAAAGTTCAATGCCGGAGTGAAAAGTATCACTCGGTTGCAATGGAGTTGTCTGTTCCGAACCTGGGTTACTGTGAAGGCCAAAGCCATTGTCTTGTGTCGGGGGCTCACAACCTGTCTGCATTAGATGGCCTTTTTCCAGCAGCTGAACTTGGAGCGACCATGCACCCAGATGATCTTGCAGCGCCAGGCCACCACTGGGCAGAGTGAGTCAGCTGCTGGAGGAGGCTGGCGAGAGCCAACAATCACCACACAGGCTGAGACCCTCCCTGCCTGTGGACTGTCTCACCAGAGTGGTGCATGCTCTAGTTATCTCCTGCTTGGACTACTGCAATGCGCTCTACGTGGGGCTACCTTTGAAGGTGACTGCAACTAATCCAGAATGCAGCAGCTAGACTGGTGACTGGGAGTGGCCACTGAGACCATATAACACTGGTTCTGAAAGAGCACAATTCAAAGTGTTGGCGCTGACCTTTAAAGCCCTCAATGGCCTCGGCCCAGTATACCCGAAGGAGCGTCTCCACCCCCATCGTTCAGCCCGGACACTGAGGTCCAGCTCCGAGGGCCTTCTGGTGGTTCCCTCACTGCGAGAAGCCAAATTACAGGGAACCAGGCAGAGGGCCTTCTCGGTAGTGGCACCCACCCTGTGGAATGCCCTCCCACCAGATGTCAAGGAAATAAACAACTATCTGACTTTTAGAAGACATCTGAAGGCAGCCCTGTTTAGAGATGTTTGATGAATTACTGTTTTTTAATATATTTTGCTGGAAGCTGCCCAGAGTGGCTGGGGAAACCCAGCCAGATGGGCGGGGTATAAGTAATAAATTTATTATTAATTATTATTATTATACCACCTGTTCCTCCTGAGCTCCTCCTGGTCTACAAATAAAGTAGTGAGAAAGTTGCTTGATTTATGGAGCTAGGGGAGCAATGGCAAGGAGAAGCCACATGCAGAAAGCCATTAATATTTCTCCATGTTTCAAATGCCACCACCTATATTTGCCACTTGAGAGACATTTGCTGAGCTGTTTTCATGACACAGGGCAATGCGGGACACCACAAACACAATAGTATTAGTCAATGCAGAGATACAATGGACTCTAAGTGATGTTTGGTGTCTATGAGGCTACTGTGAGAGAATTTGAAGAGACCTTTTGAAACGCTTCCATTAGCAAAACGTTTGTGGAAGGCTAATTAAAGGTTTTTAATTTAACTATCTTGTTTTTAACTAATTAACTGCCCAATTAGCGGTTTACAATAAACACCATAGTTTCTCAGCACAGATATTTTAAGGACATCATCAATGGAGCTCCTTCTTCAAGTGCATTGATTAATAGACCACACGGTTTGAACTCAAGCATCAACACTGTAAATCAGATTTTAATTTTGGGTTCACAGATGTAGAGACTACTGACATAAAGGAGGAAAATGGTTATATCCCAGGAAGAAATAAGGAAGGTCTTGGATCGAAAGATTCTTGTTCCCATTCTGGGTCATTCCATATCAAGAAAACCAACTTTTTTTTACTTCATGTCTTCCAAGTTTCTTCATATTTTGTACACTTGTGGAATGATCAAAATTAAGTTTAAATCTAAAATTTTAGGGTTTTTTATCTCATCCCGTTTTTAAGCTATGAGGGTTTGAAATTTCAAAAAATTGACAATTTTGCCTTTGTCAGGCTACACAAAAACCTTAAAAGCTCAGCCCAGCAGTGAGATACGTCAAAATTAAAAACACCAATGTCTTCAGAACTTAATGGGCTTTAATATGATATGTCACATGATGGACTTACTTTAAATTTTAAATTTAAGTTACAAAATTTTAAAAAGTGATTAAAAATTAATATGATTATTTTTTTCAAAAACTGCATTGATTATTTAATATTATAAGAGCTACCTGTAAAATTTCATCTTGGGATCTCAATCAGATCACATTAAAAAATATTTTGTTCATACATGTCTGCCTTATTGGGTTCTATTTAGGATAAATGGGTCTTCTTGGAGTAAAATATAACAGAATAAACAAGATTTCAAACTATAATATCAGCTACTTCAGGCATTTCTTTAGAAAGTTATTCAGTTAAAAGGTATCTGAAAAGCTAGTCAGGCTTTTCTTTTAAAAAAGTGTTCCAAAGCAATGTGGTAGCTCATTGTTGCATGATAGAATTAACGCTTTGAAATAATTATTGTTAGTACTTCATTTCATGAACACTGCAACAAAATGCAATTTTCAAACCCTCATAACTAAAAAACAGGATGAGATTTAAAAAAACCCTAAAATGTTAGATTTAAACTTAGTTTCGCTCAATTCCACAAGTGTACAAAATATTAAGAAAATTGGATGACATGAGGTAAGAAAATTTGGATTACTTGATATGGAGTGCAGTGAGAACTGGGGGCAGGAGGAGACGGTATCAGAAAGCACCAAAATTGTATGGCTAAAATTTGCCTGCTCTCCATGTGAGCCCAGGGGGCTTAAAGGTAAAGGTAAAGGTACCCCTGCCCATACGGGCCAGTCTTGACAGACTCTAGGGTTGTGCGCTCATCTCACTCTAGAGGCCGGGAGCCAGCGCTGTCCGCAGACACTTCCGGGTCACGTGGCCAGCATGACGAAGCTGCTCTGGCGAACTGGCACCAGAGCAGCACACGGAAACGCCGTTTACCTTCCCGCTATAAAGCAGTACCTATTTATCTACTTGCACTTAAGGGTGCTTTTGAACTGCTAGGTGGGCAGGAGCTGGGACCGAACGACAGGAGCTCACCCCGCTGGGGGGATTCGAACCGCTGACCATGCGATCGGCAAGTCCTAGGCGCTGAGGTTTTACCCACAGCGCCACCCGCTTCCCCCCCAGGGGGCTTAGATATGGGAAAACTTCTGCCATTCGCTCTGCTGTAGAGTTACTCTATAAATCTAATTGAATTATTTTTAAAACCTCTGGTTGGGATGCATGTTTTCATCCCTATAAGATTAATCTTACTCTGATGGTGATTAGATGGATTGTCCTGGATCTTGTTTGCTTTGATGTTTGTGTTCGCTGGATTGCATTTTATGATTTATGTTAAATTGTCTGCTTTAATTTGTAGTTGCCCGGAGAACTTATGTGATAGGGAGACTCATAAATATAGTAAATAAGAACTTCTGCTCTCCTCATCCATCAGTACAAAGAAATACTGTTACGTACGCCCCAGTTTCAGAACAATGCGAGATCTCAGGGATCCCAGTGCATACCTTGGGTTTGGTTTCCCTGGTAGGAAGGACATTGGAGACTTAAAAGAGCTTTCTGGGACGTAAGGTTTATATATACTTAAGACTGAGCATAAGGGAGAAGTTTCACACCAATAACATGTCAACAGATTCTGTTCTTCACCAGATTTCTAGCAGGGCTCCCCAGTGTCACAGCTGAGTAGATCCTCAAAAGCAAGTAAGGTCCCTTTGTCCCACTCCCAAGACCATCTGATACCTTGATCATGTGGTTAAGAATTTGGCTTATACACCACCTGTTCATTACCCAGGTGAGGGAACACCTTTTAAATAAAACACGGAACCATGTGATGAAAATGATGTATAGATGGTATATAACACCTGTCAAGTTAGCGAACGTGTATAAAGTTAGTAATAAATGTTGGAAATGTAAAGAAAAAGAGAGAACATTTTCTCACATGTGGTGGGAATGTAAAAAGGTGAAATGCTTCTGGGAGATGATATATAATGAGATGAAAAAAATGTTGAAATATACATTCATAAAGAAACCAGAAGCATTTTTACTGGACATTGTGGGGAGTGATATAAATAGAAAGGAATGTAAGCTCTTTTTATATACAATAACAGCAGCAAGAATATTACTGGCCCAAAAATGGAAGCAAGAAGAATTACCGATGATTGAAGAATGGAGAATGAAGTTAATGGACTATGCAGAACTAGATAAACTAACAGGAAGGATTCGAAACCGGCGGGACCAGAAATTCACGGAAGACTGGAGTAAATTTACGGACTACTTGAAAAGTATTTGTGAAGATCAGACGACGTTTGTAGAAAAAGATTGTATAAGTGATAAGTTTTGTGGTACATTTTATAATTTATATGTTAAAATCTCTCTCTCTCTCTCTCTCTCTCTCTATATATATATATTATAATAAAACACGGAACCAAGAGAATTGCGGCAAGCGTCAGCAGATCAAGTTAGGGGCCCGTTTTCTTAACTACTGCAATAGGACAGCCTTGCCAACCAGCTGCTCAGCAGAAACAGGAAGAAAAGACTTCACAGAGCAAATTCTTAATAAAGCTCATACACTCATACCTTGGTTCTCAAACGGATCCGTTCCGGAAGTCCATTTGACTTCTGAAAACTCTTGAGCTACGGCTTCCGATTGGCTTCAGGGACGCAATTGGAAGCTGCGTCGGAACTTCGTCTTCCAAAAATCGTTCGCAAACTGGAACATTCACTTCCAAGTTTCGGGCGTTCGGGAGCCAAAACGTTCAAGTCGCAAGGCATTTGAGATCCAAGGTCCGACTCGGTAGGGTTTCAAGCACAGCACACCAGGAGTCATAAAACATCAAACATTCTTCTATGTACATCAAGAAAGGTTACAGGTCATGAGAAGTAAAACACACATGACTCCACTCAAGTACCTTCTGTCGGAACTCCGCTCGGCCAAGCCGATAAGGCCTCATCTTCCTCCGAGCTGAGCCTTTGAAATCGCCTCCGATGTGTTTAATGACCTGAGCCTTTGATAAGGCCTCAAGCACATTCCATCCAGCAGGGTTCCCAGCACAGGGAAGAGACGAGAGGTTTGGCTACATTGTAAAGAGTTTTATTTCTAAACTACGCAGAACAGAAAAGACATCCTCTCTCTATGAAAGCAGAGAGCAACAGAACAAAGGAACAAAGGAAACAGGAAACCATTAACGTCACATCCCGTCTCCCTTTCCCGTGAGACTGCAAGGTCTCTGGAATGTAAACAGAGTCCTGTGACTCCATGTAGCTGCTCAGTTATAAGAGCAGAAACTAACACCTTCACCCCCACAATTTCCTTGGGATGCCCCTAAGTGCCCAAGCCATTTGGGTCTCACATTTGGGTTTATCACTGTTTCGTTGACAATAAGGCCTTTGACAGGGTCGTTGACATTCCTGTCCCCATCTCACTTCCCTTTGTCCCTGAGCCATCTCAGAAGTTTCAAGGAGATGTGTTTGTTTACACTCCAATGTTAACTAGAACAATGTCCTTAATGACCATTTGTGCTACTTTCAGGTTTAGTTAAGGTTTCTTGTTCATGGCCTAGAGAACACAGGGGTTATAAAATGTTATAAAATGTCAGTGATGCATTCTGTCTTTCTAAAGGTTAAATGCCATTAATATTTGAAACATAATTAAATCAAAATATACACCCTGGGTCTCTAATTCGTGCATCCATTATATCACATCTAGCCAGGGGGAGGGCAGAAGACTTGCTCCCTTCATCTCATCTTCCCGAATTGTCTCCAGCTGTTTAGCTTTTGTGGCAACTTGTGGTCCTAGCTGTTTATTACAAAGCATATACTTAACCCTTTACTCAACAGTGAAACTGGTTTGACCATTTTAGTAGCCCCCCCTTTCTCTGCAGAGTTCAGTCTTGCAGCTATAAAATTACAGGCTTGGAGGACACACACACACACACACACCCTCAGGCTATAGTGTTGGAAACCTCTACTTTACCAGATAAGCAGAGGTGGTGGTGGTGGAGGTGGAGAAGATGGAGAAGAAGAAGAAGAAGAAGAAGAAGAAGAAGAAGAAGAAGAAGAGGAAGAAGAAGAAGAAGAAGAAGAAGAAGGTTTCTAGAAAATGGAAGCTGTTCTGCCACATTAGCCCAGTGAACCTGCCAAATCTGTTTGTACATGATCACAATACCTATATGCCTTAGAGATCCATCGTTTGTAAGCTGTGGCCTTATGTTGTCTCTACTTGCTCCACCATGTGCCCCTAGCTACTAGAAATAAACCAACAGGAGTTCTTTTTGCAGGGCCAGAGAATGATCGATTTCTATCACATACAACAGAACCTATGTTCATAGCTGTCAACCGTCCCTTATTTGGCGGGAAACTCCCTTATCCCAGCGCCGTGTCCCACTGCTGTCCCTTATTGATGATGTCCCTTAAATTTCCCAGATTTCAAAGGAAGCAGCTCCTCTCCCTCCCTCCCTGCTGGCCAGGGAGGAGGGAGGCTCCAGCTGTGTTGCTTGGCTGCATTGCTCACCCAAAAAGGAGTCTAAAAACAACTAGGGGGTGGAGCTTGCATGCCTTGTGCCCATCAAATCGGCCGCGTTGCCTGGGGACTCGCCTTTGCTCAGCACTTCCCAGCGGAGAGGTGACGGTGGTTTTCCTTGCTGCATCCCCTTTGCTGGGTTGCTGCGCTGTGGGAACCACCGGTTGAGGCTTCGTTTGGCTGCTGGCTGGGCTTTCTGCTTTTGGCTCGGAGGGGCTCAGAAGTTGAACATACCTGTGCCCGGAAAATCCCTTATTTTGGCTGCTGATCCCTTATTTTCAAATCTGTAAGTTGACAGCTATGCCTATGTTGGATTCGTTTCAATCACACAGCGAAAGACATTACTGCGTTGTGACAAATATTCCTTTGCAGACGGGCTGTGCCTCAAGACAGCCTCACTGCAGTTCTGACTTTTCCATAGTGCTTCCAACACATCTGACTATCGATGCATCTCGGTGCCTTCTGCCCTCTTGTCCTGTCAGGAGAGATCAGGCCATCCAGTGTCAGCTACTGACAGCAGATTGTGCCGCAGCGCAACGTTATCCTCAAGTGCCCTGCTTTTGCTCTTCCCGTAGGCATCAGTGGCAGCCATTAATTTATTATATCACGATGGCTGCTGGCTGACTATTTTTTTGGCTAGGTTGAAAGCCTGCCATGGCTGGCTGACGTTTGACGTTAATGGCAGGAGACAGTCTCCTGAGAGCTCTTAATTCTTCTCAAGCATCTATTAGAGTAGAGATGGAGAACTTGTGGCCCTACAGATGCTGTAGGACTAATGTCATCCCCCTGACCACTGGTCATGCTGGCTGGGTCTGATGGGAATTGCAGTCCAACAACATCAGGAATGGGGAACAGGTGATCCTCGTGTGTGTGTTTATGTGTGTGTGTAAGAGAGAGAACAGAAATGTAGGAGATGTAGAGATAAAGCAAGCAAGCAAGCAAGTTGTGAGTCAGCTGTGGGTACATTTGGGTAAATGGCGTTTCCATGCGCTGCTCTGGTTTCACCAGAAGCGGCTTGGTCATGCTGGCCACATGACCTGGAAGCTGTACGCCGGCTCCCTCGGCCAATAAAGCGAGATGAGTGCCGCAACCCCAGAGTCGGCCACGACTGGACCTAATGGTCAGGGGTCCCTTTATCTTTACCTTTAAGGGATCTGCTGTCATATAAGGCTGCCTCTGCACCTCCACTGATGCTCTGCTTGTATCTTTATAACAAAAGTATTAATCCCTGCGTGCGGTTTTGGCTACTGTAACCCTGGTTTAAGGAGCCATTTGCTGCCTAGATCACATACCTGACTTTCCAATGTTGACTCACATCCAAAGAAACCAAACCATGGTAGTGTTCTCCTCGGTGTTTTCCACCGCGCAGCGGTGAGGAGTGCACAAGAATATAATAGACGTACACAGCTAAAAGTGAGAAGGAAACTGATTACCGGAGAGCATATATTTGTTTGTTCCTTGGCAGATCACACCACCTCATGGATCTTGGCATCGCTCCTGAGCTCAGACTCTTTCTGACAGCAATACCCTGTGATTAAAATGCAGCCTTATTCAAACTCCGGTAAATTTGTTCCTGTGCTTGGTAAAAACCCAGAACTCGCAACTTATTCTGAGCCAACTCAGGAGCAGCTTGTGTCCTCCACAGCAGGCATGTGTGATGCCTCTCCCCCCTTGGCTGTGCAGCTGGAAAGGCTTGAGTCATTTCTGAGAAGGAAGCCCTCCGAGGCAGAAGCGTGACATTTTTTTAATGCAGAATTTCAATGCAAAACCTCTGACGCTTCTGCATGGCCGTCGCGCAGAGCAACCGAGTGCTGACAATAACATCCATCATGCGCAAGCCAGGTACCTCTGAGCCATCCTGGCAGCAGGCCTTGGGCTCTCCCTCCTTGGCTCTCTGCCGGAACAGTGAGAGCCTGAATCAGTGGCACACAAATCAAACGGCATCCCTGACGCAGCGACTGTCCGTCGGAAGGCGCAAGGGGCACTAGAATATCGTGATGAGGAAGAGATTATCCATCTCCTTTCCTTGACAGAGATTGGAGGTGTGCTGCTATGGTTCTTCTCTCATACAGAAGCGGCAATCCGATGCATACTAACCCGTCAGTAAGTCCCATTGTACATAGGGAGACTAAGGACTCACCCAGGGGTGGAGGAAGGAGAGTGTGGTGGGGCAGGCTGCCCAGGGTGTCACCACTGGGGGGGGTGTGACAAAATGCCAGGCAGCACTCACTGCGGAGCCTGCAGTGCGCCAGAGCCACGCATCTCTCCTGGGAGTGACACGGTGGCTTGGGCACCCGCAGGCTCTGCGCTGCCCCAAACGGTCTGCCCGCCACCTCCCCCTCAGCCGTAGGGCGGATGAATGGGAGGAGGCAGGCAGACTCCTTGTAGGCCCCGTGGAACATCCTGCCCCAGCTCGCTCCACCCTGTGGGTGGCTGGCCCCACCCCCATTGGCTGCTGGCCCTGCCCCCGGGCACAGGGCATGTGCCCCACCCCAGGCGCCCGATTGGCTTGCTGTGCCGCTGGACTCACCTAACTGACTTTTGCCCCATACTTTCTAAGCACAGGCCCACGCTCAGCGCCTTTTTTTGACCTGGCGTTTTTCCAACCAGTGTGGTGTAGTGGTTAAGAGCGGTAGACTCGTAATCTGGTGAACCGGGTTCGATTCCCCGCTCCTCCACATGCAGCTGCTGGGTGACTTTGGGCCAGTCACACTTCTCTCTGAAGTCTCTCAGCCTCACTCACCTCACAGAGTGTTTGTTGTGGGGGAGGAAGGAAAAGGAGAATGTTAGCCGCTTTGAGACTCCTTCGGGTAGTGATAAAGCGGGATATCAAATCCAAACTCTTCTCTTCTTCTTCTTCCCTGTGAAAACCTTCTCTTTACCACTAGATAAAAGCAAATGGCAATCTGTGGGAAACCCAAATTGCCATTTGTTCCAATTCAGCGTTCCAGAGTGGGTTTTCGGGGGGAGAGCAGTGGGGCATAAAATTAACTCGGACACAGCACTTCAAAGCAAATGTTTGAAATTAGCCAGGTGCCAGGCGCATTTTGCACCTGGGTATCAGCCACTTGCGACCAGGTGAAGATGCCTGGGCACCAGTATGTAGCCTGACATCTCCATCATCTGGAGGTGCATGCATGGGGATCATTAGGTCTTGGCTGTTTTCACACAATAATACCACATCCTGCAGAATTCTATCCATTATATTTTATCTGCACAATCAGAATGGATTTCAGGAACTGACATGCTTTTTCTGTGCAGCCTGAGCAAGAACAGTGAATGATGTTATAGTTAAATGTTGTCCCTTGTCTTCACTTACCCTATTTCACTGCCCTGCCCACAGTTGTGAAGAATATTTGTTGTTGTTGTTGTTGTTAATTGAATTTATATACCACCCTATACCCGGAGGTCTCAAGACGGTTCACAGAATAAAATCACACTCTATAAAATCAAAATAAGAACAATAATCCAATAACATCCCCACAAAAAGAGCCACATTTTAAAAGGGTAGAGGATGTCCATCAGGTCAACCAAAGGCCTGGTTAAAAAGTAACGTTTTTACCTGGCGCCAGGTGAAACTCACTGGGGAGAGCATTCCACAGACAGGGAGCCACTGCAGAGAAGGCCCTGTTCTCATGTTGCCACCTTCCGAACCTCTTGAGGAGGAGGCACATGAAGATGGGCCTCAGAAGATGATCTCAGCATCTGGGTAGGTTCATATGGAAAGAGGCAGTCCTTGAGGTATTGCGGTCCTGAGCCATTTAAGGATTTATAAGTCAAAACCAGCGCTTTGAATCGGGCCCAGAAACTAATTGGTAGCCAGTGGAGTTGGACCAGGATTGGTATAACATGTTCAAACCTTCTTGCTCGGGTGAACAACCTGGCCGCTGAATTCTGCACTAGCCGAAGTTTCTGAACCCTCTTCAGAGGCAGCCCTACGTATAACGCATTGCAGTAATCTAACCTTGAAGTTACCAGAGCATAGACAGCAGTTGTTAGGCTATCCCTGTCCAGATAGGGGCATGGCTGGGTCACCAGCCGAAGCTGATAGAAGGCACTCTGGGCCACTGAGGCCAAAGCTCTTAACTTAGCTCAAGGTTGCCATCTGAACTAGCCAGATGTTTAACTGAGAATCAACTGCAGTCAGTCCATCATTTGAAAAATAAAGACTTTAGACCCGTCTTGCCCCAAAATGGCAACCGGACAGTCTGTTTTGGTGTCTGCAACCTTGGTTTAAGGAGCCATTTGGCGCCTAGCTGATATATCCAAGTTTCTAACACTGTTTATGGCGTGGACCTGTGCCTGGAAGTGCAGAAATAAAGGAAGCCCGGATGAGCCCTTGCTCATAGGATTGTGTTGTAAATGTCTTTCCTACGCAGCCAAATGCGCCATACGTTTTCTTTGACGACCAGCTCCCGAGCCCAGTGGTATTTTAATAATATTGTGGCAGGATGGTGGTTGATAGATGCATTTTCTTTGGTCACGGTGCGGCTGTGATGGCAGGAGCCACATTTGATAAATGTTTCCTGTATCAACCAAGCAGGCATGAAAAGCACAACAGTGTCCCCCTGGAATCCAGGCTCTGTCGCTGGTGAAGGA
This sequence comes from Podarcis filfolensis, assembly GCF_964270895.1. Lineage (NCBI taxonomy): Eukaryota > Metazoa > Chordata > Lepidosauria > Squamata > Lacertidae > Podarcis > Podarcis filfolensis. Next base: position 8,979,243 of record NC_139604.1, read on the forward strand.
ACATCTGAACAATTGCTTTACGAGCCAAAAACGACTTCCAACTAGAGATGGACAGATCAGTTCATTTCACATGTGTTCATTCAGAAATCCATTCCAGCACCTATAAAAAAAATCATATGGAGGTTTATATTTTATATGTACTTGATTGTTATTATTATTATTTCAGTTTATTACTTTGTCACCATAAGGTCCCAGGGTGAATTGCAACACTTTAAAAAATGATACAGTGGTACCTCGGGTTACATACGCTTCAGGTTACATCCGCTTCAGGTTACAGACTCTGCTAAGCCAGAAATAGTGCTTCAGGTTAAACACTTTGCTTCAGGATGACAACAGAAATCATGCTCTGGCGGCGCAGCAGCAGCAGGAGGCCCCATTAGTTAAAGTGGTGCTTCAGGTTAAGAACAGTTTCAGGTTAAGTACAGACCTCCTGAATGAATTAAGTACTTAACCTGAGGTACTACTGTATTAAGAACAGTTTAAAACAGTCACAAGAACAGGGTATGTAGTGAAATAATCATTCTTATTTATTGAATTTATCACAAAATGTGTATTTTCCCTTGACGTGTGCATTTCTAACGGTGTTTTATCCTAAAACAGACATCTGTTTTACACATTGCGGCACTTCTTTCAGCCAAGAATTTCATTGCACAATTTAGTTAGATGTGAAGGATAATTATGTTCCAGTCTCTGCATTAGTCCGAAAGATACAAATTAGGTCGATGCACTTAAAAATGCACACCAAATGAGACTCTGTCCCTTCCCTACTCCCACTCTGTTAATCATTTATCAGATTACTCTTAAATTTCAATCTCTATAGAACTTTCAGAGTGTTCTTCCCCAGCCGTTGGCTAATCTTCCGAAAGGAAGATCTGTAAGGCAAACAGATGAAGCTACCTTTTAACAGAACAAGAAGAGAAGCTGAATGACAGCGATTTTCTAAAGGCTTGCTTGTCATGTTTGTGAAAGAGCTAGGGATTTGAAACTGGTCATCCCAATTAGAAAATCAACATTTGGTGGGCAGAGTTGCCATCTTACAACCCAGGGGAAAAAATATGTTTTCCTTTAAGAGTGAAAAAGATGCATTTGTTCCACCCCACACCTGATATGCTTAACCAGGTATTTAATTCTTCACTGCAGGAAAGGGGTAAAAGGGGCTGGTGGAGAACCAGGGCCAAAGAAACACCCTATGACTTCATAAGAAAACAAAAAGGGCCTCTTGGATAATCCCAAAGGCCTTACCTAGTTTAGCATCCTTTTCTCATTGTAGGTCAAATCTACAGCATATTCTTAGAGCTGGATGCCAGGGTTTGTGGGTGCCACATTCCCCTAAATTGCCAGGCCTGATAAGTGTTAGAATTTAATCAAAGCTTGCTGTCTGACAGTGGATTTAGCAAAGTGTTAATATACAGACCAAAGCGTGGATGGCAGTTAGGAGTTCTGCAATGGAGTGGCCTGGGAGTGGCTTGGAGTAGCCGCCGAGACCATATCACACTGATTCTGAAAGACCTACATTGGCTCCCAGTACGTTTCCGAGCACAATTCAAAGTGTTAGTGCTGACCTTTAAAGCCCTCAACGGTCTCGGCCCAGTATACCTGAAAGCCACTTCCGAACTAGAGAGGAGGTGGGGTTGCGGGCTTCAAGCCCCTCCCCATGCTTGCGGGGGCTGGGCACAGCCCCTGCGATACAAGGGGAGTCCTCGGACGCGTCACTCCCCCGACCAGCCAATCGGCTGGTACGGGGGGGGGCCGTGGCCCTGCCCTATTTAGGGCCGGCGCGGCCAAGGTCCACCCTCTTTTCCTCGCTGCGCTACAGCTGATCGGGTTTTCCCACCCCGCCCACACGTTAGGTTAGGCTCCCCGACCTTGCTATGGACTGCAGTTGGTCGCCGTCAAGGGGCCTGGTAGGAATTTTTTCCATTTGGCAAATTGGCACCAGCCATTTGGTTTTTCGCCTACCTCGTAGCAATTCGTCACAACTTCCTGGGCATTGGCAGTTAGGCATTGGTAGGGGTATTGTTATGCAGATGGAAAAGGGGGGGCGAGGAAGTGCCATCACCTTCCCCCCAAAATCGAAGGGTAGTCCGGTAAAGGATTCCGGGGGGCGTCGCCTTGTCCTAAGCCGATGGAGGTCTGGGCCTACGGCACGCCCCCGATCGGTGACCCCGGGGAAGGTCCTAGATGATGTGTATCAGCAGGACTCCCCAAACTGGTGGTTAACCCTTGCTGGTCTTCAACCAAGCGGTCTGAAGCCAGCTAGCTGATAGGACCAATGCCTAAGCCAATACCCCTCAATTTCTGTAATCAATAAAGTTGTGGCCTAATTTGACCCATTAACCTTAAAATTCTGGTGTCCTGTGTCTTTATTTCCTTGTGGGGAGGCCGGAACTTGCCACGCAAGGAGCGTCTCCACCCCATCGTTCTGCCTAAACACTGAGGTCCAGCTCCGAGGGCCTTCTGGCAGTTCCCTCACTGCAAGAAGTGAGGTTGCAGGGAACCAGGCAGAGGGCCTTCTTGGTGGTGGCGCCCACCCTGTGGAACGCCCTCCCATCAGATGTCAAGGAAATCAACAACTATCTGACTTTTAGAAGACATCTGAAGGCAGCCCTGTCCAGGGAAGTTTTTAATGTCTGATGTTTTATCACTTATTATTATCATTTCTGTTTGGAGCTGCCCAGAGTGGCTGGAGAAACCCAGCCAGATGGGTGGTATATAAATTAATTATCATCATCATCATCATCTAGTAAGTAGCAGGCTGGAGAGAGAGTCAGAGAGCCACATTTGGGAGCAGTGATTGGTGTCAGGGAACTGCCATCAGCTCAGAGGCGAGAGGTGGAAGGGCAGTTGTGTTATAGGGAACCTCCGAAGAACTTGCAAAGCAGTTCCTCCTCTGGCGAGGAGGAAAGCCCTGCCTCCAGTGGGAAGGAGGTGCAGGGACCAGGAGATGCTAGGGAGAGCCTCAACATGGAGCCTGAGCAAAGCGGAGGGGAGGGAAGTACCCCTTTGCCAGAGCCCACTCTGCGCAGTAGGTTTCGGCACAGAGAGGGGAGAAGAAGGATGGGGGTCACACGGCTGTTATGCTGGGGGAGGTACAAGGACCCGGCCACTCCCAGATTCTGCTAGCGACTGAGCCACACATGAACTTGCGATGCTCTTCACTGTAAATAGTTTGCACTAAGAATAAAGCTGGAAAAGACAGGTCGGAGTCTTGCCTGTTTGATCTTGAGCAACCACACCAACACCTGACAGTTGGGGTCTTCTGAAGTCCAAGGGTGTTGTGGCTCTGGGAGAAGTCCCACTTCTTGGAGTGTGAATGTTGTGAGCTCCTCTGCTATAGTCTCAGGTTGCAAGGTAAAGGTAAAGGAACCCCTGACCATTAGGTCCAGTTGTGGCCGACTCTGGGGTTGTGGCGCTCATCTCGCTTTATTGGCCAAGGGAGCCGGCGTACAGCTTCCAGGTCATGTGGCCAGGTCTTGCGAACCAGAGCAGCGCATGGAAATGCTGTTTACCTTCCCGCGGGAACAGTACCTATTTATCTACTTGCACTTTTATGTGCTTTCGAACTGCTAGGTTGGCAGAAGCAGGGACCGAGCAACGGAAGCTCACCCCATCGCAGGGATTCGAACCGCCGACCTTCTGATCGGCAAGTCCTTGGCTCTGTGGTTTAACCCACAGCGCCACCCGCGTCCCTAGTCTCAGGTTGTATACATGTGTAAAAAATCATGTATCATAAATACACCACAATCTCTGTTGTGCCTCGTTTTCCAAAAGAAAACACAGACTCCAAGTAAGTGTGCCTTCATCTCACATGGCTCATGAAGATTGAGGTGGCATGTAACAATACTTTTAAAGGACATTCAATGCACATTTAAAGCACGTGACTTCCCCCAAAGAATCCTGGGAGCTGTAGTTTGCCCATCACAGTTCTACAATTCAATCATTCATTCCCCCACCCACCCCCCGCCACAAAAAAACATGCTCAAAGCATCTTACAACAAAGATAACAGCAATGCATTTCAAACAGTGGAAAAAACAATTTCCTAGTAACAAAAATAACATGATAGCGGATATAACAACTTAGGAAAACCCCCCCAAAAATGTTAGTAGTCTAAATGCAACAAGATTACACTTTGTTGTTTAGTCGTGTCCGACTCTTTGTGACCCCATGGACCAGAGCACGCCAGGCACTCCTGTCTTCCACTGCCTCCCACAGTTTGGTCAAACTCATGCTGGTAGCTTCGAGAACACTGTCCAACCATCTCGTCCTCTCTCGTCCCCTTCTCCTTGTGCCTTCAATCTTTCCCAACATCAGGGTCTTTTCCAGGGAGTCTTCTCTTCTCATGAGGTGGCCAAAGTATTGCAGCCCCAGCTTCAGGCTCTGTCCTTCCATTGAGCACTCAGGGCTGATTTCCTTCAGAATGGATAAGAATGGTTTGATATTGTAAGATTACACTAACAACAGCAAAAATAACAAGGGAGCATAACAGTTCCCAGTACAGTCGTGCCTTGGTTGTCGAACACCTTGGTACTCATACGTTTTGGCTCCCGAACGATTGAAACCCGGAAGTGAGTGTTCCGGTTTTCAAACTCTTTTTGGAAGCCGAACATCTGATGCAGCTTCTGCTATTGTTTATGGGGTGCCTGCGTAATTGGAATCCAATTGGAAGCCTTGGTTTCTGAACGTTTCGGAAGTCGAACAGACTTCCAGAACGCATTCTGTTCAAAAACCAAGGCATGGCTTTACTCTTAACAAACTACAGTTCCCATGATTCTTGGGGGGAGGGGAGGGAACCTTGTGTTTTAAATATGGATTGAATGTATGGTATGGATCTGCATACAGTGGCCAACCATATACCTATGGGAAGTTTTCAAGGAGCACCTGGGGACAAGACCATGCTCCCCTCTTGTGGTTTCCAGGAACTGGCATTCACAGTTGTGCTGCCTCCAACAGTGGAAACAAAACATGGCCATTTTGGTGAGTAGCCACAGACAGCGGTATCCCTTCAGAATCCGTCTAATCCTCTCTTAAAGTCATCCAAGTTCATAACATTTGAAAGGAAATGTCGAGACTTGGCAACCCTGTTGTCAGATGGGCATCCCTATGTCAAGAAAATAAATGCGAGGCTTCCCAACGTTACGGAGACAGACTTTACCCGGCGGAAGAGAAAACGAAACAGAAATATATAAAGTTGATCTTTTTAAAAATCAAATAAGCAACAACTTGGATTTAAATAGCACCCCATATGTTCTGCATGCGTAATACCCAAGGCAATATTTTAAGAGCGAAATAAGGTAAGCTATCTTGCAAAAACACACACACAACACAACACTCTCCCACCAAACCTTCGGAAATCAGCTAAAAATATTTTCAGCACAGTTCTATTTAAAAAGATAGCAGCAGCTGGGCAACATTGTCGCATCAAAGAGCATAGCTACTGCAAGGAAAGCACAGAAGGTTGTTCCTAGGTAGTCATGCTTGTTGTTTGGAATTTAAGTTAGAGGCACTAATTTGATGGCAAGGAGGAAAAGGATAATCATATCATTGAGCTCACTAGGAAAGCAAATGGTTCCTACCATAATACAGACTATTATTATTATTATTATTATTATTATTATTATTATTATTATTATCATACCCTGCCCATCTGACTGGGTTGCCCTAGCCACTCTGGGCGGCTTCCAACATATATAAAAACGCAATAAAACATTAAACTTCCCTATACAGGGCTACCTTCAGATGTCTTCTAAAGGTTGTGTAGACACTTATTTCCTTGGCTCGGGGGGTGTGTGTCACATAACTCCACACCTTCCAACATTTCTCCGATGAAAACAGGGACATCCTAAGGAAAAGCGGGACATTCCGGGATCAAATCAGAAATTAGGACGGCTTCTGTAAATCCAGGACTGCCCCTGGAAAATAGGGACACTTGGAGGGTATGAGATTGAGTTTGAGACCAAAATATAATAAAAACATAGGCTGGGCCTATCCTTAAATAACTCCAGTTCCACACTAACAAAGAAAAATGGAGCAGAGGAACCAGTCCTGATACGATATGTCAGGGAACTGACATCGGAGCTCAGAGCGGAGGTAGGGCTCTCCGATGATGCAGGAGAAGGGACCAGCAGGGAGAGGGAGAATACTTCCATTGGGGAAGGAAATAGGCGTGACACCAGGAAAGAAGGGGAGGAGGGAAGGTCTTCGGAGAGAGGGCTCCAAGACCCTTCCACAGGGTCCAGCGGGGAGAGCCCCGGACCTCCGCTGGCCACACCCACTCTGCGCAGGAGACTTCCGCGCAGAGAGGCGAGGAGGAGACTTGGCGTCAAACAGCTTTTATGTTGGAAGAGGTTTAGGGAACGCCCACTGACGGATTCTGCCAGTGACTGAGACAGTCGCCTTGTAAGGGCTGTCAAATCAGGGAAAGGTTTAGCTACCCCAACAGCTGGGAGCAGTTTGGAATCTACGCACAAGCAACCCCAATTCCCATTACACGATAGCTCCTGAGAAACTGCTACAGAGGGGACGCATGTTAAGTTGTGGGAGAACATATCAGACGACACAGCGATTCTTCAAACAGCTCTTGTTTATTCACAGGCCCAGAACAGAACTGGGCTGAAGGGTTCAGCCAACCTCCTTATATAGAGCTCAACTACAAAGCAACAGTAACAACTTTCTGTAACTATCCAATCACTGAACGTCACTTTCAATTCCTTATTTGCATATGTGGACCTGAGTGAAAACTATCTACAGTATCCCCCTGCTGGCCCAGGGTGAGAACTTCAGTACATAACAACGCAGCCCCCCTTCCCCACCGAAGGCTTCTCACCGCTGAGCTAGAGTGAGGATTTTGTTCAGAGTATATACCATTTTGGGGGGCAGGGTGCAGTTGGTTTAAATCTTGTTAGCGGGACAGTTTGTACTAAATACTTGGTCCCGGACTTTTACAGACTCCTTGGAGAGTCAAAGACCTTGCAGTCCCTGCATTCTTACGCTGGAGGCAGAGGAGATTTCGGATCCACTGAACACAACTGCTCCTTTGCTCCCAAGTGCCTTTTGTGTGTGCCATCCAAAGCCTTTTCTCTGTCAATGGAGGCTAGTTATTTCACTGAGTGAGCCATTAAGCCAGGAGTAAGGAAATTACGGTACTTCTTTGTCTCCCATTCCAAGGCCAGAGTAGAAAGGGGAAATGAATGCTATAGCCTTTTTTTATCAGACGGGATTGATTTCACATCCTTCAGCTATTTATCTGCTTTTCCAAAAAAAAAGAGAGGTATCTGTGGATTGGGCAGATGGAGGGAGAAAAATGGCTCTCCTCTGCTGTTTTCTGTACAAATTTGGTTTTGGTCACTGTCATCCATTTGCCACCGGCTGATTGCTCGGATTAATTTCTGGAATGAATACTTCCCCTTGCATTACCAACGTATGTGACAAATAACTAATCTGGCTCATCAAAATGCATTAGGATGCAACGTTCCAGCTCGTAGAGGACATTCTGAATGCTGCAACTTGATAGATACAGAGAGGATACTCATGAAGAACTATCCATGTCTCTATAAATGTACATATGAAACCAAGGGGGGCTGGATGTGTGTGCAGAGAGAGAATATGTGTGAAGATATCCTCTTGCTTGCTTTCTGTGGCGAGAAATGTAACAAGCCTTTTCTTTGCAGTTTTAAAACACTATAGATAGTGTTTGAGCAATTGCCCTTACAAAATGCACATTTGGAAGACAGGTATTGCATGAATATTTACTATTTTAGACTGTGTACAAACTCATGTTCACTTTGCATCCAGCTGCTATTGCTGCTGGTTTGGGAGATCATGCACATACCGTATTTTTTGCTCTATAAGACTCACTTTTTCCCTCCTAAAAAGTAAGGGGAAATGTGTGTGCGTCTTATGGAGCGAATGCAGGCTGCGCAGCTATCCCAGAAGCCAGAACAGCAAGAGGGATCACTGCTTTCGCTGTGCAGCGATCCCTCTTACTGTTCTGGCTTCTGAGATTCAGATTTTTTTCTTTCTTGTTTTCCTCCTCCAAAAACTAGGTGCATCTTATGGTCTGGTGCGTCTTATAGAGCAAAAAATATGGTGCATTGTTAAGACACGACGCACAAATTTCTTATGAAACACTGCATTTTGTTCTGCCTCCTGGTTTGTTGTTCTTTCACGATTTGCTCTTCGGTCCTGACCTCTGGTTTGTTCCATGGCTCTTGGTTTGCCTCAGTCTGCTGCCAGTGACTCAGCCGTAACACCCCCAGACGAGCGGCTGGACAACTGTGTGCTCCCCAAGAATAGAGAAGTTGGTCATTCCCCATTATTCAAACATGAAACGGAAGAGTTGAAACACATCTGGTAACAGTACCCTGAACTCTGCGTGAAAGTTGCCAACTTATCAAGTGGAATTTGTGCCTTCAAGAACAGCTGACTGCCCAAACGTTAGCAGGTGATAATGGTTATCTTTGCATTGTGAGAAGCTTCAGCTGTGATTTGTGCAGAGCCAACAGCTTTTAACGGCAAATAGAAGGGGAAGAAATGGAGGCAGTGAGAGATTTTACTTTCTTGGGCTCCATGATCACTGCACATGGTGACAGCAGCCACGAAATTAAAAGACGCCTGCTTCTTGGGAGAAAAGCAATGACAAACCTAGACAGCATCTTAAAAAGCAGAGACATCACCTTGTCAACAAAGGTCCGTATAGTAAAAGCTATGGTTTTCCCAGTAGTGATGTATGGAAGTGAGAGCTGGACCATTAAGAAGGCTGATGAACTTTGTATACAGCTATTTCTTTATTTGTGAAAATTCCAATAAAAACTTATTTGCAAAAAAAAAAAAAAAAAAAGAAGGCTGATCGCCAAATAATTGATGCTTTTGAATTATGGTCCTGGAGGAGACTCTTGAGAGTCCCATGGACTGCAAGAAGATCAAACCTATCCATTCTGAAGGAAATCAGCCCTGAGTGCTCACTGGAAGGACAGATCCTGAAGCTGAGGCTCCAATACTTCGGCCACCTCATGAGAAGAGAAGACTCCCTGGAAAGGACCCTGATATTGGGAAAGATGGAGGGCACAAGGAGAAGGGGACGACAGAGGACGAGATGGTTGGATAGTGTTCTCGATGCTACCAGCATGAGTTCGACCAAACTGCGGGAGGCAGTGGAAGACAGGAGTGTCTGGCGTGCTCTGGTCCATGGGGTCACGAAGAGTCGGACACGACTAAACGACTAAACAACAACAACAACGGCTTTTAAAAGCATAAGACCGGGTCATTGTCAGTCAGCTGGCAACTCTATTGTTTCTCTCTTTTTTTTACATGTTAAAAATGAGAGTGCTGTTCATCTGCACACAGAAGCAATTCTGACAGACCCTCCAAGTGTTCTATTTTCCAGGAACAGTCCCAGATTTCAGAAGCCACCCCGGTTTCTGATTTGATCCTGGAATGTCCCGCTTTTCATTAGGAGGGACGGGGGTGGCAATGTGGTGTAAATCACTGAGCCTAGGGCTTGCTGATTGGAAGGTCGGCAGTGCGTATTCCCACAACGGGGTGAACTCCCGTTGTTCAGTCCCTGCTCCTGCCAACCTAGCAGTTCAAAAGCATGTCAGAGTGCAAGTAGATAAACAGGTACCGCTCCGGCGGGAAGGTAAATGGCATTTCTGTGTGCTGCTCTGGTTCGCCAGAAGCGGCTTAGTCCTGCTGGCCACATGACCCGGAAAAACTGTCTGTGGACAAACGTCAGCTCCCTCGGCCAGTAAAGTGAGATGAGCACTGCAACCCCAGAGTTGTTCGTGACTGGACAGGGGTCCTTTACCTTTTTATTTTCATTGGAGAAATGTTGGAGGGTATGGAATAGGACATCCCTAGGGGGTTTTTTTCCAGCCAGAACTCAGTTCTGGCACCTGTCAGGTGGGTGCCATTTGCTATCCCAAGAAAATAAAGGATGTGTTTATGGTGAGTTCCAGGACCTTTTTCTGGAAAAATAGCACTGGACGTCCTTGTTTTCATCAGAGAGCTGTTGGAGGGAATGGAATAGGATGTCCCTATTTTAAACTGAGAAATGTTGGAGAATATGATCTGGAGTTCTCTCACATGGCATATTTATTGGTTTCAGAGGTGCAAACCCAACTCACAAAGGCTGACTGCAGTCTCAGTGCCTTTTGAGTTGGATCTTTAACACTTCACTCGTGTTCTGTGTTATAAATCAAGCAGTGCTAGAAGTTGTTTCTTTCTGTTTTACAATGTATTTCATATAAATAAGTCAAAATCGGTGTGGCACGAGAATTTTTTATTCTGGAAGTGTGGCCCAGAGAACAAAGGTTTGAGGGCCAGTGTGTATGAGAAGAGACTTCTGGATTAGACCAGTGGCCTATTTAATCCAGCATCCTTTTCTCACAGTGGCCAACCAGACACCCATAGTTTAATAATAATAATAATAATAATAATAATAATAATAATAATAATAATAATAATTTTATTTATACCCCGCCCATCTGGCTGGGTTTCCCCAGCCACTCTAGGCGGTTCCCAGCATAATATTAAAAACACGATAAAACATCAAACATTTAAAACTTCCCTAAACAGGGCTCCCTTCAGATGTCTTGTAAAAGTCAGATAGTTGTTTATTTCCTTGACATCAGGTGGGAGGACGTTCTACAGGGCAGGTGCCACTACCGAGAAGGCCCTCTGCCTGGTTCCCTGTAACTTCACTTCTTGCAGTGAGGGAACCGCCAGAATGCCCTCAGAACTGGACCTCAGTGTCCAGGCTGAATGATGGGGGTGGAGACGCTCCTTCAGGTATACTGGGCCGTGGCCATTTAGGGCTTTAAAGGTCAACACCCACACTTTGAATTGTGCTCAGAAATGTACTGGGAGCCAATATAGGTCTTTCAGGACTGGTGGCCGCTCCCAGTCACCAGTGGCCGCTGCTGCATTCTGGATTAATTGCAGTTTCCGGGTCACCTTCAAAGGTAGCCCCACGTAGAGCGCATTGCAGTAGTCCAAGCGAGAGATAACCAGAACATGCACCATTCTGGCGAGACAGTCTGTGGGCAAGTAGGGTCTCAGCCTGCGTACCAGGTGGAGCTGGTAAACAGCTGCCCTGGACACAGAATTGACTTGTGCCTCCATGGACAGCTGCAAGTCCAGAATGACTCCCAGGCTGCGCACCTGGTCCTTCAGGGGCACAGTTACCCCATTCAGGACCAGGGAGTCCCCCAGACCTGCCCGCCTCCTGTCTCCCAGCTGACTGCAATGTCACTCCCCACCTGTTAAGACGCCCAGTGACTTGTTTTCAGAAGAACACTTCCTCTGATGGTGGAGATAGAAATTGAATGAGGAGAGATGGAGGTGGCGGGGATTCCTGGATTTGAACAAGGGATCCCTTGTATGAACAACATGAAGCTAGATGCAGGTCAGTGTTTTATGCTCTTTTCTTCTCCGATTGCCTGTTGAGGCTGTCTGAGGGTTGTGGGGAGGAAGAGAAATGTCCTGGGATGTCCATCATTCATCTGTGCAGGGAGCTGCTCTGTGTTGTTAGCAATGCCAGGTCTAGTCCTGTGAGTTCCTCCTCCATTGCCTCTGATATTCTGTGCCCGCCAACCACCACTGAAAAGGGCAGCGGGGTGTTGTTGCCTCCCTCTCACTGACAGGAGCTGAATTCTCATTTGCTCTTCCCAAACCCCATGCCTTATGACAGGGGCCTCGTTAATCCGGCTCACGAACCTTAAGGACCCTGCCGCCGGCTCGGTCAGTCCCCGCGCTAAACCAGCGCGGTGTGGAGGTCTCGCTGCATGGTGACTGACTTCCACAATGCTGGCACGGCTTCAGACTGGCCACAGGAAGCTCCTGCAGCCAATCTGAAACTGCGGGCACCTCTGGGCGGGCAGCGATGCTGGCACGGTTTCGGATTGGCCGCAGGAAGCTCCTGCAGCCAATTCGGAGCCATGGACGCCTCTGGGCAACACACCTTCCTTCCCGCTGAGGTGGCCGCGTATGGCCAAGAGCTGAGCGGGAGGAAGCGGTGGCGGCAGTGGGGAGGCTGCCTCTGCCGGCCAGGCCAGCAGCATGGGCTCTGTGCCCCACGGACCCCTGGCCAAGGCAGAGGATGACGACACTGCCGAAGACGAGGTGGCACCGGCGGCTGTGGCATGAGTGGTGGCAGGGGGTCCTTTCAGGAGAGGGTGGGTCTGGCCCCCCACAAGGTCTGAAGGACAGTGGACCAGCCCCCTCCTGAAAAAACATGCTGACCCCTGCCTTATGGAGTGTGGAGGTAACGGCTGGGCTGGTGGAATCTTGGTGTGGGTGTGCTGGCCTCATTGTGTGTTTTGTTTGATGTCACAGAGCGTATAGGAGCAGTGTGACATCATTGTTGTGTGCTTGTCTGTTGCCTCTGTGCCCAGATGGTGTGTGGGTGCCATTGCCGTCACCATCCCTGTGACTGCTTGTTCCAGGAACACTGTAGGTGTGTCTTCTTGTTTCTCCATCGGCTTTGTATTTTCTATTTTTGAGCTTTCCTTCCCTTATTTAATTTTAATTAATTAATTTTTAATATTTAATAAGATGCCCTCCATTTATTCCCGGGACATTCCAGATGAAATATCCATATGTCACCTTTGCTTTTAAAATTCCAGGCCAGTGTACCTGATCTATTAAGACAGCAAGAAATTAAAACCATAGGGTTTAGTTCCTTCCTCCCCTATATGAACAGCGCACGGTTGTCAGTCAATCTGCAGGCATAGAGGGGGCATCTATCTTAAGACCCACCATAAGAGGGTGGCAAAGCCTGATATTTGAATTGTGGAATGAGGGTCTCAGTTTGCTTGAGGTTTAGGTGCGTTTTGTGGAACAGTTAAATCATTCCTTGCTGATTCTAGAGCTTGATTCTAGAGCATGCTTAGTCTAATGGCAAATCCTGCCGCAATGTCAAGGAGAAATCACCATATTCTATATCCCCTTTGGAATTTTGTACATAAATGAGTTCAGAAAGGGTAAAGAAATGCATGTGATGTGATGTGGAACCATCAATAATAAATGGATTTACTTGCGAAAATGTCTGCTTATTGAAGTAAATAAAATGAAGTACAGGTAGAAGCTAGATCCATTTTGTGTGTGTGTGTGGTTCAAGGCACAGAGATGAAGGTTCTCTCTAAAATGTTTCAAAGTAAACGAGACAGTTTAATGCTCTGGATTCCGCAGAGATCTGAACAGCTGAGGTTGCTCTGAGAGACAAAACTCCCAGGCAATCTGGATGGAAGGGTGTAAGTTCTGAAATGGCAAGAAGTAGGTTATTCTGAAGTCTATACTGTTGCTAGCAAGCAAAAACAAAACACGAAACCTTCGTCTTCAACCCAGTGCTCGTGACAAATATAACAACCACGTTCCAAACCAAACGTTATTGAAATGATTCGTTTCGGTTCCTACAAAATGGCAATGCCTGGGATTGCCAACTGGCAAGAGGAGTCGGGGAATCAACGCTGCTGGCTTGCTCTTGTGCAGCGCAATGTGTAGCCAGCAGCAGGCAATGGCTTATCTCCATGCCATCAAAAGCTTCACCTGCTGGTTTCTGCACATCTAGCTGCTGTTAAAAGTATAAGATCAGTGGCCGGTTTGAAAGCTGGCAACTCCACTGCCACCCATCAATGCTTTTTGTACCGAAATCTGCATCTGTAAACCATTGATACAGTTACTGAGTCTTCTGGAAGCCTGTTGGTGTGAGCCCACTGTGACCTTAGATGCCCTTTCTCCATCTCCACCCAAGTAGTCTTGGTACTGGGGCTATCCCTGTTTCACATTTCAGGATCTCTGGAAGCCCCTGGGGCACACGAGAATGTAAAGGCTGATCAACATTATTGTTTATTTGCGTACTACTTCAATGTCTGAATTGGTTTACAAAATATAAAAGCCAAATACACAAAACCAGATTAAAACCCGTGATTAAAATACGTAATAGAACAGTGTCAGAAACGGTGAGATGGATTGGGAAGGTAGGATATGATATTTATTAATTGCCCTTCCTCTTACTCACTTGAGCAAGATCAGCGTCTAGTTTATCAGAGCTAAAAATATACCTTCCTTTGCAGCAATAACACCAAAACTTGGGACAAAGCTGTGTTTGCTTTCTATAATTATCCAGGATGGCTTGAGCAGACTGGATCTCCCCTTTCTTTCATCCCTCTAAACAAAATAACACAAAAATCTGTAATGTAAGAATATAAAAGTATTATTTACTTACATAAACTTGATTCAGGCAGAAAATAGCAGTGAAGCAAGTTAAGTAAAAACTCCTCCTAGATTGCAAAATACACGGTTTAGTAGATCAAAGATGGCACCTGGACTCTGGAGCGCACCGACTCTGCCTCCTGTCCCTATGGCTGAATGACGAGAAAGAAACGGTTCCTCAGGTTGGAGGAAGTAATAAGGATTATCTTCCTGTTGTTGGTCTTCTTGCCTGGAGAAGCAGAGGATGTGATCTCACAGAGTACCCTCTAGGAATTTACAGGGAAATCCATGTGTCTTAACCTTTTGCTCGCCTAGCAAACATAGAATTTAATATATTTGACTGCAGCAGTGTTTTCCCACAATAAAAGCAGTACAATGTTAACAAAAACAATGTTGGCCAGATCCTGGTCAAGGGATCAGGTGCAACGGTTGTGGAAATAGGTGCATCTTCAAGAGGTGGCAGAATGCCAGTGGTTATGGTGTTTCTTCAGTTTCAACAAAGAGGGCATTCTACATGATCACAAGTCAATAGTTATTGGTCACAGCCAAGGCTAATTGGGTTATGTTCACTGATTTTACAGGGCAATAGAGGAGAAGCTGGCCTTTCAGGTAACCTGGTCCTGAGTAGTTTAGGGTTCTTGTCTGCTGCTACTTTCATAGCTCAAGCAGAACATAGCCAAAAAAGAAGGATGCATTCAACAAGTCCTGCTGATGTATTCCATTGCATGCTTTAGTATTTATCGCCGAAAGCTTCCTTCTAGAGAGATAGGTGCCAAGTCACTTTTAGTTGCATATTGACGATGCAATCTGACAACCCTGAAGTAATTGTAGACTCCTGTGATTATATTGTCACTACTTGGAAGACTCTAAATAATCCTGACACATTTTTTTTCCCAACTGATTGATTGCTAGCAATGATGTAATTTGTTCTAGCGGCAAGTCAGATTATTAAGAAACTGTCTCATCTGTTGTGTGGTTAATAGAGTATTGGAAGATTGTTGTAAATAGCTGCTCTGCTATGTCTAAATTATAAGGGAACATCCCAGAAAGGGCAAAATGGGCATAAGTTTATGTTCACCTGTTGGAATCCCCTACTCACGTCGTAGTTCTGGTTGAAATGCAGGGATCTGGAGAAAAGGTAAGCCAACAAATGAACAATCAAAAGGTTCGTTGGGAGTTTTTGCTTAATTTCCTGTAATTCCAAAGTTTCATCAAAACTCAGTTGACAACAAATCTCTCTGATTGCCTGGTGGTTCCATCATCGCTATTGTTGCTCTTTCTCCCACAATACAACATTGCACACTAAAAACCTCCCTAAACAGGGCTGCCTTCAGATATCTTGTAAAAGTCAGATAGTTGTTTATTTCCTTGACATCTGGTGGGAGGACGTTCTACAGGGCAGGCGCCACTACCAAGAAAGCCCTCTGCCTGTTTCCCTGTAACCTCAGCTCTCACAATAAAGGAACCACCAGAAGGCCCTTGGAGCTGGACCTCAGTGTCCGGGCTGAACGATGGAGGTAGAGATGCTCCTTCAGGTACACAGGGCCAAAGCCATTTAGGGCTTTAAAGGCCAGGACCAGCACTTTGAATTGTGCTTGGACACATACTGGGAGCCAGGGAAGATCCTTTAGGACCAGTGTTATATGGTCCCTAGCTGCCGCATTGTGCATTGGTTCTCATTTCTGAGTCACTTTCAAATATTGGTGGACTCCAACCATAGCTGTCAACCGTCCCTTATTTGGCGGAAAACTCCCTTATCCCAGCGCCGTTTCCCACTGCTGTCCCTTATTGATGATGTCCCTTAAATTTCCCGGGTTTCAAAGGAAGCAGCTCCTCTCCCTCCCTCCCTCCCTGCCGGCCAGGGAGGAGGGAGGCTCCAACTGTGTTGGTTGGCTGCGTTGCTCACCCAATAAGGAGTCTAAGAACGACTGGGGGGTGGAGCTTGCATGCCTTGTGCCGATCAAATTGGCCACGTTGCCTGGGGACTCGCCTTTGCTCAGCGCTTCCCAGTGGAGAGGTGACGGTGGTTTTCCTTGTTGCATCTCCTTTGCCAGGTTGCTGCGCTGTGGGAACCACCGCTTGAGGCTTCATGGCTGCTGGCTGGGCTTTCTGCCTTTGGCTCGGAGGGGCTCAGAAGTTGAACATACCTGTGCTTGGAATTGGATGGATATGTCATCGACGGCCCACTCACCCTTGCCAGGGAAAAGGTCTGTCTGGAGCGGGGGCACATGGTGGGGGAAAAGGAAAGGAGCTGGTTGAGTACAATGGTGGGTGGCGATCTCGTAGGGGGGGGCTTTTGGATTTGCTTTGGAGGCTCCTTTGATTGACTGTTATGGGGGAAAGGAAAGGAGCTGGTTGACTAAAATCCCTTATTTTGGATGCTGATCCCTTAATTTCGAGGCTGCTGGTCCCTTATTTTCAAATCTGTAAGTTGTCAGCTATGACTCCAACCACTATGGCCAACAGTCAGGGGTAGGTGGTGTTGTAAGTTCTCCATTCCTGCTTTCGAACCACAGAACATTATATATACATATATCTGCCCAAATGTGACCATTGACTGGAATTTCACCAAGCCTGGAGTGTCAGAACTGCAGCAGCAGAAGGCGAAGCTGAGACTGGTTGGGAGCAGGTGTCTGGCGGCACCAGCCGCTCTTGGAGCTCGTTCCCTGACATTTAGGAACATCATGGCTGCACATTTCTGTGCCAATAACTGGGGGCTGCTATAGCATGTGCCCACCCCCTTCCTTCGCCGGGACATTTGTTAGCCCACCCACCTAGCGAAGAAAATGGGAACGCGGCACATTAAGAGGGCGGGTTTGTTGTTTTGTTGTGGCTGCTAGACAGCAGGTTTGTTTTGCAGCAGAACGTGGATTTGTGGAGGGATAGAATTGTCTCTAAAAGGAAAAGAAGAAGGAGAAGAAAAACCCTTTATGGCCGCATCACGCTTGGAAGCATTACTGGGCAAACAGGTGGGATGAAAAATCTCGAGGCAGATGAAGGAGAAAAATTTCAAAGCTCCCAGATAAAGATGTGCAGATTTAAAAGATGGACAGCATTCGCACAAAACCTGGCAAGCGGCGGGTGCTTTCACAAGGCAGTGTAAGAACGCCTTTATGCTCCTGCGGTATTGCAGCATTTAACACAGGAAAGCGGTCCTTTTTAATTTAAATGAGACCCTAAGAAAATACCCCACTCTTGAGACATTCTATACTTTACTTTCAGGTTTAATGAATTGGGGGATTCTCCTCCCGTACTTCTGAGGTGATGGAGTCTTAGAGATTAACATTCTCAGTTATGAAGCACCATTTTTGCCATAGATAAAAAAAAAAAACTTGCATCCACACTCCCCCCCTAGGAAGATAGAAAGGTGTCTTATACTGAGTCAGACTATCTAGCTTTGTAATGTCTCCCCTAGATGGTGATGGACTGCAGTTCCCGTCAGCCCCAGCCACTGTGGCCAATGGTCAAGGACGGGGGAAGCTGTACCTCTGCGCAGGAAATAGTGTTCGCCTAGCAAAAGGGATGCGGGTGGCGCTGTGGGTTAAACCACAGAGCCTAGGACTTGCCGATCAGAAGGTTGGCGGTTCGAATCCCCGTGACGGGGTGAGCTCCCGTTGCTTGGTCCCTGCTCCTGCCAACCTAGCAGTTCGAAAGCACGTCAAAGTGCAAGTAGATAAATAGGTACCACTCTGGTGGGAAGGTAAATGGCATTTCCGTGCGCTGCTCTGGTTTCGCCAGTAGCGGCTTAGTCATGCTGGCCACATGACCTGGAAAAACTGTCTCCTGCCAACCTAGCAGTTCGAAAGCATGTCAAAGTGCAAGTAGATAAATAGGTACCACTCCGACGGGAAGGTAAACGGCGTTTCCGTGCGCTGCTCTGCTTCGCCAGAAGCGGCTTTGTCATGCTGGCCACATGACCCAGAAGCTGTACGCCGGCTCCCTCGGCCAATAAAGCGAGATGAGCGCCGCAACCCCAGAGTCGGTCACGACTGGACCTAATGGTCAGGGGTACCTTTACCTTAGCAACCCTTAACATGCCACAATTCCCAGGATTCTTTAGGGGAAGCCCTGCCTGTTAAAGTGATATGATAGCGCTTTCAATTTATAGCACAGATGGGACCACTGCAGTGATGTCCTCTGGAGGAAGGGCCATGTCACGCATCCCAGTGTCCATCATTTTAACAAAAGACAGGAAGATCAGCTAATTTTCTGCCAGGCAATTCTTGAACCTGAGTTGCTTCCCTAGGTTCAGCACAGCTCCAAACACTTCATCGCAACCAGTGAAAGAGCATCTCCATGAACCTTGTGGTCCACCTGAGATCCAAGCTGTATCTGTAGGTCCTGCTTCTCAAGCACCTGTTAGCACTCCACCCTTGCCTAATGTAAAGATAAAGATAAAGGAACCCCTGACTATTAGGTCCAGTTGTGGCCAACTCTGGGGTTTGTGGCACTCATCTCGCTTTATTGGCTGAGGGAGCCGGCGTACAGCTTCCGGGTCATGTAAGCCGCTTCTGGCAAACCAGAGCAGCACACGGAAACGCCGTTTACCTTCCTGCCGGAGCGGTACCTATTTATCTACTTGCACTTTGACGTGCTTTCAAACTGCTAGGTTGGCAGGAGCAGGGACCGAGCAACGGCAGCTCACCCCGTCACGGGGATTCGAACCACCGACCTTCTGATTGGCAAGTCCTAGGCTCTGTGCTTTAACCCACAGAGCCACCCGCGTCCCTCTTGCCTAGTGTAGTAATGGGTAATAACAAGAGCTAAGCATTGTCTCTGGTAATTTTGGCCTGGAGCAAAGTCAGCTCGCCCTTTCTTTTCCCTATGCAGTTGTATAAATAGATTCTTGTTCCGGGACTAAAAAGTGAGTAAGCCTGCTTCATATTAAAAAAGAACTTAACAACTAAGCTTCTTCCTCATGGTCTCTCGGCCAAGGAGAGGTGGCATGGCTGGGGCAGGTGTTCCTCTCTGATTGTGGTCCTCTCATTTGCAGTTTTGAGCCCCTTTCTTCAGCCCCTTCTGTTTCTTACGTCCCACCTCAAGCCTTCTCCTCATGCCCCCAACTGTGCTTATGAGGGTCTACCTATGAAGAGGCCACAGACCACTGGCTGCCTCCCCCCACAAGATGTAGGTTGGCGTATGGACTCCTGTCTGCCGTTCAGCTGGTATGTGGCAGTTGGGACCTGCACGCATCTGGGGTCAACCCCCACTTTGAGCAGCAGTTGGGGACATCTGCTGTGGCTTAATGGCGGACCCTCCAGGTGTCTCTATTTTCCAGGGACAGTAACGGATTTACAGAAGCCACCCCTGTTTCTGATTTGATCCCTGAATGTCCTGCTTTTCCATAGGACATCCCTATTTTCATCTGAGAAACGCTAGACTATATGGAGTTATGTAACCCCCAAGCCAAGGAGATAAGTACCTACACAACCTTTAGAAGACATCTGAAGGCAGCCCTGTATAGTTTTATTATGCTTTTATGTATGTTGGAAGGTGCCCAGAGTGGCTGGGGCAACCATGTCAGATGGTATTATGATTACAATTGTTGATGTTGTTACTGTTACGGAATAGGATGTATCATTTTCAAGGCACTAAATATACAGTGGTACCTTGGGTTACATACTCTTCAGGTTACAGGTGCTTCAGGTTACAGACTCTGCTAACCCAGAAATAGTGCTTCAGGTTAAGAACTTTGCTTCAGGATGAGAACAGAAATTCTGCTCTGGTGGCGCGGCAGCAGAAGGCCCCATTAGCTAAAGTGGTGCTTCAGGTTAAGAACAGTTTCAGGTTAAGTACGGACCTCCGGAACGAATGAAGTACTTAACCCGAGGTACCGCTGTAAGCTGAGCAGAGGCTCTTGGGAAGAGAGTTCTGCTCATACGCTTTTTAGAGGTACCGTTTTACTATTCCTTAGGTCTAAGCAACTCGGTTTCAGGATAACAAGAGGATCTCGCTTTGTTCCGTCTCCAGCTGACAGGTGGAGAGCTGGGGCTAACAGCTGTCCGTCATACTCAGAGATGACATTTATCCATGAATGCTCATCATTCAGGCATTAGCACATTGGCCTTGGGAGCCATTCTCCAGGTCTGCACTTACAGGCGGGAACTTGCTTCATATTTTGATGGCATTCAAACAACACCGGAACAATCTGTGATGCCTGGCCCAAAGGGAGTTAGCGTGGCTTTCTGGAAATGTCATTTCTTGGTTCACAAAAACCTGTACACTGTCATGGATGGAGAATGTAGGCTTCAACCTTCTTGGTGCTACTTTAGAGCCCTTAGGAAAAAAACACACATAGCAGCAGCAAAAAGAGAGCCAGTGTGGTGTAGTGGTTAAGAGCAGTAGTCTTGTAATCTGGTGAACTGGGTTCGCTTCCCCGCTCCTCCACATGCAGCTGCTGGGTGACCTTTGGCTAGTCACACTTCTCTGAAGTCTCTCAGCCCCACTCACCTCACAGAGTGTTTGTTGTGGGGGAGGAAGGGAAAGGAGAATGTTAGCCGCTTTGAGACTCCTGAAGGGGAGTGAAAGGCGGGATATCAAATCCAAACTCTTCTTCTTCAAAAATGGAGACTGCTAAGTATTCAGTCAGAAGGCTAATCAAAAGTTTTCCCACTCTGAATAACTTGTGAACCACATAGCTCTGTTGTCCCTTGTGTTTAACGGGCTACCTGCGCTGCAGTCAGGCTACAATTTATATGAGGGGGAATCAAATCATCAGCTAAAATCATCCAGTCCTGATTGTCAGCCTCTTGAGAACTATGAAGGTAACGGATAGAAAGTTGCCTTGCACCGAGCCACTCATCCTGATTATTGAGTTGTATTTTAAATGCATTATACACCATCTCTTGAACACTGGTTGGCAAGATGGTAGGAAGGTGCCTTATACTGAACTAGGGCTTGGGCAATATCTGGGTTTCAACATTGCAATGTATCGCCAGCTAAACACTGTGATATACTGACCTATTACAATGTATGAAACAAGGATGGAGCTATGTAGAGGTATTGACCAGTGTCACGGTTTCCCCCACATTGTGATTTTTTGCCTAGCATGCTCATACACACATCAAGATTTGTGATATATTGCCAGGTCAAAAATTGTGAAACAGATATCACAATATAGACTTCAAACTGGTTCTGGACAATATATTGATATATCGCCCAGCCCTACACTGAACCAGACTAATGGTGAATCTAGTTCAATATTATGTGCCCCAGTTAGCTGTGCCGTTCTTGGTTTCAGAACGGGGTCTTCCCCACTTCTGCCAAGAGATTCCAGGTACTGGACCTTGGACCTTTTCTGGAAGGTGAACCATGGGTCTGTACTGCTGAGCCGCAGGCCTTCCCAATACAATAAGTGTTATATATATATATATATATATATATATATATATATGCATTAACCTCCCTCCCTCTGTGGTGCTGATAGCTGGGTAGCTTTCTGTGATGCCCCAAATCTGGGGCGAGATAACATTTGCATGAGATCCAAAGGAAGGAAGGCCTTATTGTAGGTGGAGAGGTCTTTGTATGCACCATGGACCCTATGATCAGCAGGTGATGCCTTGTTGCTGTTGCTGGGGACTGCCTACGTTGGTTTGAACCCATGGCAGGGCCTTTTCAGTGGTAGCTCCCCACTTGTGGGATGCCCAACCTATTGAGGTGTGCCTGTGTGCCTCCTTAACTGAGGAGAAACCTTAAAGCTTTCCTGTTTACCCAGGCATTTGATGGCTGAAAGACACTGTTCCTAGCAACCCTGAGATCACTGGTTGAGAGACTGGGATTTTGTTTTATTTTGTTTAGAATGCATATAGAGGCCACCCACTGCCTCCCATCCTAACCTACCTCACAGATGTAGGAGTGCAAATATCCAGAGATGTAGTGATCAGGTGGGATTGCTATGAGGATTTATAACAAATATAGAGTAAGCCATCTGTGTCAGCAATGAAAGCATTGCGTTGACTGGGTTTAAACTATTTTGATATGATTCTTGATCAATCTACACCTCTGCATCTCTGGCCATTTTCTCTACTGCCCATTTCTCTTGTCACGTACACAGCCCAGTTGCTTCTTGCTTCGCCAGGCAGGCATCCTGGGCCATAAAGATAGTGGGCAAGTTTCTTTGATGTAGGATGTTAATCTTTGGGCCAGGAAACAGATCTCACATTAAGGGGATAGTGGTCACTGTCCTCCTGGCCATCCTCCTTATCATATGTATTGAGCCACAGGGTTCTGTCTTGGGCCCAGTCTTATTCAACATCGTTATCAACGACTTGGATGATGGACTCAAGGGCATCCTGATCAAATTTGCAGATGACACCAAACTGGGAGGGGTGGCTAACACCCCAGAGGACAGGATCACACTTCAAAACGACCTTGACAGATTAGAGAACTGGGCCAACACAAACAAGATGAATTTTAACAGGGAGAAATGTAAAGTATTGCACTTGGGCAAAAAAAATGAGAGGCACAAATACAAGATGGGTGACACCTGGCTTGAGAGCACTACATGTGAAAAGGATCTAGGAGTCTTGGTTGACCACAAACTTGACATGAGCCAACAGTGTGACGCGGCAGCTAAAAAAGCCAATGCAATTCTGGGCTGCATCAATAGGAGTATAGCATCTAGATCAAGGGAAGTAATAGTGCCACTGTATTCTGCTCTGGTCAGACCTCACCTGGAGTACTGTGTCCAGTTCTGGGCACCACAGTTCAAGAAGGACACTGACAAACTGGAACGTGTCCAGAGGAGGGCAACCAAAATGGTCAAAGGCCTGGAAACGATGCCTTATGAGGAATGGCTAAGGGAGCTGGGCATGTTTAGCCTGGAGAAGAGGAGGTTAAGGGGTGATATGATAGCCATGTTCAAATATATAAAAGGATGTCACATAGAGGAGGGAGAAAGGTTGTTTTCTGCTGCTCCAGAGAAGCGGACACGGAGCAATGGATCCAAACTACAAGAAAGAAGATTCCACCTAAACATTAGGAAGAACATCCTGACAGTAAGAGCTGTTCAACAGTGGAATTTGCTGCCAAGGAGTGTGGTGGAGTCTCCTTCTTTGGAGGTCTTTAAGCAGAGGCTTGACAACCATATGTCAGGAGTGCTCTGATGGTGTTTCCTGCTTGGCAGGGGGTTGGACTCGATGGCCCTTGTGGTCTCTTCCAACTCTATGATTCTATGATTCTATGATTGTTTATTACCTCCGGGGCTGCCAGATGCTCTTCTTTGTAGTTCTGTTCTTTGTTTACCCCAGAAATATTTGTGCTTAATTAGTTTTAGTAGTTTAACTTTCTCCCTACGTGGGTTTGTGGAAATGCTCAGAAGGAACCTGATTGGTTCTTACGAACACTCTGTAAAAAGCTCTTTTGTGAATAAAAACTATCTGGGCCAGGGGGCTGCAGACTCGGACAAGCACAGAGAAACATGATTATACGCACCCCTCCCAGAGTCTTACTGGTTCAAGCCTCTGTGTGTATTCTTATTAATCAGAGTTCAATCCTTCCTTTACTTTGCGAACGCAACAACAGGCTTGTTGTAAGGATAAAACAGGGCAGAGGAGAAACACAGATGCCACCTTGAGCTTCTTGGAGGAAGGTGGGATAGAAATGCAAGCAATAAATACATAAACAATCAAACAAACATATAGAATGCATATATATTTAAAATGAATGTGTTTGCTGCCCGGGGCTCCTTTGGGAGGAAGGGCGGACTATGAATAATAATAAACGATCAGTGCCAGATATATGTATAAGCTAAACAAGCTATAGCTTAGGTCCTCACTCTCTTGCCCCCCCCCCAAAAAAAAATTAAAGGAAAAACCTACATACAGGAAACAGTGTTTTGTGTTGTGTAGGCTCTTGCCATATATGACAAGGTGTGAAACACCTTGAAGAACAAATTGCTAAAGTTAGAACAATTCACAACTAAAACATGTATTTTAATTCACCTGGACCAGAAAATTAGTAGGAGAGGCAACAGGACATTTAAGAACAAAGGAGTAAAAGTGGAATTGAAGGAAGATGGAGAAACCAACACATTGCTTTGGTTTCTTGGGCAGCCCAACTCCCTTTAATTGCAGATAGGTAGCCGTGTTGGTCTGCCATAGTCAGAACAAAAAAAAATTTTTCCTTCCAGTAGCACCTTAAAGACCAACTAAGTTAGTTCTTGGTATGAGCTTTCGTGTGCATGCACACTTCTTCAGATACACAGTATCTGAAGATACACAGTATCAGATACAGTGTATCTGAAGAAGTGTGCATGCACACGAAAGCTCATACCAAGAACTAACTTAGTTGGTCTTTAAGGTGCTACTGGAAGGAAAAAAATTTTTTTGTTTTCCCTTTAATTGGCAAGGCCTGTGCGAAGATTCCCACCTCCAGTCTGCTGCCCTGCCAAAGCACACAACTCCCTCAACGTCTTTCTTTCTTCCCTTCCCTTTCTAAAAAGCATCTTAGGGAAATTTGTAGCTTTTGCATGAGGCAGATCATTAATAAATTGGACTGTAACAGACTCCAGCTGCAAGCCTGCTGAATAAGCTGGATGCAACGTTCAGGTAATTGGCAAACGAGCCACCTGTCGCCTTTCTTCGCGGCACCAGAAGCCTGAATTGCTTCTACCTGGGGTGCGATTCTACTCAAGGAGAAAATGGGGTTCTTTTAATTAAATTAGCCTTTCCTTCCACATCATCCTTGGCTTTTCTACTCCTTTTCTCTTTTCAGAAGGCGGAATGATTCGCTGGGGCTTACAGACACAATGGCGGCAGCTTGTCATGCTGCAATACACCCTGATTAATACGCGTGCGTTGCTTGGGGAAAAGATTTATTTGCAACCAGAGTTCTGAAACTGCCTTGGCTGTATGCTCCCCCCCCTTCTAAATGTGTGTCTTAATTGTAGTCACCAGATATTCTCCCGCATCTCAGATATTCTCCGGCGCAGAGCAATGTCCCTCCTCCAGGCCTGAGGGGTTTGTCAACAGAGCTGGTAAATATGAAAAGCAGCATTCATTTCCTGCCAGCGAGAGCCATGACTGGGTGCTCAGCACACTGCCACTGGTTGGCAAGGCAGTGTGGGTGCTCTGGGTGGGGCATGAAGGAGGCCCTGCTCCGTCTTGAATTTGTGCACTCCCTACATGTGAGT
Source organism: Podarcis filfolensis (assembly GCF_964270895.1). Classification (NCBI taxonomy): domain Eukaryota; kingdom Metazoa; phylum Chordata; class Lepidosauria; order Squamata; family Lacertidae; genus Podarcis; species Podarcis filfolensis. The sequence continues at coordinate 9,004,583 of NC_139604.1, forward strand.
AAAGCATAAATAAGTTTACCCTGCTACTCAGCACCACAGGGTCATATAAAGGGCCCCATTAGCTTCTGTAGCTCAGGGCCTCATCAAACCTAAATCCAGCCCTGTAAACGATGATAATCTTTTGCTAGCTTGTAGCAGACAGAATTTGGGTGGGTGTGGTTTTCTCAATGGTCAGTCACTGTCGGGGGCTGGACTGCATAGGAATGGTGGGAGCCACCCCCCCTTCTCCTGAATCTTCCCAAGGGCAGGAGGACAGTATTGATTTAGAACAGTGGTTTGCAGAGGGACATAGTCCAGAGGGGGAAAGCTGGGAAATACTGGTTGAACCAAAATGACCCCCAGGACACAGCACAGGTCTCAGTTATCTTACCTCCAAGCTACCTGACGCCAGCCCTGTATAGTGATTCCCCCCCCTTAATGTTTAATTATGTTTTTATATATGTTGGAAGCCATCCAGAGAGGCTGGGGCAACCCGGTCAGATGGGCGGGGTATAAATAGTATAATTATTATTACGGAATAAGGCATTCCTATTTTCATCAGAGATATGTTGGAGGGGATGCACAACCATTAGGGAACAAAAGGAATGGATATTCAGAAAGAAGAATCACAGTGGTATCTCAGGTTAAGAACTTAATTCGTTCCGGAGGTCCGTTCATAACCTGAAACTGTTCTTAACCTGAGGTACCACTTTAGCTAATGGGGCCTCCCACTGCTGCCGCATGATTTCTGTTCTCATCCTGAAGCAAAGTTCTTAACCCAAAGTACTATTTATGGGTTAGCGGAGTCTGTAACCTGAAGTGTCTGTAAGCTGAGGTACCACTGTATAAGGTATTCTGTATTCAGGTAGGTAGTCACGTTGGTCTGACGCAGTTGAAATAAAAAATTAAAAAATAGTCCAGTCGCACCTTAGAGACCAACTAAGTTTGTTTTGGGTATCAGCTTTCGTGTGCATGCACACTTCTTCAGATACACTGAAACCGAAGTCACCAGACCCTTATATATAGTGGGAGGGTGGGGTGGGGGTTTTCTCTGAAGGGTAGTAGCAGATGGGTGATTGACTCAATGGGTATGGTAAACCTGTTAATGACTGCAATTTGTCCTACAGGAAAAAGCAAGGGATAGTATACAGATGACCAAAATAGCTTTAGCATGTGTAATGAGACAAGAATCCAATATCTCTATTCAAACCAGGTCTCGCCACAGTTTTCACTTTAGTGTTCTCCTACTGGCTTCTCTGAATAAATGGACATAAATCTGACATCAGGAATCACAAGACAGAGAAGCCAGTAGGAGAACACTTCAATCTCCCAGGACATTGAATACAGGATCTCAAAGCAGCTGTATTATTACAAAAGAATTTCAGAAATAGACTTGAAAGAGAAGTTGCTGAATTACAACTTATTACTCAGCTGAAAACCCCACCCTACCCTCCCACTATATATAAGGGTCTGGTGACTTCTGGCTTATACCCAGAACAAACTTTGTTGGTCTCTAAGGTGCTACTGGACTATTTTTTAAGGTATGGGTGGTGCTGTGGGTTAAACCACAGAGCCTAGGACTTGCTGATCAGAAGGTTTGAATCCCCGTGATGGGGTGAGCTCCCATGGCTCGGTCTCAGCTCCTGCCAACCTAGCAGCTCGAAAGCATGTCAAAGTGCAAGTAGATAAATAGGTACCACTCCAGCAGGAAGGTAAACGGCGTTTCTGTGCACTGCTCTGGTTCGCCAGAAGCGGCTTAGTCATGCTGGCCACATGACCCGAAAGCTGTACGCCGGCTCCCTCGGCCAATAAAGCGAGATGAGCGCCGCAACCCCAGAGTCGGCCACGACTGGACCTAATGGTCAGGGGTCCCTTTACCTTTATGTGCAAGAAATGTATGATGTGGTAGCTGTTGTAAGCAAATACAAGAACTTTGTGCCATGGTACAAAAATTCGGATGTGTTATCCAAGCGCTCAGGATATTATTGCAAGGCATGCTTAGAAGCTGGATAGAGAAATTTCGTCTCTCCACAAGGACGGAGGGAGTGAAGAAGGTAGGAGCATAAGGAAATGGTGAAAGGACATTGTGGCCGTAGCTCAGTGGACAAACATCTACTCTACATGCATACAGTCCCAAGTTCAAATCCAGGGCATCTCCAAGTGGGGCCTAAAAGCCTGGAAATCTGCTACCAGCCAGTGTAAACATTGCTGAGATAGAGCGACCTATGGTAAGGTCAAGGGACACGGATGGCGCTGTGGTCTAAACCACAGAGCCTCTTGGGCTTGCCAATCAGAAGGTCGGCGGTTGGAATCCCCTTGATGGGGTGAGCTCCCGTTGTTCAGTCCCAGCTCCTGCCAACCTAGCAGTTCGAAAGCACGCCAGTGCAAGTAGATAAATAGGTACTGCTCCGGCGGGATGGTAAACGGCATTTCCGTGAGCTGCTCTGGTTTCGCCAGAAGCAGCTTTGTCATGCTGGCCACATGATCCGGAAGCTGTACGCCGGCTCCCTCGGCCAATAAAGCGAGATGAGCGCTGCAACCCCACAGTCATCTGAAACTGGACTTAACTGTCAGGGGTCCTTTACCTTTACCTTTATGGTAAGGTCACCAGATTTTTTTTCAATGAATCTGGGGACACTTTTCAACTTCCTACTAAACAGATGGATTTTGTAAGGGGTTGTTGTTGTTGTTTATTCGTTTAGTCGTGTCCGACTCTTCGTGACCCCATGGACCAGAGCACGCCAGGCACTTCTTTCTTCCACTGCCTCCCGCAGTTTAGTCAAACTCATGCTGGTAGCTTCGAGAACACTATCCAACCATCTCATCCTCTGCTGTCCCCTTCTCCTTGTGCCCTCCATCTTTCCCAACATCAGGGTCTTTTCCAGGGAGTCATCTCTTCTCATGAGGTGGCCAAAGTATTGGAGCCTCAGCTTCAGGATCTGTCCTTCCAGTGCGCACTCAGTGCTGATTTCCTTCAGAATGGATAGGTTTGATCTTCCTGCAGTCCATGGGACTCTCAAGAGTCTCCTCCAGCACCATAATTCAAAAGCATCAATTCTTCGGCGATCTGCCTTCTTTATGGTCCAGCTCTCACTTCCATACATCACTACTAGGAAAACCATAGCTTTTACTATACGGACCTTTGTTGGCAAGGGGACTGATTGACAAATCTGAGGGCTGTCCCCGGGAAAAGGGGGCATCTGATAACCTTGACCTATGGGTCTAACTGAAGGCAGCTTTCAAGGAACAGGCACACATTATCTGCCACCCAACCCTATGCAAAGCATATAACAAATCTAATCCTCCCTTCCGCTGCCCGCTGTAACTTTGTAGAAATCCTTCTACCTTTTCCCCAGAGTCTTCGCTGACAGCTGGCAGATGCAGAAATAAGGAAAGAACCGCCCGCCCCCCCCCCCCTGCCCCAGTTGATCACAAAGTCAGAGCTGGAATAGACATACCAAGGTGCTGATAAAACCATAGAAAGTTTCTGTATTTTGCTGCCACATGGTGGAAGAATGGGGAATTTTCTCTCTCTCTTAAAAGATGTCAACAGCTTCCTTAACCAAGAATATACATATAGCAATAATAGGCGTTTGGGGATAGGTGTGTTTATGGGTGTGCCATCTTTAAACCTCAAAAAAGGGGGCTGCAAATATTGGTTTATAAATTGGTTACGTTATTGATTATAATGTTTGGTAAATGAGTCCTTCTCCCTTTATAAACTCTGTTGACTGGGCTTAAGATGCTGACCTATCTAAGCATGGCAATTTTCTCTCGCATATTCAAGAGGGCGTGCACTAAAAACAAAACAAAGCCCTGTTTGTTTTCATATGCATATAGATGCAGATTTTGTAAATTGGTTAATAGGGGTAATTGACTAAGGTTTTAGTTGCATTCTCCCTTTGTTGTTGTTGTTATTTAGTCTTTTAGTCGTGTCCGACTCTTCGTGACCCCATGGACCAGAGCAGGCCAGGCACTCCTGTCTACCACTGCCTCTCACAGTTTGGTCAAACTCACGCTGGTAGCTTCAAGAACACTGTCCAACCATCTCGTCCTCTGTCATCCTCTTCTCCTTGTGCCCTCCATCTTTCCCAACATCAGGGTCTTTTTCAGGGAGTCTTCTCTTCTCATGAGGTGGCCAAAGTATTGAAGCCTCAGCTTCACTATCTGTCCTTCCAGTGAGCACTCAGGGCTGATTTCCTTCAGAATGGAGAGATTTGATCTTCTTGCAGTCCATGGGACTCTCAAGAGTCTCCTCCAGCACCTGTCTAGGTTTGTCATTGCTTTTCTCCCAAGAAGAAGGCGTCTTTTAATTTCGTGACTGCTGTCGCCATCTGCAGTGATCATGAAGCCCAAGAAAGTAAAATCTCTCACTGCCTCCATTTCTTCCCCTTCTATTTGCCAGGAGGTGATGGGACCACTGGCCATGATCTTTGTTTTTTTGATGTTGAGCTTCAAACCATATTTTGCGCTCTCCTCTTTCAGCCACATTAAAAGGTTCTTTAATTCCTCCTCACTTTCTGCCATCAAGGTTGTGTCATCTGCGTATCTGAGGTTGTTGATATTTCTTCCAGCAATCTTAATTCCGGCTTGGGATTCATCCAGTCCAGCCTTTCGCAACTTGGGATCAAGTCCTATTGAGCTCAGTGATGCTTACCCTAGAACTATAGAATTGTAGGTTTGGAAGGGACCCTGAGGACCATCTAGTCCAACCCCCCAGAAAGCAGGAATATGCGGCTGTCCCATACAGAGATCGAACCTGCAACCTTGGCATTTCCCTGCACCACGTTCTAGCCAACTGAGCTATCCAGTCCCTTCTGGGTAGACGTGACCAGCACAGCCTGATAAGAACCTGATCTTATGACAGCTTGCTGCTTACTGGAAGGTGGGGAAAAGATCTGGAGAAAAGCACAGCCTTGATCGCTTTTGTTTATTATGCCATTTTCAGGAGTGCAAGTAAAATGTTGTCACGCTCCTGTTTCACCAAGTGTTTCTGAAGAAGGTGCTTCAAACCGCTCTGTTCGAGTGTATCCCAAGCAGCCTATGAATAGAGGCTCTTGTTGCAGTGGTTGCTATTAGCAAGCCCTTGTTCTAAAGTGAATAGCACAGTAAATAATACTTGATGAGCTGTGAAACACACACAAAAGGGTAGGATCACCAGTTAAAATAGCCCCGAGCCATTTTTAATTGCCTATTGTCTTGTTGCTGTTTTTATTATCATCCTGAAAACTGTACCCTTTTATGCTGTGGGCCAGAGAACAGGAACACCATTATTATTATTATTATTATTATTATTATTATTATTATTATCTGCTTTAAAATCAGTCTACATAAAAACAAGGCACTAAATAAAAGGCAGCAAAAAAGCAAAGCAAGTCTGCAACACATGTAGAATTGTAGAGTTGCAAGGGACCCCCCCTGGTCATCTAGTCCAACCCCCTGCCCACAGCTTGAACCAGCAACCTTGAAAGTGTGTGTGGAAGGGGGTGGGGAAAGGAATCCATATTTTGATTTTACTTAAAATATGGCCCAGGTGATATTTGTGTATGTGCGCACTAACTTTTGAGACCACTTAAAAGTTCCTGGTCTGAACTGAGAGATCCATTAATGGCTCAGAATATGAGTTGGGCTCAAAATGCGGCCGGCGCCTTTCCTCAGCCACGAACTCCCCGAGACAGAATGATAGGAGGAGGAATCTATCAAAGTTGGCCAAATAATAAAAGGCTCTCTCGATAGACAAAGCAACCAGGAGTCAAGGTGCTGCGAGACTCTCTGTTGGTTTTCCTGCAACACGGACTAAGACGGCTGTCCTTCTGGAAATGATTAATGGCTGACAAGCTCTGGGAGCAACAGGAGGGAGACGTGAATTGGCACATAGGACACAGCGCTGGGCAGAAGGATGCTATGCTCATCTTCTGTTCCCATCATCACTTTAAACGCTGGCCTTTCAATGTGACGATTCCAACAGATTCCACACGGAAAACACTTATGTCCCTGTGGAGATGGCAGTACCGAATCGGTGGCGCATGTCCTTCTGGCTTGCACTCTCTATAAAGACTTGAGGAATGAGGTTATCACCCCTCTTTTATTGTCCATTCCGGGTCGCCCAGCCACTGCCACAGTGTCCTGTCTCTTGGCAGATCAAGATGAGCAGGTGACAGCAAAGGTTGCAAGGTTTTTAGCTGGGGGTGATCCGAATAAGATCCACTACAGTGGTACCTCGGGTTACATACGCTTCAGGTTGCACACACTTCAGGTTACAGACTCCGCTAACCCAGAAATAGTACCTCAGCTTAAGAACTTTGCTTCAGGATGAGAACAGAAATCATGCTCTGGCGGCGTGGCAGTAGTGGAAGGCCCCATTAGCTAAAGTGGTGCTTTAGGTTAAGATCAGTTTCAGGTTAAGTACGGACCTCCGGAATGAATTAAGTACTTAAACTGAGGTACCACTGTATTTGACTATTGATTCAAAACCCTAAAATGTATTTTATATAATTGACTTTTTATGTCTATTCTTTGTACAGTGGTAAAACCCACCCAGAACATCATCCAATCACACACCCACCAAACCCATTGCTGGATTGTCTACCACCTGTTTTCCAATGGGCACACTGTGGGGTAACGTAGACTCAACTTACAATGAGCTTTTATCTCTTGAATGAAACCAGTTCCCCTTGAAGCACTTTTCAGAGGCAAAGACATGTGTGATAGACAAGGGCGGATTTAGGTTTGATGAGGCCCTAAGCTATTGAAGGTAATGGGGCCTTTTATACGTCCAGCTGTGCTTTGTCAACAACAAATTGCCGCTGTTTTTTGTGTTGAATATATGCTACATGGTAATTTATGGACCTAATAGGTATCTGAAGCCATTTGCACATGCAGAATATAGGCACCCTATATATGGTAAAGGGACTCATTAGGCCCTGTCGTGGCCGACTCTGGGGTTGCGGCGCTCATCTCGCTTTATTGGCCAAGGGAGCCGGCGTACAGCTTCTGGGTCATGTGGCCAGCTGACTAAGCCGCTTCTGGCAAACCAGAGCAGCGCACGGAAACACCGTTTACCTTCCCACCGGAGTGGTACCTATTTATCTGCTTGCACTTTGACGTGCTTTTGAACTGCTAGGTTGGCAGGAGCAGGGACCGAGCAACGGGAGCTCACCCTGAAATGAGGAAATCAGTGATATTTTAGGGAGCAGGCTAGCAGGCGGGGCCCATTACTTACATCCCAGGAACCTACACAACACAAAACACTGTTGCTGTATGTAGGTTTTATTTTATTTGTTTTTTATCTTATATTTTGGAAATGTATATCCAGTGGGTTTTTCTCCTTTGAAAAAATTTTGGGCCCCCAAGAGAGTGAGGCCCTAAACTATAGCTTGTTTAGCTTATACGTAAATCTGGCACTGAGGGTAACGTAGACTCAACTTGTGACAAGCACTTATCTCTTGAATGAAACCAGTTTCCCAAGAAGCACTTTTCAGGGGCAGAGACATGTGCGATGGATCCAGACTGTGTGCAGACTACGAAGAAGAAACCAAGGACGCCATCTGCATCAATTCTAGAATTTTTTACTAAGCGTCTCAAACATTAGAGTTCATGGAAGTCAGAAGTGGTGGTTGCCTTACTCTGTTATCCACCGTATCGCAAGAAGCTGCGGACAAATTCCTCCCCAAGATGTTTCTCATAGATCCTGCCTCCTCATTAGCAGACAACATCTGTTTCTTACCGTAATTAGCTCACAGTTCAGTAGGTATCTTCAGTTTCTTACACCTGTACTTACAATCAACACAGAAATTTCAGAAGCATGCCTTGTCTCCTTTCTGCCCCTACTTTTGCTATTATTTATTGAATTTATATTCAGCTGCCCTATACCCGGAGGTCTCAGGGCGGATCACAGAAAAGATCGACATAAAAACTGCAATATATATCATCGGAATACCCGTTTCCCGAAAGACTGAAGAGGAATTCTTAATGTGTTCAACCCAAGCCATCCCGAGTCGGGCCATAAATTTTTATTTCTTGCCACCTGCACGATGGTGCTGAGAGAAATGGGGGAAGTAGATTAGGGAGGGAGGGGGGAGCCGCGGGAAGAGAATAGCAGCTGGCCCTGCTGGTGAAGCATTATAGCTGGGCTCTTTGGACTGGAAGGGTGTGAGGTCTGGGGTCTTTTCCTGCCAGGTTTGTTCCGGGCGGGAGGGGATACATAATTACACCGTCTCGCTCAGCCATTAGTGTCAAGACTCATTAGGAACCCCATCCACTCAGCGGCCGTGACAGTAGGTACAGGCAAAGGCTCTCACACAGTAGGGGAAAAGCCAGCCAAAGACTCTCCAGGCAGTTTTTAGGTGGGAGCTGGTGGGAGGCAGCAATTGTGGAATTCCCGTCTGGATAATTAGAGCCAGCAGGGCATCGGATTGGCCCAGGCAGGGCTTTCATTCTCCCCCCTTGTTGTTTTAGTGGGATTGGCAGGTGCTGCTATCTTCTGAGGGCGAGGTGATGCGCCTGTGTCATCGTTCAGAATGAGAAATGATCGTCAATTTGCCGCCATGCTCCTGGGGTGAGCTGAGCAGGCCGGCTCTGATTACGGCGGTTATTAGGGCCTTGTTAGCGCACAAGAGCGAGCTTGCTGGAGGCAGTTGGCTTCGGGGAGAGGGCAGGGTTTCTGCAGGAGCAGATTGCAAGCTGGAAATTTGGAAGGGGGGAAGTTTATTAATGAAAGGAGCTTAAAACATTACATGCTCCCTAGGTAGGGATCCATTTATTACGTGGAGAACAGAAGCAAATGGACTAGAAGGATTATGCAGGGTGTAAAAAACGGCAGCTTATTAGTTTCCCTTAAAGAAAAATTGCAGCCGCTTGTTTTGGCGAAGTCTAATATTCAGGAAACAAATGCAAAGCATTTGAGTTTTGACACCCTGCTTATTGCTTATTATGTTAGCTTAGAAGATGCCTTAGTAGTTAGGAGAGGATTTATTCCAACCATTATATCACTTTGAAGATTTAGGGCTGGATTCACAAGTTACTGCAGTTGCCAGAAATTATCACCTTGGTTGTTCCCTTTTTCTGACACTTTTTAGGTGGATAGAATCCATGCAGAATGTGGGATGAACACACAGCAGAATCTGAGCTTCTTATCTTCAGTGTATCTGGGATTTGTGTCCAAATTCTTCAAAACTTCCTTCCTTCCACCATCCATCCATGTCTCTAGACCTTACTGTTGTGTTCCACAATGCTTGTTGGCAATTAGATGTTTTGCTTGGGGTGAGGATTCATGTTATGCCTGATCCTGACCCCTTTGTTATGGCCTTGAGGACGTGCCATTCTTCTATTTCCTTCCCCAGTATCAGTTGCTTTCGCTTTTCGATGTCTTTCCTTCTGTCTCTTATGGTTGCCAAAAGGTTGCTATTCTACAAAAGCTGAATTATTTGGGATCAGCTGCAGATTGAACAAATTGATTCATAAGAACAGGATTCATTTTCCTAATAGGGGTGCAGTCTGTAGTTGGCTGATTAAAACCATTGATTAAAAATGTTTCGTCATTGATTAAAAACGGGAGGTGACTTTTACTAGTTGCCCCCCTCCCCATCTGCTGAAATATGAAGCAGATTTCCATCACCGGGGGACACCAAGAGAGCAGCCCACTTCTCTTTCTCTAAAGCCATGACCTTTTGTCATGTGCACATTTATTTAATGTTCAGTCTCTCTGTGTCTATCTCTGTGTGTGAACAGGAGGTGGCTCCATTGCTCATCCCAGGGGTGGGTAAACTGTGGCCCTTCTTAAGTTGTTAGACTCCAACTTCCATCAGCCCCAGACAAGATACCCAATGACCTAGGATGATGGGAGTTGTAGTTCAGCCACATCTGGAGTGCCAGAAGTTCCCCATCCCTGGTTTATCCAGTGTCCAGCATCACAGAAATAAGTATGAAGGCCTCCTCTACCTTTCTTTTGTTTAAAGGTGTTTCTCTTCCATCCCAATGGGAGGGAAATAACATTGATGGCAGAAAGTGAGGAGGAATTAAAGAACCTTTTAATGAGGGTCAAAGAGGAGAGCGCAAAATATGGTCTGAACCTCAACTTCAAAAAAAAAACGAAGATCATGGCCACTGGTCCCATCACCTCCTGGCAAATAGAAGGGGAAGAAATGGAGGCAGTGAGAGATTTTATTTTCTTGGGCTCCATGATCACTCCAGATGGTGACAGCAGCCACGAAATTAAAAGACGCCTGCTTCTTGGGAGAAAAGCAATGACAAACCTAGACAGCATCTTCAAAAGCAGAGACATCACCTTGCCAACAAAGGTACGTATAGTTAAAGCTATGGTTTTCCCAGTAGTGATGTATGGAAGTGAGAGCTGGACCATAAAGAAGGCTGATCACCGAAGAATTGACTAATCCAAGCCTCCCCCAGCATGTTTCTGAACCCTCACAAAATCCCCACTTTTTCGGGCCCTACCTACATTGGAAGTCTACTTTGATAAGATAAGACTAGGGCTATGGGGAAACGTAGCTTTGGATCTACCTTTCTGAGGTCAGCGTTCTCTCTCTTTCACCCTTGAGAGGGAGATTGCATGTACCCTGTAACCACTGAGATGTCCTCCCAGGACCAGAGTTTTGCAGACTTCATCTCTTAACAAATCAATGAATTGAAAATAAGATGAATTAACTAAGGTTGCAATCCTATGCATGTTTACCTTGGAGAACTTACATATAAACAGACCTGTGGTCTAAACTCCTTCCTAAGCTTGCAAGTTACCGGTACATTTGACTGCAGTTTCCCATAATTGGAACCTACCACTCCTTTCGTCCCTCCCACTGAGCCAAGAACAATGTGGAAGGGTTTCTTTTTTAGCTCATTCTGTGAATGAAAGTAGCAGGACCCTCCTTAACCATGGATAATTTGGCCTGCATCCCACAATACGCGCTTTGGCCCTTTGTGGATGTTCAAGCCATTGGTGGGTCCTGAGGCAGGGGCTCAGGACAGGAAAGTGCAATCATGAAGTTCATCCCAAATGAAAAAGACCTTCCTATGTAACCATCTTTCTCTCAAATGGACACTCTCCCTGTTTCTGAGCACAGAAAATATCATCCATCAAATTGTCGGGGTTCATCCTACACTTGAGTAGGACCCTGGCAGAGACACATGCCCGACTGGCATGTTCTCTCCCTCCTGTTTGTTCCTTCAGGAGCTTCAAAAGCTTTCTTCTGCCCGAACATCACAGCGACCGATGCCAACAGACACCGACACGCTCAGGGATCCGCAGAGTCTTCACAGTTTGTGTAACAGACCTCAGCAACTCAGCATTTTGGCTAATCTACGTTTGTTTACATACAAACACACACGGAGTACTGCAACATGGCTCCCTCTCCCTCCGTCACTTCCCACTCTGTGGAGTCAAAACATACACCATCATGCGATAGACAACAATCCTATGACTGCAATCATGGAGCAGGGATTCTAACACAAATCACTTTGAAGAAGTAGCAGAAGGCAGCTGCCTATGAACAACAGCAGCAACAAAAATGGTTACCCCTCTCCATCTTCTGGAATCAACCATGTCTGTGCCCAGGCATAAACTTGCAACCTCAGCAGTAATGGATTTATTACATTGCCTGGAACAAATCCCCTGTCTATGAAATGAGAGTAACAGCTGCATCTATCTACAGCAGGGTTCAGCAAACTTTTTCAGCAGGGGGCCAGTCCACTGTCCCTCAGACCTTGTGGAGAGACCTATATTCTGAAGGAAAAAAATGAACGAATTCCTATGCCCCACAAACAACCCAGAGATGCATTTTAAATAAAAGCACACATTCTACTCATGTAAAAACACGCTGATTCTTGGACCGTCCGCTGGCCGGATGGAGAAGGCTATTGGGCCACATCCATCCCCCGGGCCTTAGTTTGCCTACCCATGATCTACAGAAATAAACAAACCAACACAACTTTTTTCCTATTACTAATATAGGAGTTACCCAATGCTAGTATCAATCAGTTAAGTTTCGCACCCCATAGCCACCTTTGACTGGACTTACCTATCCAGGGTTCCTATTCAATAATAATATTTATACCCCGTCCATCAGAGTGGGTTGCCCCAGCCACTCTGGGCAGGTTACAACATATATAAAAACATAATAAAACATTAAACAACTTCCCTGTATAGGGCTGCCTTCAGATGACTCCAAAAGGCTGTATAGTTACCTATCCTCTTGGCTGGGGGCCACATAATTCCATACCCTTCAAAGAAAATAGGGACGTCCTAAGGAACAGTGGGACATTCTGGGATCAAATCAGAAACTGGGATGGCTTCTGTAAATCTTTCACTGTCCCTGGAAAATAGGGGCACTTGAAGGTTCTGAAAATGTGAACTGTCAAGCCGAGTGGCAGAGAGGAACCTCTGGGCTATGAGAAACTCATAAATAAACTCCACACCACTGTTATAACAGCCAGTGGGAAAATAAATCTTTGACATTTGTGTAGAGGGCTTACCAGTGACCTTCTGCCCGTTTTCAGATAGGTTCCTCATGGCAATAATCACAACCCAAGCTCTGGCTCAGGGATCTATGTAAGCCCTGGGAATGGGTGGGTAGGGATTTGTGAAATCATCCTACTTTTATTATTATTATTTGACGTGGCTGGCTTTTTCCTGGAAGTCGGTGGCACCGCACTCCGGCTGTAGAAAAGCACAGGAGAAGCCACAGACATTGGCAGGAGCCAGGTAGAGCACATTCTGAGAAATATTGCATTAATATGACACAAAGTCTGTCTGTTGTCTCCAAACTTAATCCCTGCTTAAAAGGTAAAGGTACCCCTGCCCGTACGGGCCAGTCGTGTCTGACTCTAGGGTTGCGTGCTCATCTCGCTCTAGAGGCCGTGAGCCGGCGCCGTCCGAAGACACTTCCGGGTCACGTGGCCAGCGTGACAAAGCTGCAGCTGGCGAGCCAGCACCAGCGCAGCACATGAAAATGCCGTTTACCTTCCCGCTATAAAGGGGTACCTATTTATCTACTTGCACTTAAGAGTGCTTTCGAACTGCTAGGTGGGCAGGAGCTGGGACCGAACGACGGGAGCTCACCCCGCCGCGGGGATTCGAACCGCTGACCATACGATCAGCAAGTCATAGGCACTGAGGTTTTACCCACAGCGTCCCTTTAGCTCCTTCCTTAAGCCTGCTTAGCTCCTTCATTAAGCCAATGGGGAGATGCCACTGGTCAGTTTCCTTCCAGGCTATGGGACCTTAAACCGTTTCCCATGTCCGTTCTAACTTAGAGAGCCAATGTGGTGTAGTGGTTAAGAGTGGGGGACTCGTAATCTGGTGAACCGGGTTTGGGTCTCCGCTCCTCCACATGCAGCTGCTGGGTGAGCTTGGGCCAGTCACACTTCTCTGAAGTCTCTCAGCCCCACTCACCTCACAGAGTGTTTGTTGTGGGGGAGGAAGGGAAAGGAGAATGTTAGCTGCTTTGAGACTCCTTAGAGTAGTGATAAAACGGGATATCAATTCCAAACTCTTCTTCTTCTTCTAACTCTGATAAACTCAAGGCAGGGTTTATTGGGGTTTTTATCATTTAAAATCCCAGAGTGAGTGTGAAACCAGGATGCAAACCCCATTCTTCTTCCTTATCTCTGCTTTCTGGGCCCAGAGCTCCAACACTTTGGTCTCAAGCTTTGCAGAATCCTACCCAGCGAGTCTATTAGCTAGCAAACCCTGAGACCCCTCCTCTCTCCTGTTTCCTCCTGGAACGCAATCTGGCTTTCCTGTTCTTTTTAGCTCCATAGCCACCCTGCCTTTCCCCATCCTTCTTGCCTCCTTTCTCAGCCATTTCCTGTTCCCTTCATATCCATTCAATCAGTTCATACCCTATACATTTGTACTTCAGGTTACAGATGCTTCAGGTTACAGACTCCACTAACCCAGAAATAGTACCTTGGTTTAAGAACTTTGCTTCAGGATGAGAACAGAAATTGCGCAGTGGCAGCGGAAGGCCCCATTAGCTAAAATGGTACCTCAGGTTAAGAACAGTTTCAGGTTACGAACGGACCTCCGGAACAAATTAAGTTCTTAACCCAATGTACCACTGTATGCACAACTTGCAGACTTAACATATAGAATAAGAGAACAAGAAGAACATATGTTTAAAGAAGATTGGAAAGCATTTATTGAATATATGGGAAACAACTGTATACAGCTGAAAACGTTGGCAGCATGAAGATAAATTCTGCAGTGTAAATAAGTTCTGATGGATGCAATAATAGGATACTGAATGGTATAATTTTTTATAAAATATGCAGGGATTTATGATATGTAAAATGAACCATGGGAAGAGAAGAAAGGAAGTCACTTATATCTTAAGTGACTTTACTTAAAAGACCTTACTTGGAAAATAAATACAACCCAGGAGGTTAAGAAAGCCCAACAGAGACTCCATCTCCTCAAAGTATTGCAGAAGAATAATGTCAATCAACATTTGATAATCTCCTTCTATCGGTCAACAATAGAAAGTGTCCTTTCATACTGCATCATGGTGTGGTACGCTGGTTTGACACCATCTGATAGAAAGTGCCTACAGAGGGTGGTGAATACAGCACAAGATATTATGGACTGTCCCGTGAATCCACTGGATGAAATAGCGGAAGAACGTTGCCTCAGGAGAGTGAGGAAAATTCTCAGGGATGATTCACACCCTGGCCGGCACTTTCTTGATCTCCTTCCCTCAGGCAGAAGATATAGAAGCAGGATTAGTCGCACCAACAGGGTAAAGAACAGCTTCTATCCGTGGGCTGTTAGGGTGCTGAATGAAAAGATAACAACAGGGCAACTGACTTTCGGGTTTGGTGGGTGTGCGTCAGTAAACGAGGGGAATTAAGACTAAGAGAGCTGAGTGGGGGGGTGCTCATGTAATCTTACTGTATACAAGTTGTACAAGTGACAATAAAGTATTTCATTTCATTTCATTCATTTCATCTTAAGGATGTAAAATGAGAGTTTTAAATCGTAAAACAGAAATTTAATAAAAATCATATACAAAAAAAACAAAAACAAACCCCAGTTCATACCCTCTATCCACAACTTTCCTGAGTACTCAGCCCAACTTCTCTCTCACGTCCATCACTGGTCATTTCCCCAATTAATTAGCTCCAATTTCCCTGGGAACCTTACGAGGCTTCTCCCAGCCTGTTTTTTTTTTTTTTTTTTGTACATTTTTCCTAAAACAAGTTTGTTCTGACTCATAAGAACTCAGAAGCCCTGATGAATCCGGCCAATGCCCAATTGGTCCAGCATCCTGTTCTCACAGCTGCCAAACAGATGCCCACTATGGGAAACCTACAAACTGGTCATGAGAGCAACAGTACTCTACTCCCCTGCGAGACTGCCTCTTAGAGCATGGTCATTGTGTCTAGGAGCTGCTGGTAGCCTTCTCCTCCCTGAATTTCTCCAACCCTCTTTTAAAACCATCCAAGGTAGTGGTGGCCATCATTGCCTCTTGTGGGAGTGAGTTCCATAGTTTAACAAGGCACCAAATACATTGCAGGGGGTTGGACTGGATGACCATTGGGGTCCCTTCCAATTTTACGATTCTGTGAAGTATATTATTTCATCTGTCCTGAATATTGCAACATTCAGCTGTGTTTGGATGCCTGTGAATTCAAGTACAGTGGTACAGTGGTTACATACGCTTCAGGTTACAGAAATAGTGCTTCAGGTTAAGAACTTTGCTTCAGGATGAGAACAGAAATCGGGCTCCAGCGTCGCGGCGGCAGCAGGAGGCCCCATTAGCTAAAGTGGTGCTTCAGGTTAAGAACAGTTTCAGGTTAAGTACGGACCTCCAGAACGAATTAAGTACTTAACTTGAGGTACCACTGTATTATGAGAGATGGAGAAAAAAAAGCCGTTCTCTATCCACTCCCTCCAGGCCATGAATAATTTTGTAAACTCCCAAAATGTTTCCTGGGATGCCCCTACCCTTCCTTCCTTCATCACATTAAAATAAGTGTTTCCTTTGCAAGAGGGACCATTTTAGGCACCACCCTTTCTCTGCTGCCTGTTTAGAGAACCAGTGGTACTGGGGGGCTTGTAAGGGACACGGGTGGCCTTGTGGTCTAAACCACTGAGCCTCTTGGGCTTGCCGATCAGAAGGTTGGCAGTTCGAATCCCCATGACGGGGTGCTCTGTCCTAGCTTCTGCCAACCTAGCAGTTTGAAAGCACGCCAGTGCAAGTAGATAAATAGGTACCGCTGTGGCGGGAAGGTAAATGGCATTTCTGTGCACTCTGGCTTCCATCACGGTGTCCCGTTGCACCAGAAGTGGTTTAGTCATGCTGGCCACATGACCTGGAAAACTGGTACACGGACAAAGGCTTGCTCCCTCGGCCTGCAAATCAGAGATGAGCGCCACACCCCATAGTTGAATTCGACTGGACTTACCCATCCAGGGTCCTGGCGAAAGTCATCAGAAAAATAAGAAATCAAGACAAGAAACTTTTTTTAAATAAAAAAATGGTTTATTGAATATGTACAAATGAATTGTAAACAGATAAGGACTTTATTGTAATAACCTGCAGTTTCATAAGAGTATATAACTAAAGCAGATGAACAAAAGAAGAAGTTAACTTAGAATATGCAGGAAATGATAAATATAAATTTAAGGAACTGCAGAAAGAGGAGGAAGGAAGTTGAGTTTTAAAATGTTAAAATGACTAAAGCTATTGAAACGCATATACAGTGGTACCTCTGGTTACATACTTAATTCGTTCCGGAGTTCCGTTCTGAACCTGAAACTGTTCTTAACCTGAAGCACCACTTTAGCTAATGGGGCCTCCCGCTGCTGCTGCACCACCAGAGCAAGATTTCTGTTCTCATCCTGAAGCAAAGTTCTTAACCCGATGTACTATATCTGGGTTAGCGGAGTCTGTAACCTGAAGCGTATGTAACCTGAAGCGTATGTAACCTGAGGTACCACTGTAACTGAAAATCACAAATGAAAAAATGAAAAAGCAAAACAGTTTTTACCTTTTACTGATGGGCTCTTGGTGTCTGTCTTTACCTAGGATTTTCCCCATCCGTTTGATAACAAATGCGTAACTGGCACTCACAATGATGGAGGAGGGAACAGGAAGGACTATAGCCACAGCTGACCCAGAAGTTTGACGGCGCTCGTTCTTAGCGAGAAACAAGAGCTTTTTCTCCTGTTTTTTTTCCTCCCTGCTGAATCAACAACAGACACAAAAAAATGTGGGTTGCCCCTCCCCCCCATTTCTCTGTGTTTCTTACAGTCTGATTTGGGATTTGGGCATTCGGATTAACTCATTAGTGGGGCAGCGTTCCGTTGAAGCCACTAATCCGTGGCAGTGGTGCATAGAGGTGTGACAGATGCATTACACGGAAAATGAGAAATCTAATCAGATTAGGATTTCATGCATTCAGGCAGGCCCTGGTGCTGTAATGGCCTGCGGAAGCTGCAGGGGTCTGTGTTTGTGGGGGTCCGTGGCAGAGCCTTGCAGGGAAGGGAACAGCTGCATTTAGGTGCCCTGGAGAAGTTGGACAATGAAGGGCAGGATGAACAAACAAACACATACCCTCCAACATTTCTCTGATGAAATTAGGGCTGTCCTATTCCATAATGGTAAGGGATGCGGGTGGCACTGTTGGTTAAACCACAGAGCCTAGGGCTTGCCGATCAGAAGGTCAGCGGTTTGAATCCCCACGATGGGGTGAGCTCCCGTTGCTCAGTCCCTGCTCCTGCCAACCTAGCAGTCTGAAAGCACACCGAAAGTGCAAGTAGATAAATAGGTACCACTCCGGTGGGAAGGTAAATGGTGTTTCCGTGCACTGCTCTGGTACGCCAGAAGTGGCTTAGTTATGCTGGCCACATGACCCGGAAGCTGTAAGCCGGCTCCCTTGGTCAATAAAGCGAGATGAGCGCCACAACCCCAGAGTCGGCCACGACAGGACCTAATGGTCAGGGGTCCCTTTACCTTTATTCCATAATGATAATTTTACCATTTATACCTCACTCATCTGACTGGGTTGCCCCAGCCACTCTGGGCGGCTTCCAACATATATAAAAAGGTAAAGGTAAAGGACCCCTGACAGTTAAGTCTAGTCGTGAACAACTCTGGGGTTACAGCGCTCAACTCGCTTTACTGGGCAAGGGAGCTGACATTTGCCCGTAGATAGTTTTTCCTGGTCATGTGGCCAGCTTCTGGTGCAACAGAACACTGACACCAGAGCAATGCACGGAAACGCTGTTTACCTTCCCGCCAGAGCGGTACCTATTTATCTATTTGCACTTTTAGTGTGCTTTCGAACTGCTAGGTTGGCAGGAGCAGGGACCGAGCAACGGGAGCTCACCCCGTTGCAGGGATTCGAACTGCTGACCTTCTGATCGGCAAGCCCTAGGCTCAGTGGTTTAGACCACAGCGCCACCCACGTCCCTCCAACATATATACAAACATAAAACATTAAAACATTAAACATAAAAATCCCTTTCCCTATACAGGATTGCCCTCAGGAGACTCAGAGGGCAGATAATTCCATGTCTTCCAACATTTATCCAATGAAAACAGGGACGTCCTAAGGAAAAGCAGGACATTCCGGGATCAAATCAGAAACTGGGGTGGCTTCTCTAAATCAGGGACGTCCCTGGAAAATAGGGACACTTGTAGGGTCTGCAAACATCCAGTGAAATCTTACTTCCCTAGTAGGGTCAATGCTTTAAAAGGCTTGCTAAACTGTTCAGGCAGCAATAGATAAAGGTAAAGGGACTCCTGACCATTAGGTCCAGTCGTGGCCGACTCTGGGGTTGCGGCGCTCATCTCGCTTTATCGGCTGAGGGAGCCGGCGTACAGCTTCCAGGTCATGTGGCCAGCAGGACTAAGCCACTTCTGGTGAACCAGAGCAGTGCACGGAAACGCTGTTTACCTTCCCACCAGAGCAGTACCTATTTATCTACTTGCACTTTGCTTTCAAACTGCTAGGTTGGCAGGAGCAGGGACCGAGCAATGGGAGCTCACCCCGTCGCAGGGATTCAAACCACTGACTGGCAAGTCCTAGGCTCTGTGGTTTAACCCACAGCGCCACCCACAGGCAATGTTGCCCTTTATTTTAAAACCCCTCTCATGGTGCTGTCTAATGGACCATTGCTTCCATCTGTTGTATGGCAGGAGTAGACCTAGCAGGCATTGCATTTGCAAAGCAGGTAGTGTCCCCCATGTGGCTGATCTTAGCAGTGTAAGGCTAAACAGGAGGTCAGGGAGGGAGGCAGTGCCAACCAATGCGGGAACTGGAGCTACTCTCCGCTGGTTCTACCATCTACAGCTACACCTTGCTACTGGCTCTTTCAAGTCTCAGCATGTGCCTCACTGGGAAGTTTAAACTTTCCACACCTGATACTTGGTCATCTTGCGACCATCCCTGCAGCTCAAATGCAGTGATCCCCACTAGATTTCTGCCACATGCTTCACACGGAGCTGCCCTCGAATGGTGTTCAGAAAGTGCAACTTGGTACAAAATGTGGCCACTAGACTACTTCAGGAAAAAGAACAAGCAGAGACATGAGAGAGTTAAAAAAACAATAGTCTGGAATTGCATCCATTTGTAATGCCATGCTAGTCTGCCACCTGGCGGCAGCTCCTCAAACTCTTCCAGATTCTGGTCTGAGATACTGGACTGCAGTCCACAAATGCTGATGTGGTTTAGTCTTTAACTCACAAGGACCTCTATTTTTGTTTCAAGCTGATGTGCTGACCAGGGCAATGAGGAGGATATTGAGGAGTAGGAAAAACATCCCTGTTTGCTGCAATTCTTTCTTTGTCAAGCCACCATGCCAGACCCATTAACCCCCTAAAACAACAGTTTTCTCTCCCTAGGTAAAGGTAAAGGGACCCCTGACCATTAGGTCCAGTCGTGACCGACTCTGGGGTTGCGGCTCTCATCTCGCTTTATTGGCCGAGGGAGCCGGCGTACAGCTTCCGGGTCATGTGGCCAGCATAAGCCGCTTCTGGCGAACCAGAGCAGCGCACGGAAACACCGTTTACCTTCCCGCTGGAGCGGTACCTATTTATCTACTTGCACTCTGATGTGCTTTTGAACTGCTAGGTGGAGAGGAGCTGGGACCGAGCAACGGGAGCTCACTGCATCGCGGGGATTCGAACCGCCAACCTTCTGATCGGCAAGTCCTAGGCTCTGTGGTTTAACCCACAGCGCCACCCGCGCCCCTATTTTCTCTCCCTACACAAATGCAAATAGTTCAATGCCTATTTATGGAGCAATGAAGAGGGACTCTTGCTGGAGAGTCCATTATTTTCAAGTCCTTTCTGCATACCAAGTGACATTTTCTGAACTTTGCTTCAATTCTGGACAGACTATCTTGAGCCACGAGCTTTATTCAGGTCCCTGATCTATATTGGATGGCTGTCCTTTTCTCAAAGGTTGTTTGGATTATTGGGAGCAAGTTACTGATGAAGAATTCTTCCTCTGTTTGCAAGAGGAACAGCATTGTGTTGTTTCATATGGTCAACGCCACGCTGTGGGAATAACTTTAATATACTTGCCTACTCTGCTTAAACCCTGCTATAGACCTCTCAGATCTTTGCTACTGGGCAAAGGGTCACTATTGCGTTGCCCCTGACTTCCCTAGGAACTTGGACCTGACAAGGAGACCAAGGGAGGAATTCAACATCAACCTTAGGTGATTGTTCATCAGGGCAAGCCATCTGAGGCTCTGGACCAAACAACTGTGGGGATGTTAAGGATAGTAGGGAAGGATATATTGCATAAGTGTTATCCTTCGTTCACTCATGCTAGTGAGTGATGTAGCAAAGCAAATTCCCCTCAATATAGCTGGAAGCTAGTTTGTATATTCGTTTGAATCTTTTAGTTATTTCCTGGTGTCCCCTTTCATCCCTCCTAAAAGAATAAAGACATGAGAGTCTTTCTGAGTAAAGTAACAAAAAGTTTACTCACATTTCAGTTCACGATATGATCCCTGAAAGGCAGGCATTACTTGGTAGTTACATAAACAAACTGTGAGTTCATCTCACATGGAGACTGAACTCATGTGCTGCTGGCTGAGAGCCAGCAGACAGAAAAATTACATTGAGATAACAAAATGGCTGCAGGAGAGCAGCATGGCAGCAAAAGAACAGCAACAAGAGAAAGACAAAAGTAGACTGTGAAAATGGCTGCATGACTCAGCTCTTTTAAGGAGGCAGCCAGAGTCACAGCCATCTCCCAGGTCACATGTAGTGGGAGGAAGCTCCAGACAGGAACAGGAAGTTACACTGACTGGATGTCCCCCTGCATGTGGCCACTCTAGGGAAATAAGGAATGTTGCATTTGACTGCACCAGTGGAATACATCCCACAACAACCGTTCTCTCCTTCCCCTGTGCACTATTCCAGCGGTTCTCTTGACCACCACCACCCAATTCAATTTGAGGGGTGCATGGGGGGAGGAGAGTGGGAAAGGCCCATTGTGGAAGCGGAAATCCTTGCTTAGTTCACTAACAAGAATCATTCGCTGGACCCTACTTGATATCCGCATTCCATAGATTCAGTGCTGAAATCTGTACGAGGGAACAAGTTAAGAAAATGTTGGCAAGGCTTCATGGAATGTGCAAAGGATATAATCGGCAATGAGATATCAACAAGCCGATTATTAATTTTGTGACGATGTTTTGGGAACACTGTTGAAAGGGAACATTACATCTCTGGTGGGAAATCTCATGGTGAGTGCTAAAATTCTAGCTGTTAAATGTGGGTGGAAATACACCAGCGCTTCCAATATAGGAATGGCTGGGGAAAGTTTGGCATACCATGGCTGTGAACAAAGTCACTCTTTGAGGAGTTACATAGTGTCTTCCATTTTATGCTGGAACAGAATCACGCTACTGGGAAAAGAGAAGCCAATAGATGTTTTCTATCATTAAGAAGCTCTTGGTGTGATATTTTAATAATTCACATGTTAAACGTACATAGTCTCTTATTTTTGTTCTGTTATACTATTCTTGGTAGAGCATCCAATTAGGTGGGGGTCCAGCCCTAAGCCACTATGCTATGCCTGCTCTGCAGCTCCTGAGGTTATTTTGTTGTTGTTTAGTCGTTTAGTCGTGTCCGACTCTTCGTGACCCCATGGACCAGAGCACGCCAGGCACTCCTGTCTTCCACTGCCTCCCGCAGTTTGGTCAAACTCATGCTGGTAGCTTCGAGAACACTGTCCAACCATCTCATCCTCTGTCGTCCCCTTCTCCTTGTGCCCTCCATCTTTCCCAACATCAGGGTCTTTTCCAGGGAGTCTTCTCTTCTCATGAGGTGGCCAAATATTGGAGTCTCAGCTTCAGGATCTGTCCTTCCAGTGAGCACTCAGGGCTGATTTCCTTAAGAATGGATAGGTTTTATCTTCTTTTAGTCCATGGGACTCTCAAGAGTTTCCTCCAGCACCAGAATTCAAAAGCATCAATTCTTCGGCGATCAGCCTTCTTTATGGTCCAGCTCTCACTTCCATACATCACTACTGGGAAAACCATAGCTTTAACTATACGGACCTTTGTTGGCAAGGTGATGTCTCTGCTTTTTAAGGTGCTGTCTAGGTTTGTCATTGCTTTTCTCCCAAGAAGCAGGCGTCTTTTAATTTCGTGACTGCATCTACTTCCAATATTCTTAAATAACAAGCTGTCTACATTCACAAGATATTTTAAACCTGTAATGGAGTGTGTGTGTAGATACAGCCTAAGGCTGACAAGGTTTTAAAATAACGATACCTATGATGCAGCGCAAGCGTGAGAGAAACAAGCATGTGGGTGGGGGAAAATGAATGGTAACACGGAAATTGATGTCCAATCAGCGCTAACAGGAATTCAAACTGACAGCTGGATTTCTGTGGGCGGTCATAATGTATCGGCAAAAAAGAGGACACAGATTAGCTTAAAATTTGCATATGCTAATTTATATGTACTTACTATAAACAGCAATGCAATAAATCTCACTGTAGTGGGGAAAGCCGTAGACCAGGTGATCTGTGCACATTTTCAGTTTGCTGCCCAGTTGCTAGTTGTTGTTCAACAACTTCAAGGCCCTTGTCTCTCGTGCCTTTGGGTTTTTAATCTTTAAACTGGTCCAGAACTGGAGAGCTTTTCTAACAGAGGACAGCAAGTTGGAACATCATACACTCCTCAGACACAGAAAATGGAAAAGAGAACAGAATCCTTCTGATGGTTTTTTCACATAGCTAATGCACAACTGAATCTTGTAACGAAGCCATTAGTTCAAGTCCTACCCTCCAGAGCTGGAGAAAACAAGCTTGCTCCATCTTCCATGTGAAAGCCATTGAAATATTTGAAGATTGCTATCATATCTCCTCTCAGTCTCCTCTTTTCCACGCTAAACATAAGCCGCTCCTTCAACCACTCCTCAGAAGGCTTGGTTTGCAGACCCTTGGCCTTGATCATCTTCGTTGCCCTCCTCTGCACACATTCCAGCTTGTCAACATCCTTCTTAAATTGTGGTGCCCAAAATTGGACACAGTATTCCAGATGTGATCTGACCAAGGCACAATTGAGTGGTCTGTTCTTTCTACTTCCCCAAGACTGTTGCTGTCTGTCCAGTTCTATGGTTGCTTACTCAAAGGTAAGCACTGAGGTTCACTGTGACCTAGGGACTCAGCTATACAGCTGCAAATAAAACGTTTTAAGTGTGTTGCAAAGTGCATTATAGGAATGTGACACTAGATGGCGCTGGTGAGCTATGGCAAATTCAATATATTTTTCAAAACGTTTTTTAAAAGCATTTTCACAATGTTTTTTTATATGTGTCTAGATTCCACCCTACTCTTTGTCACCTTATGCTAACTTGAAAGGAATTTTTCATTTCGTATTTCTAGATATTATTGGGGAAAGTGTAGGGCTGTCAGCACCCTAGCAGGCTCTCGAGGGAGGCTTCCCACTGCATGAACATGAAGAAATCATAAACATGCTCACCTGTTGGTGTGAAAGGATTGTTGTTGTTGTTGTTGGAACTGTGTTTATTCAGTTTATTCTGGCGAACCAGAGCACCACACAGAAATGCCATTTACCTTCCCGCTGGAAGGTACTTTGACATGCTTTCGAACTGCTAGGTTGACAGGAGCTGGGACCAAGCAACGGGAGTTCACCCCGTCGTGGGGATTCGAACCGCCGACCTTCAGATCGGCAAGCCCTAGGCTCTGTGGTTTAACCCCCAGCGCCACCCGCATCCCAAAAGTCCTGTATAGGATCAACATTTAAAATAATTCAACACTCGCCATATCGTTTAACAAGTTATCTAAAAACTAAACACATGCAAACACATCTCCTGCCCCCTCCCTACCCAAAACCAGTGATTACGCAAACTATAAAATGAAGCAGACAGGCTTTTTGAAAACCACCCTGTGTGATTTATTTGCTTCGAACGACAGTGTGGGCGCCGCAGTCTGCGCAGGAGAGAGCAGGCTGCAAAGTTTAATAGAGCAATAGCAGTGGTGACCGTAACTCAGTGTTCTGCCTTGACAATAACTCGGGGATTTATCTAGATGACCAGGCATGCTGAGCTTTGGATCTTTAATATATGGATTGAATGAAGGAGAATTGTTCTTCTTGATTTAGTGAGGGAGGTTTTATCACCCGACAAACATGACGCGGGAGGGGATGAAGAGGAGGAGGAGAAGAGGGCAAACCAAATGACTGGATCAGAAACCGAGTGTGAAGGATGAATTCAAACAAACCAGGAAGGAGGAAACCAAAAAGCAAAACACCCCAAACACATGTGCCTTGGGTGTGTATATAGGAAACAAAAGGGCAATAATTCAAAGTTTCCATTCAGTATGTAAAACGTTCTGCTCTTTGAGTATCGCATTAAGTCAAAGGTGTAAAAAAGGAATCTGATTTGCATTTTGTTATTAATTCCGAGAAAAGAGTAAAATTGTCAGCTATGTAATCTTTATACAATGGCAACCATTTCTGTACGGGAAGCAAATATTAAAAAAATAATAATAATCAGAACTCTGCGAAATGAATAGAAATGTAATTCAGAGCCAGCGCAGCACTTCGTCTTCCTGTAATGAAACAGATGCAGCTTGAATTCCTACCATTTACAGTGAATTATGGGACAGGGCAGCGCTACTGGGGCTGCAGCTGCCTCCTGCAGAAATCGCACACTACGGCTTATGATGTCCCATTAGGAAAAGGTGATATAATGAATTCCCCTTTTTATAGCCCTGAAATAGCACATTTCATTCAGCAGGTTATTTACTCTCCGGATTAAAGTGATGAGGTTTGGAATAATGCGCGAGGGTACTTCGAAGGAAAAAATAGTTTCTTTCGACATTTGCATTATTCGTTTCATGAGCTGCCATGGGGAGGTCAGCGGGGGGAAAGCTCCTGGGCTTAAGTGTTGGGCGACACTAGTTTGCTCTTGTAGCTCTTCACTGGGCTGTCAGTGATCCGGGTGGATCTATTGGGTGGATCATATGCCCCACTGATCTAAGGGACTCTGTACACCCACAGATCTGCTTCTTCGGAATCTAACAGAGAATTTCAGCAGGAGGCCTGGATCAAAACTGATAATTTCTAACATTTAAAACTTTTTTATTCTTTATTCTATCTTATGTTCTGCCTTGGGCATCCTACCTTAAACCCAGGTTTTGCAAACTTGGTGCCCTCCAGCATGGCTAGCTGGCGTCAGGGGCATACAAAGAGGGGGTGGTTGGCCCCGGGTACCACTCAGGCGGGGGGGAGACAAGATCATAGCTGTCAACTTACAGATTTGAAAATAAGGGACCAGCAGCCTCGAAAATAAGGGATCAGCAGCCAAAATAAGGGATTTTAGTCAACCAGCTGAAATACGAAGTTAAAAGGGACCAGATAATTTGGGAGAGCAGCGCCGGTTTTTAGCCCTTCGTTTCCAGAGGTTGCTGCTCAAGACACCAGCTGATGAAACACTGCAATTAAATAACTACAAACAGCAACCACTTTTTGCGCAAAACGAAGTCCAAGCTATGAAGATGCCACTGCAGTTCTGTATCTTTTCTCTCGTGCTCCATCTGCAGCTATCAGTTCCATCAGGTGGGGTGGGAGGAAGGGGGGAGGGAATAGCGCCCGAAGCAAACCCACAGATCATACCATCTATGCTAGTCTACCGCTACAAATCTATGGGAGAAGCGCTTGCGGTCCTTTCTCCGCTTTCCCCCTCTATGGTTAGCCCTTGGAACACCTGCCCGCGCCTCCGCCTCCTCCTTTTCTCTCTGAACTGCTTTCTCTATGGTTGCCCTAGCTCTCCTCTCAAGGCTCCTCAGCAATTCATAGGCTGCCCATCTCAACCGGGTCCTTCGGCGGTGCAGCTGCAGTACGGCCTAGTGGGAGCGGCGGCGGGCAGAGGGGAGGCCCCAGGCAGAGATGCTCAGTTCGGCGGCCGCGAGGAGGATGGCGGCGGAAGGGCCCAAGGCTCCTGCCAGTCCCGGTGGGGAGGGGCTCCCGTGGGCCGAGGCTGATGAGAGGAGGCCAGAGGGGGCCGGGCCGGGCAGCCAAGCAACACAGTTGAAGCCTCCGTCCTCCCTGGCCAGCAGGGAGGGAGGGAGGGAGAGGAGCTGCTTCCTTTGAAACCCGGGAAATTTAAGGGACATCATCAATCCAGGACAGCAGCGGGACGCGGCGCTGGGATAAGGGAGTCTCCCGCCAAATAAGGGACGGTTGACAGCTATGGACAAGATGGCCCCTGCCTCCCCCCAGCTGTAGAGCGGCCAAGGGCACGTGCAGTCAGTATAGGCATTGCTCGTGCGGTGTCTGTACGGGCTACCACTCTCGCACACCATCCATATGGGCTGCCTCTCACACGGCGACCGTACGGGCTGCCGCTCTCGTGCGCCGTTCAAACAGGAGTCTGTATGGGCTGCCTCTTGAATAGCGACAGTACAGGCTGCCACGCGTGCGCACTCCGTACGGATGTTGCGCGTGCATCACTGGGCGGTTCACCCTACCCCCTGGCGTCCCGCCCCAGGTGCCGGAGAGGGTTTCTCCTCCACTGGCTGAGGCTGGTGTGTGTTGCAGTGCTAAAAATCTGGAGGGGGGTTAGGTTGGGAAAGGCTGCTTAAATCTCCCAGGTTCTGTGGACAATATCATCAGATGCATGGCTAGATCTAAAAGGTAAAGGGACCCCTGACCATTAGGTCCAGTCGTGGCCGGCTCTGGGGTTGCGGCGCTCATCTCGCTTTATTGGCCAAGAGAGCCGGTGTACAGCTTCTGGGTCATGTGGCCAGCATGACTAAGCCGCTTCTGTCGAACCAGAGCAGCGCACGGAAACGCCGTTTACCTTCCTGCCGGAGCGGTACCTATTTATCTACTTGCACTTTGATGTGCTTTTGAACTGCTAGGTTGGCAGGAGCAGGGACTGAGCAACGGGAGCTCACCCCATCGCAGGGATTCGAACCGCCGACCTTCTGATCGGCAAGCCCTAGGCTCTGTGGTTTAACCCACAGCCCCACCCCTATCCCTTCTCCACCCGTGTCCCTTCTGTGGACAATATCATCAGATGCATGGTGGTGACAAAGGCTACATCTACACAGCTATTAAAAAAAAGACGATCTGCAAAAAGTTGTAAAACTCGCAATTGAAAATATAATTGAGTTGCGATTTCAGCTCTACATCGCCATCTGATGTCACAGTGTTATAATGCATTTATAATGCTGTATTTTGACTAATTTAGCTGAGTCCAAAGTGACCTTAGTACAATCTAAAAATAACAGGGAAAAATTGCCAGTTTAACCCAACCTAACCATGACATTCACAAATGGATTTTTTTTTACTTGGAGTAACCTAACATCCTATTAACTTGTAGGTTCTAAGTCAACTTGGCTGACATACCAGCCAATGCACAGATGTTGATGGCACTCCAGAGAGGTCACTCATTTTGATCTGTGAAGACTGGACTGGCTATTCCCCAAGTTGTCCTGTTAGTGGACAAATCCACAAATTAAGATTTGATATTTTGCAGTTCACATGGTTTGAATTTGGAGTTTGCTTTTACTGTCCCAAACCAGTAAAACATGTTCTTTTTTGGGGGGGGGTGTTGCTCCACCTCCAGCTGCATCCTGTAACCCTAGCAACCTTTCTCCCCGAAACAAAGATTAAAAGCCTGTTTTCTTCTTGTCTCCTGATGGCCATCTTTATACAGGCCTTTAAATGACTCATCATTCTTTCATTGCACCTGGGCTTTCATCACCAGAGGTGCAGTATATTAGTTGGTCCTAAAGTTCCTGCAAATAGCTTTTTACGGTAGGTGTGGTGACATCTGAAATGGCCTCTCCTTTGCATGAACTGTTTTAAGAATCCTGTCTCTGACAGATGGACCTATTTTCCACACTCGGTATATCCATAAAACCTAACAACCTTCCTTCAGCATACATTTTCAGAGGTCTCTCTTTCCCTCTCAAAGCAAAATGATTTTTTTGTTGTTTGTTGTTTAGTCATTTAGTCATGTCCAACTCTTCGTGACCCCATAGACCAGAGCACACCAGGCACTCCTGTCTTCCACTGCCTCCTGCAGTTTGCTCAAACTCATGCTGGTAGCTTCGAGAACACTGTCCAAGCATCTCATCCTCTGTTGTCCCCTTCTCCTTGTGCCCTCCATCTTT
Organism: Podarcis filfolensis; assembly: GCF_964270895.1. NCBI lineage: Eukaryota > Metazoa > Chordata > Lepidosauria > Squamata > Lacertidae > Podarcis > Podarcis filfolensis. Next base: position 9,033,191 of record NC_139604.1, read on the forward strand.
CCCAACATCAGGGTCTTTTCCAGGGAGTCTTCTCTTTTCATGAGGTGGCCAAAGTATTGGAGCCTCAGCTTCAGGATCTGTCCTTCCAGTGAACACTCAGGGCTGATTTCCTTCAAAATGGAGATGTTTGATCTTCTTGCAGTCCATGGGACTCTCAAGAGTCTCCTCCAGCACCATAATTCAAAAGCATAAATTCTTCGGTGATCAGCCTTCTTTATGGTCCAGCTCTCACTTCCATACATCACTAAAAAAGGAATTTTAGTTGTCCCTAAAATGGCCCAACTGGGTGGCCATTTTTATTCCCCCCCCCAATCATTTTGGGGCTTTTTCTTTGATTTTTAAAGACTTTTTAAAAAAATAATAGCCCAACTTGCCATACGTCCGGGTTTTCTCAGACATTTTGCCAATTCAGCAAAAATCCGCCCGGATGCCATTTTTCTGAGCGAAAACTCGGACATATGGCAGCCCCAATCACATGCTTGTCTCTGTTTTTCCTTTAGGAAAGGGATGGCAAGAATCAGCCATTGGCCTTGTCCGTTTTTCTCCAAGTGTGCAAAAAACACTGTCCTTTGGATTGCTAGAATCTGAACTTCACAGCCCCACAGAAAATAAGAGATGGGCCTATTTTCCACATTCTGTCCCCCCATAAAACACCCCAATGGCAAGTCATTACTCTGCTCCGGGGCTTTGCTTTTGCTCCTGGGTGAGCTGGCTGGCTCTGCCCTTGGGCCCTGATGTAGCAGCAGGAGTGAATTATCTTGTCTCTGTTGCATAGGCTGCTCACAACATAACAAATGCACCATATACAGCTTTTTGACTGCCAGAGGATCGTGCCTTTCTTGCCAGGTAAGGGAGAGAGGGAGGGAGAGCCATATCAGACGGCGATAAGGGCAGGTGCTCTCATTTGGGAGAGATCCAAGGCTAATCGGTGGTAATGACCTTTTGAAAACTTAACCTTCTGATATCCCCGAATGTCTGATCTGCCAAGCAGAACGGAGCCCTAATTGGCAACCTCATTTGCAGGTTGTTTTCCTTGCCTGCACAACCGTAGCTGGTTAGTTTCCTGGATTTCTTTCAGCTTTGGACTTTTGTCTTGCTGCCGACCTGAAATATACTCGGGGTTGAGTCTTGATTTCATGCTCTTTATTTCATCTCATGGTAAACAGTGAGTGAGTGCTTTCCCCCAAAACCTCTGGCTATATATACATTATTTACACAATGGGTCCCGTGTGATTGGCTGATTCAACTCCCTTCCTGGAGCCTGATTGGACTGTTCCTGAAGGCCAATCAGGTTGCTGATTCACTTCCTCCTGGAGCCTGATTGGGCGGCTCCTGCATACCAATCAGGTTGCTGCCTTCTGGGAACCTACCTGCCTATTGTTCTAGGATCCAAGCTCAGTATATAACATGACCCCTTGACCCAGGTATGTGTTTTCTGCTTTCCCATTTTTGCATATCATTAAGCCTCTCCACTCCAAGCTTTCTCTGTTCCCTGATGCCTTCTTAATAGGGCTGCCAACTGACGCAGGGGCACACATACTCCTAAACATTTTGTGAATCTAACAGGTAAAGGTAAAGGGACCCCTGACCGTTAGGGCCAGTCGCGGACGACTCTGGGGCTGCGGCGCTCATCTTGCTTAACTGGCCGAGGGAGCCGGCATACAGCTTCCGGGTCATGTGGCCAGCATGACTAAGCCACTTCTGGCGAACCAGAGCAGCGCACGGAAACGCCATTTACCTTCCCGCCAGAGTGATACCTATTTATCTACTTGCACTTTGACGTGCTTTTGAACTGCTAGGTTGGCAGGATCAGGGACCTAGCAACGGGAGCTCACCATGTCACAGGGATTCGAATCGGCAACCTTCTGATCGGCAAGCCCAAGGCTCAGTGGTTTAACCCACAGCGCCACCCTAACAGAAGAAACTAAATACTTTTAAAATTTTAGTTTCTTTTCTAGCACAGTGAATCATCAGTTCTGTTGCTATCCCCAGTGGTGGCCTCATTTCCTGTCATAGTGTTTCCTGATTCTCAGTACCCCTAAACATTTTAAAGGGGGGGAGCACTTTTTATAAACTACTATTTTTAATAGATAAACACGTTCCAACTAACGTTATACTTGTTCATACAAAGTCCATGTCTGTGAGCAATCAGTTCATAAGTTGCGAGTGTCATCATGTTTTCAATCCATTGACTAAAGAGGAGCATAGATTTATCTTTCCAGTACATCAATATCCATCTTTTGGCTGTAGTCAGGGCATGAAAAATCCATTTGCCTTGCCTAGTCGTCAAATTCCATGCAGCAGGTACATAATTCAAAAGGATATTTCCCTCTGAAAATTTTAACTTTTTCAGCACTGTCATGTTTATGCATTCCAATATTTCCTCCCAAAACTTGGTAAGTGAAGGACATTGCGAAAACATGTGTTTCAAAGAGCATGTTTTCATTCAGTGTCTTCAATGTGTGCTTTGACCAACTTACAAGCTCCAGTTTGGGTCTGACGGAAATAGTTCCAATGTGTCACACTGAGAATCTGAACTTGGACGCTGGGCCGTAACTTAACTAGCAGAGTTGTCAGTGGTCTTACTTTATTTATCCTTTTATAATTGGCCGATGTGCAATAACCTGCCCACTGCTTTTTCATTTCATCTGCCAATTGCAAGCACCTTTACTGAAAGATGGAGTTGCAGGCAGAGGTCGAGCTAGCTGCTCCGGCACCCGGAGTGGCGCGCATGCTGTGCACCCTGGAGCGGGGCCATGGTAGCAGGGCGAGCGACCCAGGGGGTGAGATGCCCATGGGGGCACAGCAAGCTGCCCATGGCGGGCTGCTTCCTAGACCGGGGCAAGGCAGGGAGCCACGCCACTTTGCCAGCAGCCTCCCTCCCTTCCGTCTTCCTTTTAACAGCTCAGGGGAGGCTTTCCTCCCCCCTGAAGCAGCCTGGGAGCGGGGGGCAATGGCTCACCGCCCGCCCGCAACTCCCAAGCCTCCTCTGAGCTGTCAAAACGAAGGGGGAAGGGGAGAAGGCTGCAGACAGAGCCAGTGTGGTGTGGTGATTAAGAGCGGTGGACTCGTAATCTGGTGAACCGGGTTCGCCTCTCCGCTCCTCCACATGCAGCTGCTGGGTGACCTCGGGCCAGTCACATTTCTCTGAAGTCTCTCAGCCCCACTCACCTCACAGAGTGTTTGTTGTGGGGGAGGAAGGAAAAGGAGAATGTTAGCCACTTTGAGACTCCTTCGGGTAGTGATAATGCAGGCAGCTACCAATGAATGTTTTGATTTGCCATGATAGTTCACACAGCCCTTCACAAGATGCAACACAGAACATACTATGGTTTGGGTGGGAAATGCAATGAATTTGTAAATTATGGTTACTCATGTTGTTTACTTGAACAGTGGTCTCTTACTGCATCTCAGTGGCACTGTAAATATTCAGAGGTTTCGTTTACTGAAAAGTACGGACCCTAAAGAGTTCATGCACAGAAATGTTGCAAGCCTATCCTTTTAAGTAACACAGTGAGGGGAGGGTGGAATCCAAATCAAGCCAGGGCCCTTAGTCCTATTTAAGTTTTCTAAAAAATTGCTTTCCCTCCAGAGAGCCGAAAAGCTGAATATATTTTCCTAGCTGATTGATGCTTTTCCATTTATTTATTTTTAATGTAATTTTCCCCGGGTAAGGAATTGTTCTCTTGAATGCCAAGGAGGAAATATTTCCCCAATCATACACTCTGATTGGCTCGCCGCTGCCTAATCAGATAGCGCATTTGGAGAGGAAGGGTGGGGGAAGCAGTGAAGGGGACGATTTGTCATGCTGGGAGGCTCCCCCACCCACCCCCACTCCCCAGCCATTGCTAAAGAGCTGCTTTGTAATGCTTGCCTGCCAAATCTTCCAGCCACAATCAAATTACTCCTTGTCCCCTCATTCTTCTCCCCCACCCCCGGCCTGCCACCCTCTTCCAGTTATATGCACGCTTGCATATAAACACAGCCGAGCCTTCTAGATCTATCACTGACAGAACAGTTATTAAACAGAAACTCAGCCTAGGGAATTATTAATCGCCAAGATTCATTTCTTTATCAAATGTTCTGGCCTGAAGGGAGAGGTCTTTAAGCTTTCGGAAGGACTGGAGCACATTTATCATTAGGGGGAGAGGGTGTAAGCTTGGCATTTTTAAGATGCCGGATTGGAAACAGGAGATTTAGAGATCAAAAGGAGATGTTTAATATGTGTAGAAGTTAAGTTGATCAAGTATTTTCCCTCCCCCTTCCTGTCCATGTGGCTGTGGCCTGTGGTGTGTGTTTTGAAGCCCCTGCAGTTCCTGTTGTCCAATTTGCAAGGACACAATCCAGCCAAAGGTTCCCACAGTAAATGTTTAAGATGCATTGGCTTCAGCCAGCTGGAGAGATTTCACCTATTGAAATGTATGCCAAGGGGTGGGTGGGAGGGAAACGGACAGGGAACGCATGCACATTCAACTACCTAGCGGCGTCCACGTCACCCAGGAAATCGCTGCCGCAGAGAGTCCATTGTCTGTAGAGGTCACTTCCTGGTTTGCATGGATAAGCCAGCAACAGAAGCAGGCAGCTGTTTTGAGGCAGCACCAGGTGTTGAAATTTTGTGCCCCTAAGAATTTTGCGCCTGGAGCAACCAGCTGCCCCTGTGGCCACCACCAACACCCCATGGTATGCCACTGCCCAGAGCCACAAAGCAACTAAGTAGAGTTTTGAACGTAATTTCTCAGCCAATGCTCTATCCCAGGGATGGGGAACCTGCAGCCTGCTTGGATGCTGTTGAACTCCAACTCTTATCAGTCCCAGACAGCATCGACGATGGTCAGGGATGATGGGAGTTGTAGTCTAACCACATGGGGAGAGTCACAGGTTCCAGCTGCTCCCACCCACTGGCTCTCCCTGCTCCCAAGAGAATAGGCCCAGTATATTAGCATTCCAATGCGCTGCATGCAGAGCGTGTTGGTGGCTTGATAAAACAGCTTTTTACCTCCCTACTTGAAATACGACTATCTTGGTAGCTTTCAACAGCTGCAATGATAAAACGAAGGAGCATGGCAGAGAGCCTGTAGACTAGTTGAATTGTTAATTAGTATTGATGTGACTCCCCTCTAACAGTGTCCTCTTTGATCCCCGACTGATAGAAAAGCAGGGCGGTTGCTGCTGGGAGACAAGGTGGAGGCGTTTTGTGTTGGCACTTTTATTGAGAAAAAGATTGGCGGTGCGGTCCTTCTAAGCCCTCTTTGCACTTTCAGCACCGCAGTGCTCCACCTGCAGCACTGTATAAACACTGACAACTGGGAAACACTGGCCTGCGAGCGCAGCAATTGGAGAACAGCCTTTACCAAAGGTGTCATGGGCTTTGAACTCAGGACAAAAGGAAGAAATGTGCTAAGAGGAAGGCAGGTTTGGCAAACCCTCACCGTGATCAACTCCCGCTCAGAAATCTATGACACCACTGTGGAAGGACATGTGGATCCAGAATTGGCCTCCACAGTCACTTACGGACTCATTGTTAAGACCATGTTCATGGAAGACAATCTTTCTCGGCTACAAATGATCGCAGAAGAAGAAGAAGAAGAAGAAAAGAAGAAGAAGAAGAAAAGAAGAAGAAGAAGAAGAAGAAGAAGAAGAAGAAGAAGAAGAAGAAGAAGAAGAAGAAGCAGAAGCAGAAGAAGCAGAAGCAGAAGCAGAAGCAGAAGCAGAAGAAGAAGAAGAAGAAGAAGAAGAAGAAGAAGAAGAAGAAGAAGAAGAAGCTGCATCTGTCACCCATTCACCCCCCCCACTCTCGCTCCATGCATGTAAGTGCCCTATAAATTTCTGCAAACGCAGCATTGACTTCAGGCCCTATATACATGGACTTGGAAGGAAGGCCCATGGTATTTAGTGAGATTTATGCCCAGGGAAGGTGCAATCAGCTACCATTTAAACATGGAAGTTCTGCCTTTTGACTTCAGCTGGGTGTGGACTGTGTACCTTACAGTTCCCTCAGTAATCACACCTTTCTGTAATCTTCGTTTTCCTCCACTAAAGACTGATAGTCTCACTCCACTTGAAAGAATCACATCATCATCATCATCATTATTACTACTACTACTACTACTACTACTACTACAAAAATTGGGTGCCTCCCCCAATCTCTGCTGAGCAGTGGCAAGAGCCCATGGGGTTTCAGGCACTCACCCAGGGTCTGTGTTCTTTGGAGACATGGCGGAGACTGCTACAGCTTGAAGAAATATGGCTTATTCACCTATTTACACCTTCAGTCTGCATGGAGGGAGTCCAGATCTTACAGCATGGTCATTTTGAGAGGGAATTGTCCCTGACAACAGTGCAGCTTTGGAGACAAAGGCATCTTTCCCAGCCAGCCTTCAGCCAGCCTGCCCAAGATGGATCCCAGACTCTTTCTTTCTTCCTTTTTCTTCCCAGAACACCTTGCTAAAAGCTCTCTTTTCCTGACACCTCACACCCAGTTACCCTGGCAACCTTCCAAACCCCTGTCTCTGTTCACACCTCTGGGCAAGTGGGGAGGACCTCATTGGTCCCGTGTTGTTTCTTAATGGCTTAGCCAGGTCATTCTGCATAGGCTCAGGCACTGGGTGTATATCCCTTCCAGTCCGCCCCCAACAAATAAATATATACAGATATATAATTTTAAAAAGGTAAGGGAACTCATTTTCCCCGAGCTCCTCCTACCGCCCCCCGATAATGACTTAGAGAGAACTTTAACAATGGAGTTTGGGCTTACTTTATCAGAGACAAGATTGCTTGTGCTGCCTAACATACTCCAGACTTTGTACTGCCCCAGGCTGCAATCCTATAGTCACCTGGAAGTGAGGCCCATTGAACTCAATGAAACTTGCTTCTGAGTGGTCATGCATAGCATTGCACAGTAGTGTTCACTACTCTTGCAAATTATGAAAAACCATACCGAAATAAAGGCATCCTTCAAAGTTCACACTTCTCTGAATTTTGTGATACTCTTCGCCAAGCAAATAAAGACAATAACACAACAGGCATTATATTGAAATTGCTTGGAAAAAATGTGTATATCAATCCAAATCGCATGCAAAAATATGTATATATTAGAAAACCGAGAGAAAGCGAAATGGACAGGTTTATCCACCCCTATTTAAAATTTACTATATGGTGTTCTTTTATATATATAAAATTATTTTACCTTTCAGAGGTACAATGAGTCTTGGGAACATTTTTGAGCTCAGATGCCCATCTTTACTGTGTATTTAAAATTCCATAATTGTGAAATAGCTTCCTTTGACTGAATAAGGATGGGAATTGGTCATTGAAATCATTACATAGCCCAAGATACGAATCAAGAGACCAGGTGGAGAAGAGGGCACAACTTCTGTTCCTTTAATAGTTGTGTGGGAATTCTCTCTCTCTGAAATCCCATAATTCCTGGGATATATATATGTGGCTTTTGGTACCTTGGTGCAACATAATTCTTGTCAATATTTGCACTTTGGTTGCCAAATCAATACAAGAAAAGAGTGAAAAATCCAGTTTATCCCTTTCCATAAAAACTGATGTCAGCAAGCATGTGAGCAGGGTTTGATCAGTGTTGACTATACGGCAGAACCTTAGCAAGTAAAGCAGCCTTCCTCAAACTGCGCCCTCTAGTTTCGCCCCCATCCTCTTCCCAGATGAGTTCTATGAGGCCAACACTGTGTCTACAGAGGAGGTTGCTGATGCTCAGTCCCAACCCTGAACTAGTTAAGAAGGTAGGTGATTGAGGGCTATTTCAGGGCAGACTCATTCACCCAAATGGACCAGCCTCCATTGAGCGAAAAAAATTACAGGATTTGCACCTTAACAATAAAGGTAAAGGGACCCCTGACCATTAGGTCCAGTCGTGGCCAACTCTGGGGTTGTGGCACTCATCTCGCTTTATTGGCCAAGGGAGCCAGCGTACAGCTTCCGGGTCATGTGACCAGCATGACTAAGCCACTTCTGGCGAACCAGAGCAGCGCATGGAAATGCTGTTTACCTTCCCGCCGGAGCGGTACCTATTTATCTACTTGCACTTTGACGTGCTTTCGAACTGCTAGGTTGGCAGGAGACATTAACAATAAAGAAACTCAAAACAAGTCTATGAACCAAGTGCATAACCCACAACAGTAGTTTAGGAACGGAGAGGTGTTTCCATTGTGGGGGAATGCATTCAGCCTATATCTGGAGACACGGAATGTCCTAATGCTATGAAATGCAGAAGAACTGGGCATGGAGCAATAAATTGCAAAGGAGGCTGTCTGGTCGTACAACCAAGTCAAGGGACAGAGAAGAAAACAAGCAGCACATCAACTATGGTAGGAAGTGGGAGAGGGGGCAGATGATGCCGTTCTCATGGTTTATGATGTAATGGGGGGCAGGGAATGGTGCCTTATAAAGTCACTGTACAGTTCAGTAGTCACCCAGTAGGCATGGAAGTAGATACAGGTACTTCTGTTACATCTTAAAAAGCAGAGACATCACCTTGCCAACAAAGGTCCGTATAGTTCAAGCTATCGTTTTCCCAGCAGTGATGTATGGAAGTGAGAGCTGGACCATAAAGAAGGCTGATCGCCGAAGAATTGATGCTTTTGAATTATGATGCTGGAGGAGACTCTTGAGAGTCCCATGGACTGCAAGAAGATCAAACCTCTCCATTCTGAAGGAAATCAGCCATGAGTGCTCACTGGAAGGACAGATCCTGAAGCTGAGGCTCCAATACTTTGGCCACCTCATGAGAAGAGAAGACTCCCTGGAAAAGACCCTGATGTTGGGAGGGCACAAGGAGAAGGGGACGACAGAGGACGAGATGGTTGGACAGTGTTCTCGAAGCTACCAGCATGAGTTTGACCAAACTGCGGGAGGCAGTGGAAGACAGGAGTGCCTGGCGTGCTCTGGTCCGAAGAGTCGGACATGACTAAACGACTAAACAACAACAACAACAACTTCTGTTACAGTTGTCAGCGAGAAACATAGAAGATGCCTGAGTGCAGCAATGAAGATAAGAATGAAATTAAGGATTTAAACTGGGGAAAATACCCCAGGCCTAGAGTCTGTAAGTCACATACAAAGGCCAACATAAAATCTTAAGTGGTAAAAGGAGAAAGGGCACACCTGTTTGGTTCAGCATGCCTGAAGGAACTCACACTAGACTGGGACCAGATCTGTAACAAAGTACAGAAATGGTCATACCACAAGGAACAGCTTGGGACAAGTATTCTTGGTAAAAGAACCCCAGCAGAGATTTCAAGTCACAAAATATGTAGCAAAGTGGAAATATAGGCCACTAGACCTTTAAAATATATCCTTCCAAGTGACTTCCATAATTTCCCTCTTCCCCCAGCATAGGGAAAGACATTAAAAATTGGTTTACTTACAGTTGTGGACCACAGGTATGAAATTTACGGCATGTAATGCCTTAAGAGAAAATATTATGAAAATGATATACAGGTGGTACATGACCCCAGTCAAGCTTGCAAAAATTTACCATTTGCCCGATAATAAATGTTGGAAATGTAAAGAAACTGAAGGTACTTTTTTTCACCTTTGGTGGACGTGCCCTAGGATTAAGGCTTTCTGGGAAATGATTTATAATGAATTGAAAAAGGTATTTAAATATACCTTTGTGAAGAAACCAGAGGCCTTTCTCCTGGGCATGGTCGGCCAATTGGTGTTAAAAAAGGATAGAACTTTCTTTATGTATGCTACAACAGCAGCAAGAATACTCATTGCAAAGTATTGGAAGACGCAAGACCTACCCACTCTGGAAGAATGGCAGACGAAATTGATTGACTTTATGGGACTGGCAGAATTGACTGGCAGAATCCGTGACCAGGGAGAAGAATCGGCAGAAGAAGAATGGAAGAAATTCAAAGACTATTTGCAAAAATATTGTAATATTAAGGAACACTGAGTGATGTTGGATTGAAATTAAGGGGTTATTAGCTGTAATGATACAAAAGAATATGAAAAAATAGTTTTTTTGTACATAAGTAAAAGTATAAGTTACAATAATTTAAGAAGATGGATTGAAAATAAGGTTTATAGCTGTAATGCTCTGAGATAAGGATTTGCTGGATGAATAATTTGAACTGGAATACAAGAAGGGGAGGTATGAGGAGGTCAAGGAAATATGTTATTGGAAAATATGACATGAAATTTATGTGTTTTTAATATTTTTTCTTTTTAATCTTTTTCTCTCTCTTTTTTCTTTCTTTTTGATTTGTATAAAATGGAAAATCTCAATAAATATCTTTTTTAAAAAAAAAAATTGGTTTACTTACAAATTCTTCAAAGGTCTGGTTCATGCGCTTTTCTGCATAATAAGTTGCACAGTCAGTAAAACATAGATTAGTTACAAAGTGGTAAAAGCTCCTAGATTATTGGTATAGGATGGGGGTCAGCTACCTTTTTCAACCATGGGCCAGTCCACCATCCCTCAGACCTTGTGGGGGGCCGGACTATATTTTTTTTTTGAGGTGGTGAACGAATTCCTATTCCCCACAAATAGGCCGGAATATATTTTGGGGAACAAAATGAACGAATTCCGATGCCCCACAAATAACCCAGAGATGCACTTTAAATAAAAGGACGCATTCTACTCATGTAAAAACATGCTGATTCCCGGACCGTCTGCGGGCTGGATTGAGAAGGCAATTGGGCTGCATCTGGCCCCCGGGCCTTAGGTTGCCTACCCCTGGTACAGGAACTCAAGAGTGGCTGATAAGAGTCTTGCAGTTGAGCTGGAGCAACCAGCTCAAACCTCTTCACTTGCAGAGTTTCACAGGTAGATGGGGGTGGGGTGAGGGGCAACAGGCTTGGTTTTCTAGTTCCTTCTGAGGTAAGGGAAGTGACATGGCAAGTGGTATGGCATTAGCCCCTTCATGCATTAATTAGACTTAAGCATGTTGGTTATATGAGGTTATATGAGGCTGGTTATCCTACAGAATAAAAGCCAGGATTTCTATCGAGGAGGAAAACCAGCCAAAATACTTTAAAGCCAGAGCGGTGCCCTAGAGAACTGAAGTGGAACTGGAGCATGAAGGCATCGTTTCCCTTATATAGTTTTTCTGAATGGGCAACACCCATGGTGCTCGTTATTATGGTCCATTGGCGACTGTAAAGTCACAGTCAATCAAGTTTCTAAACTAGACAGCTACCCCCATTCGTTGAACTAGCAGTGCTTGGAGGAGCCCTACGTACTTCCAAATTGGGCATGTTCCATTCTTACAAGCCTTGATGAAGACAGCAAGAAATTTCCTACAGTCGAAGCACACAAAGGCTTGTACCAGTATAACACCTTGCCCTTGGGAGTTTTACCAGAACCAGACAGATTCCAAAGGGTCACAGAAATCCTCTTAAAGGAGATCTGTGGAGCAGTGGCAAGGATTAATGATATCCCCATCAGAGGCAAAAGTGATCAGGATAATCTCACAACACTCGAGAGAGCTTTTCAAAGACGGAAAGAAGCAGGGATGTGTTTGAAATGAAAGAAATTCTCAATCTCGATCACACGCAGTCTGAGGTCTGCTGGTAGTAGGAGTACAATATGGGCATGTCTTTAAGTTAACATCTTACATTAAAAACCTGACAGTACCAAACTATTGAAAGCTTTTCACCAAAGCCAGACTAAACATCTTTCCTTCTGCAGTGTTGGATGGCAGGTTGAGAGGACAGACTTTGCTCGTGTGCTCAGGACATCGATTCCATAAAACATATTTTGTTGCACTGTGCAAAATATGAGCAAGCCAGGGCTGAACTGATACTACCCTTGCTGGCACCTTTCCCGGGAAATTCAGAGGCTCACTGTGTCAGGTTCCTATTGGAAGACCGGACAAATGCTAGAACATTAGCAGTGGCAAAGTTTTTATTGGTGGTTGCAAGAACCAATGATCCCTATATTCTGAACAAAATGCTTGTTTAACCTGGAGGTAGGCTGTATGAATTGTGTATTGCTTTGTAACGATTTGTTCGGTCTCTGGACCGTAATAAAGACTGATGATGATGATGAAATGGAAGAAATTCTTCCCGCACCTCAAGGCCTGTAGGTAAAGTACTTAGACTATAATATGGGTAAAGAGGGAATTCACCCTGTGGCAGACAAGGTCTCGGCTAAGATACCAGCACCCCAAAACACCACAGAACTTTGGAGATATCTAGGGATGTTGAAGTCCTTCCAAGCCTTTCTGCCCTGTTAGAACCAACAGAACACGTCTTAAGAAAGTGAACCTCATGGCACTGAGGAGACGGAAAAATAGAAGACTTTCCAGGAATCTGAAACGATCCTGAGATTCTCAGGTACTTTGGTCCATTTGACCCCAGTAAAGGAGTTAATTGCGCTCTGTGATGCTTCACAGAGTGTGGTGTAGTGGTTAAGAGTGATGGACTCGTAATCTGGTGAACTGGGTTCACATCTCCGCTCCTCCACATGCAGCTGCTGGGTGACCTTGGGCTAGTCACACTTCTCTGAAGTCTCTCAGCCCCACTCACCTCACAGAGTGTTTGTTGTTGGGGGAGGAAGGGAAAGGAGAATGTGAGCCGCTTTGAGACTCCTTCGGGTACTGATAAAGCAGGATATCAAATCCAAACTCCTCCTCCTCTTCCTCCTCCTCCTCTTCTTCTTCCTCCTCCTCCTCCTCCTCCTCCTCCTCCTCTTCTTCTTCTTCTTCTTCTTCATGCAATGGACTAGGGGCTGTTTTGTCCCATGAAATAAAATAGATCCCATGGAAGGACAACCTATTGGTTATGCCTTTGGGACACTAAACAAAGCCTATTTTCAGGGAGAGAGGAAAGGAAAATCTAGTAATTGTATCTGGTCTAAGGAAGTTTCACCAATACCTGTATGGGGAGCCTTCCACCATTGTAACAGACAACAAAGCTTTGGCAGGGGTTGTTATTGGTCTCATCTGCTCAATCTCTTAGAACCTGGCTTTGCATGCACAAGACGTCCCCAAATCGTTGAGGGTTTGAGACAGGGTTTGGCAGGGGTATTGAAGGAGAAACAAAGCAATACCCACATTGGCTGCAGCATTGGCCCGGGCAGTTTAGGAATACCAGATGATGAAGAAGAAGAGTTTGGATTTCATATCCCGCTTTATCACTACCCGAAGGAGTCTCAAAGCGGCTAACATTCTCCTTTCCCTTCCTCCCCCACAACAAACACTCTGTGAGGTGAGTGGGGCTGAGAGACTTCAAAGAAGTGTGACTAGCCCAAGGTCACCCAGCAGCTGCGTGCGGAGGAGCGCGGAATTGAACCCGGTTCCCCAGATTACGAGTCTATCGCTCTTAACCACTACACCACACTGGCTCAGATAGCACAGCCCTATTGTGTGGGGGGTTAGTGAGAAGTTCCTGCATCTAATCTTATTTGGCTTCCTTGCCAGCTACCGCAGCAGTTTCATCAGAGCGTTTGAGAGCCCTTGACCCCAAAATAGGCCCTGCCGTCCTTTCATCCTCCCTTGTTCACTTCTCCCCCCCTTCCTGGCCACCCCCATTCCTCCATCTCTCCAAGGACCACACAGCTCAACTATTTCGGCATTAGACAGAGAGAGAAGTACTCAATCACTGCGGTGCCCAGACCTATCACTTCTGGGTTAATTCACAAGTAGTTGGAGAGCACACCTTGAAATTAAACTACAGCTCTTATTCCACACACCCCATCTGATTAGGAGAGCCTTGTAAAGTTACTTAATTTATTCCTAGGAGCCCAAATCCAATCAAGTCCTGCTAAGGGCCTTTCTAATTAAGACTTCTAATTGAAGGAGATCTATAAGCATTACTGCACACTATAAGGTATGGGGTCAGCAAACTGCCATGGGATTATCTCCTGGAATGCTAATGCTACCCCAGAGCAAATATTTTATTTGTTTCTGGTCTATGTATCTAGAATATGAATGCCACCTGCCATGCTTTGTACCCTTGCCAGGAAGAAATTCAACAGGAGCAAGCCATCCCCATCACTTCGTTTCCATTAGAGAGGGACTTTGTGCTGGCAGTCAGGCAATGGTTTTTTCCACCTGCCTTGCCCGACCTTCCAGACCCTGACTTTGAGAACAGTAGAAGCTGCTGGGAAGAGAAAAGAAGAGTTCAGGGATATTTTTTTAAAAAAATAATAATAATTTTATAGTGTTTCTCAGTTTGACCCTTTTACACGCTTTTGTGGTATTTGTAGTTTTGCATGTTTTGTGCTATTTTATGCATTGTGACTTGCCGTTATTTTCATTGATTATAGCTGAGTAATTCTTTATTGCAATTTTAAAGTGTAAACTGTTTAATTACTATTTGCTGATGTTTAATTTTACTGCTTACTATTATGTTCTAATGGATTGCTGAATGTTGCTTTATTTGAGATACAGCACCGTATTTCTTGCTCTATAGGATGCACTTTTTCCCCTCCAAAAATTAAGGGGAAATGTGTGTGCGTCCTATGGAGCGAATGCAGGCTCCTTGGCTTCAGCGATAGCAACACGAAGCCTCCGAAGCGCAGAGGGAGCACTCCTTCTGCGCTCCGGAGGCTTCGTGTTGCTTTCGCTGAAGCCTGGAGAGTGAGAGGGGTCGGTGCGCACTGACCCCTCTCGCTCTCCAGGCTTCAAGGATAGCCGCCTGAAGCCTCCAGAGTGCAGCGGGACCTCTGCTGTTTCAGGTTCCTTTTGCTGAAGCCGGGAGAGCAAGACTCTCCTGGCTTCGGCAGAGAGGAAGAGCTGCGCAGCGCCCCTTCAGCCAAGCGGGAGGAGAAATGGAAGGGGTGCTGAGCAGAGAGGGGGAGAATTTTTTTTTCTTGTTCTCCCCCTCTAAAACAAGGTGCATCCTATGGTCTGGTGTGTCCTATACAGCGAAAAATACGGTAAGTGGTTTGTTTTCAAGTTGTGTTTTTATTATGACTTTTTTTTATTGGATTGTTATGGAATCCTCTCCTCAGGGAAGTTCTCCTGACGCCTTCATTATACACCTTTAGGCGCCAGGTAAAAACATTCTTTTTTAACCAGGCCTTTGGTTGACCTGACTGACATCCTATGCCCTTTTAAAACGTGACTTTTTTGGGGGGGGGTGTTATTGGGTTATTGTTCTTATTTTGATTTTATATATTGTGATCTTTTCTGTGAACTGCCCTGAGACCTCTGTGTATAGGGTGGTATATACATTCTAATAATTCTGATAATGATAATGATAATGATAATTTGTTTTCGGTATAAGTGTAATATACGCTTCTTTCCACGATTCAGGTTCCTTCTTCCCCTCTAAAATTTCATTGCAGACTTCCTTCAGCGGTTGTATCAACCATTCTCTCAATGCTTTGTAGTATCTGGAAGTCAGTCCATCTGGTCCTGGAGATTTTCCCAATTGCATATTTTGAATGGCTCCCTCTATTTCTTGCTCAGTTATCTTCTGGTACAAAATCACCTTACTTTGTTCAGAAATTTTTTGTAATCCATATTTTTTAAGAAATTCTTCTATCTCTTTTTCATTCACCGGCCCTTGTGCATAAAGTCTCCTGAAATAACTCTGAAAACAGTTTCTAATCTCATTTGGTTTATAAATGTTCCTTCCTTCAACTTCTAGGCTTGTAACCATATTCAGTTTTTGTCTCTTCTTCAATTGCCATGCCAGAAGTTTCCCACATTTGTCTGCCGATTCAAATGTCTTTTGTCTCATTTGTTTTATTTTCCATTCTATCTCCTGATTCATCAGTTCCATATATTGCCTCTGATAAAACTTAATTTCTCTCAAAATTTCATGTGACATTTCTAAATTTGTCTGGCAGGGCAAGAAGCCCAGGATAAAATATAAGATTTTAACTGATGTAAAAGAAAGGGGTGGATTTGCCCTGCCAGACTTTAAACTTTACTATGAATCAGCAGCATTGTGCTGGTTGAAAGACTGGCTGCTTCTTGAAAACACAGACATTTTGGACCTAGAAGGTTTTAACAACGTCTTTGGATGGCATGCATATTTGTGGTATGACAAGGTTAAAGCACATAAAGCATTTAAAAATCATATTGTTAGGAGATCTTTGTTTATTGTTTGGATCAGATATAAGGATCTATTGGAAAATAAGACCCCAAGGTGGTTGTCACCAATTGAAGTGAAAGCCCAGAAAAAGCTCAATATGGAGGCCAAATGGCCGAAATATTGGGAAATTTTGGAACAAGAAGGAGACAGACTGAAATTGCAGAGCTTTGAGAAACTAAAAAATAAAGTGCGGGACTGGCTTCATTACAAGAAAGAAGATTCCACCTAAACATTAGGAAGAACTTCCTGGCAGTAAGAGCTGTTCGACAGTGGAATTTGCTGCCAAGGAGTGTGGTGGAGTCTCCTTCTTTGGAGGTCTTTAAGCAGAGGCTTGACAACCATATGTCAGGATTGCTCTGATGGTGTTTCCTGCTTGGCAGGGGGTTGGACTCGATGGCCCTTGTGGTCTCTTCCAACTCTATGATTCTATGATTCTATGATTCTATGATTTCCAGATAATGGAGGCTTATAATTTGGACAAGAAAATTGGCTTCCAGGTGGAAAAATCTAAATTAGAAACAGAAGTGCTAGAACCCAAAACTAAGATCATGTCAAAAATGTATAACTTGCTGTTGAAATGGAATACACAGGATGAAACGGTTAAGTCAGCTATGATTAAATGGGCACAAGATGTTGGACATAACATTATGTTTGCTGACTGGGAACAGTTATGGACCACCGGTATAAAGTTTACGGCATGTAATGCCTTAAGAGAGAATATTATGAAAATGATTTATAGGTGGTACATGACCCCAGTCAAGCTTGCAAAAATCTATCATTTGCCCAATAATAAATGTTGGAAATGTAATGAAACTGAAGGTACTTTCTAATAATAATAATAATAATAATAATAATAATAATAATAATAATAATAATAATATCTTTATTGTCATTGCCCCCTCTCAGGGACAACGAAATTACTTGACTGCTCCATAAAAACACTAATTAAAACAATACAGTATAGTACAGCAAGGAAGATTAGATGACTTTCAAAGTCCAGGCTTCCCATTCAGGGCCGAGATCGCTCTGGAGAAGAAGCTGTTCTTAAGACGGCTCGTTCTTGTCTTCATCGTCCTGTATCTCCATCCCGACGGCAGGAGCTCGAAGAGACAGTGACCACCTTTGGTGGACGTGCCCAAGGATCAAGGTCTTCTGGGAAATGATCTATAATGAAATCAAGAAGGTACTTAAGTGTACCTTTCATAAGAAACCAGAGGCCTTTCTCCTGGGCATGGTAGGCCAATTGGTGTCAAGGAAAGATAGGACGTTTTTTATGTATGCGACAACAGCAGCAAGAGTTCTTTTAGCAAAGTATTGGAAGACACAAGAACTACCCACGCTGGAAGAGTGGCAGACGAAGGTGATAGACTATATGGGACTGGCTGAGATGACTGGCAGAATCCGCGACCAAGGAAAAGAGACGGTGGAAGAAGATTGGAAGAAATTTAAAGTTTATCTTAAGAACTGTTGTAAAATTAATGAGTGCTAAAATGTCTCGGGTAATGTAAAACAGAATTGCAGTGACAAATAATTGGGTAAGAGAAAAAGGATTAAAGAAAGTGAATTATAAGTAATTGAAATTAGGGGTTGCTGGAAAAGTTTAAAACAGGGATGCAGAAAAGGGAGGTATGGGGAAGTCGTTGAAATAAGGTTTAAGAAAAAGAGGTTATGAAATTATACGTGTTTATATGTTTGTTTGTTTATGTATTGTCAGTTGTATTGTGTTTTAATATATGTTGGAAAATTAATAAAAAATTATTTTTTAAAAAAAGATAATTTGTTTTCTGGGCTAACATGCACCAGGCTTAGCCCTAGAAGAGCTCTGCTGGATTGGGCCAAAGGTCCATCTTGTCCAGCATCCTGTTCTCACATTGACCAGCCAAATGCCCATGTGAAACCAGCATGCAGAACCTGAGTGCGATATCGCTCTCCCCACCTGTGATATCCAGCAATTTTTATTTGGAAGCACACTGCTTCCGACAATGGAAGCGGAACATAGACATCACGGCTAAACGCCCACAATGGTGGCACTCACTATATCTTGTGGAAGCCAGTTTCTGCACTGTGTGTGTCAGGAGTCCAGGTTCCCAGCTTGATGACACAGTAAAGGTAAAGGGACCCCTGACCATTAGGTCCAGTTGTGGCCGACTCTGGGGTTGCGGCGCTCATCTCTCTTTATTGGTCGAGGGAGCCGGCGTACAGCTCCCGGGTCATGTGGCCAACATGACTAAGCTGTTTCTGGAAACCAGAGCAGCGCACAGAAACTCCGTTTACCTTCCCGCTGGAGTGGTACCTGTTTATGTACTTGCACTTGACGTGCTTTCAAACTGCTAGGTTGGCAGGAGCATGGACCGAACAACGGGAGCTCACCCCGTCGTGGGGATTCGAACTGCCGACCTTCTGAGCAGCAAGTCCTAGGCTCTGTGGTTTAACCCACAGCACCACCCGCGTCCCTGATAACACAGTAAGCGTAGGTAATTAAAAAGGAGGATTTATTGCAAAACAAACAGATAGCTCTAACAAAGCCTCTGGCATCATAACTCAAGATGACCCTTCTGAAGACTCTTTCCGGTTTCTGCAGAAGATATTGAACTTCCGCACCTTACATCTCTTGTTTTGCTTCCTGTCTAACAGCCCTCCAATTCGCCGACTCTTCAGATTTATTGGATCAGCTCCAGCTTCTTCCTTTTCTGAGAGACTGTCTCTGTGTCTGCTCGCTCCTGTCGGAACATCCTGAGAGCTTTGGCTGTGTTCTAGCCCACTCTTAGCTACTGCCTCATCAGCCTGACTGTCAAGGTCAGGAAGAGCCGAAGTCTGCAGCTGCCGGCTCTCCCCTGCCTGACTAACATCTAAGCCTCTCTGTTCCTGGCTGCTCTCTGCAGTTGGCTGCAAACCTTTGCTTGGAGCTGGCTAATTTCTGACAGTGAGTCAGTGTCAGGCTTCAGGGAATCTGCTCCCCCTCCCTTGCGGCCGGCTGTCAGTAATGGAAAAAGACAAGAAGCTCATACCAAGGTATTTTATTCAATACTCATGGAGAGAGACGCAGGACGCCATCTCTAAGATAATGGCGTTGCTCTGAGTAATCTCCTCACCCTTTCTACTCTCAGTCATCAGCAGCTTCACCCCTTATACGGTGACTGCGTATGGCCCTTTGTCTATTCGCTTTCTGTTCTACTACTTTCACTGCCCTCTGGGTCCTAAGAGAAGGGGGGGTTGGGAAAGCTTTCTAATGATAATGTGTCAGCCAGCTGCTCCGCCCTCTTCTTCTTCCATCATCTCCCAGCTTTGTCCCTCTTCTGTCTCAGACTCATGACCTTCTGCAAACCACCGTTGTAAATCTATACTGTCCTCCTCTTCTCGGGCCAGTTCGGTGTAGTGGTTAAGAGCGTCAGACTAGTAATCTGGTGAACTGGGTTCGCGCCTCCGCTCCTCCACATGCAGCTGCTGGGTGACCTTGGGCTAGTCACACTTCTCTGAAGTCTCTCAGCCCCACTCACCTCACATTGTGTTTGTTGTGGGGGAGGAAGGGAAAGGAGAATGTTAGCCACTTTGAGACTCCTTCGGGTAGTGATAAAGCGGGATATCAAATCCAAACTCCTCCTCCTCCTCGGGAAGGTTCAGAAGGAAGAGGCAGGGCGGTCTCCACCATTCCTCCTCGGTCCAGTCCCCGACAGTCAGGCTACGGCCAGTGACTCCTGGCTGGTTGCCCAGGAATGTACAGAGGCAAGGAAATGTTTCTTCCCATCCGTTTTTTATTCAGTATTTACAGAGAGAGGCTATAGAACCCAGCCTCTTGGATAATGGTGTTGTCCTGAGTGAATGTCCACCCCCTGTCTCTCCCACTTCCTCATTCGTCATTCTCTTTTTTATAATTTTTTAATTCATTTTAAAACATATAAATTGTCATACATTCCACAAAATTTCACCTCTTATACAATCTTTTGGACTTCCATCAGCACCTCTGATGATCTCCCATTTTTATAATTTCTCCTGCATTTCTTAAATTCATATTGCCTTTAATTATCATAACTAACGTCATCCTTTTCATTCAATAATGCAATAATTCAAATTATTCCCCTTACAAAACTTCCTGAAAACCTACAAATGTAATCGGATCATCATAACTACTTTTCAAATAGTCCGTAAATTTACGCCAATCTTCTGTAAATCTCTGGTCCTGCCAGTTTCGAATTCTTCCCGTTAATTTATCTAGTTCTGCATAGTCCATCAATTTCATCCTCCAATCTTCTTTCGTCGGTAATTCTTCTTGCTTCCATTTTTGTGCCAATAATATCCTCATTCGTCATTCCCATTGTCTCTCCTATGGATGCTGCTATGTGCCCTCTGTCTTTGAGCCCTTTGCTTTCCTACTTTCAAGGCTCGCCAGGTTCTGGGAGAGGGGAGAGGGGAAGGCTTTTCAATGACACCGTGTCTGTTAGCTGTTGCCCCACTTTCTCCTCCTCTTCCTCCTCCTCTCCCATTATTTCCCAACTTTTACCCTAATCTGTCTCTGAGCTGTGACCTCCCTCAAACCCCCGTTGTAAATCTAAACTGTCTTCCCCTTCCTCCTCCCTGGAAGGGTGAAGCTGGGGAGGCGGTCTCCACCATTCCTCCTCTGCCCAGTCCTTAACACTGTGTGAAGAAGTACAGAACAGTTGGAAACTGGAATCCAATGACATCTTCCAGGGTTACGGGTTGCCTGCCCCAGAGAATCAGTTCATTCCAGTGTTCAGTTCAAATGCAACTTCTGTTCTCTCAGCTTCCGTGGGCATATTTTCTTTAAAAACAAATAAGTTAAATGGTCAGCCCATTTTCCTGACGGACGCTTCTCTGCTTGAGTGTCTTTCCAGGAACAAGAATGCAGCCTGAACTGGGAGAGAGTAAAACCAGACCGATCAAACAAAAAAAAATCACACACACCCCAATCACAAACCCAGAGAATAAATAAAACGGGGGGGGGGGGGGGAGAGATTGGTAAAGTTTTTTAAAAACATTTGATGCTACTACACAGAGAAGATGAAAACCATGTTTACTCGCTTCTGAGTTCAACAGGGCTTACTCCCAAATATGTGTGCGTAAGACTGAAAGCCTCAACAAGCTCTGAAAGAAACAGTGATCATTAGCAATTTGGGTTAATTGCAGGGGTTATATGATAGGTTGCAATGGCAAAACTGGGACCCAAGCCATTTCAGAAACCTGCAGCCTTCATTTGATCAGCCACTTTAAATTAGCAGATAAAACTAATCACTATTTTTACTCCTCAAAAATCTGGAAGGCTATATATTCCATTAACAAGTCGCTGAAATTGATCCAAATGAAACATTTATATGGCGTTGTGCCAGAGCTCAAAAGTCTTTTGTGCTAAGGTTTTGAGAAAAACAAGATATAAATAAAACAACATTTTCAGACAGCACATGGTATTCCAGACATGGAACAGAATGGATGCAGTTATTTTGTTGATGCAGACACAGCCTGATCCAGTCCTCTGTAATTGGCTGCGATAGATATATGCTCACTTACTGCATCCTCGTGAGGAGGGGGTAACCATTTGCCACAGCGTCAGTGGTAGTTTTGCATATGCTGTTCTGATGCCCTCATGGAGCCAGACCCCCAGATTCAAGAGAGTGGGAACATTTTGCTCCTTACAGAACTCTCATGCAGATAAGGACCTGCTGGTTTATGGAGTCTTGGTTTGAAAAGGAAGACAGAGAAGTTAGCTTGTCCTCTGGAGAATTGCTGGGACGCGGGTGGCGCTGTGGGTTAAACCACAGAGCCACGGACTTGCCGATAAGAAGGTCAGTGGTTCAAATCCCCGCGACGGGGTGAGCTCCCGTTGCTCGGTCCCTGCTCCTGCCAACCTAGCAGTTCAAAAGCATGTCAAAGTGCAAGTAGATAAATAGGTACTGCTCTGGCGGGAAGGTAAACGGCGTTTCCATGCACTGCTCTGGTTCACCAGAAGCAGCTTAGTCATGGTGGCCACATGACCCAGAAGCTGTACGCCGGCTCCCTCAGCCAATAAAGCGAGATGAGCGCCGCAACCCCAGAGTCGGTCATGACTGGACCTAATGGTCAGGGGTCCCTTTACCTTTACTGGAGAATCGCTACTGAGTTCATTGGCAGAAATTTAGGGTTGCCATATTTTGAAGAGCAAAAAAGAGGATGCGCTTGACGACTTCTGCTTTTCACTATGGATTGCTATGACGACTCTCATTTTTCATACCCATGAGAAAGAGGATGTGTCCTGGAAAAAGAGGGCGTATGGCCACGCAGTTCAGAGCTGGAGACCAACTAAGTTTGTTATTGATATGAGCTTTCGTGTGCAATTTTTTATTTTGTTTCGACTACGGCAGACCAACCTGTAACTAGTTCATAGCTGGAGTTAACTCTTTATTAGTCAAACATGGTCTTCATCAACTGGACAGAGTTTCAGCCCTAATGAACACAACAGCTCATGCCTTGAAGGTCTTCCTCCATGAAAGAAGACTTAAAGTCCCATCCTTCCCACAGCCTTCCAAGGCTGTTCTCCTCTCTGGGCTAAAGTCCTTCTCTCCAGGGCTTCTTGCAAGCAATCAGAGACTGTGCCTGAGTGTAGCCTGCCTTTGCTTCTCCCATTCATACCTCAGCTGGTTCTGGGAGTCAGGGGGAGAGGGGAGCTTTTCAGAGTGGGAGCTGGAGACACCCCTGACTCCTCACCAGCCCGACTCATCTCTACCTCTTGGCCTTCCAATCCCTTGCTTCAGCATCTGCCTCTGATACTTGACTTCTTTCTGTCACAGACTCTCCCAACTCACTAAGACCTGTTACCCCTTCATCTTCTGAATGTAATATGGAAAACTGGGCAGAATGGGTTTATGGATGAACACACGGAATATTGACATGCACAATGCAACACTGGAAAAGGTACTATGATACATATATGGTGGAATTGTTTAAACATCAAACAATTTTGGGAAACAATATATAACGAAATGAAAAAAAAATGTTCAAATATTCATTTAGGAAAACACCAGAAGGTTTTCTATTGGGAATAGTACCAGGAAGTCTAAAGGAAGAAGACAAGACATTATATTTATATGTAACAGTAGCCCCAAGGCTATTGATTGCAAAAAACTGGAAAAGTGGTATTATACCGACAAAAACAGAGTGGCTTGCCAAATTATTGGAGTACTACAATATATCCAAAACAATGGGAGAAATTGGAAGGATCTCAAAAGAGAAGATAGACAGGAACTGGAAGGTGTTTAAAGGATACTTGCAAAACTATATTGAAAAATCAGAACTCCTATTAGAATAA
Organism: Podarcis filfolensis; assembly: GCF_964270895.1. NCBI lineage: Eukaryota > Metazoa > Chordata > Lepidosauria > Squamata > Lacertidae > Podarcis > Podarcis filfolensis. The sequence continues at coordinate 9,056,508 of NC_139604.1, forward strand.
ACAAGTTCCATTTTAAATACTGGAATACTAAATAAGATGGATAACAATGTGTAATAGAAAAAGAAGCATGAAAATAGGTTAAAGGTGTGTGAAAGAAAGTAACAGAAGTGGAAAGAAATTGCAATTGAGTAGATTGGAAGTCCGCAAAGGTGGGGTGAGGGATGGTGGATGGTGATGGGAAAAGGAATTATCTGTGGGATTGAGTGTAGGTATGTTTGAACATTTTTAAGGATTGTATGAAATGTATGTTTGCATGCTTGTATATTCGCAATATGTGTGTATTAATGCTGAATTGTTTTAACAATTAAAACTTTTCTTTAAAATTATTTTTTTTAAAAAAAGGAATATTGACAGGCACTGGAAACAGGTGGATCAACACACCTCTTATGCTCACGTTGCGATGCATCTGCATAACAAGTTTAAAATATATTTGTCCAGAGATCAATCACTAGTTAAGCACTGAATGTGCCAAAGTTGTGAATATTCTGCTCATAAAACAAGTCTAGTTGAACCATCCTTTTATTGCTGTCTTCCTTGATTCCACCCTGTACGCAGGGCTGCTTCAATTAAAATCTGTCTACATGTCTCCCATCTGAAAGTAATAGCAATGTAATAGTTATATTGCTTGGTTATGAATCATAAACCTGCTCATCTGCCCAAGATTCAAATTGAAAAATATCTATTTGGCACCCTCTCTTAGGGTTTTTTTTTGGGTCCATTCTCTTTCTAGCTTTATCATTTTAATGTTTGAGAACACCCCCCCACCCCGGTAGCTCCTCCCCCCTCTTACCAAAAATTCCTTGGCATATAAATATACACAACAAATACACAGCAAAATTCTTTCTTTCCTGACAGCCAACTATTAATCATACTTAAAAACAGAAAGTTAGATAATGTATGTCAATAGACCCAAGTGCTTTAGCTATCTGCAATATTAAAAGACAAATGTGCTTTGCATGATCTGCAAGAGGTTACAAGTTCTAATAATGCGAATGCTAAGGCACTGTCTCCCCAGCACCCCATTTATTTTAGAAGGCTGTGTGGTTTTAGCAGTCTTGCTGCTTAGGTGTATGATTATTCCAGATGGTCCAGCTCCTCTTCTACCTCATTATATTTTCTTTAATCTCACACGAGCTCCCACTCTCTTATCCCCTGAAACAGTATTTTCTGTTACTGCGAGGCAAACAGCTATTTTTGGAAAGAGTGTAAGAGCATGCCTCCTTAAGGGTAAAAAAATAAAAATAAAAATCACCCTTTGCTGTGAAATTACAGCCCCTTTTGGCAAAATGCTGGCTGGACTTTTGCAGAAGCAAATGGACACAACAGGTAACGGTAAAGTGTAACTATCAGCCTTGGCACTCACTCCAGGTTTTAATGGGCTCAGGGAAAACTAGGGTGAAGAAATATCTTAAGGATAGGGACCAGGCATAGCCTGTGAGCGGTGGAGCACATTAACTGAGGCTGCGCACACACCATAAATTTAAAGCACATTGCTTCTCCCAAAGAATTCTGGGAACTGTTGTTTACACCTCTCTAGCGAGCGTGTTCTCCTTCATGGAGAGCACGTGTTGTGGTGGGGGCCGCCAGGACACTCCAAAGTTGGGGGCGGGCTAATTGATCGTTGGCCACTGATGCGATTGGGCTTCCCTTGTTGTTGGGAAGAAGTTAATGTTGCCATTTGTTGATTGACAGCCAGAAATGCTAAAACTCCCTGCATGAGGCATAGAGCTTCCTCTGTTCACCCTGTGCATCGGATTTCCCGTCCCCCCTCCCTCTATTTAGGGTTGTTCGCTTTGACCTTGTTATGCCTGTCATGGGGACGTCTGCTCTTGGGGCAGGGGCCTGGTAGGAATTTTGTCCATCTGGCTGATTGGCTGGGGCCATTTGGTTTTTGCCTACTGCATAGCAAATCTTCACAACTTGTAAGGTTGCGGTTAGGCATTGGTTTATGGTTTGGTTGGTTGAGGGGCATGGATTGGCTGTGCCTGCCCCTCTAATGCTGCTGCTGCAAGGGATTCCGTTAAAGGAATCAGGGGTTAACTATTGCTTGTCCACCCTGACAAGGGGGCTTGGGCCATTGCAAGAGCTCCTGGTTGCATTTGGGGAGGGCTGAGGGCAGGTTCCCTGCTCCTTCACTACCCCCAAGTGTATTCCCCTTTTCTGACTTTCGCAGGCGTGCGGAATAGTAGCAGGTAGTAGCAACCAATGCCTAAGCAACCACTCACATTTTTGTATTTTGATTTTAATTGTATTTGTCTTCAAAATTATGCCAAAAACCTTAAACAAAAAAAAAATTCTGTGTGATGTGTGATTTTATTGGGGTGGCCCTGGGGACCTCGACACGCAAAGAGAAAGGCCTAGAAAAAAGGGATATTTAAAAACAACCACCACCGCCAAGTTCCCCCCCCCCCCATTGAAATGAGCATTCCTCACAGTGTGACCTCCGTTTTGTTATTTCTGGACACATAGGTGTGTCCAGGGGAGGTAAGCAACGCCTTCATTAAAGCTAGCCATTGCATTAGTGTCGAGACCATGGATAGTGTCCCAGCATTCACTTAGACAGATGCAGTTTTGAAATAAATAGTACCATACCCTGGCCTCTCTTTGGGAATTTCCTTAATCTATGTATCTGCTGGCAATCCTATAATCCCACATAATTGCATTAGTCTCAATAGCAGATTAACTCTAAGTGCCCCTACAGACAGGGAGCTGTCAGTTCTGTCATTGTTTCCCCCCTCCCCCACTTAATGTGATTCCAGGCAGCGAGGGAGAAAAGCAGCTAAGAGCCCCTCTGTCTCGCATTACGGCCCTCAGCTTCTAAACCAATTAAGGAAAAAGGGATTTACAGTCAACTGGATTAGGGGGCTCTGTTTATATCATCCCACATTTCTTTGTAGAATATTCTCCACTTTCTTTCTATTCCTGGAATCGAGTCTCTCTCTTTCAAGAGAGTCCCATGTACCTTTCTGTCTTCCCATTTGCCAATCTACTCTCCTCATGTAGCCTCTTGATAGGAGTTTTATGGTCTTAGATATATGGTAATGTTCATAAGTGTACCAACCAAGCACGTACATAGAGCAGCACAGGAAGACCAACCTGGAACCATTTTGATTCCTAAACTGAGCCAATGTTTTCTCTGCAAGGTCAAAGTGGGAAACCTCACATTGTCTCTTTTCTCACAAATCCTGTCTTAAGGGCACATTTCAGATATGAATAGGGTGTGAGCCCGTGACCTGGCCCAGGAACTAAGTATTTATCATTACAAAAGACTGGCCAGGCTCCCCAGGCAATCCAATCAAGTAACCTGTCAGACAGGAGATAAACAATGACAGCAGAAAAGCAACATTCAAATTTCTGTTTTAAGACTGCCTTTTGTGTGATGTAGGTATGATGTTTCTGGGGGTGGTCTTGATCTACAAGGTGGAAATTTCAAAAGTCGTTATAAGGCCTTGCATGCCATTTTTCCGGGTTCCTCCTCTCTCCTGTGGGTGAAGGGAGCACCATGTTGGAACAGATCAATAAAGATCAAGCTTACTAGCTGATTTGCTTCTCAGTATTCTCTGGTTGGCCTCTGTTATTTTCTCCTACCAATAGGGAACCTATGTAAGGACTCAATATGGGCTCTTGGATACCCCATAAGGGAAAAGGGAATTTTTTATTTACAACAGGTCACATGGACCAATAGCTGGTTTCTTACATCTTCATCACCCGGTTCATGGTGAGGAGTCCACCGTGCATGCTTCCGAGGTTGACAAAAACAACAGCACCCAACACCGTGCTTTACCCTTGGAGAACTTCATAAGCAAGACCTCAGAGGTATGTATTCATCTGTGCATGTAAAATTTGGCAAACCCCACCTCAGAAACTGTGAGAACTACAGCGGAATCTTGGTTTTCGAACATAATCCGTTCTGGAAGACTGTTCAAGTTCCGAAACGTTCGAAAACCGAAAACCCAATACAGAAGCCTCAGTACAATAGGAAAACTCAGAACAGAAGCCTCCTTGGAAGTTCAAAATCTGAGGCACGTTCAAAAACAAAAGCATTTACTTCCGGGTTTACGGCGTTCAGTTTCCGAAACGTTCGTCAATGGAGGCGTTCGAAAACTGAGGTTCCACTGTATATGAATTTATTGGTAAATTTGATCCTCTTCTCTTTGGGCTCAATCAAGACCCAGGTTTTTTAAGTTAGTGTAGCCTAGGAGGAACAGCAAAATCATCAATAATTGCTGCTGTTGTGAATGAATCACTGTTTTCGTCTTGGGTAAATGTGGGCTTTGAATACCTACAGCTGTAGGTATTCATGTATGCGACTACAGCAGCAAGAATGTTACTTGCCCAAAAATGGAAAGATGAAGAAGTCTCAGTGAAAGAAGAATGGATACAAAAACTTATGGAATATGGAGAAATGGAGAAACTTACTGGAAAAATAAGAAATCAAGACAACAAACTTCTTATAAAAGAATGGTTTATTGGATATTTACAGATAAATTGTAAACAGATAAGAACATTGGCAGGATTATTATAACAACCTGCAGTTTTTAAAAGTAGATGAATAAATGATCAAATTAACTTATTTGGATATGCAGAAAACATTAAAAATAAATTTAGGGAACCGCAGAAAGAGGGGGAAGGAAGTCAAGTTTTGAAATGTTAAAGTGACTGTAAAATTATTGAAATGTATGAACCTGAAAAACATAAATAAAATTTAAACAAAAACAAAAACACTTGTTGTTGCGAATGAGTCACTGTTTTCGTCTTGGGTAAATGTGGGCTTTGAATACGTAGTCCATGTTCTTTAGTTCCTGTGTTTCCCATTTCTCTTTCTCTCTGTAATACATCTGTCAACTGGAGATAATGCTGTGCACCTGACAAAGTGGGCTGTAATCTATTTAAAATAACAAAAACCCATGTCGCCATAAAACTTACAGTGTCTCAAGACTTCTGTTGTTGTTCCAGGCAAATATTTCCAGTTATCGTTCCCACAAAGTATTTGCCCAAGAGACGAAGGGTCCTGGCATTCAAATTGCAAGGAGGAGCAATCATTATGAAGCAGGGGGATGGTGGCAAAAAGCACTGCTGCGTTTGCATATGGCGATGAAAGCAAACTTCTTCTTTGGCGATCACTCGTAGCTGAATAAGATTGTCTTCCATAAACACGGTTTTAACAATGAGCCCATAAGTGACTGTGGAAGCCAATTCTGGATCCACACATCCTTCCACAATGGGGACATTGGTTCCCGGGCGGGAGTTGATCACGGTGTGGATTTGCCAAGCGTGCCTTCCTCTTAGCACGTTTCTCCTTTGCGTACTGAGTTTGTGTGTCTTCAAAGCCCATAACACCTTTGGTAAAGGCTGTTCTCCAACTGGAGCACTTACAGGCAAGTGTTTCCCAATTGTTGGTGTTTATACTACATTTTTTAAGATTTGCCTTGAGACAGTCTTTAAACCTCTTTTGTTGACCACCAGCATTATGCTTTCTATTTTTACGTTCAGAATAGAGTAGTTGCTTTGGAAGACGATAATCAGGCATCTGCACAACATGACCAGTCCAACGAAGTTGATGTTGAAGAATCATTGATCTTTGCTTCTTCCAGTACACTGGTATTAGTTTGCCTTTCTTCCCAAGTGATGTGTAAAAAATTTTGAAGACACAGTGATAGAATCTTTCAAGGAGTTGGAGATGGTGTTTACCAGTGGGCCATGTTTCACAAGCATACAATAAGGTTGGTAGTACAGTGGTACCTCGGGTTACAGACGCTTCAGGTTACAGACTCCGCTAACCCAGAAATAGTACCTCGGTTAAGAACTTTCCTTCGGGGGGGCACTAGGTGGCGCATCGGAAGATGGCTGACAATAACATCTCTCCGACCCACATGAGGTAATTTGGAGGCTATGATGGGGGTAATTAGCCTCCTTAACCCCCCCAGGATTGTGGGGGGGACGGCCCTTGCCTGCTGTGCCCTATACCACCCCCGAATTTGTGGGGGGGGGCACTAGGCACAAAGCCCTCCTGTGGGATTCCGGCACTCCTGGGCGCCGTCCCTGATTCGCACAGCTAGTTGCAAGCATCTTCAAAAGAAACAATTTGGACGAGATAAATTGCACATGCTTCAAGGAAAAAGGGGAGTAAAGACTGCTGACAGAAGAGATCTCGGATAACAAGACAAGAATAAAATATGAGAAGATACGTCAAGATACGGTATGACAAATGACTGAGGGGGGAGGGGGGAAAAACCTGCCTTCCTTTTTCTTATGTGATTTAACAAGAATCCCCTCCCCTAATGAGTCAGAAACTAAGGACTTAAGCTGTGGATTTAAGGCTGTGTGGAGATAAACTTTCGAACCAAAGCAATGTTTCAAGATGAAGCTGGAAAGCTAAGAGTTTTGGAATGACGCAGTTAAAAATGCCGTCGCCATTTTGGGAAGCATTGTTGGAGCTCTTGGGTCTGGGAGGAGAAAGAGAGAAATAGAGTTGTTTACATATCGTGGATCAACTTCTCGGTGGGACTTAAGAACGACAAATGCCAAATTTATGATGGAAAGAGCGATGCTATTTACGAAGGAGATATATGGAAACCATCTGGACTTAGTGGAGGAACGGGAAATCCGCACAGGATTATTATTTTGCTTATTGGCTTAAGGAGACTAACAGAAGAGATCGTAAAGGAAAAATAGAAATTATATGAACAAGATATGATGTGGAAACACCAAGATAAGACTGGATAGAATTATGAATTTTGTTTGGACTGATTGGGACTGATTTGGACATTAACGCAGTAATAAGAAGATGATCTGAATCCCCCTTTGGATCTTGAAGTATGGGTTCCCCCAACAAAATTTAAAAATTTGGCTTTGTAATTTGGAATTTATGTGATGTGATTTAATTTGATGTGATTGGCCAGTTAATAAAAATTATTTTTTTTAAAAAAAGAACTTTCCTTCAGGATGAGAACAGAAATCGTGCTCCGGCGGCATGGCGGCAGTGGGAGGCCCCATTAGCTAAAGTGGTACCTCAGGTTAAGAACAGTTTCAGGTTAATTCCGGAATGAATTAAGTTCTTAACCCGAGGTACCACTGTACGATAGCTTTGTAAAAAGCAAACTAAGACTCAGCCATAACCAATCTAATAATTACTCCATTGGCCTTGCTCTCCTGAGCTTCACATGCGTGCATGTATATACCAGAAACTCTATGCAATCTCTGAGGCCAGAAGCCACACTGAGACTAGTCCATGATGGTTCAAATAGGGATGCACTAGCACCCTGGTGTTCAACCTGAAAATTGGGCTCTTTCAAAAGTTTGAACCTTTTGCTAGGGCTTGGGTTGAGCCGTTGCAAAAGGCTGATGGAGGTGTGCAATCCCTGCTACCGCCACCTCTACTGCCTTCGATTCCATGTGCCTCAACCTGAAAAACGTGGCTTGAATGTGGCAGCAGCGACAGTGGTGGTGAATACTCCAGAGAGCCCCCCCCCCCTCAGGATGGAGGGGGTGTTTCTGCCTTTAGGTTCCCCACCCATGAAACCAGCTGCTGAAGCTGTGCCTTTGGTAATGGCATAGTATGCCACAAGCAGCAGATCGTATTTGCCTCATTCAAGTGTTCAGACTCTCCTTGGATGTAAACAAATACAGCTCAGCTGCAGAGCTGAGTCTCACCCTCGCCTTTACACTGTTTAGAGACCTCTATGAGTTGGGTAAGCAATGACAAACCTAGACAGCATCTTAAAAAGTAGAGACATCACCTTGCCAACAAAGGTCCGTATAGTAAAAGCTATGGTTTTCCTAGTAGTGATGTATGGAAGTGAGAGCTGGACCATAAAGAAGGCTGATCGCTGAAGAATTGATGCTTTTGAATTATGGTGCTGGAGGAGACTCTTGAGAGTCCCATGGACTGCAAGAAGATCAAACCTATCCATTCTGAAGGAAATCAGCCCTGAGTGCTCACTGGAAGGACAGATCATGAAGCTGAGGCTCCAATACTTTGGCCACCTCATGAGAAGAGAAGACTCCCTGGAAAAGACCCTGATGTTGGGAAAGATGGAGGGCACAAGGAGAAGGGGACAACAGAGGACGAGATGGTTGGATAGTGTTCTCGAAGCTACCAGCATGAGTTTGACCAAACTGCGGGAGGCAGTGGAAGACAGGAATGCCTGACGTGCTTTGGTCCATGGGGTCACGAAGAGTCGGACACGACTAAAAGACTAAGCAACAACAATATGAGTTGGGTATGAATGTCTAAACTGAGCATCGTCCTTGCATGGTGTAAAGCCCTGCAGAATCTGTTCCCTCTATTCCTACCCCCTGCCTTACGACGACAATACAACAGCCCTAATGTGACCTTCGGAAATGCCTTGCAGTGTCTAGGTTACAGTTTTGCAAAGAAAATAAATTCCAAGCTTCTTCTAGCAATTGTATCCCACAACACATTTCCCCCTGAAGCCTTAACTCATCCAGCCGACTCCTATTTTTATATGTTTTCCTCCGTGGTATTAAACAGCAAATACCCTGCTTTATGGTATGTTCTTATGACCAGATTGGTTTTTGTGCAGCAGTTTGCCCTGAACAGAGATTTTGCTATTGAATTCCATTTTTCAAAACTCCCCCCACCCCCGCCCTCTTAGATTGCTTCAATATTTAAACAGGTTTAAATTTTAAATCTCCTCCCTGTACAAACCCACTTATATTTTAAAATTACTGTAATACTTCACCAGGTTTCATTTTTAAGCCAATGCAATATGTATAATCCATTCCATGAATCTTAGATCAGCTTGGTATTCTGGTGCCTTGCTGTTTGGCGCCTTTGCTCACTTGAGGTGAGCTCCTCCACTCCAGGCGATAGCGTAATGCAGAATTCTTCCCACCCACCCACCCCTCCTAAAAGTGAGATGATGAAAAATGATAAATAAAACATGCAGATTGCAATAGAATTCAATTAAATGGCTCTTTTTCAGGCTTGTTATTGTTCTCCAAGCGCTTGTGACATTTCAAAGTGGATTTGTTCGGAAAATTACAAACCCAAGATTTCCATCTCTGTCAAAGTTGCTCTTTCGAGCTGTTGGAGTTTCAGATGTTGGAGCTGCTCAAGGTCCGGGCTAGGAATCTGACAACTGTTTGTTTCCCTCAGTTTCTCCCTTCTCCCATTTTCAGTTCAATTTACTTCGTTTCTCCATTAGTTTGTGGTTTTTCTTGTTGTTGTTTTAAAGTCCATGTGAAAATTTATATACGGTTTTGTGGCTGTCTCTCTTTCTCTGCCCATACTTGCACCTATGGTGTCTCCTTAATGTTTGCATGAAATTTCCTCTATAATAATCTTTTTGTCTTTTATTTTCACCAATATATGCAAACTTCCGCATATGGTGCAGATGGTTTGGTTGGAGAACTTCATCGCCAAATTCAGAGGGCTATTATACAGGTTGTGAGGAGGAACTCTGAGATCTGGCTTAAGAAATCTTCTAAGCCTGGAGACAAGAAAGTGGGGCAAGGCGTGTGTTGCATGCACATGTGTGTGTGAGAGGGGTGGCATGCAGACAATTTTCAAATATTTAAAAGGATGCTAAGAAAATTTACTCAAGTTGTTCAGTTAATCCACTGAGGCAAGATGTAATGGGTTTATATTCTAGCAAGACAGATTTGGGTTAAGAAATCTTCTAAGCTATCAGTTGACGTTAGTATGAAGAGAGGGCTTTTTGCCCTTGGTATAGGCACTCATCCCATTGTCTCTCTCTTCGCAGGTTTTTGTAGTGCCTCAAAAATCTGTTTCTCCTGAAATGCAGTGGGACAAATATATAGAGAGATATAGTGCTTTTTCTGGGGGGACACAGGGGTACGCATACCCCTAAACATTTTGTGAATCTAAGTTTGGCCTCATTGAGGGGCAGTATTTCAATATGAGTAGGAAGATGAGAGTACCCATAAACATTTTTTCAGGGGGGAAAAAAGGACTAGAGAGATATATATCATGGCTGGAGACATTGGAGTACAGAGGAAACACAGCAGGGGCCCCAGACCAAAAGGGTTATTTTTTTCTTTTTTAAAAACTCAATGGGATATTTCTGAAGAAAGTTAGAGCACAAAACACGGAGGCAGCTCTTCAGGACCATTGTGAAGGACACTTAACCACTTTTGCTTCACGTGTTTAACACCATATCTGGCTTACCTTAGGAACAAAGTAACAGAATAGGGACCCTCTATGGATTAGCTTCTGGAGTGCATACACATCATATATTCAAAACACTTGACTTCTTCCAAAGAATCCTGGGAACTGTAGTTTGTTAGGGTTGCTCAGAATTATAGCTCTATAATTATATAGCTCTATAATTATAATTATATAATTATATAATTATATATATAATTATAATTATATAGCTCTATAATTATAATTATATAATTATATAATTATATATATAATTATAATTATATAGCTCTATAATTATAAAGCTCTATATATGAGTCAGTCAATCTATTGTATATAGCCCAAGACCTTTACAATGTACAGCAGGGGATAAGAATGAGGCTGAAATCAGACAGCATGACCTATAAAAGTTAAAACATACAAATTTACAGCATGAGATTTTAAAATTAAGAAGCATTAACATATCTAGAACCACGCTTCTTAGCTGCCAGAGCGAATTTGGCTACCGGATGTTTAATCTGGAGATCTTTATCAGCCAGGAGCTTGACTGTCACCTCCTGGGGGGAGGGACTCTGTGAGCGGTAAACTACAATTCCCATAATTCTTTGAGGGGAGAGACCATGTGCCTTGGGAGAAGTGCAGGTACACGTGCAGTAGAGTAGAAGCTTCTGTCTATAGGTGTTGGCAGAGATTGTAGTCTTGGTGGAAACCGCAGCATTCCTGATAGTTGGCCATTCAACATCTGCTTAAAACCCTCTAGCAGAGGAGAGTCCCTCATCATCTGAGGCCCTATTAAGAGAAACAACTGTGACCCAGGAGGTCAGTTGCTCCAGAGCTGAACCAGAGGTATGGCCTGCCTGGAGAACTCATTACTACTTGATGAGAAGTCATTCTCGTCAAGTTTATTGATGAGTTTATTATGACGTTAAATCAGACTGCAGTGAGTTTCTGCGTAAACAGCAGAGGGGAAAACACAGCTCACTAGTGGCCTCACTGTTTGAGATATGCTGCTGGAGAGAAACGTTTTTAAAAGCAATGCTCCATCTCTAGTGTAAAATGGTACAATCTATCGTACCCCCACAATCCTACCCTTTGCATTGTATAAGTGTAGATCCAGTTTGAGTTGCTGCGAATAGGGAATTTCAGAGGGACAAGACAAGCAGCAAATAATTCCTTCTCCATTTCTGATGGGTTAACTTTGGCCCCTGTGATATCAACACTCTAGTACTTCTCCAGTAATCAGAAAGGGTTTCAAGGTCAGGCATATTTTAATAAAAGATGAGGCGAAGCGACCCTGTTACAAAGCAAATCAGCTTTGCAAGTCTTTCCTGTATATCACTGCTGACACCTTTTCCAGATGCTTTGCTGAAGGTTAAAGTCCAGCTCCTGGTAGCTGTTGATGAACGCCATGAAATAAATCCATTTGGGGGATTCCATAGGTCTATTTCTGCAATTTCCTGTTACCCTACTTCATCCGACCCTCAGGTTTAGGGCCTTTTCCTTTCTCCCATGCATAATCTTACGGGAGTTTGAAAGTCTGGGCATAGGAGCGCACGTGTGTCAGTAGCTGCTCCTCAGGGATGCCCAGGAATTATGCAGCAATGCTAACATTAGATGGGAGGCACTCTGTGTGCTAGATGTTTCCTTTCTCACATAGCCAATCGTTCGCCGTACTCTGCAGGGAAGGGCCTCCTGCAGTTACCAGCCAGCGTGGTGTAGTGGTTAAGAGCGGTGGACTCGTAATCTGGTGAACCGGGTTCGCGTCTCCGCTCCTCCACATGCAGCTGCTGGATGACCTTGGGCCAGTCACACTTCTCTGAAGTCTCTCAGCATCACTCACCTCACAGAGTGTTTGTTGTGGGGGAGGAAGGGAAAGGAGATTGTGAGCTGCTTTGAGACTCCTTTGGGTAGTGATAAAGCGGGATATCAAGTCAAAACACCTCCTCCTCCTCCTCCTCCTCCTCCTCTTCCTCCTCCTCTTCTTCTTCTTCCTTCCAGATACCATTGGCCCTTCCAAGTGTTCTTGCATCTATTCTCCTATAGAATAATAACCCCATAGAATATTAGACATCTAATGGTGTCTAGAGAATGATATCTTCTATTAACAAGGTTTTAAAGTTGAGTTCTTTCCCAGTCTGCATCTGTACTGGATTTTATAAAAACATGTTTTAGTTGGGAGTTTTCCTCTCATTGTTTGCCACCCTGGACTCCTTTGGGGGGAAGAGGAAGATATAAATTTAATAAAAATCGTAGTAGTTGTAATAGTACTGATGGGGTGGGTGGTATATGTATTTTTGCTGCCATCTTTGCTTAGCCAATGATTAATTTCTATATATAGAGAGAGGAAACGATTGCATCGTTCTGCCTGAAGCCGAATCTTCTGAAGGAAAAGCCCTGCCCACTAATTTCGGACACAAGACATTTGGATGTGGTACTGCAGTGGTGAGTGCAATATGTGCTTCTTCTTTTGCAACCATTTTATAATTGGTTCAGAAGTATCTAACAAAGGACCTTCGCATGCTACTCATACAACGTTGGTGGCTGCTCCAAGTTTTTATCCCTTCCTTTACGATGATCCCCAGAACTATTTCCTCCTATACAACCACTCATGGAAATAGTTTGGTTCCTATACGCATTTTCAAAAATAATGATTCTTTTTCTCAGCAACCTTGCTGAGCTAGTTTGCCGAAGACGACGCGATGGACTCAGTTTTCAAATTGCCTTCTGGTATGTTCCCTCCATAAGGGACGCAGGTGGCACTGTGGGTTAAACCACAGAGCCTAGGACTTGCCAATCAGAAGGTTGGCAGTTTGAATCCCTGCGACGGGGTGAGCTCCCATTCCTCTTTCCCTGCTTCTGTCAACCTAGCAGTTCGAAAGCACGTCAAAGTGCAAGTAGATAAATAGGTACCACTCCGGCGGGAAGGTAAACGGTGTTTCTGTGCGCTGCTCTGGTTCGCCAGAAGTGGCTTAGTCCTGCTGGCCACATGACCCGGAAGCTGTACACCGACTCCCTTGGCCAATAGAGCGAGATGAGAGCCGCAACCCCAGAGTCGGTCACGACTGGACCTAATGGTCAGGGTCCTTTATGTTCCCTCCATAGGACAAGTAGGCATATTTCTGATAAACTCAAAAAATCCCCCTCCCCACTTATTAAACCAACAGAACGAACAACTTCCGAGCTTCTTTTAATATATCATAAAGATGCAGCAAAGGGCAGAAGCATTTTTCAGGCTTTTAATATACATCATAAAGACGCAGCAAAGGGCAGAAGCATTTTTCACCACTGCCATGTCCTTTTGCAGGGTCACCTTGGTAACTTTGTGCTGTCTCCAGGGACACCGCCATAAGAAACCCAAGTGCTTAGAACTATGAAGAACTGTGGCAAAGCTATGATTTAACTACTTCAAAAGCCCATTTGATCAGGATGGCTCTCTCCCTCTGAACTGAGGCCGATTCAAGGGTGAGATCAAAGCGGAGAATTAAGCAAATGATTGATGTATCTAAAAGGAATTTTTAAAAATATCAAAGGTGCACAAAATTTTAAGTACTGAGAAATAAATCGTCTCATCTCCTTTCTACATGGGCAGGCTTAAATTGTCAGAATGTATTCAGGGAGCCCGGTCGCTGTTGTCTATTGTACTTCCGTTCCATCGACTTCCTTGTTTGCATGGTGCATCTAATCAATTGCAAAGCCCTTCAGCATGGCACTAAAAAACTCTCCCCCGTTATACTAAATGTACATGTATGGCTTGGATACAAGAGTGACTCTATAAAGTCTTTAGATCTGGGTTAACCATAATATTCAAATCTCCGATTGGGAAAGGTTATGAAAAATTCACTTGAAATTCTCGGCATGTTGTACGCTGAAAGAAAATTGCCGTATTTTTCGGTCTATAAGACATCCTCATGTATAAGACACCCCCTATTTGGGGGGAATTTAAGAAAATTGGGGGGAGATACTATCCGTGTATAAGACGAGCCCAGATTTTGAACATTATTTTAGAGTAAAAAAACATACAAAGAAAAGTATGGTCTTTGAAAATGATGCACTGGTGATATTTGACTCCTAGTAAGTTAGCAAAAATGTTTAAGATAAGTACAAATAAATGCTGGAAATTTAAAGAAAAAGAAGATACCTTTCATGATATGTGGTGGTCGTGTAAGGTAATAAAAGCATTCTGGGATATGATATCTAATGAATTTTTAAAAAATGTTTAAAAGAACCTTTAGGGGAAAAACAGAAGCTTTTTTATTAGGAATTATAGGTACAGTGGTACCTCGGGTTAAGAACTTTATTCGTTCTGGAGGTCTGTTCTTAACCTGAAATGGTTCTTAACCTGAGGTACCGCTTTAGCTAAAGGGACTCCTGCTGCCACCATGCCGCTGGAGCACGATTTCTGTTCTCATCCTGAAGCAAAGTTCTTAACCCGAGGGACTATTTCTGGGTTAGTGGAGTCTGTAACCTGAAGCGTCTGTAACCCGAGGTACCACTGTATGGAGATCCCAAAGAAGCAGAAAAGACTTTTTATGTATGCAATAACAGCCACAAAGATGTTACTAACCCAGAGATGGAAAGAAGATAAAGTCCCTACCAGAGAGGAATGGTAAATCAAGCTGTTGGAATATGCTGAAATGGCAAAATTAACCGGAAAGCTCAGGAACTAGGAAGACAAAAACTTTAACAAAGAATGAGAAAAAATTCTAATTTATTTAGGAGACCACTGTAAGCAGATGAAAACATTAGCAGGATTCTAATAACACTTGTGGGTTAAACCACAGAGCCTAGGACTTGCTGATCAGAAGGTCGGCGGTTCAAATCCCCGTGATGGGGTGAGCTCCCGTTGTTCGGTCCCTGCTCCTGCCAACCTAGCAGTTCAAAAGCACGTCAAAGTGCAAGTAGATAAATAGGTACCGCTCCAGCGGGAAGGTAAACAGCGTTTCCATGCGCTGCTCTGGTTCGCTAGAAGCAGCTTAGTCATGCTGGCCACATGACCCGGAAGCTGTACGCCAGCTCCCTTGCCCAGTAAACCGAGATGAGCGCCGCAACCCCAGAGTCGGTCACGACTGGACCTAATGGTCAGGGGTCCCTTTACCTTTTTAATAACACTTGTAATGTAACAAATATCATGGACAATATGGAAAGATACAAATATGGATTTTGAAATAATACGCAGTCAAAAAGCTTGACAACAGGACCCATGGAGGGGATGGTGGGAAATCTGGAGATTCAGAGAAATCTCTAACTATGGATATGCATTTTGTATTGTTGTAACTTTACATGTGTAAAAATCAAATAAAAATTATTTCAGAAAAAATAAGATCTGGGTTAACCAATATAGGGACCTCCATCTGTTGCTGGACTTCAACTCCCATCAGCCCCAGCCAGGATGAGGAGGATGAAAGTTTTGTACTTCAGTAATGAAATGAAGAAGGTGCTTAAATGCACATTTGTGAAGAAACCAGAGGCCTTTCTCCTGGGCATGGTGGGCCAATTGGTCTCAAAGAAAGATAGGACGTTTTTTATGTATGCTACAACAGCAGCAAGAGTACTTCTGGCAAAGTACTGGAAGACACAAGAACTACCCACACTGGAAGAATGGCAGACCAAGGTGATTGACTACATGGGACTGGCGGAGATGACTAGCAGAATCCGTGACCAAGGGAGAGAGACGGTGGAAGAAGATTGGAAGAAATTTAAAGTTTATCTCAAGAACTGTTGCAAAATTAATGAATGTTAAAATGTTTTGGGTCAGGTAAAACAGAATTGCGGGGACAAACAATTGGATATGAGAAAAAGGATTTAAAGGGAAAAAAGAGTGTTATAAGTTGACATTGGGGCTTGCTGGAAAACTTTAAAGTAGGGATGCAGAAAAGGGAGGTATGAGGAAGTCGATGAAAGAAGGTCTAAGAAAAAATGTGAAGAAATTATACGTGTTTATATGTTTGTTTGTTTTTGTATTGTTTTTGTATTGTCTATTATTATGTGTTAAAAAACCAATAAAAATTTTATAAAAAAAAAGAAAGTTTTGTAGTTCAGTTGCATCTGGAAGGCACCATGTTGGCTATCTCTGTTTTAGATGACAAATCAAAGGCATCCATAAATGTGTTTACAGTTTTCTTTTAAGAGTAATGTTTTACAGGTGACGGAGCCCATGAATTATATGGCACATGAAAGCACGGTGGAGATTGCACAGCAGCAATTAAAGGCAATTCATCAGAACCAATCCATCGCTGTCTACGGAGGCTGGAGATTTCATCTTGCACACTCATGTGTCTGTTAAGATCGCCTATACCAGCCGAAAGGGACGTGGGTGGCGCTGTGGGTTAAACCACAGAGCCTAGGACTTGCCGATCAGAAGGTCGGCGGTTTGAATCCCTGCGACGGGGTGAGCTCCCATTGCTCGGTCCCTGCTCCTACCAACCTAGCAGTTCGAAAGCACGTCAAAGTGCAAGTAGATAAATAGGTACCGCTCTGGCAGGAAGGTAAATGGCATTTCCCTGCGCTGCTCTGGTTCACCAGAGCGGCTTAGTCATGCTGGCCACATGACCCGGAAGCTGTACGCCGGCTCCCTCGGCCAATAAAGCGAGATGAGCACCGCAACCCCAGAGTCGGTCATGACTGGACCTAATTGTCAGGGGTCCCTTTACCTTTACCTTATACCAGCCGAGACCTAGCGCATCTCCATATTTTAAGATCCACCCTTATATAACACACCCCTACCGTGGGCGCTGCTGCTACAGAAGATATTCTGGTTGTCCCTTTGCACAAAGATGTTGAATAGCATAGAATAAAGTGAAAATGGAGCATTTCTGAGCATGGAGTTAGAGACTCAGAGAGGGAAACCTACATATTATGCTCCCACAAAGCCACCTCTCTCCATTCAAAGATCCTTGCTATGAAGGAGTATCAAATTGGCTAGAATGGTGTTACAGTATCAAGATTTTTCAAGTACCATGAAATATTGTTCGATGAGTAACTAATGAGAAGTAGACAAGTTTGCTGATTGAAGAGTTTCTGGTTTCCCAGTCCATCACAACCATATACAGTGGTACCTTGGTTCTCAAACGCCTTGGTTTTCAAACACTGAAAACCTGGAAGTAAGTGTTCCGGTTTTGGAATATTTTTCGGAAGCAGAATGTCCGATGCGGCTGTCAGCTACCGTTTCTGGGGCGCCTGCATCAATCAGAAGCTGCATCTTGGTTTTTGAACATTTCGGAAGTCAAACAGACTTCTGGAACAGATTAAGACCGGCGCTTTTGTTTTTGTTTTTATTTTTAAATAATATTTATTGAAGTTTTAAAGGTTACAAAAAGAAAAAGTAAAAAACACCATTTTAAACAAAAACAATACAACACATCACAATAAGGAAAAAACAAGAATGAGAAAGAAAAAGAAAAAAACAGAAAAATAAAATCCATTAAAAAAAACAAAGAAAAATACCACGGATCTTCCCAAACCTTATCTTTCATTAACTTATTTCCTTGACCTCCTCACACCTCCCTTTTTTGTATTCTATTTCAATTATCTGTTTCAGCAAATCCTTTCCAACTTTTCATATTTTTGTCCTGTAATTTATCTTAATATAATGTAACTTTACTTTCCCTCCTTTCACCAATTAACAGTCAGTTTTTTCTTAATCCTTTATAACATTTCTGCTAAAACCACATAACATCATTCCAACATCCTTCTAACATTCATTAATTTTACAATGTTTCTGTAAATAGTCCTTAAATTTCTTCCAATCTTCCTCCACCGACTCTTCTCCCTGGTCTCGGATTCTGCCAGTCATTTCCGCCAGTTCCATGTAGTCCATCACCTTCATCTGCCATTCTTCCCGGGTGGGTAGATCTTGTGTCTTCCAGTACTTTGCAATAAGTATTCTTGCTGCTGTTGTAGCACACATAAAGAAAGTTCTATCCTTCTTTGACACCAATTGGCCAACCATGCCCAGGAGAAAGGCCTCTGGTTTCTTCAGAAAGGTATGTTTTTGCTTTTTATTTTGCCTTTTTGAGGCTTTTTCAGTTAATTTGTTTTTGTGACTGTGTGGAACCCAATTCAGCTACTGATTGATTGTGTGACTGTGGAAATGGATAAAAGCCCCCCAAACAGTGACTATCATCAGTGCAGGTTAGAAAAAAATAATAATTTTATTTTTTATCATCTACAATACTGTCTATAGTACAATGCATTGATTATTGCTTTCATTTTATGGATCAATGGTCTCATCAGATAGTAAAATTCATGTTAAATTGCTGTTTTAGAGATTGTTTTTAAAAGTCTGGAACGGATTAATCCTTTTTGCATTGCTTTCTATGGGAAAGCACGCCTTGGTTTTGGAACGCTTTGGTTTCGGAACGGACTTCCGGAACTGATTAAGTTTGAGAACCAAGGTACCACTGTATAGATATTACTTGATCTTCAGCGGTGGGCTGAGAAACACAACGAATTGCATTCCAGTCCCTGTGTGCTCTGAGGCTCTATCTGCACCGTACATTTAAAGCAACTGACTTCCCCCAAAGAATTCTGGGAGCTGTAGTTTGTTAAGGGGGCTGAGAACTGTAGCTCTGTGAGGTGTACACTACAGTTTCCAGCACTCTTTGTGGAGGAATCATGCACTCTAAGTGTGCTTTAAATGTATGGTGTTTTTATAGCACCCGAGTTTCGCTCAGGAGGGTAAGGGTAGAATTGTTTTCCCTTTGGGACCATCTCTAACTCTTTGAGCTCCTGCGCTCCTCCTCTTCAATCCATGGTAAGGTAAAGGTAAAGGGACCCCTGACAATTAGGTCCAGTCATGACTGACTCTGGGGTTGTGGCGCTCATCTCGCTTTACTGGCCGAGGGAGCCGGCGTACAGCTTCCGGGTCATGTGGCCAGCAAGACTAAGCCGCTTCTGGCGAACCAGAGCAGTGCACGGAAACGCCGTTTGCCTTCCCGCCAGAGTGGTACCTATTTATCTACTTGCACTTTGACGTGCTTTCAAACTGCTAGGTTGGCAGGAGTCAATCCATGGTAGGTTTCACAAAAATCTAGCATTGTGGAGTGGATGGCGTTGGGTTTGGATTGCAGGGAAAAAGCTCACCAGTTTTGCTTATTCCAGGCAAGGATGAGGGATTGCCTCTTGCTTGGATGAGGGAATGCCTGCATGCCAGCTGTGAGGTTCCTCAGGGGGAGGCCTTAAGGCACAGGAAGATGTCTAAGCAATTGATGCAGAATGAAATCAGTTGCTGCTGAATTAGCAAGTTTCATTTGGGGTGGGGGAGACAATGGCACACAAACGAATTCTTACAATGTGCACAGCCCTGTTTGTACCAGATAGTGCCTTCTAGCAAATGATGATGATGATGATGATAATGGTATCTGAAGAAGTGTGCACGCACACAAAAGCTCATACCAATAACAAACTTAGTTGGTAAAAGGCGAAAGATTTATATGATCTGAAGAGGAACCAGAGTATGCCACAACTGCTGCTCGTATTTTGTTAGCTAAAAAGTGGAAAACCCAAGAATTACCAACAATAGAAGAATGGCAGATGAAGATGATGGATTTTTCGGAGCTAGGCGACCTAACCGGAAGAGTCCCCGACCGGAAGGAGGAGGAGTATCAGGAGGAATGGAATAAATTTAATGATTATTTTGTTAAATTTGTTAAGTTAAACTAACTGAAAATAGCTTCCAGATACCTAATGGGCTAAGGATTTTATTTATGTTAAGTGATGAATTAATATGTTTAATTCCATAAGGTGAAGATCTAAAGATGTTAATGCTTAAGTCAAATTTTATAAAAAGTGGGATTTGGAAAACCGTTAAAAGGACATGCAATGAAATTCAACCAAAGGGAAGCGAGGAAGTCACTTAACAAAGTTAATAACTGTAATTTTCAATAAGGCTATGATTTATGTTTGTTTTTCTTGTGTGTTTGTTTGTTTATAATATTGTGAAAACTAATAAAAATTTTTTGGGGGGAAATAATAAACTTAGTTGGTCTCTAAGGTGCTACTGGAAGGATTTTTTTTTGTTTTGTTTTGTTTTGATAATAATACAGTTATACCTTGGCTCCTGAACGCCTTGGGAGTCGAATGTTTCGGCTCCTGAATGATCGAAAACTGAAAGAGAGTGTTCAGGTTTTCGAACATTCTTTCTTTATGAAAAAATAAAGAGCTCTTGATTAAATATTGATCAACTCCCCCCCCCCTTAAAACCTTACAGTTGTACCTCAGAAGTTGAACAGAATCTGTTCCGGAAGTGCAACTTCAGCCCCATCAGACGATCGGCTTCTGAAAGAACGTTCAAAAACCTGGACACTCGCTTCCAGTTTTTGATCGTTCGGAAGCCGAAACGTTCGACTCCCAAGGCGTTCGAGAGCCGAGGTACTACTGTACGGAAATGGAACGTACGCCACAGATCTGGAAACATATCATGAGGAACAAGATGATAATAATAATAATATAATAATAATAATTTATTATTTATACCCCAGCCACTCTGGGCGGCTTCCAAAAAAATATTAAAATACTGTAATACATCAAACATTAAAAGCTTCCCTAAACAGGGCTGCCTTCAGATGTCTTCTAAAAGTCTGGTAGTTGTTGTTCTCTTTGACATCTGGTGGGAGGGCGTTCCACAGGGAGGGCACCACTACCGAGAAGGCCCTCTGCCTGGTTCCCTGTAACTTGGCTTCTCGCAGTGAGGGAACCGCCAGAAGGCCCTTGGTGCTGGACCTCAGTGTCCGGGTAGAACGATGGGGGTGAAGACACTCCTTCAGATGTACTGGACCGAGGCCGAAGATGACACCAGTGTGGGCCAAGAAGCTTTTAGAGGCAAGACTTGAAATCTTGTCCAAATGAGGACTTCTGAGGTACGACTGTAATAATAATAATAATAATAATAATAATAATAATAATAATAATAATAATTCCTTGTGTGGTGCTGTGTAGTGTTATAGAAAAAACTGGAGTTTGCTTTGTCAGCTCAACTCTCGATCAAGGGATCCAGTATCCTCCTATGTTCGTTATCGGCCAGAGAAAATTGAATGGAGGCAGGATCCAGTGAAATCAAAGAACTTCTCTATTTTCTGTCGCAACAACGGTGTCCCCCCCCCCCCCCACTTTGCATGGAGTCGAGGACCCAGAACAAATATGTGCAAGAACTTTTAAAGACTTTTAAAGACTGTGCAGCCCCTTAGCCAAAGACCACCCAAAATGCATCATGCTTGTGTCACAGAAGGAGGCAGTCTACAACAGAAATTTGCAAGTGTGGCTTGTTTCTTGTCTGGCAAGTTACCTGATAACGGTCACTGATTGCATGAACTGGCTAGTGTGACCATTCCTTTGAGATCATAAACACTTTAGTTCTTGAATCCAGGTCACAGGCCTACCCTATTATTCTGCAAAATGTGCCCTTAAGACAGAATGTGTAAGTGAAAAGAACAATTGGGAAACGTTTCTCTAAGACATTTCCTTCCGCAGAGGAAATATCTAGAGTTATCAGGAGAGCCAAGGTTTTGGGATTGTTCTGTGTTCTAAAGTAAAGTGTGATTTTTCTCAGGGAATATTTCCTAAATTCTGAAGGATTGGCTTTCGTGGAGTGTGTGCCACCCTAAATTTTTATAACAATAGAAAAACCTACTAGACAAGCTGCCTTTGACAATGTTCTATTGAGGGAATCACTCCGCGTCTGGGTGAGATAATAAATACACAGTTTTAATCTCTGCAGTGTTTTTTGCCTGGTACCTTTTACTAGTTCTGTGTCCACATGCAGGTGGGGTTTTTTATGTTTTCAAGGAATAAACGTTAACTTGTGCAATTGGTTGCATAAAGCAGTTCAATAGATTGGGTCTGCCCCCCCCCCACTCATTGATTTGCTGAGAATTGAAATTGATGACTCCTGTTTAGAAGTGCCGTAAATCTTTCATAAGTTGATGAGAGTAAAGGCCGTTAAAAACACCGGAGCTGTTGCAATTCACATAAAACAGAAGATTCGATATACCATAAAGGTAATAGCACGAGAGTGAGTGGAAATATAATTCTTTCTCTCTGTCTCTCTCCCTCCTGCGGACTGGCATAGGAACTGTGATCCATTGCATAGTTTTCTTGCACTGTCTTCAGTTCAGAATTGATAAAATGAAGGCCGAAAACCATTGATGATCGCCTTCCAAAGCAAGCACTCTATTCCGAACTTAAAAATGGAAAGCGTAATGCTGGTGGTCAACAAAAGAGGTTTAAAGACTGTCTCAAGGAAAATATTTAAAAATGTAGTATAAACACTGACAACTGGGAAACACTGGCCTGTGAGTGCTCCAGTTGGAGAACAGCCTTTGTGAAAGGTATCATGGGCTTTGAAGACACTCGAACTCAGGACGCAAGGGAGAAATGTGCTAAGAGGAAGGCACGCTTGGCAAATCCACATATTGATCAACTCCCGCCCGGAAACCAATGTCCGCACTGTGGAAGGACGTGTGGATCCAGAATTGGCCTCCACAGTTACTTACGGACTCATTGTTAAAACTTTGTTTATGGAAAACAATCTTACTCAGCTACGAGTGATCGCCGAAGAAGAATTTATGAAATGAGAATCAGAGGGACCTGCCTTAGCCACTGTTGCCGACAAACAAGACAAGATAAAACTTGCAAGACACACTGCACAGTGGCACTCAACAAAGAAAAAATAATAATATTGATGTCTGCATGAGCTTTATGCAGAATGATCTCCTTTCGTATAGTCCTTTATGAATTGCATGTGAAAAATTATTAAACTGATCCCTTTAAAATGGTCTCCCATTCTTCAGATGCAAACCATTCCTGAATGCATGCAATTTTGGAATCTGTTTGCACTTAAGCTGCTTCCAGATGGATGTTTATTGTGGGATGGGTTCTCCTCAAATGTGCGAGATGATTTGCAGCAACTGCCCAGCATTACCGGCATAAAAATGCCAGCCCATTTTTTGAAAAACAATTTAATCCAGATTTTTCCTTTGCGGGGAAAGTCTGATAATCTACCTGTTAGTAATATTTACAGTCTGTAAATCTCAGCCAATTATGCCCTTATGGACAACTTGAATCAGTTATGTCATGAATCTATGTATGTAAGCCCATAAGAAGAGTTCTGCTGGATGAGACCATATGCCCACCATCCTGTTCTCACACAGTGCCCACCATTTGGTGTGTTGCTGTTTATCTGTTGATTGACTGACTTAGGCCTCAGCTTGTTGTTTGTTGTTGTTTAGTCGTTTAGTCGTGTCCGACTCTTCGTGACCCCATAGACCAGAGCACACCAGGCACTCCTGTCTTCCACTGCCTCCCGCAGTTTGGTCAAACTCATGCTGGTAGCTTCGAGAACACTGTCCAGCCATCTCGTCCTGTGTCGTCCCCTTCTCCTTGTGCCCTCCATCTTTCCCAACATCAGGGTCTTTTCCAGGGAGTCTTCTCTTCTCACAAGGTGGCCAAAGTATTGGAGCCTCAGCTTCATGATCTGTCCTTCCAGTGAGCACTCAGGGCTGATTTCTCTAAGAATGGATCAGTTTGATCTTCTTGCAGTCCATGAGACTCTCAAGAGTCTCCTCCAGCACCATAATTCAAAGGCATCAATTCTTTGGCGATCAGGCTTCTTTATGGTCCAGCTCTCACTTCCATACATCACTACTGGGAAAACCATAGCTTTAACTACACGGACCTTTGTTGGCAAGGTGATGTCTCTGCTTTTTAAGATACTGTCTAGGTAGCAGGCGTCTTTTAATTTCGTGACTGCTGTCATCAGCTACATTAGCCAAAATACAGCGTTATAAATGCATTATAACACTGTGACATCAGTTGGCGCTGTAGAGCTGAAATCACAACACAATGATTTTTTCAATTGTGAGCTTTACAATGGATCTTTTGCAAAGCATTTTTATAGCTGTGCAGATATAGCATGCCCTGGATTTATTCCACTGATAAGAATGGTTAAAAACCATACCGGACCCTGCTTAGCTTTGCAAATGTGCTGGTAATTTTATTGCTGGACCACTAGGAGGATGTGGTTGAAGCACCACATTGCGTAACAACCCCATCGACTTTGGCAACTCACATTAAGGATGGTACCTGCTAATATCAATATTAAAAAATATAGTTAAAAATAAATAAATAAAAAGAATATATCCCCCCTCTGTATTTCTGTAGCATGTTTTGGGACTTGGCACCCCCCCTTTCAGCTCCAATTCTTCTCATTTCTGTTGCAAGCAGGTATATGAAACACAATTTTATAGCACCATATAATATTTGAGAGCTAAATAAATTGAAAGCCGACCTGAAAATTCCACTCTCAAATACCATGTTCCAGAACTGCAAAATCAATAGAACCCAAGGAGCATATTTTAACGAAACTTCGGCAAAGTTTCCAATGAACTTCTTACGTTGTTTAAGTATTCAGTGCCTGTCAGCCAGAAATACGAGCAGCTAAAATTATTCATAATTCTATAAAGTATATGACCTGGTGCGATTGTCAGCTTTTGAAGAATCACAATGATTGCTGCTTTGCAGAACTGCTGACCAAGGCCATTTAACCACATGATCTAAGACATGAGTCCCAGGCTGTCTTGTGAAGTCACTAAGTATGCTGGGGCACAACTCCTGATCAAGTGAGGTTGTGGTTTGTCTGCTTTTACTTTCCATATTAGCATATTATATTGATTCACTGGTCCATGTAGCTCAATATTATCTATATTGACTGTCACTGCTTCACCAGAATTTCACACAGTAGTCTCTCCCATCTTGTGCTGGTCCCGTGGGTTTCCGTGAGGCGTGGTCCGAGTCCAGTCCTAGGTCGAGAGGGCAGTATTGAGGTCGTCCATCCAAGCTGAAGCTGGGTCCGAAGCAGGGAGTCGGGCCAGGTCAGGAGATCTGGCAGGACAGGGTGCAGGCAGGAACTGGCTACTAACAACGTTGCTCCTGCAACTTGGGACTGGGGCTGGCTGGCTTTTATCTGCCCCGAGGCATAGGGCGGCCCCAGTCCACAGGTGACTCACCTCTCCTGGGCTGGAGGCGAGCACTCTTCCTGCGGGAACTTAGTTCCCTCCGCCTCTCTGCCCTGAGCCTCTGCAGCTCAGGAGAGGCTGGAGGGTTACCGGACCCAGAGGCAACCTCAGCCTCCCCTGACAGGGCTGAGAGTGGGGCACCCGCAGGCAATGGGTCCTCCATCACCTCAGGAGCCAGAGCAGACTCAGCTGGTGCCTGCACCTGAGGATCCAGTACAGGTGAGGACCCTTCAGGCTCAAGCCCCAGCCCCGGCTCAGCTGGTTCTGGAGGCGGGGACTCCTGTGCAGGCTGGGATTCCTCAGCTTCAGCCTCCGAGTCCGAATCCCAGGCCATCACACATCTCTACCTGAAGACTGAACCTAGGACTTTCTACATGCAAAACAGATGCAAAACAGGCCCATCCCCAATACTCAGCAGTCTAGTCCTTAGGGACATTAGCCTTGAGTCCAGAGGCAAAGCAATGACTATTTGCTGTCAATTCAAACACAATGCCAAACTATGGTTGGCACAAAACATTGTTTACAAGCCCACAGCAAGCACTAGTTCTGTTCCTGGTTTGCTGACTGGTTCCAAGAACTTAAGCTTCTTTAGCCAAAGTTTTGTGTGACATCTGAAATGAGCCTTTGAGATCAGTCCTCAGCATTCTCTGCATCATTGCAAGGGATCCTAAATGGAACCTTACGGATTATATGCTGCTTCATTGATGCTCCCACAAAAATATTGCAGCCTCAAGTGCATATATATTTTTGTCCAATTGTTGATTGTTGTACTGTTCTTCCAAAGAAGAAAATAATACTTAACAGTTTGTTTCCATTGTTCCATTCCAAGATATTCACCATGAAACACACACAAAAAAGAAAGACATACTAACAGACAAGACAAACATATATATGACCCTTTTCCATTGCTGCAAGAGAGTTTTTTAAAAAATGTTTTTTAATGGTTACTAGTGTGTGTGTATATACATATATATATATATATATATATATATATATATATATATATATATACACACATATGCACTCGTAACCAACTCTCTTGCAGCAATGGAAAAGGGTTACCAAATAATAACCTTCTGTTCCAACTGAGATTGAAATGCTTATGGAGATTCCTTGAAAGTGTTATTGTATACTTTTCCCCCTCTTAGGGCAAGGACTGAGCTGCTTCACACACCAAAATATTCATTAAAAATGTAACATACATCAGTTCTTCCCCACAGAAGAATTGGTGGCTGTAGAATTATTTTGTTCAGTGTATCTCCCATGGTTATGTTTTAGGGCAGAATCAGGAACTTGCTAAATTTTTAATATACACCTATTTGGACTCATGTGAAACAGCCCCAAGAGGTCAAGGAAGAAGTCAGGAATCCCTGACAGGAATTTCTGAACTCAGGAAGTCTACACATCTTTTAGCCTGGTAAACAAAGTCTGTGCATCTTCCCCCTGGTGCATTGGCTTCCGAATTCAGTAATGTATTCCAGAAAGCTTTCTTTTCTCAACACTTCCTTGCCTTCCAAAATTAATAGGCACAAACATGCAAACTCTATCTCAAAGACGCAGCCCAGAATCTGATCATAAAGTTGCTCAGATGGTCGAGTTCCACTACTTGTTTGAATGTTAAAGAGATAAAACTCAGAGAACCTTTTCTTTTTGCAATTTCTAACTTCAAAGAGTCCTTAAAGAGTGTCTCTGTCTCTGTCTCTCTTTCTCTCACACACGGCAAGGCAAATCCTGAAGTACCCTAAGAAAGCAAAGGTTGCTACTGCTTTGCCACTCTTCTTCAAAGTCTTGATGCTTGGGGATGGGTGATGGCTGCAGGTCTTATTTCGCTGGTTTCTTTACAACAAGGAAAAGGGGTTAAATATCACTTAAGGACTTCAAAGAGTCTCCTTTGCGAGGGGAAAGTCTCTGGTTTTTAACAGAGGAGGACACACATGGAACAGGTTACCACAAGAAGCAGCCTTTCCAGGACACTATGTTTTAGATTATTTCAGCAGCCAGTCCCAACCACAGTAACATCATGCTTAGGACCAAAATTTCACTTTGGCGAGTATTTCGACTTCCACATGCCTTTTCAGTAATTCATGAGAGGATGAAAGGGATTCACACATCTTGCCGAAATGTCTCCCAGACATGCTGGGATGACAGAATCGTAAGCAGGGCTGCAGTGCGGAATATTACCAAGTCTTCTTTGCTACCGTTGTTTGAATGTCAGAGAGAGAAATCCAACTGAGTGCCTGCTCTGTGGGAAAGGAGGCCGGCTGCCGAACTGGTTGGCTGTGTTGATTGAGAGTCAGAAGGCCACAAATTCCCACCAGGGGATATTTGCTTCCGCCAACTTTGTAAACAAATCCACAGGAGAATGAACAAGCAAGACTTTACTCAACACTGCGTTAACTCTTTATCCAATTGATCTTTAACTGGCTTCTGCCCTAAATTTCAGTTTTCTGCTGTGGTTCCCTGGACAATGATGATTTCCCTTCTTTGATCCCCCTATGGAGCATCTTGAGTAAGGATGGACAGGTCAGTGGACCATATTCAACTAAACTATAGTGCTAGCAAAAGTCAGAGCAAGGAGTGCCTCCGGTGCAGTGAGAATTTTCCCCTCCCCATGTGGTCCACACATCCTCTCCAGATCTGCTCCCGAGGGTTGGGAGATCCTCCAGAATGGCAGGTGGGAGGATGAGAAGGAAGAGCCTTCCATTGGGCAAGCAAAGACGCATTCGCTGACAGAACAACATCTGTAGTGCTGCACTGAATACAACCCAGGATATTTCAATTTTACACATCTCCTTGTCATTGATCCAGTCCATCCTGTTCCTTCATCGAACAGCTTTAAAAAATAAACCATGAAAAAATATTACCCAAATATGACCTCAAAGGGGTTGCATTTTACATCATCCTGGCGGTATATTTTGTAAATATTTTGCCCGTTTTAATTTATTCCTGCACATTTTTTTCACCAAAACCTGCATCACAAGCAACATCGCAAAATTCAGAGAAATAATAATAATAACAATTTATTATTTGTACCCCGCCCATCTGGCTGGGTTTCCCCAGCCACTCTGGGTGGCTTCCACAGAGACCAAAAATACACTAAAATGTCACACATTAAAAACTTCCCTGAACAGGGCTGCCTTAAGATGTCTTCTGAATATCAGGTAGTTGTTTATCTCTTTGACATCTGATGGGAGGGTGTTCCACAGGGCGGGCGCCACTGCCGAGAAGGCCCTCTGCCTGGTTCCCTGTAGCTTTGCTTCTCGCAATGAGGGAACCGCCAGAAGGCCCTTGGCGCTGGACCTCAGTGTCCGGGCAGAACGATGGGGGTGGAGACGCTCCTTCAGGTATACTGGGCCGAGGCCGTTTAGGGCTTTAAAGGTCAACACCAACACTTTGAATTGTGCTCAGAAATGTACTAGGAGTCAATGTAGGTCTTTCAAGACCGGTGAAATGCTTGTATCTGATTGAATCTTGCATTATGTGAATCTTGCTCAGTGGTTCTTGGGGCTGTGGATTGGTTTGGTCTCCCCCTCAAAATGCAGACTGAATAAAATCCTCAACCATCCTTAGTCTTCAGCTCCTGGAGTCTTTATACAACCTCTGTGAACAAATGCAGTGCTGGCCCAGAGGGGTGCAATTCCTTTGGTCTGCCTGGGACTAAGGAGATGGCAACTCACTGAGAATAAGACTCCTTCCAGGACCAGCCTGTCTTTTTAGCAGCTCCTTTGGGAGGAAAGGCAGATATAAATATAATAAGTAAACTAGATTCCAGTGGAGTAACGAACAGTGGGTAGGAGAGAATGCTTGCCCTTCCACGCATTACCTTTTTCTATCGCGCCATCACTCGCCTCCCAGGTACGGTTCTGGACTCACATTCGCTCTAGGGGTGGTACATTCAATGAGTGTCCAACATGCATCTGTACAGACAAACAGCTGAGCTGCGTACTTGTACAATGATTCACAAGTAACGTTCAGCAAGTATACCGTCTGTGCACCTGTGCACTCAACGGTTGAGAGGTGCAGATCAGCAGGTATGAGAGCCAGTGTGGTGTAGTGGTTAAGAGCGGTAGTCTCATAATCTGGTTAACTGGGTTCGCTTCTCCGCTCCTCCACATGCAGCTGCTGGGTGACCTTGGGCTAGTCACACTTCTTTGAAGTCTCTCAGCCCCACTCACCTCACAGAGCGTTTGTTGTGGGGGAGGAAGGGAAAGGAGAATGTTAGCCGCTTTGAGACTCCTTTGGATAGTGATAAAGCGGGATATCAAATTCAAACTCTTCTTCTTCTTCTATGAAGAATACTTGTGCAGAACCAGAACTTACCTGT
Organism: Podarcis filfolensis; assembly: GCF_964270895.1. Classification (NCBI taxonomy): domain Eukaryota; kingdom Metazoa; phylum Chordata; class Lepidosauria; order Squamata; family Lacertidae; genus Podarcis; species Podarcis filfolensis. The sequence continues at coordinate 9,085,969 of NC_139604.1, forward strand.
GTGCAGGTGTTTGTGTTCATGAGGGTGAAAACAACTTGGGGAAGAGGAGAGTGTCTGAGAACAATAACAGGTTGATATACAGTCGTACCTTGGAAGTCAAACAGCTTAGTTCTCAAACATTTTGGCTCCCGAATGTTCCAGTCTACGAACTATTTTTGGAAGCCAAATGTCTGACAGGGCTTCCACGGCTTCTGATTGGCTGCAGGAGCTTCCTGCAGCCAATCAAAAGCCACACTTTGGTTTCCAAACGTTTTGGAAGTCGAACGAATTTTGTTCGACTTCCAAGGTACGACTGTAGTGTTGTTCAGTCCCTTGTGAGTTCTCCTGCCTTCCCCTGTTAAACCTTCTGAGCTAGTCAAAGAAGCAAGCAGGAAAACACCTGGACAAACAGCCGCTACAAAGAATGGTCAGGAGTCTAGAATATCGAAGTCCAAACACATATTGGGCTGGTTTCCATTGCCTAAAGAAGGATCACAGCCCTGGCTCCTCGTTTTCCACCTGGCACATTTAAAGAACAGAAGGCATGTTTGTTATGCCGAAATTGATGTTGCTTCAAAATTCTATTTGATTTAACATTGTATGGATTGGTGGATAATTATTCCATGAATGACAGCGCCCGCAATTTAGCACAGGCATCTCAAAGTTATAGCGGCTTATTGCATTTTCCCTCTCCTAAATTCTTAAGGGGGACTGGGGAACAATGAATAAACATTAATGTTGACAGGATAGGAAAAACACACACACACATACACAGAAATTATTGCATGCGTGTCTGTGAGGGTAAGTTATGTCAATTTATTGTGAATAGCTCCTTTGGGGTTTTTTTTTATTTTAAAAAGTATGTCTGAAAACGGTGGTGGAGATTGCGAAAACGAGTTAAGCTTTTAAATCTGAAAGCATTTTGCCTAGTAACGCTTTTCTTGATTATAGCATATGCCTTCTTAATAGATCAAAAGGAATTATGTTAAAGTATGTTGCTTACTCACAAGATTCATTATGGTAATGCTTCGCCATCGTTAGCCAAGCTGCTCGCCTCCCCCCTCCTGCCACCATCGCACCCTTCACTCTATTTGATCTGTTCCTGTGGCCTTTTGTCTTCTCCTGCTGTTAATCTACATTTCGCTGGTGTCGAGAAAGGTTCTTTTTTTTTCTGTTCTGTCTCTGGCGTGTTATATATGGCACTAACCCTGCAAAATTACAGAATCCGGCCTTGTCACTGATTTTAAATCAGGCTTTTAGAAAAAGTCTTCCTTTATGAAAAAATAAAGAGCTCTTGATTAAATATTGATCAACAGATCCACTCCCCCCCCTTCCTTTTAAAACCTTGCCACTTATTGTCCATTAAACCTAATTTGCTGTAAAAGTGAAGAATATTCCATCTTCCGCTACGGCTTGGATTTATTTGTATATTTAAAAGGGTTGGGGCTTATTATGAAAGGGGCTGTTGCATTAACGAGCTTTTGTCGTGCGGCTTGGGACGCGTTGAATGACATTGCAAATGAGTCATGTTGACAAAAGCTGCCGGCTTTGATATCTCCAAATTAGAGCCTCTCAGGGTCAGGCTGTTTTTTTTCTTGCTTTCTTTTTTTGGAATAGGGGTTCATTTTTTAATCATGGAAGAAGGCTAGAAACAAAACTCCCAAGATGAGAAAGATTTCCTGAAGGTTTTTGGGGTGGGTTGAATAATACCAATATTTAGAAGGTTACCTTAAAGTAGTTTAGATCACCTTTCCTCTACCTCAAGAAGAAGAAGAAGAGTTTGGATTTGATATCCCACCTTTCACTCCCTTTAAGGAGTCTCAAAGCGGCTAACATTCTCCTTTCCCTTCCTCCCCCACAACAAACACTCTGTGAGGTGAGTGGGGCTGAGAGACTTCAGAGAAGTGTGACTAGCCCAAGGTCACCCAGCAGCTGCATGTGGAGGAGCAGGGAAGCGAACCCGGTTCTCCAGGTTACGAGACTACCACTCTTAACCACTACACCACACTGGCCCTCCTGATGCCCCTGATGCCCACCAGATGCTTTAGTCTGCAACACTTACCTATTCCAGCCTGCGTGGCCAGGGATCAGAGATCTGGAATGGGTGAGAGTTGTCGTCCAAGACAGTTGGAAGGCAGCAGATTGTGGGAGCCTGGTTTAGGTTGTAAGTATTATACAATGCAGGGGGATGCGGGTGGCGCTGTGGGTTAAACCACAGAGCCTAGGACTTGCTGATCAGAAGGTCAGCAGTTCGAATCCCCACAATGGAGTGAGCTCCCATTGCTCAGTCCCAGCTCCTGCCAACCTAGCAGTTCGAAAGCACGTCAAAGTGCAAGTAGATAAATAGGTACCGCTCCAGCGGGAAGGTAAACGGCGTTTCCGTGCGCTGCTCCGGTTCGCCAGAAGCGGCTTAGTCATGCTGGCCACATGACCCGGAAGCTGTACGCCGGCTCCCTCGGCCAATAAAGCGAGATGAGCACCGCAACCCCAGAGTCGGTCATGACTGGACCTAATAGTCAGGGATACGTTTACGTATTATACAATGCATAACACAACGTAGGATGTGGGTAGTGCTGTGCTGTAAACCACTGAGTCTCTTGGGCTTGCTGATCAGAAGGTTGGCAGTTCAAATCCCTGCAACAGGGTGAGCTCCCGTTGCTCTGTCCCAGCTTATGCCAACCTGTGCTGGGCCCGGGGGTAAACCCGAGCAACGCAGTCCAGGTCCAGTCCCGAATCCAAGGATTCTGCGAGGAGTCAGTCCAACATGGCCAAGGCAAGTCACAAGGCAGGAAACCAGGCTAGGTCAGACACAGGGTCTCAGGCAGGTTCCAGCAAGCAGCAATGTTGCTCCCACAACCTGGGGCAGGGTCCGACAGCCTTTTATCTCCGTCAGGGTAACGGCCGGTCCTGATCCCCCAGTGACTCACCTCCCTGTCTCGCCCAAAGGCGAGCATTCCTCCTGCGAGTACTCAGGTCTCTCCTTCTCTCAGACCTGAGTCTCTGCAGCTCGGGAGATGTCAGTGGGTTACTAGACCCAGAGGCTGCCTCAGCCTCTCCTGAACCAACTGGTAGTGGAGCAGCTGTACATGATTGCCCAGCAGAGGGTAACGAGGTAATCCCCGTATCTGGAGCCAGGGCAGGCTCAGGCCCCTGACTCGGCCCAGCTGATGCTTGTTGCAGGGGAACCTGTGCAGACTGGGGCTCTTCAGAATAAGGCCCCAGACTCGATTCAGATGCCACCTGAGGCAGAGGATCCGGTGTGGACTGAGACTCCTGTGGTTCCGAATCCGAGCCCGAGTCCCAGGCCATCACACAAACTAGCAGTTTGAAAGCATGCCAGTGCAAGTAGATAAATAGGTACCACTGCAGCGAGAAGGCATTTCCATGCTCTCTGGCACTCGTCACGGTCCTCCGTGCACCAGAAGCAGCTTAGTCATTCTGGCCACATGACCCGGAAAACTGTTGTTGTTGTTGTTGCTGTTGCCGCTGCTGCAAGGCTGATTCGCAAGTAGAGGGAGGTCAATATCATCCACAGACACAGTTCTGGCCTGTGCAAGTGACAGAATATGGTAAGAGATTTTGGTGACAGAATCCAGGGCTGTATCATTGCAGACTTAAAGGTAAAGGGACCCCTGACCATTAGGTCCAGTCATGGCCGACTCTGGGGTTGCAGCACTGATCTCGCTTTATTGGCCGGCATACAGCTTCCGGGTCATGTAGCCAGCATGACTAAGCCGCTTCTGGCGAACCAGAGCAGTGCACAGAAACGCTGTTTACCTTCCCGCTGGAGCGGTACCTATTTATCTACTTGCACTTTGACGTGCTTTCGAACTGCTAGGTTGGCAGGAGCTGGGAACAAGCAACGGGAGCTCACCCCATTGCGGGGATTTGAACCGCCGACTTTCTGTTCGGCAAGCCCTAGGCTCTGTGGTTTAACCCACAGCGCCACCCGTGAGGGACAGGAGTAGGTCAGTGATAAAAACAATTGTGTAAGTGAAGCTTTCGAACTGCTAGTTTGTGTGATTTCAGACTTAAAGGTAAAGGTACCCCTGCCCGTACGGGCCAGTCGTGTCCGACTCTAGGGTTGTGCACTCATCTCACTTAAGAGGCCAGGAGCCAGCGCTGTCCGAAGACACTTCCGGGTCACGTGGCCAGCGTGACGAAGCTGCTCTGGCGAGCCTGCACCAGTACAGCACACGGAAACGCCGTTTACCTTCCCGCTATAAAGAGGTACCTATTTATCTACTTGCACTTGGGGGTGCTTTCGAACTGCTAGTTGGGCAGGAGCTGGGACCGAAAGACGGGAGCTCACCCCGCCGCAGGGATTCGAACCGCCGACCATGCGATCGGCAAGTCCTAGGCACTGAGGTTTTACCCACAGCGCCACCCGCATCCCTTGATTTCAGACTTGGTGGGATGCTATTTCAGAAAATGTTCCCTGCTTGTAACCCCACCCCACCAACCCAAAATATAAATATACTTGCAAACGAAGAAATAAAAGATATTGGGGGCACTGTGCCAGTTTGCTACATGGCAAAGGAGGAGCTTTCATTTGAAAATACCATTCAAAAGTATGAACTCCCACCTGAACTCTGAGACCATTATGTCCATTCTACGTGCCCAGAATTCTTTACTATCGCCATCCCCCTATTTGTGCAACTATAGATATAAGCCTCCCCCCAACTGCACCCCAAATTCTCTCCAGAGCCTGGGTGGAAATGTCTGCATGAGATAGTCTGGAAGAGAGAGTGGCAACTTCAGTATGATGACAACCAGATTTTCTTCGTCTTTGTTTCTGGTTCAGAAGCAGCCACGCCATGCCTAAAAGCCATCTTGATGTTGTTATGGCCTGAATAATTGGCTAACAAACTCAAAGCCAGACAGGTTGATGGCAAGTACTTCCTGGGATTAATGACATAGTTTCTTCTCTGTTCTCAGTGTGTGCTCTCTCTCTCTCACACACACACACATGCACACAGCAAGCTTGTACCAATCGGGAGGATGTCTAGCTCTGAGGCTATGCTTCTGAATGCTAGAAGTACATAGTATCAGGTTCGAGTGACAGACCAGCTGCTTCTGCTCCTGGGAAAACCTCTAGTGCTAACCGCAAGTCTGGATGGCTGCACTGTAAAGGTAAAGGACCCCTGGAAGGTTATGTCCAGTCAAAGGTGTCTATGGAATTGCAGCGCTCATCTCGCTTTCAGGCCGAGGGAGCCGGCGTTTGTCCACAGACAGCTTTCCAGGTCATGTGGCCAGCATGACTAGACCACTTCTGGTGCAACGGGACACCGTGGCAGAAGCCAGAGCTCATGGAAATTCCGTTTACCTTCCCACCGCAATGGTACCTATTTATCTACTTGCACTGGTATGCTTTCGAACTGCTAGGTTGGCAGGAGCAGGGACTGAGCAATGGGAGCTCACTCTGTCACGGGGATTTGAACCGCTGACCTCCCAATCGGCAAGCCCAGGAGGCTCATTGGTTTAGACCACAGTGCCACCGGTTCCCTACTGGCCCCCCACACTGCTAGGATGCTACCCTGACATCCACAACCAATATTTTTTTGAAGGACAACTATCTGCAGCCGGTTCTTGTGTGTTTTCAATTTATTTAATACATAACGCTTTTAAATAATGCATTAAAGGCCAGCAAATGGAATACAGCTTCCATTTGGAGATATGTTTTCGGAGTCTCTAATGGGGGAAATTGTATGCACATTATTTTTTAACATTTCGAATGCATCTTTCTAACCTAACCCACTTACCAAAACTGAAACAAAATCCATAAAATGTTCAATAAGATTTTTTTAAAAAATAAAAATAAAAATTCATGACATAATGCTTTGCAAAACATGACTTATTAGCAAAAGTAACATCTGCAACCTGTTGAAATGATTCCCCCCCCCCAAAAAAAAATATATCCTATCAAATTGATTGGGGCGGAAGCTTTTTATGGGGCAGAGCTCAGTTTATTGATGCACAAAGCTTGTCCTCAGTTGGCAGATTCACAAAGGTGTATGGGGAGGAGGGGAGGTGGAAATGCATCTAGTGGGGCCGAAAGGTCATGATACACAAGGGACACAGACAATGTATTGTGTTTTTGCTGTAACACATGGGCTTTTCCCATGAACCAGGTGACCCAGGAATGGAGATGCTATCTTGGCTCCCGTCATTGGCTGGTAAAGGAAAAGCTGATCAAATCCGTATTCTTTTCCTCTACCCTCTCCATTCTTTTGTCCTTTTGTGTTGTGTATATTAGATTATGAGCCCGTGGGGAAGGACTGCCTTAGCTTTTAATAAGCACTTCCAAATTGATAGGCACTTTATCTGCAGTAAATGATTTTAATAATGATGAACCGCCCTGAGACCTTCAGGTATAGGGCAGTATCATTCAATAAATGATGATGATGATAGTAAACAACAACAACAACAGTGGGGGCATAGCGATACTATTGCTACGGCGACCCCCGCCACCAGCTCTTACCAGTGCTGTGCTGGGCAGCTGCCCACTTCTGGGTTGGAGGAGCACCGGAAATAGCTTGTGCGCGTGCACAAGTGTTATTTGCATATGTGCAAGCATTATTTGCACATGTGCAAGCATTATTTCCAGTGCACATCTGGGTCGGAGGAGACCCATGCACATGCACACAAGCTATTTCCGGTGCTTCTCCGACCCGGAAGTGTGCCGGAAATAGCGTGTGCGCAAGTGTATGGGCACACACTCCCCCACCCTCCAGCCCGCCGCGCAATCGGCTCTGGAGACACCGGCCCGAGGCGCAGTATGTTTGCTGACCCTTGGCTTAGCTTGTTGCAAGCTTGTTTAAGTTTCTCAATGTTAGGATTCCTGGTAATCCCCTTTTCTCCCCTTAAAAAGAATAGACACAACACAATCTTGTGTAAAGCATTATAAAAGAAGTTTACTCACACATTCAGTTCACAGATGGATCCCTGAAGGCAGCCTTAGGTTACAAAGTATATGCACATGGAACTACCCCATTTGGGAGTTAGTCCCAGTGACTGCTTGAGAGAAGCCGTCACTGCTGCTCACACATCGAAAGCAAGATGGAGAAGAGGGAAATGTGCTGCCTGCCTTGCCCCTTTGTTACCTGGGCAGGTAAGGTCACGCCCACCTCTAGTCGCATGCAGAGGAAGTTTGTCCCAGCTCGGGAGGACACAGGAAGTTCCGACTGACTGGAGCAAGAAAATCCCCTTTCATGTCCACTCTAGGAATGTTGTACTTGACTGCTATCTATGTGTAACATCCCACAAGAGGGTGGGAAGTATCTAACAGATAATTCGTCTCACCAGTTCCCAGGAGATTATTCAACTCGAATGAAACTGATAAAAGTCTGTGATGTAGCTAGGTCCTCTTGTCTTCAAAGCAGCGCTCAAGCTGGCGCGTGGGTGTCAATAGTGCTTCCAGAAGCTAGATTTTATCATTCATGTTTCAAACAGCATTACAATTATCATACCAATTTTCTGTGGAGTTTCATGTACAGTCATACCTCGGGATAAATGTGCTTCAAGTTAAGTATTTTCGGGTTGCGCTCCGCAGCGACCCGGAAGTAACGGAGCACGTTACTTCTGGGTTTCGCCCCGCACGCATGTGCAGACGGTCAAAATGACGTCATGCGCATGCGCGGAAGCAGTGAAACGCGACCCGTGCATGCACAGACGCACGGACGCAGGTTGCATTCGCTTCAGGATGCGAATGGGGCTCTGGAACAGATCCCGTTTACATCCCGAGGTACCACTGTACGTCTTTCAGGGTTTTACCCCCTCATAAAACACACACACACACACACACACAAACTCTCGAATGGACCTCAACAAGCAGCCACCTCATATATATCTTGATTTCCTCATTCTAGCCTACCTTGAGGACTGAAGAAAGAAAAAAGGAGGGTGAGGAGAGAATAAAGAATGAAAAGGTTTTTTTGCTAGTGCTTCCAATTAAATATCTTAGTATAATGTTTAGGGAAAGCAGCAGGCATGTCAAAGTATAAAGGACTTTTATAAAAAGTGATTTATTTCCCTTCCCCTCAATGATGGTTTACAAAAATGTGGTACGTAAGATGTTGTTTAACCTTCCTGGGCTGATATTTATGCGGATAATAATCGGCTTGCCCTTTCACTGTGCAGCTATTACTCATAATTATTCCGTTGCCTGAGGTCTGGGAGTAAACAGGAGGATCTGGTATGTGCTCTGAATGTGCAGGGGGTTGTATGAATTACATAACCAGGATGCAATGTCAAAGTGGCGGCAGGTGGAGCAGGAGCATCTTTCAAAGGATTTTTGTACAGGCTGTTCCATGGCTTCTAGCAAAATTATCCAATGGCCAGAAGGCAGAGAGAGAGAGAAATAGGAACAAGGGCCTTTCTCAACCTGGTGCTTTCCAGATGTTGTTGGACTACAACTCCCAAATAGCATTTCAAAGAATCAGAGAATTGTAGAGTTGGAAGGGACCCCAAGGGTCATCAAGTCCAAACCATAGCTGTCAACCGTCCCTTATTTGGCGGGAAAGTCCCTTATCCCAGCGCTGTGTCCCTTATTGATGATGTCCCTTAAATTTCCCGGGTTTCAAAGGAAGCAGCTCCTCTCCCTCCCTCCCTGCCAGCCAGGGTGGAGCTTGCATGCTTTGTGCCCATCAAATCGGCCGCGTTGCCTGGGGACTCGCCTTTGCTCAGCGCTTCCCAGTGGGAGATTCCACTGTTGAACAGCTCTTACTCTCATAAAGTTTTTCCTGGTGTTTAGTCGGAATCTCCTTTCTTGAAACCTGAAGCCATTGGTTCGAGTCCTACCCTCCAGAGCAGGAGAAAACAAGCTTGTTCCCTCTTCCATGTGGCAGCCCTTGAGATAATAATAATAATAATAATAATAATAATAATAATAATAATAATTTATTATTTATACCCCACCCACCACCTGACTGGGTTTCCCCAGCCACTCTGGGTGGCTTCCAACAGAATATTAAAATACAATAGTCTATTAAACATTAAAAGCTTCCCTAAACAGGGCTGCCTTCAGATGTCTTCTAAAAGTCATTTGAAGATGGCTGTCATCTCTCCTCTCAGTCTCCTCTTTTCTAGGCTAAACTTGAAATGTTGTTTGAACAAAACTCTTTTCCAGCTCCTTCAAACGTTGCTGATAAGTCTTGGTTTCCAGACCCTTGATGATCTTGCTTGCCCTCCTCTGTACATCTTCCAGCTTGTCAACATCCAAACAGCATTTGTTGGGAGTTGTAGCCCGTCAGTCTTATGATCTCAACAGGCCCAGTCTGAGTACGACATGGTTGGCTAGCCTCCATAGTTCTTCTTAATTGCAAGAAAGAAAGAAAGAAAGAAAGAAAGAAAGAAAGAAAGAAAGAAAGCAAGCAAGCAAGCAAGCAAGCAAGCAAGCACAGTGTGTTTTGGCTGGACACAACCTTCTTCAGGGGCACCTATCTAGAGGCACAAAGAGTTTGATAAAGACTGATCTCTTAGACCATTCTAAGGTCTCTCCTCTTCCACCGTTACCTTGAGTGCCCTTCTTCTGAATTTGACCGGTGAGGATCTTGTTCAGGTTCCTCTTGAGCTTAAAGCTTTCCTGGGAGAATTAGAAGGCAGACGCCCTTCGAAGGCAGACATTTTGCAGAGCAGGCTTCCCCAACCTCGGCCCTCCATATGTTTTTTGCCTACAACTCCCATGATCCCTAGCTAGCAGGACCAGTGGTCAGGCAGGATGGGAATTGTAGTCTCAAAACATCTGGAGGGGCGAGGTTGGGGAAGCCTGTTGTAGAGGGTGTCTGAGGAGCAAAAGAGAAGCCCACCATTTTGGTAGGCCTCTGGTTGTCTCTGCTAACCACTGTCCCTCTTCATTGCTGCTGGTAAAATCAAACTGACTCTACAGTCGTGTGTGGCAGGCTTCCAAGTCTCGGCCTTTCTGTGGGATTGCCTTTTCATTTGAGATGAGAGGAGGACTGGATGCTTTCCAGGAGGGAAGGAAAGCCCACTTCCCGCTCCTCATGACTGCAGACGAACGTGCTTGCTCAGTCACAACAAAGCGGCGTTAGAGGCCGGTGGAGATAAATCAGAAGTAATAATGAGGGACATCCCTCCTGCCAGTCCTGGGCTAATGTATTATTTCATCATCCATGGAGAATAATAAAATGCTGCTCCTTGCACTTCCTTGCATACTGAAGATCGTTTCCTGCTTAACAAGCAAAGCAAATACTCTCCCACGCCACGAGGTGAAAAGGAACATCCAAATGCTGGATGTAATTGTCTGGGAAGGACAGGGAGCAAATCCCCTTCGCCTCATGGATAAGGTAAAGGTAAAGGGACCCCTGACCATTAGGTCCAGTCGTGGCCGGCTCTGGAGTTGCGGTGCTAATCTCGCTTTACTGGCTGAGGGAGCCGGCGTACAGCTTCCGGGTCATGTGGCCAGCATGACTAAGCTGCTTCTGGCGAACCAGAGCAGCACATGGAAACGCCGTTTACCTTCCCGCCGGAGCGGTACCTATTTATCTACTTGCACTTTGACGTGCTTTCGAACTGCTAGGTTGGCAGGAGCAAGGACCGAGCAACGGGAGCTCACCCGTCGCGGGGATTTGAACCGCTGACCTTCTGATTGGCAAGTCCTAGGCTCTGTGGTTTAACCTACAGCGCCACCTGCGTCCCCTCATGGATAGGGCACATTAAGAAACAAAAACTAAACCAGAGCAGAGCAGACCTAAGCTGCCTGAGGCAATGATGGTGTTATATAGTCGTCGAGACCATATAACACTGGTCCTGAAAGACATACATTGGCTCCTAGTACGTTTCCGAACAGAATTCAAAGTGTTGGTGCTGAGCTTGAAAGCCCTAAACGGCCTCGGCCCAGAATACCTGAAGGAGTGTCTCCACCCCCATTGTTCCCGCCCGGACACTGAGGTCCAGCGCCCAGGGCCTTCTGGTGGGTCCCTCACTGCGAGAAGTGAGGTTGCAGGGAACCAGGCAGAGGGCCTTCTCGGTAGTGGCGCCCACCCTGTGGAACGCCCTCCCCACTGGCGGAGGAATGGGGGGGATGCGCACTGGCCCTGGCACCATCGGGGAGGGGGTACCATTGCGGCTGCCCCCCGGACACACGCTGTGCACCCCCCACCATGCCAAGTGCCATGCCCCCACGGGCGACATGCCATGTCCCTGCGACGTGCGCCACACACCCCAGGACACGCTCCAGCCACATCCTCAGCTGCTCTCCGCCCCTGGTGCCAGAGCATGCAGCTTCGCCACTGTGGTGCAGCCAGTGTGGTGTAGTGGTTAAGAGCGGTAGACTCGTAATCTGGGGAACCGGGTTCACCTCTCTGCTCCTCCGCATGCAGCTGCTGGGTGACCTTGGGCTTGTCACACTTCTTTGAAGTCTCTCAGCCTCACTCACCTCGCAGAGTGTTTGTTGTGGGGGAGGAAGGGAAAGGAGATTGTTAGCCGCTTTGAGACACCTTCGGGTAGTGATAAAGTGGGATATCAAATCCAAACTCTCTTCTTCTTCACTGGCCCTCCCATCAAATGTCAAGGAAATAAGCAACTATCCGACTTTTAGAAGACATCTGAAGGCAGCCCTGTTTAGGGAAGTTTTTAATGTTTGATGTTTATTGTTTTTTAATGTTCTGTTGAAAGTTGCCCAGATGGGCTGGGTAGAAATAATAAATAATAATAATAATAATAATAATAATAATAATAATAATAATAATAATAATTTCTTCTCATTCCAAGTACTGCAGCAGACTAGGAGGTGAGCCTTTCTTCAGCACTTGTGGGGGGAGTACAGCATTCTCCATTGCACCTCAGCTCAACAGGCACATGATATGTGTGACTAAAATTTTAAAATATTGGGGGAAATAGTCATTTCAATACTATTGAACTGCTGCCAATTCTAATTGCGATTGTACTTTTTACGAATGCCCTGGAAGTGGGATTTTTCTCAACCCTTTGCAATTGGCTGCTGGTGGAATTGTTACAAGTACTGTTTCTCCATATCCAAGTCTGGAGAAATAATAATAATAATAATAATAATAATAATAATAATAATAATAATAATATTTTATTTATATCCACCCTCCCCGGCCAAAGCCGGGCTCAGAGCAGCTAACAACAAGTAAAAATAGCACAGTATACATGAAATCACGCAGTTAATTAATAAAAATACATTCTAGTATCAATTCAGAATCAAATTAATGGCAACCATCGGGCTAGAGTTCTATGAAGATTACAGAAGGAAAGAGGGGGTCAGACTGTGCCTTGGCCAAAGGCCTGGCGGAACAGCTGCATCTTGCAGGCTCTGCAGAAATAGTCAAGTCCCGCAGGGCCCTAGTCTCTTGTGACAGAGCGTTCCACCAGATCGGGGCCACAGCCGAAAAAGCCCTGGCTCTGGTTGAGACCAGTCTAACCTCCCTGTGGCCCAGGATCTCCAAGATGTTTTATTTGAAGACCGTAAGGTCCTCCGTGGGACATACCAGGAGAGGCGGTCCTGTAGGTACGTATAGGGCTTTAAAGGTTAAAACCAGCACCTTAAACGTGATCCTGTACTCCACCGGGAGCCAGTGCAGTTGGTATAGCACCGGGTGAATGTGATCCAGCGATGAGGACCCCGTAAGGAGTCTCTCCCCGGCATTCTGCACCTGCTGGAGTTTCTGGGTCAGTCTCAAGGGCAGCCCCACGTAGAGTGTTACCTCCATGTATAAATCTGGCCCTAATTTTTGAAACCTTTATTATTATTATTTCATTATATTTTATTGGCCACCATTCAGCAACAGGCCCCAGGGCAGGTTACGACAATTAAAAAAATAATTAATTGTTTATTTGGTTTTTCAGATTAAAATTTTGCAATCACGTATTCAACATAAAAACAAGATTCCAATGAATCTCCTGGACTGACTTCCTCCCCCTTGTGGGTCCTATTGTTAATCATTTCCTCCTGCATCATTTATGATAATCCAAATCTTTTACATCTCCACTGTGGCCAAAATTCACCATTAAACTACAAGTGTTATCCCAATCTTAATAACAATTTCAAGAAGAAGAAGATGAAGAAGAGTTTGGATTTGATATCCCGCTTTATCACTACCCGAAGGAGTCTCAAAGTGGCTAACATTGTCCTTTCCCTTCCTCCCCCACAACAAATGCTCTGTGAGGTGAGTGAGGCTGAGAGACTTCAGAGAAGTGTGACTGGCCCAAGGTCACCCAGCAGCTGCATGTGGAGGAGCAGGGAATCGAACCCGGTTCACCAGGTTACGAGTCCACCGCTCTTAACCATTACACCACACTGGCTCTCAACTGTTTACAATGGTCTTTAAGATAAGTTAGGGGTCTTTGTTGGAGGGGGTTGTTGCTGTTATTTATACTATCCTTTTTGTATCTTTATTTTAGATCTTATGATTTATGCGGAAATCATTCAGTCTGGTTGTGTATTTTATATATTTTGTTTATCGTTTATGACTACTTTCGTTATGTTATAATTTCATTTTTTCCACCTTGAGCATGGTTTGAACTATGGAAAGGCAACATACGAATAAAAAAACATAATGTATTTATGTGGTTCTTTCCATTTCCACATCAGTTTGTGATTATTATTATTTTTTAAAGTGGCTGTGAAAATTCCCCAGCATTTTAGAGCGAATTTTTACTAATAAGCGCATTTTTAACGCAGCTTTGCCCAATATACATATTTTTGCAAGTGATTTCCCCTAATGCAATGAATGTTGTATTAATATATGCATACTCTACCCTAGCATATGCACTTCAGCACACAGTGCTTGGCTGAAGAACACTGCAAAATTCAGAGAAGTGCACATTTCAAGGGATGTCTGTGCTCACGGTTCACATGCTGTTTTAGGAAGTGGGAATTTCCTCTCCATCCCTAGCCTAGACATAACAACAACAACATTATTATTATTATTATTATTATTATTATTATTATTATTATTAATTTCCCCAGCCACTCTGGGCGGTTTCCAACAAAATATTAAAATATAATAGTCTGTCAAACATTAAAAGCTTCCATTTAGGAAAACACCAGAAGGTTTTCTATTGGGAATAGTACCAGGAAGTCTAAAGGAAGAAGACAAGACATTATATTTATACGCAACAGTAGCCGCAAGGCTACTGATTGCAAAAAATTGGAAAAGTGGTATTATACCTACAAAAACGGAGTGGCTTGCCAAATTATTGGAGTATTACAATATATCCAAAACAATGGGAGAAATTGGAAGGATCTCAAAAGAGAAGATAGACAGGGACTGGAAGGTGTTTAAAGGATACTTGCAAAACCATATTGAAAAATCAGAACTCCTATTAGAATAAACAAGTTCCGTTCTTAATACTGAAATACTAAATAAGATGGATAACAATGTGTAATAGAAAAAGAAGCATGAAAATAGGTTAAAGGTGTGTGAAAGAAAGTAATAGAAGTGGAAAGAAATTGCAATTGAGTAGACTGGAAGTCAAACACAAAGGTGGGGTGGCGGATGGTGATGGGAAAAGGAAGTATCTGTGGGATTGAGTGTAGGTATGTTTGAACATTTTTAAGGACTATATGAAATGTATGTTTGTATGCTTGTATATTCGCAATATGTGTGTATTAATGTTGAATTATTTTAATAATAAAAACTAAAAAACAACAACGACATTAAAAGCTTCCCTAAACAGGTCTGCCTTCAGATGTTTTCTTATATCCAAGTAAGAACTCTGTAACAAGTAACATCTCAAGTCTGTGGACAATGACTGTCAAGCGGAGTATTTATCCGGTCGCATTTATTCAGCAGCATGAACACTATGTGTGCCTCTGCCAGTTAGTTAGTGCCTCTCCTGACGAAACCACAAAAAACCTCTCCTGTGTCAAGTGCTCTTAGAATTTCAACATCTTCACTTGCTGACACTGAGACGGGTCTCTGGTCATATCAGCCCCTGGTCTTCATTCAGAGCTACTATATACTTTTTATTTTTTTTTAAAGGGCTCACAAAGATCTTTAAAGAATCTCAATTTAAATGCAGAGTGGTTATTTAAGAATTGCAGGAAAGCAGACGGGGCCGGATTTTCTTTCCGTGCTAAGTGGTGCTTCGATATTTTAATAGCTTTCCGAATCTGGCAATCCGTGCTGCTGCTTGGTCACCGCTGGTCACCTAATTCCTGCTGGGAATATCCTGCAGCAATTTTCAGTCTCCTGTAAAGTTATAATTGCACCTCTTGCACCGAAGAACTCTCATTCCAGCCACTGCCCGAAGTTCATTTTGAAGGAACTTGATCTCAAGCATGAGAATGTTACAACGCCATTAAAATGTCAACTATGCAGCAGAACGACCCAACAGACACGGAGGGGAAAGGGAACTGTTTTGCATGCTCAGTAACAGGCAGGATTCAGATGGGGCAGGCAGAATCTGGGCTCCGGAACGGTACAGGGGCACTTTTATTGCTAAGTCATTTGACTTTCATGTTCGGCCTCTTGTCAAGGGTTTATTTCTTTGCCGCCCTTTGATTATGCTGAGTCCTGGAGGAGGTGTAATATTTTACTGCCTTGTGTATATCTTGGGCTGCCAGGGCTGCTAAATCTTTTACTACTTTACCGCAGGGTTGCTTTGAGTATTGCTTTTCCTTAAATAGATCATGCATCTCAAAGCTTTAATGGTGTCCGTGTGTATCTCAAACCACACTCACACAACCGCCAAGTCCCAAGTCAGGAAGCAATGGTTAAAAATACTTAGGTAAATAAACACATTAATCTGCACAGCAGCGAACTTGGAACATATATTTTGGTTTCCTAACATGAGGAAGCATAATCCTCCCCCATCCTGGTTTTTTCAAGTGGCAAGATATCACGTGTGAAAACTATCCATCTCTGGCCAGAATTACTTTTACTGGAGGGCTCTTTGTTTTTACATGAGTAGAATGTGTCCTTTTATTTAGAATGCATCTCTGGGTTATTTGTGGGGCATAGGAATTCGTTCCTCCCCCCCAAATATTGTCTGGCCCCCCACAAAGTCTGAGGGCCAGTGGACCGGCCCCCTGCTGAAAAAGTTTGCTGACCCCTGCCTTACAGCAGTGATCTAAAGGTCTGTTTTGGGTGGGAAATCAAGAGTAAATGGTTGGGGTTTTATATATATAACTATATTATTTAACTATATTATTACACTTGCCCCAGTGGCAACCCCAGAGGCACAGTGCGTACCTAGGACGTGCTTCCTTGGTAGCTTGTGGTGTCTGATAATATTTGTAATTTTTTTTTTATAACAGGGGGAACCTCAGGTCCAGGGCAGCAAATGTGGACCTCCAGGCCTCTCTGTCTGTCAGCTGGGCAGACATTCTCTATCTTCAAGCCGCACCGTCTCCAGGCATTGCTTCATTTTTGCCTGACTGGAACGCATCCTTGAACTCTTCTCATGCTTCTTGGTTGCCTGGAGAGAGGACATAGAGGGATGAGTGTAGATGTAGAAGCTAGACTACTGTTGAAAGGTAAAATCTGCATTCATTGCCCCCACCCAGTCTTCAAAGAATTGTAGATCCTTTCTGTTGGATTAGTTTGACCTCTATTGTATTTTATGTTGGGGGGGGGATGGATAAAAAATTGATTCAAAATTAAATGTAATAATAAATAATAAAGTAAATCTGCTGGGGACGCGGGTGGCGCTGTGGGTTAAACCACAGAGCCTAGGGCTTGCCCATCAGAAGGTCAGCGGTTCGAATCCCCGTGACGGGGATGAGCTCCCGTTGCTCGGTCCCTGCTCCTGCCAACCTAGCAGTTCGAAAGCATGTCAAAGTGCAAGTAGATAAATAGGTACCACTCCGGCGGGAAGGTAAACGGCATTTCCGTGCGCTGCTCTGGTTCACCAGAAGCGGCTTAGTCATGCTGGCCACATGACCCGGAAGCTGTATGCCGGCTCCCTCGGCCAATTTATTGGTCGCTGATGAGCGCTGCAACCCCAGAGTCGGCCACGACTGGACCTGATGGTCAGGGGTCCCTTTACCTTTACCTATGCACAGCTCTAGTGAATATTAGAATCCAGGGGTGCCAACTTGAGTAAAATATTGGGGGTGGGGCAGGTAAGCTCCGCCCTGCATAATTAATACACTATTTGAATGCCAATGTCTATCAACTTGGGGGGGCCCTGGCCCCTCAGATATTTTATGGGGGGGCCCTGCAGGGACCTCAGCCCCTAGGAGTTGGCTCCTATACATAACATTGAACAGTTGGAAGCGTCACCTAGAGTCATCTAGTTGGATTCCCTGCAATGCAGGATTTTTTTTGCTCAGTGTGTTGCTTGTTCCCAGGAGCTTGAGATTAAGAGTCTCATGCTTTACCAGCTGCACTGTTGGAAAACAGAAACACAGAAAGCTGACTTACGTGGAATCAGACTGTTGGTCCATCTAGTTCAGTATTGTCCCCACTGGCAAGCAATAGCTCTCCAGGGCTTCAGACAGTGGTCTCTGCCAGCCATTCATGAAAATGCTGAGCGTTGGACCTGGAGTCTCCTGTGTGTTCTTCCACTGAGCTACAACCCTCCTCCAAACAACAGGATTCAAACCAGGAATTTCCTGATTAATAGACCAATCTCTATGAGTACAAAACAGTGAAGGCGATGAAGGTCCTGTGTGAGTGTCTGGAGGCGGTTGGAGGATGGATGGCGGCTAACAGATTGAGGTTGAATCCTGACAAGACTGAAGTACTGTTTTTGAGGGACAGGGGGTGGGCGGGGGTGGGGGACTCCCTGGTCCTGAATGGGGTAACTGTGCCCCTGAAGGACCAGGTGTGCAGCCTGGGAGGCATTTTGGACTCACAGCTGTCCATGGAGGCACAGGTCAATTCTGTGTCCAGGGCAGTTGTTTATCAGCTCCATCTGGTATGCAGGCTGAGACCCTACCTGCCCGCGGACTGTCTCACCAGAGTGGTGCATGCTCTGGTTATCTCTCGCTTGGACTACTGCAATGCGCTCTATGTGGGACTACCTTTGAAGGTGACCCGGAAACTACAACTAATCCAGAATGCGGCAGCTAGACTGGTTACTGGGAGCAGCCACTGAGACCACATAACACCAGTCTTGAAAGACCTACACTGGCTCCCAGTACGTTTCCGAGCACAATTCAAAGTGTTAGTGCTGACCTTTAAAGCCCTAAACGGCCTCGGTCCAGTATACCTGAAGGAGCATCTCCACCTCCATCGTTCTGCCCGGACACTGAGGTCCAGTGCCGAGGGCCTTCTGGCGGTTCCCTGGCTGCGAGTTGCCAAGTTACAGGGAACCAGGCAGAGGACCTTCTCAGTAGTGGTGCCCGCCCTGTGGAACGCCCCCTCACCAGATGTCAAAGAGAAAAATAACTACCAAACTTTTAGAAGACATCTAAAGGCAGCCCTGTTTAGGGAAGCTTTAAATGTTTAATAGGTTATTGTATTTTGGTGTTTTGTTGGAAGCCGCCGAGAGTGGCTGGGGAAACCCAGCGAGATGGGCGGGGTATAAATAAATTATTATTATTATTATTATTATTATTATTATTATTATTATTATTAACTCAGAAGTAAGGCCCATTAAGTTCAATGATTCTTACTCCCAGGTGCATAGCATTGCAGTGATCCCAACAGCAGCCTTACTCACTGAAAAACCCATGTATGCCATGGGACAAATGGCAGATAAGTAGACATTTATTGGCTAGAAAGGCCCCCCCGAACCACTCTTCTTTTGCTTTAGCGGCCCAACAAAGTCAAACTGATGGCTTTGCATTTGCATGAATCACTGGCTAATCTGTCTTGCAGCATTTTATATTGATCGATTTGTCTGCTTCCCTGGTTTAGACGATGCCCTAAAAGGGGGGGGGGAGTCATCTCCAGGGACAGCGTGCCAGAACATCACTGCAGGGTGTTCGGCAGTAGCCTCCTGCAAATTCGAGCCATTAACATGACAGCACATCTGATCTCGACAGGGCAGAGCTGCTGTCATCTCCTGCTCCCGTCTCCCCACCTGGGAACGGCCGCTTTTAAATGGCAGCAGCCAATGCCGGGCGCATTGGGGGATTGAAAAGCTTAGCAGGCCGTGCTCTTCGCAGCGGCTCCAGAAATCTAAGTGCTGCGACTAAAATAGAACGGGGAGATAAATTGCGCAGCTTTGGCCAAATGGCACATGCCTTTAATTCCAAATATGAGCTGCTGACACTTGCCGATGTCATTAGTTTAGAGCGGAAGCAGGGTGTACATCACGGCCAACGTTGAAAATTAAGTCAATTCAGCCTGAGAACATCTACTGGACTCGAAGCAGCATTAAGGAAAAATTGCGCCAGGTGGAACCTCAGATTTGGGAATTCTGTACTGCAGCAGTTAGAAATTACTGAGCCAATTTGCTGCCCACACCCACCTCCTCCCATAGTTGTCAACCCAGCAGATTTAAGGTAAAGGTAAAGGGACCCCTGACCATTAGGTCCAGTCATGACCAACTCTTGGGTTGCGGTGCTCATCTCGCTTTATTGGCCGAGGAAGCCGACGTACAGCTTCTGGGTCATGTGGCCAGCATGACTAAGCCGCTTCTGGCGAACCAGAGCAGCGCACAGAAACGCTGTTTACCTTCCCGCCGGAGCGGTACCTATTTATCTACTTGCACTTTGACGTGCTTTCAAACTGCTAGGTTGGCAGGAGCAGGGACCAAGCAACAGGAGCTCACCCCGTCGCAGGGATTTGAACCGCCGACCTTCTGATGGGCAAGTCCTAGGCTCTGTGGTTTAACCCACAGTGCCACCCACGTCCCATCAGAGCTGTGCATAACCAGCAGCTTAAATATTTATACCCTGCCTTTCTGATCCTTTCATGGGCCATTGTGGGATTCAGTTCCCAACACATTCCTGGCAAACATTTCCAAGCCCATGTGTGCCCTGCACAGTGCCAGATTTATGTATAAGCTAAACAAGCTATAGCTTTGGGCCCGACTCTCTTGGGGCACCCCAAAAAAATTAAGGAAAAACACTGGATGTAAATTTCCAAAATATAAGATAAAAAAGAAATAAAATAAAACCTACATACATCAACAGTGTTTTGTGTCGTGTAGGCTCCTATGATGTAAATCAGGCTTCCTCAACCTCCGCCCTCCAGATGTTTTTGGCCTACAACTCCCATGATCCCTAGCTAGCAGGACCGGTGGTCAGGGATGGTGGGGATTGTAGTTTCAGAACATCTGGAGGGCCGAAGTTGAGGAAGCCTGATGTAAGTAATGGACCCTGCCTGCTAGCCTGCTCCCTAAAATCTCACTGGTTTGCTTATTTCTATATTTAGGGTGCCTACATTCTGCATGGACTGGTATATACTTCTTCTTAATTGTATTTCAGTTCAACAATTTCTTTAATAAAATATGTATTTTGTTATGTGCAAATGGCTTTAGATACCTTTTAGGTCCATAAATTACCATACAGCATATATTGAACACAAAAAACAGCGACAACTTGTGGACATATAAAGGCCCCCATTACCTTCAGTAGCTTAGGGCCTCATCAAACCTAAATCCGGCCCTGGCCCTGCATCACTCTGACATCAGAGCAGTCCAGCCAATGGCAGTCAAAAGGGGGCGGCATGCCACCTCTACCTGCCATTAACGTTAAATAAATTGGAGTTCTTGTTATTAAATATACCAAATATTAAATATACCAAGAAAAAGGCACACCAGGAACTCAGGCCACTATTGAAGCCTCTGCCTGCCAGGCTGCACTGTGATATTGGAGCACAGAAGTCACTGACATAGGCAAAAGCAGCAAATGCAGGCAGAGAAATGGCAAAAGAAAAGAAATCAGCAGCTGGAGCTCTGCGAGAAATGTTGGGAAACCGGAGGGAGAAGTTCCAAGGGCACTCAGAAGTGTGGTTTTAAAAAATATTTGTCACTCTGTTACCTGCGACCTGTTTGCGCAAAATGGATGCTGACAACATAGGGAGGCCGTGGGCTGTGAACATGTCAGCTTACTGCTCCGTTAAAACCCATCCCATTCAAACGAAGCTGTTTGTCTTTAGAAACAGCCCAAGTGTGCTTTCCACTTAATACAGCAGACTGTTCTAAAGCGCATAATACGCTGAACCATGGAAAATTCCACCCAACCTGCCAACATCTTACAATCTGCAATAATTATCTTGACAAGGTCAATTAGTAAGGGGGGAAAATGATAGTGTTACTTGGCGGCTGCATTCAGTTTTTTGCTGCTGCTTCTCTGCAGAATGCTCTTGGCACCATTTGACATGGAAGCTGCATTGCACCAGAGGGAATAGCTTTTCCGATCTTGATGCCAGAAGGAAGACAACCTCCAAGCACACTTCTTTCTCCAAGCCTACAGGTTTCTAAGGCAAAGGAAGAAGACCTCCTGGCTCCTGCCAGTGCAGCTGCAATGGCGCTGTTGCCCATGTAGCTGCAACAGTTCAGCTGTACTTCTCCATTGCCATGATGCAAATTTGCGTTATGTTAAGCTGTATTATGTATGGAATGCGGGTGGCGCTGTGGGTTAAACCACAGAGCCTAAGACTTGCCGATCAGAAGGTCGGCGGTTCGAATCCCCGCGACGGGGTGAGCTCCCGTTACTCAGTCCCTGCTCCTGCCAACCTAGCAGTTCGAAAGAACGTCAAAGTGCAAGTAGATAAATAGGTACCACTCCGGCGGGAAGGTAAACGGTATTTCTGTGCGCTGCTCTGGTTCGCCAGAAGCGGCTTAGTCATGCTGGCCACATGACCCGGAAGCTGTACACCGGCTCCCTCGGCCAATAAAGTGAGATGAGTGCCGCAACCCCAGAGTCGGCCACGACTGGACCTAATGGTCAGGGGTCCCTTTACCTTTACCTTTATGCTGCATTGGTTTCAGAGCATGTGAGAAAGCTAGATGAGAGAGCTGTCTGGACTCACTGTACAGAAAACAAACACAAATAGAGACATGTCTAAAGATACGTCCCTTAGATCAGGTGAGTCTTTCCTACAGGTACAGTGGGAGAACAGTCCATCCTTTACCTTTGTATGGGCAATCTGCCCGGAAGATATTTGTATTTTGAGGAATTAGTGATCTAACTCGGTTGCCCTCTTTCTGCCCAATGTTCCTTCCTTTTCCCTATCTTTTGTTAAGCTCTTTGATGGCTGAGAACAGCCTGTAATGTCCCAAACTGTTGGAAGGAAGAGATAGGGATGAGTACCTTCTTTGATGTTGGACATTGTCTGGAGAAAGTAAGGCAGGCATGCCCAAAGTCCATTTCGGGGGCCCAATTTGGCCCACCGGTCAATTTAATCCATACCCCCCATGGCAGTATATCCTGGGTTAAAATCCTAAACTAAAAAACTTTGGTCCTAAAACTTCAATCCTAAAAAAAGCTAAACAACATTGGTCAGCCCTCACACATGTTCACTTCATCAAATCTGGCCCTCTTTGAAAAACGTTTGGGCACCCCTGAAGTAA
The DNA here is from genome assembly GCF_964270895.1 of Podarcis filfolensis. Lineage (NCBI taxonomy): Eukaryota > Metazoa > Chordata > Lepidosauria > Squamata > Lacertidae > Podarcis > Podarcis filfolensis. Next base: position 9,108,346 of record NC_139604.1, read on the forward strand.
GGCATTGGGAGAGGCTAATGAATAATCTGCACGCAGCCAGTCAGGCAAGCTATACGGGCTATCTATCTATCTATATCTATCTATCTATCATCATCTATCTGTTGTTGTTGTTGTTGTTGTTGTTGTTGTTGTTGTTAGGCGTTTAGTCATGTCCGACTCTTCATGACCCCATGGACCAGAGCACGCCAGACACTCCTGTCTTCCACTACCTCCCGCAGTGTAGTCAAACTCATGTTGGTAGCTTTGAGAACACCGTCCAACCATCTCATCCTCTGTCATCCCCTTCTCCTTGTGCCCTCCATCTTTCCCAACATCAGGGTCTTTTCCAGGGAGTCTTCTCTACTCATGAGGTGGCCAAAGTACTGGAGCTTCAGCTTCAGGATCTGTCCTTCCAGTGAGCACTCAGGGCTGATTTCCTTCAGAATGGAGAGGTTTGATCTTCTTGCAGTCCATGGGACTCTCAAGGGTCTCCTCCAGCACCAGAATTCAAAAGCATCAATTCTTTGGCGATCAGCCTTCTTTATGGTCCAGCTCTCACTTCCATACATCACTACTGGGAAAACCATAGCTTTAACTATACGGACCTTTGTTGGCAAGGTGATGTCTCTGCTTTTTAAGATGCTGTCTAGGTTTGTCATTGCTTTTCTATCTATCTATCTATCTATCTATCTATCTATCTATCTATCTATCGGATGGTTTTGGGCATAGAGAAGGAGAAGCTTGTGCACGGACAGATGGCTGCAGGGCCATGCAACCTGAGGCTACTGGGGGGGTCACTTTGCCACTTCTTGAGGGCTTCCAAGTGGCAGATTGAAGTGCTTGCTTGGTGATGTATATATTGCTTGCTGTTTAGAATAAAATCTTCAATCTTCTCACTCACTTGTGTTTGTACTACTTCTGAATCTCTTTTTAAAAGAACCACCTTGCATTTGGCAAGACAACCGTGTCTCCCCTTACAAAGAAAGATCCCCAAACATCATGATATGTTTATTGCCAGATAAATATATCACCACATAATATAAGTAGTCATCGAGTGTGGTATCAGCAAGAGCCCCTGAGCCTTTGCATTGCTTGGCTAATACAACATAAGGAAGAAATTGGGCCCACAAAGTGATTGAAAAGCTGTTTTGTTTGACAAAGAATCTCCCCAAATGTGTTTTCTCTCTCTCTAGTCTCCCCCACTGCTCCCTTTCTCTAGTGGGTCCTAGAATAATTTGTAATTCAAACTTGGATGGAGTCAGATGCTATTTCCTTCAGACTTATTTGTTCCACATGTGAAATCTAGTAATTTAAACACCTCATCTCCTTTCATAACTGAAGCAGAAAGAAAATAGCCAGGGGCTGCTGATTGAATCCATATTTCCATAGTCTTCCAGCCATTTCATGTGACGGCTTGAAAAAAAGGAAAAGGAAAAAGAAAAAGAAAAGTTGTTACAATAATGAGTGATTTTGCATACAGATGGCTTTAGGAATATAAATAAATAAACCAAGATTTATTTCTGCTTGCAAATAAATCCTGTGGCGTGATCTCAAATCCAGTGTTTTCTAACCAAGCTGAGGAGGCAAAATTGGCTTCAGAATATTGCCAAGGATGGGATTCAGAATGAATGAGTTTCTGGCTCTAATCCTCAAGAACTGTGAAGGGATAAAGATTCCAAATAAATCCCATATTCAGTGGGAGCTATGGATGCATCTTGCTTAACAATTTCCCTGAACGCTGGAAAACTGATCCCTCTTCAGGAAAGGGCAACCAAACTCCATCTTTCTTCAGCTTCAGAATTCGTTCTCAATAGCATGGCGTCGTGTTCCTCATAATAATAATAATAATTTATTATTTATACCCCGCCCATCTGGCTGAGTTTCCCCAGCCACTCTGGGCGGCTTCCAATCAAATGTTAAAAATAATACAGCATTAAATATTAAAAACTTCCCTAAACAGGGGTGTCTTCAGATGTCTTTTAAAAAGAAGATAGCTGCTTATTTCCTTCACATCTGAAGGGAGGGCATTCCACAGGGCGGGTGCCACTACCGAGAAGGCCCTCTGTCTGGTTCCCTGTAACCTCACATCTCGCAGGGAGGGAACCGCCAGAAGGCCCTCGGCGCTGGACCTCAGTGTCCAGGCTGAACGATGGGGGTGGAGACGCTCCTTCAGGTATACTGGACTGAGGCCGTTTAGAGCTTTAAAGGTCAGCACCAACACTTTGAATTGTGCTCGGAAACGTACTGGGAGCCAATGCAGATCTCTCAGGACCAGTGTTATGTGGTCCCGGTGGCCACTCCCAGTCACCAGTCTACCTGCCGCATTCTGGATTAATTGCAGTTTCCTGGTCACCTTCAAAGGTAGCCCCACGTAGAGCGCAGTGCAGTAGTCCAAGCGGGAGATAACTAGAGCATGCACCACTCTGGCAAGACTGTCCGCGAGCAGGTAGGGTCTCAGCCTGCGTAGCAGATGGAGCTGGTAGACAGCTGCTCTGGACACAGAATTAACCTGTGCCTCCATGGACAGATGTGAGTCCAAAATGGGAGGATTGTCTCACCTGCCCATGACAACTGCTGGAAGATGTAGGAGTTTTGCCTGCCTGTGCTATCTGGCTACTCTGTCATTGATGCGTTTACTTCATCAGCGCATGGCACAACAGTACTTCTGGTTACGAACTTAATCCGTTCCGGAGGTCCGTTCATAACCGGAAACTGCTTGTAACATGAGGCGCGCTTTTGCTAATGGCGCCTCCCGCTGCTGCCGCACCGCTGGAGCATGGCTTCCGCTCGCATCCTAGGGCAAAGTTCGCAACAATGGGCATCTACTTCCATGTTAGCAGAGCGTGTAATCTGAAGCATTCATAAGGGGGACGATACGTAACATGAGGTACCAGTGGCAGAGCTTTATGCTCCAGCACCAGGGGCGGAGGCATGGTGGGCACGCATCCCAGGGGCCTGGTGCGCGTCCCGGGGGCATGACGCACTGCCTGTGGGGGCATGGCACCCAGCGTGGGGGGGGCAGCCGTGATGGCACCCCACCAGGATCGTGGTGCCAGGGGCGGTGCGCTCCCCTGCCCCCCCTCTCAGTGGCGTAGCGTGGGGGTGCAGGGGGGGCCGGCCGCACCGGGCACAAGATCTGGGGTTAGGGCAAATCCACGGGTTAGGGGGCGCAAATCCATGGGTTAGGGGGCGCAAATTACTTGCCTTGCCCCGGGTGCTGACAACCCACGCTACGCCACTGCCCCCTCTTCCTCCTCCAGTATGAGCTACCACTGTATTAACTCTAGACTGAGTGGCTCCTCAGAAGGCTTGGCATTTTGAAACTGTGACGCCTGCAGTAAGTGCTGTGTGCTTTGTTTTCTTCTGTGAGAACGTCGAGTTGTTTGAACGTGAAGTGTTATGGGATGGAGGGGAACCCGGCAAGCTTTCTCAGTGGGTGAATTGGAGCACCCAGATGGGGACTGGGGAGGATTTCCTAAGGCCTACTGTTGGAATCAGACACATTGCCTTTCCCCCACGACAATGGGTGCCCACTCCATGCCAACATCACCGTGACGTACGCACATGCGTGTGTGGCATTGGTATACGCCAACTGGGAACTGGGGGGGGGGGGCTAGAAGAAGACCGAATGGAGGAGGAAATAGCCCTGGGTGTCAGGTTAGGGCAAAAGGTGGGTGGGCCCTTTGTCTGAAAGCCTGAAGTCTCCTGCCTTAAGGGATCTCTTCTGTGAGTGTTTACTTGACATGTCTCCTTTACCCAAAGCCATCTTTCATTGTATGGGATTTCAGATTTCAGTGACAGCTGAGACTCTGAAGAGATTTCTTCTTTTTCGCATGGATGGTATATGCTACCAGCTCCATGCCCCCCTCCCCTCCCGCAACCACCCGGTGTCTCTTGAAGCAAAAATAACTGCCTAATTGTAGTCGTGCCATAAAAATACAAATGCGCAGTACCAGAGAATGAAATTGTATGAGGCCATTTTACGCTGTGATTGTCTGGTTTTATTTGTTTCCAGTAAAACATTTCCCAGTCATCAAGGTAGTGAATATGCTTCTTTTTATTACATTGATAAGCAAATTTGAAGACAGGAGCTTCCAAGCGTGAAGTAGTGTGCTCTCTCCCTCTCTCTCCAGGTGTTGACAATCCATGCAGAAAGTGTACATCCCGTCTTCCGAGTGGAAATAAGCCACTTCTTGGTTTTTCCAGCCCTCCTCAACAGGCGACTTGGGTTTCCCTGAGCGTATGTCGTTCTGCGAGGGAACTGTACATCCATCGTATGTTCTGCTCAGTAAGTTCTTGTGAATCTCTTACCTCTGCCAAAGAAAACAGACGGTTGGCTGGTGTCATTCCAGTGTCAACAGGCGGCGATTAGAGGTAGCGCTAGGTACTTGTGTGGGGCAAAGACCAGCAATTACAAGAGTAAGAGTCTCGTTGCAATGGATGATAAGGGCCAGCCCACTCCAAAGGCAAATGGGGCATTTGATCCAGAGCCTGAGCATTGAGCTGCAAAGCTCTGCTTCTGAATGTGCAGCTGTCTGCAGACCGAAAAGGATAAGGAGCTGGCAGGGTGAATCAAAATGTACCGTTCTTCTCCTTGAACGGTAATTTAGACAGGGTACGATTGCCAACTTTTCTGGCAAGGTCCCTGTAGCTTTCACAGCTATGTGACAAGCAGAAATCCACCCTTTTCTGGGCATGGGAGAGGAAAGCTTCCCCTGCTGAATTTTTGCTTGACGTTCAGTAATTAAACCTTATGGAATGGATTGTGCATTTGTGAGTCATACTTATAATGCACATTAGCCCATGCATTTAGCCCGGGAAACTGCTCATGGGCCGAATCGCATCATTCTAGGCCCATATAGACTCAGGCCCAGATTCAGCTAACATACCCTCCAAGTGTCCCAATTTTCCAGGGGCAGTCCTGGAATTGCAAGATCCATTCTGGCTTCTGATTTGATTCTGGAATGTCCCTGTTTCCCCTGACAATGTTGCTGCCACCAAGCTTAAGGAGGAGGAGGAGCCAGTGCTTGTCCTAATCTTGCCCCTTTCTAAAAGTTATTTATTGGTGTGTGTGTTTTTCTTTTTGTACATCTACCAAAGAATAAAATTAACCCTTTCAAATTGGCGGATTTGCAACTCAATACCCTTTTCATGTGATCAAAGGTTGCATTAAGTTTAGAGCTAGAGAACAATCAACAGGTAATCATTAGCCTATTAAGGAGCTTAGAGTCCCTTAGAAAACTACTGTGGGAAATGTTAGCAATACACATTCTCCATTTTAAATCTTCATTAATACGCACAGGCATTTTCCAATTTCTATGTGAATTAAACCAATTATACCTAACACATATAACATACATGCACAAAACCTTGTACAAGCACAGTGCATGAAAAATAAAAATAGAGGAGGGTTGAGAACTGTGGGCTGATGGTCCATCAGCTGGAGAATATTACACTAGATTTCAAACTTCTAGAAATCTTATTCTTCTTTGGTGATTACTCGTAGCCGAGCAAGATTGTTTTCCATAAACACGGTTTTAACAATGAGTCCATAGGTGACTGTGGAGGCCAATTCTGGATCCTCACATCCGTCCACAGTGGGGACATAGGTTTCCAGGAGGGAGTTGATCATGGTGAGGGTTTGCCAAGCGTGCTTTCCTCTTGGCACGTTTCTCCCTTGCTCCTAAGTTTGAATGTCTTCAAAGCTCATGACACCTGTGGTAAAGGCTGTTCTCCAATTGGAGCACTCGCAGGCCAGTGTTTCCTAATTGTTGGTGTTTATACTACATTTTTAAAGATTTGCCTTGAGAGAGAGTCTTTAAACCTCTTTTGTTGACCACCAGCATTACGCTTTCCATTTTTAAGACTTTTATATATAGCTATATATAGACCAATATAGGCCACATATCTAGCTATTGCTCACTTGCATTATGCATTTAACTCTAGTTTTGAAATTAGCTGCTAAATCTAACAACACCTCGCTCCAAATTTCAATGGATGTTGGGGAGTGTGAGATTTTGCAGCTTTAGAGAATAAAACATTTGGCCACTGCAGCTGCTCTTAAAATCTGCATTCTGCATCCGAGTTCAAGTTCCCATTCCAAAGCTGTGTTCTGTGATTTTGGAGATAATTGTGGATAAGTTTGTATGTTTGCACTCAGCCATATCAGTAGTAATGTCCATAATACGATTTGCTGCTGTCTGATCTGGTTTGCAGATGTCGCTAAGAAGAGTGTTAGATGCTTACTTGCAGGATTTTAGGCTGCGTGGTGCCTTTTCCAGCAGAGACTGGAATAATTCCATGGAATGACATCTCTGACTACCGGCCACCCAGGGGACTCAGTGATATTGTGGGAGAAAAAGAACAAAAGACACCTGAAATTATTCCCAGTTGCTTTTAGGCAAGGGTGATGCTGATGATGAGCCAAGGATCTGTAAATGACCAGGGCCCTGCATCTCTTAGGAGTTTCTGCTTTCCCATCATGTCCTTTAAGATAAACCAACTCCCTCTTAAGGTTACCATCTTCCAAGCAAACCAGGATCACAGTGGTGTGCAGAGAGGCCTTCTCCAGGGTTCTCTTCACCTGGAGACTTGCTAAAGCTCAAAGCGAAAGATCTTCAAGGAGCAGTGTGAATTCCATACCCCTCAACTGTCCCATTTTTTAAAATAATATTTTTTTATTAATTTTAACATATAAATTATAAAATGTACCACAAAACCTATCACTTATACAATCTTTTTAGACTTCCATCAGCACCTCTGATGATCCACCGTTTTAACCACTTCTTATGCATTTCTTAACTTTATATTGCCTTTACATCTCTTAACAAATCATCCTCCCCCTTATCCATTTTTACAATACTTCTAATAATACTCCTCACAAAACTTCTTGCAAACCTACAAACGTCGTCTGATCTTCACAAATACTTTTCAAGTAGTCCATAAATTTACTCCAGTCTTCCGTGAATTTCTGGTTTCGCCGGTTTCGAATCCTTCCTGTTAGTTTATCTAATTCTGCATAGTCCATTAACTTCAACCTCCATTCTTCGATCGTCGGTAACTCTTCTTGCTTCCATTTTTGGGCCAATAATATTCTTGCTGCTGTTATTGCATATAAAAAGAGCTTACATTCCTTTCTATTTATGTCACTCCCCACAATGCCCAGTAAAAATGCTTCTGGTTTCTTTATAAATGTACCGTATTTTTCGCTCGATAACACGCACCTGACCATAACACGCACATAGTTTTTAGAGGAGGAAAACAAGAAAAAAAAATTCTGAATGAAACAGTGGATGTGTCATTTTTGTGCTTCATGCTGTGGCCACAGGCATGTGATTTGACGGTGAGTTTGGGGTGACCCAATGCAAAATTCCTGAGAATCCATGTGGATCCATGCTTTGTAACCACGTTTTTGCACCATTGCAGCCCCAGGCAACAGTGGGTGTGTGATTTTTTTGGTGCAGGCTGTAGCCATGGACATGCTATGTGATCTGATGGTGAATTTGGGGTGACCCAATGCAAAGATCCTGAGGATCCATGTGGATCCGTGCTTTGTAACCATGTTTTAAGTGGGGAGGGAAGGAAAAACACAGAAGGGACAAGGAGCACGAGAGGGGTGTGCGGAGAAGCAGCTGGCTGACAATGCAGGAGAGGGATTTAACGGGAGGGAAGAAAGGAAGGCAAAAGTTTCGCCCCACCCACCCAAGCCAGCCCTCCCTCTCTCTCTCTCCCTCCCCCCCCCCCCACCTGCATGTTTTCCGGCTGCCTGCGAGTCCCTATAATGCTGGACGCAGCAGCAGCACCGGAGCACGGGGAAGAGGAGGTGGTGGCTGTCGGCTGCACTCCTATCCGACGGAACCTGAGCTGGGTGGGCTGGAGCCTGCGCACAGTGTGACTAGGAAGGAATTAGAAGGAAGGACGCGATCCTTTCCTTTCCCTCTCTTTCTCCCACCTGCATTTTCCGGCTGCCTGCGATGCTGGACGCAGCAGCAGTAGCAGCGGAGCACGGAGAGGAGGAGGTGGTGGCTGTCGGCTGCGCTCCTAGCCGACGGAACCTGAGCTGGGTGGGCTGGAGCCTGCGCACAGTGTGACTAGGAAGGAATTAGAAGGAAGGACGCGATCCTTTCCTTTCCCCTCTGCTTGCCAGGAGGGCACGGGATTTCCCTGCTCTTTGTTGCATTTCAGCAAACACAGCAACTGAAAACAGAAGAGGTTGGGCAGTAAGACCCTGAGGCAGAATGCAGGAAAGCAGCAACCTGCTCTCTTTAGCTTTCCCTCCTCCGCACAATCTGATTTTTGCCTGATTTTTGCCCCTGTACTCGGGCCATTCGGCTCCAGGGACCACACATTCACTCAATAACACGCACAGACATTTCCCCTTACTTTTTAGGAGAAAAAATGTGAGTGTTATAGAGAGAAAAATACAGTATATTTCAACATTTTTTTCAACTCATTATATATCATCTCCCAGAAGCATTTCACCTTTTTACATTCCCACCACATGTAATAAAATGTTCCCTCTTTTTCTTTACATTTCCAACATTTATTACTAACTTTATACAGCAACTGTCCCATTTTAAGCGGGACATCCCAGAATCACAGAAGCCAATCCCGGCTTCTGTCTGGATCCCAGAATGTTTCATTTTTTTATCCCGCGCTCTGGACCAAAAGACGATCACTCTGGTGTTAATCAGCAGGGTCACACCAGAGCACCAGACACTCCTTTTTTGGTCCAGCATTCTGCTGTGAATCAACTCAGTCATGCCAGAGCACTGGAGCATCTTTGGGCCTTGTCCTCTTGTGCATACACTAGAGCCTGGGACCAAAAAAATGGAGCGTCCCGATTTAGGTGGGTATGGAATTCTTTTAATTCAAATCGTCAAAGGGTGAAATAAGGCAAGATGGGTTTTAATTGACGCTGTTAGGGCCTTTGTAATTAACACACTCCTGCTCTGAGCCCTTGGGAGAACACCAGCTTTGTGTTAAAATTAAATATAATTAATTGTGTTGATTAAAAGAGTGAAAAATACATGGCAGAACGGGCACGTCAGGAAAGTTGTTGTCTTTTAGAGCATGGATGTGGATCCTGTGGCCATCCAGGTATTGTTGGACTACAACTCGGCAGTGACTGAGGTGGTGTTGCAGCCAGGGCAGGGTTGTGTACCTGTTTTCCCAACAGTATGATGTAGCTGGCATTTTCCAAGAAGTCAGAAATAGTGGCAGGAGTGTTGGCTTGGCCTTACCACTAAGCCTACACTGTGCTTTATTCCCCATGCCTCAGCCTTTCCTGAACCACCCTACGGGCTGCTGTTGCCCCCACTGCCACAACCACAATCACCCCTGACCTTTGGCCATGTTTACTGGGGTTGATGGGAGTTGTAGTCCAACGACATATGCAGGGCCACAACTTCCCCAACCTATTTAGCGAGAAAAGTTACAGTGCATCACAGAGCTGGGTGCGATTGGCACTCTTTGCTTACCTCGCTGGTCTGAAATGGTTGCTAGATTTTCCAGCGCCTATATAAGTCCTTGGAGGTTTATCAGCAGATCTTGGATGGCCCTCTGTCATGGATGCTTTAGCTGATATTCCTGCATTCCTTTCTTCTACCATCTGTGACTGGATTAAAGACTTTCTGATAGATCGGACACAAACAGTGAGGATTGGACATGTAACATCTAATTCCTTAAAAATCAGCACTGGCACACCACAGGGATGTGTGCTAAGTCCCTACCTGTATTCAGTGTATACATACGATTGCGTATCATCTGACCCGTCTACTGCAATTATTAGGTTTGCAGATGACACCACCATAATGGGTTTAATAACAGGTGGAGACGAATCAGTGTATAGAGGGGAGGTCCAAAAAATTTTCACATGGTGCCTAGGGAACAACTTGCACCTTAATATCAGCAAGACAAAGGAGATGGTGTTGGACTTTCAGCGGAAGAGAGGAGAACTAGCCCCGCTGTATATCGGGGAGGGCTGTGTGGAGAGTGTCTCTTCCTTTAAATTCCTAGGAGTTTATCTCAGTGAAAACCTTATTTGGAAAATCAAAACAACCCACGTGGTTAAGAAAGCCCAACAGAGACTCCATCTCCTCAGAGTCAATGTCAATCAACATCTGATTATCTCCTTCTACCGGTCCACAATAGAAAGTGTCCTTTCATACTGCATCACGGTGTGGTACGCTGGTTTGATATCAACTGATAAGAAGTGCCTACAGAGGGTGGTGAATACAGCACAAGATATTATGGGCTGTCCCGTGAATCCGCTGGATGAAACAGCAGAAGAACGTTGCCTCAAGAGAGTGAGGAAAATTCTCAGGGATGATTCACACCCTAGCCGGCACTTTCTTGATCTCCTGCCCTCGGGCAGAAGATATAGAAGCATGATTAGTCGCACCAACAGGGTAAAGAACAGCTTCTATCCATGGGCTGTTAGGCTGCTGAATGAAAAGATAACAACAGGGCAACTGACTTTCGGGTTTGGTGGGTGTGCGTCAGTAAACGAGGGGAATTAAGACCAAGAGAGCTGAGTGGGGGGTGCTCGTGTAATCTCACTGTATACAAGTTATACAAGTGACAATAAAGTATTTCAGTTGTAGGGGGTTGGACTAGAGGACCTTGGGGGTCCCTTGCAACCGTACAATTCTGTGATTCTATGATTCCAAGTCATAGAGGTGGCTTAAATCTCAACTCTGTAAAGTATTTAGTGTGGAATTAGAAATCTTGGCTGTGTCAACTGAAATCATTCTAATGAGCCACTTAACCACTACACAGTTCACCTCTCTGACGTATCGTCAAAGGCAAGGACTGTTTAATTATAATCACAGACTGAGGGATGCAAGGGGGGGGGGAGAAATTCAATTCTATAGTGCTAGCTGAGAAGGTACCAAAGCTTGATGTAGCACAGCAAAGATTTCAATTATGACAGCGCCACAGACACGCTAATGGGTGGAAACTGTTCTCATCCACTTTCAGAAGACAATAGGAGAAAATGCATTCTAATATAATAAAGAAATAACGTGCACACAAAAAATCCCATTTATTAAAGCCAGCCCCATTATGACCTTTCTGCAATGCGCTATTGACAATTCCGTTAACATTTCCTTAAATTTAATTCACGAGCCCAAGACATGACAGAAAGGAGGATGCGTTCATCTCCATTGTGAAGCCTTTCACTTTAATGCATCTTTCAATTAATTGGGCACAGAAGCTTCCCATCAAATGCAATATAGCAGGGCGGTAATTGATTAGGACCCCAGGGAAGAATGGCGTTGGGTTGGCTAGCAAAAAGGAAGTGACCTATAAAAAGATTCGGAATTTAAATGTGGGGGTGGGAATGTGTGGAACGACTGAGCCATCTCAAAAGGCACGTTAATAAAGAAATTGTCTCCGGGCCTGGAATTAAAAATTCAGATTTCATGAATCACTTTCCCCGATACAAGTATGTCAAATTATTTGATGTAACTTAAATTCCTGGCTAGCTCTCCATCCTCTAGCAAAAGGAGATAAGTTACTCTCCGAGCTCCTGTTGTGCGACTTAGTGAGAGTACATTATAGCCCAGCATGGGCTCCCTTGTCTTCTCTCCCTATCACTACAGTTTGGAGATGCCTCCTAGCTCTCTCTCTGAAGCTCTGAACTGGGGATGACAAGCTCACGCTGTGATTCTGGGTTGTTGCTCTAAATCTTGTGCTTGTTGAGCACACAGAGCCCCAGAGTCAGGCAGGCGAGAGGTCCTGTTTGGCACAAGGAAGCAGAAACAGAGGATTTGGAGAAGGGCCATAGCTCAGGGGTGGAGCATTGGCTTTGCATGAGAAAGGCTCCAGGTTCAATCCCCGGTGTCCCCAGGTGGGTCTGGGCTAGACGCCTTGTTTGAAACCCTAGAGAGCCATTCCCAGTCAGTGCAGATAATACAGTGGTACCTCGGGTTACATACGCTTCAGGTTACATACACTTCAGGTTACAGACTCCGCTAACCCAGAAATAGTACCTCGGGTTAAGAACTTTGCTTCAGGATGAGAACAGAAATTGGGCGGTGGTGGCATGGCAGTGGGAGGCCCCATTAGCTAAAGTGGTGCTTCAGGTTAAGAACAGTTTCAGGTTAAGAACGGACCTCCGGAACGAATTAAGTACAGTGGTGCCTCAGGTTACATACGCTTCAGGTTACAGACTCCGCTAACCCAGAAATAGTGTTTCAGGTTAAGAACTTTGCTTCAGGATGAGAACAGAAATTGTGTTCCGGCTGCGCAGCAGCAGCAGGAGGCCCCATCAGCCAAAGTGGTGCTTCAGGTTAAGAACAGTTTCAGGTTAAGTATGGACCTCCGGAACGAATTAAGTACTTAACCGGAGGTACCACTGTACTGGGCTAGATGCATATCTTATGTCAGCGCACTCTTTCTATGTCCAGAGCCCATTTATTGCATTGCCCAATTTCCATATGGATGCTTCCTTTTACAGAAGTCCATAACATACCCTCCAACAGTTCTCTGGTGAAAATTGGTACATCCTATTCCATACCCTTTAAAATTTCTCCAGTGAAAACAGGGATGTCCTACTCCATACCCTCCAACATTTCCCCAGTAAAAATAAGGAAAAGGATGCAGGTGGCGCTGTGGGTTAAACCACAGAGCCTAGGGCTTGCCGATCAGAAGGTCGGTGGTTCGAATCCACGCGACAGGGTGAGCTCCCGTTGTTCAGTCCCTGCTTCTGCCCACCTACAAGTTCGAAAGCACGTCAAAGTGCAAGTAAGATAAATAGGTACCGCTCCAGCGGGAAGGTAAACGGCGTTTCCGTGCACTGCTCTGGTTTGCCAGAAGCGGCTTAGTCATGCTGGCCACATGACCCGGAAGCTGTCTGCGGACAAATGCCAGCACCCTCGGCCTATAGAGCGAGATGAGCGCTGCAACCCCAGAGTCATCCGCGACTGGGCCTAACGGTCAGAGGACCCTTTACCTTTACCTAAGGAAAAGTGGGACATTCTGGGATCATATCAGAAACCTGTAAATCCAGGCCTGTCCCTAGAAAATAAGGACATTTGGAGGGTCTGTGATACCCCTGAAGGAGATGGATGCCCTCTTAGATAGGTCAGGAGTTCAAAGAAGAACAAGGTATCCCCAAGTTTTGTATGCACAGAGCTAGGAACTGAATCTTGGTGGATGTGGGTACAGAAAACATTACATGTGCGCATGACGCAGTGCAATAATGGTGGTATGATATTATAATTGCAGTGCTCCTTGCATAACTACAATTAGATGCAATTCGTACTTACATAATATGCCAAGCTGTCGTATCTTTCCACAAACAGATGTGAGGAGAGAGGGAATGAAAACTATGTCTCCTTCCCAGGGTTTGAGATTTACTGGATGTATGGCTTTGAAGGAGAATGTATTAAAAATGATGTATAGATGGCGCCTAACGCCAATAAAATTGGCAAAAATGTATAGAAAGAGAGATAGAAGATGTTGGAAATGTAAAGAAGTTGAGGGTGACTGCGATAAGGTCAAAAAAAATGGGAATTAATCTATAATGAACTTAAAAAAACATTTAGGTACACCTTTCCCAAAAGATTGGAAGCATTTTTGCTAGGTCAAATCAAATCAAATCAAATTTTATTAAACGGTCACAGACCAGATTTTTTTGCTAGGTCTAATGAGAAGGGAAATTCAAATAAAGGATCAGAATTTGTTTATGTATGCCACGGCCGCTACAAGAACCCTACTGGCCCAAAAATGGAAAACACAAGATATACCAACCATACTAGGAGTGGCAGGTGAAGATGACAGACTTTGCGGAACTTGCCAAATTGACAGGGAGAATCAGGGATCAAGAAGACCAGAGATACAGGAACAATTGGAGTAAATTTACTGAATATCTAAAGGTGAACTGTAAGAACGTAAAGACAGTAGCAGGACTGGAATAATATCTTCAGTGTAAAACAGTAGTGATATAAGAATAATGTGCATGATAAGAATGGGATAAATATACCAGTTGCAGGGAGGGAGGGAAGTCAAGACTCGGCAGAGTCAAAGGGAACATATGGTAACAATAAGGTTTGTTGGAAAAAGAATATGTAAAGAAAATAATAAAAATTTACTAGAGAAAAAAAAAGAAAACTATGTCTCCTTCCCAAAGTCTTCCCACACTTTCTAAAGGTGATGAGAATCATAACTTGAAAAGGTAAGTTCCAGTGTTTGCCATTATTCTGTTTTATTTATGGAAATCATTTCTCTACTGCTTTAGATTGAAAAAATAATAACACAAAAAGCAGTGTACAACTTAAAGCATAAAAAAATTCAAAACATCAAATAGAGGAAAGTCGGAAGTATTTAAAGCAGCACAATTAACAAGAAAATTAAATTTTGCCTTAAATGTAAAAACAGTATGGATAAAAATCGAATATAAAAACACAATGAACTCAACAAAACAGCATCATTAGTCTCAACATGTGGATGAGACGATGGTGTTGATTTTGGAGAGCTTTCAACTTGCTGGGCACAGGGGGATATGCCTTGATCCATGCCTGTGATACCAGGACCTCTGGTTTGCCACGATAGAGAAATACCCCCCATGTGGGTGAATGTGTAGAAACATCAGACTTTTGTACGAATGAATCTTGGGATGCAGCCTCCTGCCACCTCCATTATCCCACCACCACCGGAATGGTTTCCCACAAGGGAATGTAGCCCCCCAGCTGAAATACGTTTTCAAACCTGGTGCCCCAGTGCAGGATACTTAACTCTGACCTCCAATGGAAAGGACAGTCAGGGAGCTCAGACAGAACAACCAGGGGGCATCCGGGAGTATGGAAGGGTGAGAAATTTGATTATTTACACTGAAAGGTGAACTTACCTCATCCACACTTTCCAAAACAATACATGAGTGGAAACACACCGATCCTTTGAGCTTCACACTTCTCCAGATTTCAAAATGCAACTATCCGGCTAAGTAATGTGTACAAAAAATGCACATGTAGTGGTGAAGTGGGCATAAAATGCACATATTAGTGAAAACAACACCCCAAACTGCATTATATTAGGGAAAGTTGCTTTGCAACATTGTGTATATTTGGCAAAATGGCATACAAAAGTATATGAGGAGAAATTTGCACCGAAATGTGGGGATGTGGAGAAGGCAGGTTGAGCAGCCTAATGTTGATGAATCCAAATTCTGACGTGAGTTTTTCCGTCAAAGACAGTCAGTACATCAGATTAGGCCTAGGGAGGAGCAAACCCAATTTTAACACTCTGGATTGCCACCGCGAACCATAGGGGTTGCAACACAGAAATAACTTAATTTCTTAAGGTACTTTACAACTCGCAGCCCTTCTGGTTTTCAATACACAGCAAAACACATCAGGCTATTTTAGGACCAGGCTGGTTGGTTCCAGCTGCAATAACTATTAACTGGTTGGCTGTGGACATTGATTTTCAGTCAGTTTAGCCTCTTGCTGTCCCAGCCAGCGAATGAATTAAGCCACGTCGGTGTCCAACAGATCTATGTATAGGGATAAAAGATTGAAGGGGAAGAAATAAATTTCAGAGTCGAAGTCCAAAAGTGTCTGGCATTGGCAAGATAATAACAAGGCCAGCGTCATAAAGAGAAAGGGAAAAGAGTGAAAGGAAGACTCTATTCATAATGCTGGCTGCCCTTGAATGGAAGACATGTTGCTTGTCACAGAGGCAATTTTGCATATTCAAAAGAAAGAGCAAAGCACTACGGTGATCAATGGGCAGATCAAAGGAACAAGGCTGCTAATCTTGTATATTTTGTTTTTTGTCGTTTTTGTTTTCCAAAGGAGGTACAGAAACTTTTAGGGGGTCTTTCGAACTCTTGCTTTCTCTCCTGCCCACCCACCCACATTCATGCTGACCTGACTCAACAACTTATTTTCAAATCAGTGGCTCTATAGGGCTAACCCACAAGGCAGAACCGCTGGCGTTAATGTATTTAATTTATTGTTGGATTTTTTAAAAAAAGTTTAATTGTTCTTACTAATAATATTGTTGTTTTATTCTCTCTCTTTTTGGAAATGGCTCTGAGGTTTTCTACCATCAAGTTGTCCCAACCACTTTGGACCACTTCCAGTATACATGAAAACATAATAAAACTTTTAACATTAAAAACTTCCATTTAAAGGGCTGTATTCAGATGTACCGCATTTTTCGTCCCATAGGACGCTCCGTCCCATAGGACGCACCTAGGTTTTTTTGGGGGGGGAATAAAGCAAAAAAATTTTTCCTTTATTTCCCCCCCAAAACCAGGTCGGGGAACAGCGGGATGGCGGCACTGCGCCTCCCCGCTGTCCCCCGAGCTTGTGGGGCTGGCCGATGTCTGCCCGGCGCGCGGGGCGCTCTGCTTCAGGGCGCCCCGCGCTCCGGGCAGCAGGCTGCTATCCGCAGCCTAGGGAGCCCTGCGGGAACTCCCGCGGGCTCCCCAGGCTTGCTGATAGCTTCCTGAAGCCTGGAGAGCGAGAGGGGTCGGTGCGCACTGACCCCTCTCACTCTCCAAGCTTCAGCGAAAGCCTGTATTCACCCCATAGGACACACACAGATTTCCCCTTCATTTTTGGAGGGGAAAAAGTGCGTCCTATAGGGCGAAAAATACGATATATAAATTTTATTAGATAGATGATAGATAGATAGATAGATAGATAGATAGATAGATAGATGATGATAGATAGATAGATAGATAGATAGATAGATAGATAGATCCATTCTAACCTATCCATTCTGAAGGAAATCAGCCCTGAGTGCTCACTGGAAGGACAGATCCTGAAGCTGAGGCTCCCATACTTTGGCCACCTCATGAGAAGAGAAGACTCCCTGGAAAAGACCCTGATGTTGGGAAAGATGGAGGGCACAAGGAGAAGGGGACGACAGAGGACGAGATGGTTGGATAGTGTTCTCAAAGCTACCAGCATGAGTCTGACCAAACTGCGGGAGGCAGTGGAAGACAGGAGTGCCTGGCGTCCTCTGGTCCATGGGGTCATGAAGAGTCAGACATGACTAAACAACTAAACAACAACAACAACAAGATAGGTAGATAGATAGACAGATAGATAGATGATAGATAGATAGATGATAGATAGATAGATAGATAGATGATAGATAGATAGATGATAGATGATAGATGATAGATGATAGATGATAGATGATAGATGATAGATAGATATAGATAGATAGATAGATAGATATAGATAGATAGATAGATAGATATAGATAGATAGATAGATAGATAGATAGATAGATAGATGATAGATAGATAGATAGATAGATATAGATAGATAGATGATAGATAGATGATAGATAGATGGAGAGAGAGAGAGAGAGAGATGATAGCTGAGAGAGAGGGAGGGAGGAAGTGGGAGTAGGGTTAAGCACCACCTCTCAACTTCTGATTCCCTCTTGAAAATTCACCCCTGTCTGTGTGCAGGAGAGAGACCAGACAGAGAGATCCAGAGAGCTGTATTCAGCCACCATACTTGAGCTTCCCCATCTCCCTGAGCTCAGGGACGTAAAGCCAAGCCTAGCTTAGGACTGACAGTCCCCATATTTGAGCCTGGGGTGACCCAGGCAGAAGCGCCAGCTGTCAAGCTCGCCAAAATTCAGACAGTTTTCATTCAGATGAAGGTAAAAGTGGCAGTGGGGTTTTGTTGCTCTTCTTGAATGGAGGGACTTCACCAGCTGCCAACAGATTGGTTTGCAGACCTCTGAAGGAGCATAAAAAACAGCACAACTAATAACCACTCTTTACTCTTTATTTATTTTACAGTGGTACCTGGCGTGCTCTGGTCCATGGGGCCACGAAGAGTCGGACACGACTAAACGACTAAACAACAACAAACCTCAGTTTTCGAACACAATCCGTTCCATTCGACTTCCAAAACGTTCGAAAACTGAGATGCAAAGGGTGATTAGCAAATGTACCGGTAATTGAGAAAACTGAGAAACACTCAGCAGAAGTCGTTCGACTTCCGAGGCACGTTCGAAAACGGAAGCATTTCCGAGACATTCGAAAACCAAGGTACCATTGTGTGTGTGTGTGTTTTATAGCAACTCTGTTTGTGGCCAATTATCCCCCTAGGGATTTGCCAAAATGATCTGCCATTGCCCCAGGCTTTTCCTTTTGAAATCCTCCCCTTATCTAAGCACGAACCAACTCAGCCCTACTTTGGGTTATACAATCTGACAAGATCACATCCCAAGATGATGTGGCTTAAGGCATGAAACAAGTGTACTGACATGTAAGTCACACTTGCTACGCCTTTCATACATCACAGGGTCAAGTTTCTGGCCTGGACCTATCAATAGTAACTTAGAACTGCAGCTACGAGGCAAGAATCTGAAAGCAGGTTATATGCGAGACAAAACAGGACAATCAGGCAGGAGATTTCAATTGTCCTCATCATCTGAAAGCGGGAAGAAACACGGCTTTTTATTTCTGGTGTTATCTGAGATTGAGGCTACAGATCTTCCTGAGGACCTCATGTTTGAACCCTTAATCCGAGCCGAAAATAACAATATGCCGGCCGTCACCGGCTTGTGTGAACGCTGCGCCCCTGACCTGCCACTGCAGCCCAGCTAAATTTTTGCCCCATCAGCATTATCCTCTGTCTTTTATCCTCTGTGGCTTTTTACCACAATAAGACCATTTCTGCCTCTTTCCATATTAGGAAAGAGACAGAAATGCGTGCATCAGCTTGGGGGCAAGTCAAGAGGGTTTTTTTTATTGTTAAAATAATTCAGAATTAATACACATGTATTACAAATATACAAGCATACAAACATACATTTCATACAATCCTTAAAAGTGTTCAAACATACCTACACTCAATCCCACAGATAATTCCTTTTCCCATCACCATCCACCACCCCTCACCCCACCTTTGTGTTAGACTTCCGATCTACTCAGTTGCTATTTCTTTCCACTTCTATTACTTTCTTTTACACACCTTTAACCTAATTTCATGCTCCTTTTTCTATTACACATTGTTATCCATCTTATTTGGTATTTCAGTATTTGAAACGGAACTTGTTTATTCTAATAAGAGTTCTGATTTTTCGATATGGTTTTGCAAGTATCTTTTAAACACCTTCCAGTCCCTGTCTATCTTCTCTTTTGAGATCCTCTGGATGGATGGTTTGAAATCCTCCGAGCCCCCCAGCACTCCTTTCCTGCAAGAGGACCGAAACAGGATAATTCCCACATTTGCCGGGCTGTTTTTGGAGCCGGTGTTTTTGCAGGTGCTCTCTGTAGTGACCGTGCATGTTTGGAACCAGGCGCCCCGTTGAAACGCTCGCTCCCCTCCTCCGAAAGGTCCACTTCCTTTACTTTGTCAGCACAGCTCCCCTTGGCCTGTGAAGGCGGCTTTTGAAAAGCGTGAGGGGAAATGAGTCACCCGGCAGAATGTGGGAATTATCCTGTTTAGCTTCTTTCCTTTATCCTTTCAGCAAAGCCCAATGAAAAACCTCAGTCACTAGAGACCAGAAGGCTCCCATGTAACTGACAGAAACCAAATGTTTGAGAGCTCTTGGATCCTGTTATTGAAAGGGGCCTGACCCTAGCGCTGCACCTCCATTTGTCATCGTTTTAATCTGATCCTTTGCAAAAGCTCTCAGCTGCTCTCGTTCCTTTGCCCCCTTTTGGGATGCGGTTCTTTTGTACCTTTATCTTGTGTTTTGTGCGTGCATTAGCGGCGAGCCAAGGTAACAGTCTTAATTTTCCAAATGTTACCAAGCCAACGTTCCTCCGAGATAGTGAGGTAAAATCTGGAGTTACTTTCAGTGAGCAGAGTGATTCCAAAAGTCAATTTACATCAATGCAAGTTGGTGATAGGGACGCTGGTGGCGCTGTGGGTTAAACCACAGAGCCTAGGACTTGCTGATCGGAAGGTCAGTGGTTTGAATCACCACAACAGGGTGAGCTCCCGTTGCTCGATCCCTGCTCCTGCCAACCTAGCAGTTTGAAAGCACGTCAAAGTGCAAGTAGATGAATAGGTACCGCTCCGGCAGG
Source organism: Podarcis filfolensis (assembly GCF_964270895.1). Taxonomy (NCBI): domain Eukaryota; kingdom Metazoa; phylum Chordata; class Lepidosauria; order Squamata; family Lacertidae; genus Podarcis; species Podarcis filfolensis. Next base: position 9,128,339 of record NC_139604.1, read on the forward strand.
AAGGTAAACGGCGTTTCCGTGCGCTGCTCCGGTTCGCCAGAAGCGGCTTAGTCATGCTGGCCACATGACCTGGAAGCTGTATGCCGGCTTCCTTGGCCAATAAAGCGAGATGAGCCGCAACCCCAGAGTCGGTCACGACTGGACCTAATGGTCAGGGGCCCCCTTTACCCCTTTACCTAAGTTGGTGATGGCAGGCAAGGAAGGGAAAAGGCAGCATTGCAGCCTTCCATTGGTTCCCAGTACGTTTCCGAGCTGACCTTTAAAGCCCTAAACGGTCTCATCTCAGGATACCTGAAGGAGTGTCTCCACCCCCATCGTTCAGCCCGGACACTGAGGTCCAGCACCAAGGGCCTTCTGGTGGTTCCCTCGCTGCGAGAAGTGAACCAGGCAGAGGGCCTTCTCAGTAGTGGCACCCACCCTGTGGAATAGCCTCCCATCAGATGTCAAGGAAATAAACAACTATCTGACTTTTAGAAGACATCTGAAGGCAGCCCTGCTTAGGGAAGTTTTTAATGTTTGGTTTTTTATCTTGTTTTTAATATTCTGTTGGGATGGGGTATAAACAATATAGGTAAAGGTAAAGGTACCCCTGACCATTAGGTCCAGTCGCGGACAACTCTGGGGTTGCTGCGCTCATCTCGCTTTATTGGCCAAGGGAGCCAGTGTACAGCTTCCGGGTCATGTGGCCAGCATGACTAAGCCGCTTCTGGTGAACCAGAGCAGCGCACGGAAACGCCATTTACCTTCCCGCTGAAGCAGTATCTATTTATCTACTTGCACTTTGACGTGCTTTTGAACTGCTAGGTTGGCAGGAGATAAATAATATATTATTATTATTATTATTATTATTATTATTATTATTATTATAGTTTCCTGTTCCTTACCAGTTGCTGTCCTCTTGTCACATGACTGCTGCTACACTCAGGGCTTTTCTTCAGGTGGAACACACGGGAACTGTGTTCCTGCACCTCTTAGGTGGGCCCTGGAAGTTAGGTGGAGAGACCTGACCAACCTCACCATAGACCCACATCCTCTACAGGCTCCAGAGAGGGTCTCCTTGAGAGACGGAGGCACAGCGTGGCTTTCCTGAGGCTCTTCAACCTCCCAGCTAACAACAGATGCACAGGAAAGCTGTGCAAGTGTGAGCCAACGGGTCAGCTCCAACAACCCTCTGGCTTGCAAGTAGACCCTCCCCTTGTAGGCCAAAGAGATCTGGCACCTTTTTTTTCAGGAAAAAAACCACTGACTACGCTTACTCGGGAGTCTCTGGTGAATGACTTAATCAAAAGCTTTGAACAAATATTATCCACTTATCTTTCATGCACTCTTTCCAGGCATGGTCAACACTTGTCTGAGCGCCACCACCCCACTCCCCCCCCCAGTTTTTTTTTGCTCCAGAGCTTTCCCCATGAAAACACACTCTTTAAAGCTCAATTGGCACAAACAGCAATCCATGGCAAACAGGAATCGGTGTTTGCTCCAGTTAAGCAGGTTTTTGTAGGGAAAGCTCCAGGACAAAAAGCAAAATGCTTGAACAAGCTTTTAAGCACAGACCAGGGCCTTGAAAGAGCGAGACAAAAAGTAATTGTGGATAAGCCCTAAGTACACTCTATCAACTGGATCTATCTGTATGCTTGTTGACACACTCAAAAAAGAGCAAATGGTTACTGATAAAGGACTTGCCCATGCAGAAATCATGCTAGTTAAAGGCATGTCCACTTTCACAATTGAATGATGTATACCTCGGGTTGAAGTTGCTTCAGGTTGAGCGCTTTTGGGTTGCGCTCTGCGGTGACCCGGAAGTAATGGAATGTGTTACTTTGGGTTTCGCCGCTCGCACATGCGCAAATGGTAAAAATGACGTCATGCGCATGCGTGGAAGCGGCGAATTGCGACCCGCACATGTGCAGACGCACAGACACGGGTTGCGGTCACTTCAGGATGTGAACGGGGCTCTGGACCGGATCCCATTCGTATCCAGAGGTACCACTGTAATGCATAGCATTACAGACGGGGCTGTGTATTTATACTTTGCAAGTCTTTTTGTCCACATTACACCTAAAACCCCAGAAACTCACTCGTGCTTCTACTTTCCTGCCTCGTGAAACATTCAGCATGCTTTGTGATGTAAGGCGATTCCATTGTAAATAGTGAATTGTTCTCATAGAAAGTGATAGCGGACCAAGAGAGAACCATAGCTCATTGGTTGAGCACAAGGGGAATAGCTTTCTTGGGGTGAAAGCTGCCCATGGGATTTGCCTATCCTGGGGTAGGATGTTGGAGCCCATCAAAGTGGAACTAGATTTGGCAAAACTGCTAATTCCAAATATTGCCATGCTCCTTATTGCATCCGTTGGAACATAATGGGGTCTGTGTAAGTTCCTAGCCCCCTTCATGAGTCCCTAAGCTCTCTTACCGTTAGTTGCTGCTGCTTCAAATGGCAAACATAGGTTTCTCCCTCCCTGGCATTTGGAATTCTCCTACAGCAACATTTGTGACACTAGGGATTCTGGGAAACAGATCTTTACTAGGGCACCTGCCAAACATACAATTACACTTCCCACCATCCCTGGCACCAGGAATATTAGGGTAGCAGAATTCCAAATAAAAGAGGGAAAGCAAAAATTAGTCTTTTTCCTGTCCCTGTTTCTACCACCACCAGATAAACTATTGAAAGGGATGGAGGAGTTTTTCCACTCATATTACTATCTGAGCAAGATAAGAACAACGGGAGGGATGGCTCAATTCTTAGTCCTGACATGCTTTGTAAGTGTGCCAAATTCATACGCTAAACCAGTTTTATTACAAAAGTCGAAAACATAGTCTGAATCTTCTTGTCACTGACCATATGAATATATCCTTACACAAGGTTTTTGCAACTGAAATAAGTTCTGGAGATTGGAGTAATTTACTTGAGAAATGTGTGTGTGTGTATTCTTTTTTCAGAATGGAAAAGGTTCAGAGAATAATTTTATGTCATGAATGGGATTTTTTTTTTTTTTTTTTTTGCTGGGTGAGATGATGATGATAAAAATAATAATAAGAAGAATAACAACAATAATAACAACAATAATATTTCTTTAAAAATAATAATAATATCCCACCCATCTTGCTGGGTTTCCCCTGCCACTCTGGGTGATGTGCAACACACACAACCACATCAAACATCAAAAACAAAATATCTTATATGAGCAACAAACAAACCAATAAATCAAGAAAAACCAACAACAATAACAATAATAAACAGTTTACAGTTATGCCCAAATTAAAATAACCGCCAACCCCAACTAAACATTTAACCAACATCAACCTGACAAAAACAAAACAGAGGAACCAAAATTAGAACTTTTTAAAATGTTTAAAACCTTTTTAGCTAGTTGCCCCAACCCAAGAGTGCCTGCATGAGAAAGAAATACAGGCAATTTCTAGTTCTGAATAACGAATGACCTGACTCCTAGCTTTGATAATGTTGCGCCCTGATGGCACATGCTTTGGCGATCCTCTGATACATACTTGGTGCATATATCTTTCCCCCAAGACAATATGTGCCTCCGGTATTATTTCCTTATTCTTTGAGAACATTACAAGTTGTGACTGTGGGCCATGATGGGGATTGGCATATGCTGGCAGGTGTCATGGGGGGAGAGGATTATATCAATAAATGCCCAATATTAATATTCTAGTTTGCATTCTCTGCAGAAGTGCTGTTGAGTTGAAAGCGGATTCCTCTGTTCACTTATCATCCTTGTTTCTCCACGACCCCCACGCTCCCCCACCTTAACAGGAAAGATTTGCGGCTTTCGGAAATCCTTGTCTTGATTAGAAGAACTTGTTTTGTGCAAGTTGTAAAAATTCAATGCCAGCCTCCTCCATCGTCGCCCTGATGCTATATTTATAAAGACAAAAGGAGCAGGTGCAACTGCAGTCCTTGCCATATTCTTGCTGTTTCTCTTTTCCCTTGAAATGGTGCAAACTCAACTTCTTTTCTCCGCGAGAGAAACCAAACCGTGAAAAGCAGGGCACTGGCACAACTGCACAAATCTCTCCAGATGTTTAAAAGTGAAGAGATGGGGAGGAAACCCACGAGGAAACTGAAGACAGCTCAGGACACAATCTGGTTACTTCAGAACAACCCAGCCACACGCAGGCTTTGATTGTAATTCATAAGAAGATCTACCCACCGTGGAAGAATGGCAGATGAAGGTTATAGATTATATGGGACTGGCAGAAATGACCGACAGAATCCGAGACCAGGGAAAAGAGACGGCGGAAAAAGATTGGAAGAAATTTAAGGACTATCTTAAGAAACATTGTAAAATTATTGAATGTTAGAACGATGTTGATTCAGAAATTAAGTGGTTTTTAGCTGTAATGATTATGTAATCAAGAAAAGAAAGGTCAAAAATTATATAGAAATTAGGGGAAGGATTTGCTGAATTGAATTAATTAGAGATTGGAATACAGAAAGGGGAGGTATGAGGAGGTCGGGAAAGTAAGTTTTATGAATATAAGGGATTGAAATTATACTTGTTGTTGTATGTGTTTTGTATGTATTTTTGCTGTTTCTGTTTTTTGTTTTTTCTATTTTATATAAACCTTTAAAACTTTAATAAATATCTTATTAAAAAAATGATTGTAATTCATAAGGAGGCAACCTGAGTCATCTTAAGTTAGCTTAAGGCAAATACAGTAAGCTGACATCACATCCAACCGAAGCAAGCTGACCTCAAGTTTCTAGTCAGACATGCCTTGTTGGGTTTTATTAAATAAACAGAATGACTGGCTTCGTAAGAGCAATAACCAGCGATCCAAGCACATATGCTGGATGTAATATATAGTGCTTATTCAATACTGAGGCAATACTGAGGACACGGGTGGCACTGTGGTCTAAACCACTGAGCCTCTTGGGCTTGCCGATCGGAAGGTTGTGGTTCGAATCCGCGCAACAGGATGAGCTCCCGTCACTCTGTCCCTGCTCCTGCCAACCTAGCAGTTCGAAAGCACACCAGTGCAAGTAGATACATAGGCGGGAAGGTAAACGGCATTTCTGTGCGCTCTGCTTTCACGGTGTCACGGTGTTCCGTTGTGCCAGAAGTGGTTTAGTCATGCTGGCCACATGACCCAGAAAGCTGTCTGTGGACAAACGCCGGCTCCCTCAGCCTGAAAGCAAGATGAGCGCCTCAACCCCATAGTCATCTTTGACTGGACTTAACCATCCAGGGGTCCTTTACCTTTACCTTTTACCTTACTGAGGCATACTATGGCACCTCACAGACTAGGGAGAGCCAGTGTCCTCTAGATGTTGTTGGCCTGCAAAACTCCCACCAGCTCCAACGGGCAAGGTTGAAAGAAGATGGAGTCCTACAACATCCTTCTTGAGTCCACCAAAATGGCTACCCCGACAGAGACAATGACTGGCTGGATGTGGGTCAATAATTTGAAGCTGAAACCTGCTAAGACAGAAAGGTGCTGTGTGTTCTTAGTTATCAGATGGTCCAAGAGGTAGAGAGATGGCGTGTTCTTGGCAAGGATGCATTCCTCTGGAAGGAGCAGGTCCACCACTTAGTGGCACTCAGTGTTGTCATTGGCGACTCTGGTGGCTTCAGAAGCTAGGAGTGCGAGCTATCAGCCTTTTTTGGACAGAGATGATTTGGCCACCACATTTGGCTCTGGTAACTTCCAGGTTGGATTGTTGCCATATGGAACTGCCCTTGAATAAGACTCAGAAGCTTCAGCTGACCCAAGCTTCCAGATTACTTTGACAATAGCCAGCACAAGCTCTTTCACTCTTCCTTGGCAACTTAAGTCTACATTATCTCTGCCATTCGCTAAAGCTGCTGAAATTACCTTGAGAGACATGAGAGTGGCAAAAGTCATTTGAAATAGGATCTGGGGAAAGTGACTCAACTCCTTTACGAAGGGCTCATCCAGGCAGGTTCTGGTTTTACCATTTGCCCCATGCTTTCTAAGCACAGGTTCTGCAATTTTCCCTTGGAAAACCCACTCTGTAGTAATAAATTTGTCAGTCCATATAAAATCCAGTTGACATTTGATCCGATTCAGTGGTGAAGACTGGGCTTTCCCAGGAGAAAGCAGTGGGACAAAGGCAAGTCTGGATGAACCCCAAATGCTCAGATCTAAGTCAAATCTTATTCTCAACACACTAAAATATCACATCAAGAAAAAACCTACTTCTGGAAAAGGTCTCGTGGATTCATTCTTTCACATTCAGACCTGAAGAGTGGCTAAAAAAGGACCACAGGGTGCCGTGAAGTCAGCCAATGAAATGGCCTGTTGTCATTATTACAGGAGAACACATAGCATCAAAACTTTTAGTCAAAAGTCCAGTCCGTGTTCAAACAGGATCATGCAGGTCCTCGAACAACGGGCAAGTTCAGCTTGCAAGAGAGTTCTGCATGAGCTCACTGGCTTTAGCTGGGCCTAATAAAAAGCATTCTCTCTGTTGCTGACATGAGTTTTGATCTACCAGTATTACAGGATAATCAACTACAGTGGCTCCGCGAAGGAAAATCGCTTCATCTTGCCCCTTGTCTGTGCAGGAATAAAATCTGTTTCCCATGTGAAAATGAGAAGGAGCAAGAGGTAACCCGTTGCCCATCACACCATGTCTCTAGGAGACAAAGCATTCTGCAACCCACTGTTGGGCATCGCTTTCGGCAGTGCTGCCAGAATGGAGCTTTCAGTTGCCAATTCTCCTCTTGATATGAGAAGGAGAAAATGTGTTTTCCTACACTGAGACTCCACTTAGCTGGGAGAAGAGCTGGATTATTTATTTGTTTCCTAAAGTTTATACACTGCTTGATTGTAAACAAAAAACCAAAGCAGTTTACAAAAAGATAAGACAAAATTGGGGGGGGGGATTACAACTCTACTTTAAAGCATGTTGTTGTTTAGTCGTTTAGTCGTGCCCGACTCTTCGTGACCCCATGGACCAGAGCACGCCAGGCACTCCTGTCTTCCACTGCCTCCAGCAATTTGGTCAAACTCATGCTGGTAGCTTCGAGAACACTGTCCAACCATCTCATAGTCTGTCGTCCCTTTCTCCTTGTGCCCTCCATCTTTCCCAACATCAGGGTCTTTTCCAGGGAGTCTTCTCTTCTCATGGAGTATTGGAGCCTCAGCTTCAGGAACTGAAGCATACGAAAGTTAAAACAGATTAAACTGACCTCCGCTTTCTAAGCATCTGGGTCGGCTTGATCTAAACAAGAATGTTTTTAGCAGGATCTGAAAAGAGTAAAGTGCCTGCTTGATCTCAAAAGGCAGGGAGTTCCAAAGTTCCACTAAATGACCTCTGAACATGGTAAAGGTAAAAGGTAAAGGACTAATGGATGGTTAAGTCCAGTCAAAGGCAACTATGGGGTTGCGGCACCCATCTCGCTTTCAGGCCGAATGAGCCGGCGTTTGTCCACAGACAGTTCTTCCAGGTCATGTGGCCAGCATGACTAAACCATTTCTGGTGCAACGGGACACCATGACGGAAACCAGACTGCACGGAAATGCCGTTTTCATTCCCGCCACAGCGGTACCTATTTATCTACTTGCACTGGTGTGCTTTCGAACTGCTAGGTTGTCAGGACAGAACAGCGGGAACTCACTCCGCCGCGCGGATTCAAACCGCCGACCTTGCAATCGGCAAGCCCAAGAGGCTCAGTGGTTTAGACCGCAGCGCCACCCCTGGTGTTCCCCAGCTGTTAATGGAGTCCAACTCCTATCAGCATGAATGTCAGGAGGAGCAGTTCTACTGCGTCTGAAGGGCATCACGTTGACTACTCATGGAGGAGATCCATCCCCCATCAGCTAGAAGGAACAACCTGAGGTTTCAGGTGATGACCCCTTGCCTGCTTCAAACCCTCATGTATGCCAGGCAATTAGCATGTTCTGCGGTCAGTTTGCAGCTGTCCCTCCAGTAGGGAATGATGCCAAACCACACAACACAAGCATAAGGGAAATTCCCAGTTGCCTAGCATACGGCAGAAATAAGAGTCTAAACAGAGGCCTCTCTCTCTCCTTACTGTACACAGGTGCAGAAGCTGAGCTTGGCAGTGGGCACGGAATGAGCCTTCTGAACCCATCCTTCGCTTGCTGCCTCCCTGGTGGTTGTCATGGCACTTGTAGCTGAAGGGCTCAGCATTTTAGTCCATATTGATTTACTGGAAATGATGTCACGTTACGAGATGCCCGTTCTTCTCTGCTGATGTCAGCACCAAACAGACTGAGGAGAGAAGAGAACCATTCTTTTTAACTTCAGCGCTTGCTACAAATCACCCCTCCGGTAGCCAGACTGCACGTTGTGCTTCTGTGACGGTGAAGGCGCTAAATCACAAACAAATGAAATGAGAGACATAAAGTAGATAAGGCGATACCTTTTATTGAACCGGCGTCTGTTGGCGAAGGGTGTATAATAATTCCTGGTACCACTTAATTTCCCACCTCTTTCTCAGCACTGTGTTCTTTCATGCAAACTGGCATCGCAGCATTGGGCTTTATCTGTGTGCAACGGGTGCTCTCTAGTGGTCGGATCTGTCGGAGGAGCTGCAAAGACGAAGGAGGGATGGGAAGTGCAAAAGAGCGAGAAATTTGTGGAGAAAGCGGGGGACCAGGAAGGGCGTGGAAGCAAAAGGGAACAGGAAGGCTCTTTTGGAAGATTGTCAAGTTTATTGCATTGTCTCAATCTGAGATCCTTCCAGTGTCAAGGGCCAAGTTATATGTGCTTCAAAGAAGACAAAATCTGCTTGCCCCCCCCCCTTTCTGAATAAATACAGCTTGAGGTTGGTAACGCTAGTCTGCTTTTATGGTATTAGTAAGACCAGAAAAAAGAGCTTTGATGTCTGCCCTACTTTATTTAAAGGAATGACTAGTTAAAGTATTACATTATGCCTTTTCACATTCTGAAAGCTGTCTTCAGGCAGGGATAAAATAACAACCGGCAACCACTCCCATTCGCAAAATGTTGATAAACCATGATTTCAGCTTCTTCGAGCATCAAGTGGTTCATTAAAAGCTGGGAATTGAACCAGTTCCATTTTGGAGCTTTGTTTTCTAAAGCAGGGTGTGGCGAATTGGCCAAGGCATTTTCTAACAGCTGAAAATAAACGATGTACCAAAGCTAGTTACAGCAACATGAAGAAAAGGTGCCATTGTTACCAAGATTGTATATTAAAAGCTGTTGACCTATGTAACATACATTGATGTGGAATTCCCCCCTCCTGTAGCTATTGGCTGAGCTGTTGTCATGTCATGGAATGTTCATCAGTGCTCCAACTGTTCAGGGTAAACTTTGTCAGAAAGATTATTTTCACAGATACTGTTCCCTTCCCCGCCCCCAGGGAATTTAGATGAGAGAGTCATTTCATCTGTTCCCCTTTTTCAGACAATTTAGATGAGGGGATCATTTCATCTAGGCCACGGAAACTGGGATATGTGTATTGGCAGCAGTTTATTTATGAATCCGAGAGATATGCCTTGCATTTGCAAGATGGCTGACTCGATGGACCACTTTACATTTATAAGATGGGCATCTAAGACACTTTGTGTCCCAGAATGTAAATTGTGAAAGCGACAAACACATGTTTGCAACCACATGCACAGTACAGACATGCTCATCAGGGAACCTGGATTGGCTGAAATGCCTGGCTGGATGCCAAACCCAGTTTGACATCTGAGTAATGTGTGAATAGCCCTTAGGTCAAGGAAGAAAATGTTTTTACACAATCTGTGTGTGTGTGAGAGAGAGAGAGAAATTGTAAGTGCATTTTAAAGTTAACTTTATAAGTTATACAAATTATGGAAAAAATGACATTTACTCTCAACTCATGTTGTGGGGTGGACAGCATACAGGAGGGCTCTGAATTTAATTTGATTTCTTACAGTAGCATTGTGTGTGTGTGTGTGTTTGTGTGTGTGTTTTTAAACTGTAGCTGGAAAGCAGCACCAAAATGAACAGAAATGAATTGACATGTTGAGAGAAGACCATTTTAAAAGCATTTCTGTTCGGCCATTTCTACACAGCCCTGCCTCTGTCCCTCTCCTGATACAGAACGCACAGAGCTGTCCTCAGAAAGCCAACTGGAAAGTGAGCTGCTTCCTTGATTAGCTGAAAATAATTGTACTTAATTTCTTAGGTAAAACAGACGAGCATGTGGTGATTCTGGCCCTGCAGAAAACCAAGATAAATGGATTTTGTTTTCCTAGAATATCTCCAGCCTGCAACTTGTCACTGTAACCTAATAACAACAACAAAAGAGATGGGAAGAGACGTCTTGCGATAGCCTCCCAGAAAGCGCTCTGCATGCTCTCACTTGGTACCTGTTAATCCAAATAACATCCACTGCACAGATCTACACCTGAATAATGTATAGGATTCTGAATGAGGGCACAGAAATGGGGAGGGGATTCCCACAGGGAGGGGAAGGAATACAGCGCACTTGAAAATAAGGAGGGAGATCCCTCGAAAAGATCCTTGCTTTACAAATGCTAAAATCATACTCCCTGATTACAAATTAATATACAGTGCATTTTCTTTCCTTTTTTTTTTTAGAAAACAAAGTCTTGTTTCACAGATGTACCATATACACCACAAGCTGCAGTTGCTATGGCAATAATTACGGGTCTTTTATTGAACAGCACTGTGAGGGGTTACAGAGAACTGCGGCTGGTAATTTTCTAAGAGGCCCCATGATGTATGCTGAAGCAGGCGCAGTTTTAAAAGCAGGGGGCCCTGCGACTTTTGCTACCGGCCTCGATGCAACTGGAGAAAATTGGGGGAGGGGGGAGCCCCAGGCAGCAGCAGTGGCTGCTGCTTTTGACAGCATGGAGTGGTGTCTGTTATCTAGGCCTCTCTCGACCGTTAGTTTTTAGGCACAAATCAAAGATGTTTTCGGCGTGCCTAAAAACTATGAAGTGGGAATGCATGGGTAATTCATAGATAGCAAACAGACGTGATGTTCGCATACACATGTGAATAAGCTCCAGACATTTAATTACAGTGGTACCTCGGGTTACAGATGCTTCAGGTTACAGACTCCGCTAACCCAGAAATAGTACCTCGGGTTAAGAACTTTGCTTCAGGATGAGAACAGAAATCGTGCTCCGGCGGCGCGCCAGCAGCAGGAGGCCCCATTAGCTAAAGTGGTGCTTCAGGTGAAGAATAGTTTCAAGTTAAGAACGGACCTCCGGAACGAATTAAGTACTTAACCTGAGGTACCACTGTACTTAAAAGCATTTAGATGGCACCATTTAGATGGCTGGGACCCTACCTGCCTGCGCATTGTCTTGCCAGAGTGGCATATGCCCTGGTTTATCTCTCACTTGGACTTCTGTATTGTGGCTACCTTTGAAGGTGACTCAGAAACTGCAACTAATCCAGAATGCAGCAGCTAGACTGGTGACTGGGAGTGGCCGACTGGACCATATATCACTGGTCCTAAAGGATCTACATTGGCTCCCAGTACATTTCCGAGCAAACTTCAAAGTGTTGGTGCTGACCTTTGAAGCCCTAAATGGCCTCAGCCATGTATACCTGAAGGAACATCTCCACCCCCATCGTTCAGCTCCACCCACTGAGGTCCACCTCCGAGGGCCTTCTGGTGGTTTCCTCACTGCGAGAAGTGAAGCTACAGGGAACCAGGCAGAGGGCCTTCTCGGTGGTGGCACCTGCCCTGTGGAACACCTTCCCATCAGATGTCAAGGAGATGATTAAGTATATAACCTTTAGAAGACATCTGAAGGCAGCTCTGTATAGAGAAGCTTTTTAATGTGTGATGTCTTATTATGTTTTTATATATGTTGGAAGCCGCCCAGAGGGGCTAGGGGAACCCAGTCAGATGGGCAGCGTACATATAATAGAATTCTAGGATGCCGACATAACTGATTTTCCAGTTTCAGGAGGTCCACGTGAGATCGGTTTTGCGAATTTCTGGTCACTAAAAAAAGGTCTTCAATTTGGTGGGTGAGGTTGGGAACTGCCAGGAAATACGCCGCAGCAGTAGCAGAGAGTTTTATTAAATTTTAAATTTAATTAATTTACTGATGGGGTCATTTATGAGCTCCAGAACTTTCCCTTTGAAGGCTCGCACCTTGACATTTTGCCAAATAAGGATCTGCTATCCAGATAGCAGTCCCCTGGCTCATTTTTTTGCAATTGAAAATAATGATTAGTGGAACTAGTTCTCCAAAGAAGCATTTTCTCCTGTGCAGTATAAATACATGTAACGGGGATTGATGCATTGAACTCGTTTGTATTGAAGCAAAATGTACCAGCCATGTCGAGTGCATTCCATGGGGAAGTTTTCCCGTGCAGGCCCCTTTGAACTAACTGTGCATTCGGCGAGTAATACAATCTACTGGAAAAAGCGGCGTCTTTAATAGCTGTGTCTAGCATAGCCTGAACTCTGCATTGCTTGTACTGGATTCTATTACCCGGCTTTGACAGGAAAGACCTCTTGGAAATCTTTGAAGCCGTGCAGTTGGGACCTGTTATAGGCTGCAGGGCACATATGAAAGGGGTGTTCAAGATTCCTAGCCTGGAGGAAGATTTGCAAGCTTTGTTTGGTTTTCTGTGAAATGGCTCCAAAAAAAAGTGACGGCAAAACAGATATGCTCGGTTTATTTCATCTTATTTACCTACCGAGTCTTTCTGAGTTTGCAAAGATCCTTCCGAATTTGTTCTTGATCTTAAGATGCAAATGGGGCCCAGTCACATGGGTGGGGTACAAATAATAAAGTTGTTATTATTATCTCTCTACCTGCAACCCAAACTGGTGCACAGGATGTGGGGGGAATTCTGTCATCCCCCAAATTCATAGGCTTCCCCCCTATATAGGAGGCACTCAACTGGGACAACTTTGTCTCTCGGAAGATCTTCTATTACAGTGGTACCTCGGGTTACATACGCTTCAGGTTACATACTGTCAGGGAACTGCCATCGGGAGAACAGGAGGTGAAGGGACTCCCAGAGGTTGAGAGAGACTTATCAGCTGAGGAAGGAACCAGCAGGGGGAGGGAAGGAGCTCCAAGGGAAAGTGAGTCGGAAGGATGGGTCAGAGACAATTCCAGCGAGAACAGTGGGGAGGTTTCAGGACCTCCTATAGGGACACCCACTCCTCGCCGGAAACTGTCACGCCGAGAGTCCAGAAGGCGGGTTTCCGTTAAGGAGCTTTTATGCTGGAAGAAATTCCGTAAACGCCCACTGTCGGATTCTACCGGCGACTGACGGAGCCACGCTTAGGAGCTCCGTTACAGACAGAGGTTTGCGTACATAGCCAAACTCTGAGGGACTAGGGATTTCACGCACAAGCAGCTCATCATCCCATCACACATACACTTCAGGTTACAGACTCCGCTAACCCAGAAATAGTACCTCAGGTTAAGAACTTTGTTTCAGAATGAGAACAGAAATCGTGCTCCGGCGGCACGGCAGCAGCAGAAGGCCCCATTAGCTAAAGTGGTGCTTCAGGTTAAGAACAGTTTCAGGTTAAGAACGGACCTCCGGAACAAATTAAGTACTTAACCTGAGGTACCACTGTACTAAGGTGGGGGTTTTGTGCTAGTAATAGCAGGAACTGATGGATCTGTCAGTTTCTCATTTTTCCAGTCTGTCCCAGACTGTGCCCCATTCCTGCATCAGCTTGCAATTCACACACACACACATTTCCTTCATGAAAATTCATATTCATTTCCATTCATATTCATTTCCATCCATAATTCTCCTAATGCACCCATTTTTGTATGCAGCTTTGCCCAATCTCTGGCAAGCAATTTTGGCTAATAGAATGAATTTTGTACATTCGTTTCACGTGCGCGCGCGTGTGTGACTCTCTCTAAGACACATTTTTGTATGCATTTGTAGTTGAAAAACCGCGATGTGAAACATGTGAAAGTGGGAGGTGATGGAAAGAGCCTCTGCAGTCATAGTAGAGAATACTGGACTAGATGGACTAAATACAAGGCAGCCCCCTGGATTTTATAAGGTCTGCGAAGGCATGAGCACTTTCTTTCAGTTGCCAAATCCTAGATGAGAAGCCTTCTGTTTCCAGTGCTCCCCAGTGGTTCTACTGTATCAAAACTCTCTTCCTTCAGAAGTACTGAACCGGTGGATCACTAGTATTACTCAGTTTCTAGTCAAAGGATGGTAGAGCAAAATTCTTATCAAGATCATTCCCATACAGAAGACATAGTGCGGAACAGGCTTTCTCTACGGTCAGGAAAATTGCTTTTGATAAGCTCTCTGTGTTTGTTTACACTGGGCACGTCTGAGAAATGGAAGCAAAAATTGCCGGTGTTCACAATCGGTGAGTACAATCAGTGTTTGCTGCTGCTGCTTTTGGTCCACAAATGATACGTAGCCGGTGACTTTCCTCCCCAATTCCATTACATTTCCTTAGCACTGAAATTAATAGTATGGAATAACGCAATACAGTTGTACCTTGGTTGCCGGACGCATTGGAACTCGTACGTTTCAGCTCCTGAACGATCGAAAACTGGAAGTGAGTGTTCCAGTTTTCAAACGATTTTCGGAAGCCAAACGTCCGGCGTGGCTTCCAACTGGCTGCAGGACTCTCCTGCAGCCAATCGGAAGCCACATCTTGGTTTTCGAAGAGTTCCAGAAGTTGAATGGACTCCCAGAATGCATTCTGTTCGAGAACCAAGGTATGACTGTAATGTTAATTACTTATATTCTGCCCCAGTGGACTGCAAGGCAAACGATGTCACTTTTATCGAAAGCTGAACTGCAGTGGAATGGGAACAGCGCTGCATGCAACGAATACAGAGTGGAACAGGAACTGATTCCTTCTTGCAGGGGCACATTAACTAACACAGTTCTTAGGGATTAATTTGTGCTCCATTAGGTTTGCCTTCATGGGACGCAGGTGGTGCTGTGGGTTAAACCACAGAGCCTAGGACTTGCTGACCTAAGGTCGACGGTTCGAATCCCCGTGACGGGGTGAGCTCCCGTTGCTCGGTCCCTGCTCCTGCCAACCTAGCAGTTCAAAAGCACATCAAAGTGTGAGTAGATAAATAGGTACCGCTCCAGTGGGAAGGTAAACGGTGTCTCCGTGCGCTGCTCTGGTTCGCCAGAAGCAGCATAGTCATGCTGGCCACATGACCCGGCAGCTGTACGCCGGCTCCCTCGGCCAATAAAGTGAGATGAGCGCCGCAACCCCAGAGTCGGCCATGACTGGACCTAATGGTCAGGGGTCCCTTTACCTTTACCTTTAGGTTTGCCTTCAGAAAGTAGTCGCTTCCCACATTTATTGAGCTGTGTGTGTGTGTGCGTGTGCGCGCGCACATATGAGCGCACCTGCTGTCGGAGCAAGATGCTGTGTCTGATTGTGAGATTTGGTCTGACACCTCTTGAGCTCCGTCTGAGAGATATGCGAGTCAAATATATGTCCCCTGCAGCAAGAAACATGGACGATTTGAAATTGGCAATCATTGCAAGCTCATTTTCGCGAGAGGCACCGCCGGTGTCTTCAGCGGTTCACACTAATTATGTCAGCTTGTCTTTCACCCAAACTCCAGTCACTCCTTTGTCCCTGCCCACATCTGTGGCCACCAATTAACGCTGCGCTTGAGCTTGCATGGCATAACCAGGCAAACCAACACAGCCTTAACGGCTTTTGAATACTGTTTTGACCTGCATGAATTCACTTTGTTGGACAATTACAGTCTGATATAGGCAGCAATTACAATGGTACCCCTAGTACCACAGATATCATTGAGAGCATGATGTATTAAGAACAAATAGTGTTACGAGGCAGTCAGTGCGCCCAAATACTCTCATTTAGATCATTTAGAAATGTTTAAGGAGCCATTAGCGCTGCAAACGGGTTTGTGAAGTGTGATTATATGTTCACCGCTAACTGGAAGGCTTGTCAGTTCAGTTATGCGGAAGGAGGCAATGCAACAGTCACATTTATTTTTAACACAGTGTGGGACATAAATAGCAGTCTTAAGGGGGCTTCGGCATTAAAAAAAAAAAAGAAATCCTTTACCAGGAGGATTCCATCACCATCCGGAGGTTTCTGTGAGGCAACGTTTCAGGAAAGGAATGTGGTACTGAGGCATGAAATATTTACATAAGACATTAAAGACAACAGGCTGCCTTTAGAACAGTGTCTCACACAATTTGCACCTTGTTTCTTAAACTTTATGAAGACCTGAGCCAAAATGGACAGCTCTAATTTCGCAGGTGCGCTCAGACTATGTAAAAATAGTAGCAGCAGTAATAATAATAATGCAGCCGCCCACTTTTCTTAAACGATGCAATAAAAACAAGAGACGTACAAATACAAAAGAGCAGTGCAGTATAGCTAAAAGAGACTTAAATCAGGTAAGTAGTGTACTTAAGACCACTGTTGTTGTTGTTTAGTCGTTTAGTCGTGTCCGACTCTTCGTGACCCCATGGACCAGAGCACGCCAGGCACGCCAGTCTTCCACTGCCTCCCGCAGTTTGTTCAGACTCATGTTTGTAGCTTCGAAGACACTATCCAACCATCTCGTCCTCTGTCGTCCCCTTCTCCTTGTGCCCTCCATCTTTCCCAACTTCAGGGTCTTTTCCAGGGAGTCTTCTCTTCTCATGAGGTGGCCAAAGTATTGGAGCCTCAGCTTCAGGATCTGTCCTTCCATTGAGCACTCAGGGCTGATTTCCTTCAGAATGGATAGGTTTAATCTTCTTGCAGTCCATGGGACTCTCAAGAGTCTCCTCCAGCACCACAATTCAAAAGCATCAATTCTACGGCGATCAGCCTTCTTTATGGTCAAGCTCTCACTTCCATACATCACTACTGGGAA
The DNA here is from genome assembly GCF_964270895.1 of Podarcis filfolensis. Classification (NCBI taxonomy): domain Eukaryota; kingdom Metazoa; phylum Chordata; class Lepidosauria; order Squamata; family Lacertidae; genus Podarcis; species Podarcis filfolensis. Next base: position 9,145,151 of record NC_139604.1, read on the forward strand.
AACCATAGCTTTTACTATATGGACCTTTGTTGGCAAGGTGATGTCTCTACTTTTTAAGATGCTGTCTAGGTTGGTCATTGCTTTCCTCCCAAGAAGCAGGCGTCTCTTAATTTTGTGGCTGCTGTCACCATCTGCAGTGATCATGGAGCCCAAGAAAGTAAAATCTCTCACTGCCTCCATTTCTTCCCCTTCTATTTGCCAGGAGGTGATGGGACCAGTGGCCATGATCTTCGTTTTTTTGATGTTGAGCTTCAGACCATATTTTGCGCTCTCCTCTTTCACCCTCAATAAAAGGTTCTTTAATTCCTCCTCACTTTCTGCCATCAAGGTTGTGTCATCTGCATATCTGAGGTTGTTGTTTTTTTAAAAATTCATTTTACTACATCAAACATTAAAACAAACAAAGAAAACATACATAGCACATACATACAAAAAAAGAGTACATAAAAAAAAGAAATAATAATAAAGAAAATAAAAGAAAAAACATCTCCTAACATAAGACACCAACAAATTAACTTACATTAACTAAATAACATCCAACATTAATTGACTTCCCTTCATCTCGGTTTCAGATTATATTATATGATTTTTTATCTGCAGTTTCTTTTCCTCAAAAAACTCTTTACATCACAAGTGTTACGTCACACCTACTGTGATTTTTAAATTTTTTACCTCTGTTTCCATGTATGTCATAAATTTATTCCATTCTTTATTAAACTTTATGTCTTTTTGATTTCTTATTTTCTGTGTCATTTTTGCCAGTTCTAAATAGTCAAATAGTTTGATTTGCCACTCGTTTATAGTTGGGATTTTTGATGTCTTCCAATTCTGCGCTATTAGAGTTCTGGCAGCCACTGTCGCGTACTGAAAGAGTGTTTGATCTTCCTTTTTGATTTCCTCTCCAATTATCCCCAGCAAAAAGGCTTCGGTTTTTTTTATAAAGGTATATTTGAGGATTTTTTTTAGTTCGTTGTAAATAGATTCCCAGAATTTTTTGATAGGCTCACACAACCACCACATATGATAAAAATCGCCCTCCTTGATCTTACACTTCCAACATAATTTATCACCAGTTTTATATATTTTTTCCAATTTTACGGGCGTTACGTACCACCTGTACATCATTTTATACATATTTTCCCTGAGTGTTGTACATGCCGAGAATCTCATACCTTTATTCCATAATGCCTTCCATTTGTCGAACTCTATGTTATGTCCGAAGTCCATTGCCCATCTCACCATTACCTCCTTTACTTCTTCATCCTTGGTGTCCCATTCAAGTAACAGGCTATACATTTTCGATAGGAGTTTTGTTTTACTTTCTAGTATTTCAATCTGGAATCTAGATTTTTTCTCACTTATCCCATTCTTTTTATCCTCAGTCCATATAGAATTAATTTGGTGAAATTGGATCCATCCTGTCAATTTGTTCTTTATTTCTTCATAGGGCCTTATCCTCCAACCGATCTCTGTTTTTACTAGCAAGTCTTCATAGGTCCATCTTTCTCCTTCAATGTTTGTTTTTTTTATTGTCAGGATATCAATTGGCGATAGCCACCAAGGGGTCTTCTGTTCCAATAATTTTTTGTTTCTTACCCACACTTCCAGCAGTGGTCCTCTAAAAATGTGGTTAGAAAATCCTTTATGAACCTTTCCCTTGTTACGCCATAGGTAAGAGTGCCAACCAAATCTTATATTAAATCCTTCTAGATCTAACAAGTCTTTATTTTTAATAACAATCCAATCTTTGACCCACAAAGACACGAGGCTTCATAATACAACTTTAAATTCGGAACTGCGAATCCTCTCCTATCTCTTTGATCTGTAAGTAATTTAAATCTAATTCTGGGCCTTTTCCCTTGCCAGATAAATTTAGAAAGTATTTTCTGCCAATCTTTGAATACTGAGGTTCCCCTGATTATCGGTATATTTTGGAATAGGAACAACAGTTTCGGTAGTAAACTCATTTTAATCGCTGCCATTCTGCCCGACCAAGAAAGTTTTATTCTGTTCCAAGTATCTAAGTCCTTCCTTATTTCTTTCCATGTGGTTATGTAATTATCTTCCATCAAATTTATATTCTTCATCGTTAACCAGATTCCAAGGTATTTTACTTTTTTTGTTACTTTAATACCAGTTTGAGATTCAAGATGGTTTTTTACCTCCTCTTTCACATTTTTAGTCATCATTTTAGTTTTTGTTCTATTTAATTTAAAACCAGATAATTTTCCAAATTCTTCTAACAGATCTAACACCTTACTAACACTCTCTTTTGGATCCTCCAAAGACAACATAAGATCCTCAGCATATGCTTTCAATTTGTATTCTTTCACTCCAATATTTATTCCGCGTATCTCTGAAGTTTCCCTTATCTTATTTGTAATTATCTCTAACATCATAATAAACAGAAGAGGTGACAGAGGGCACCCCTGCCTTGTACCCTTCGAAATTTCAAAGGGTTCTGTTAAGTTATTATTAATAATTAATTTAGCACTTTGTTGTGAGTAAATTGCTTTTATTCCTTCAAGGAATGTGCCCTCTATCCCTGTCTTTTCCAAACATTTTATAAGAAAACGCCAGGATACATTGTCAAAAGCCTTTTCGGCGTCAATGAACATTAAGACTGCCAGGCTGTGTTGTTTTTTTCCAGCTGGAACGTGCCGGAACTCAGTTCTAGCACCTCTCAAGTTGGGCACCATTTTGCCCAAAAAAGCTCAACAATATCTGTGTCCGGATATCTACTTTTGGAAATATGGCAAAGCCACTTCCAAGCTAGGGAGGAGGTGGGGTTGTGGGCTTCATGCCCCTCCCCACACTCACAGGGGCTGGCTTTCAGCCCCCGCGATACCAGGGGAATCCTCGGACGTGTCATCCCCCCGGCCAGCCAATCGGCTGGCCCGGGAGGCATGGCCCGCCCTATTTAGGGCTGGCGCGGCCGAGGATCTCCCTCTTTCCCACGCCTCAGTTGATCAGGTTTTCCCTCCCCTCCCACCCGTTAGGCTAGGCTCTCTGACGTTGCTATGGACTTCAGTTGGTCGCCGTTGAGGGGCCTGGTAGGAATTTTTCCAATTGGCAGATTGGCACCAGCCACTTGGTTTTCGCCTACCTCGTAGCAAACCGTCACAACTCCCGGTATGGGTGGTTAGGCATTGGTAGGGGTATTGTTATGCAGATAAAGGGGGGAAGAAAGCGCCATCACCTCCCCCCAAAACAAAGGGTAGTCCGGTAAAGGATTCCGAGGGGGGGGTGGCCTTGTCCTAAGCCTATGGAGGTGTGGGCCCACGGCATGCCCCCAAGCGGTGACCCCGGGGGAGCTCCTAGTTGATGTGCATCAGCGGGACTCCCCCTACTGGCAGTTAACCCTTACCAGTCTTCAAGCAAGCGGGCTGAAGCCGGTTAGTTGATAGGACCAATGCCTAAGCCAATACCGCTCAATTCCTGTAATCAATAAAGTTGTGGCCTAATTTGACCCATTAACTCGAATTCTTGTGTCTCGTGTCTTTATTTCTGTGGGGGAGGCGGGAACTCGCCATGCAACTCTATTATAAGAGAACAAGGGAAGCGTCCTTAGTGAGTTCTAGCACCTCTGTTTCTAGAAAAATAGCACTTCTCTCAGTGATGCCAGATCTGATTAGTTGTGCAGCATCATGACACCATCACTTTCCCAGCATGGCTTCCGACTGGGATGTACAGCAACTTTGTATGGAGTATGCCTAGAGTTCTTGCTGAATAAGAAATCGAAGATTAGGAGACCTTAATCCTTAGAAATTAAGAGCAGGGCTTCCTTTTCAGGTGGAGAGCAGAGGTGTTTATGTGGACCCGAATCTAACACACCACAATACTTCTGCTGCTGATCTGTTTTTTAAAATAAATAAGCAAACAACTGCTCACATCTTCCTGGCATTCTGAGAGTGCAGAACAGTTTGTGGGAGAGCATTTGAAAATTCTGTCACCCACCGCTTCTGTGACACCTTTAAATCTTAAATTGCAAGTGGGACACCTGAAGCCCCAAGCTCATTTTATGTCACCCTGGTGCAGCCTGAAGCTGCCCAATTCTTCCATCTCATCAGAATTTATTTCCTTTTAATCGCTTCCTCCCAACTTTTGCTGGGTTTTAGAAACACTCTTCCTCTCCTGTGGAGTTTCTGAGTAATATCAACAATTAATTGGGAGGGGTAGTATTTTATGTAAAATGATGACGACGATGACGATGATGATGATATAAAAAGAAGAGGAGGAAGAGGAAGAGGAAGAGGAAGAGGAAGAGGAAGAGGAAGAGGAAGAGGAACGCTTCAGGTTATAGACGCTTCAGGTTACAGACTCCGCTAACCCAGAAATAGTGCTTCAAGTTAAGAACTTTGCTTCAGGATGAGAACAGAAATCGTGCTCCGGCGGCGCGGCGGCAGCAGGAGGCCCCATTAGCTAAAGTGGTGCTTCAGGTTAAGAACAGTTTCAGGTTAAGTACGGACCTCTGGAACGAATTAAGTACTTAACCTGAGGTACCACCGTATAGCACACTGAAGTCAGAAAGGAGTCGCTTTCACTTATTTTCCAGAAGCTATGCTCCTTTATACACTTGAGAATAACCTGTGCGAAGTCTGTGGAGCTTCTTTCTGAGCAGAATACGAATTGTAACCTGAGGCAGCCACGGTGAAACTTGAAGCAGGTGGTCTTTACCCAAGGTGAACTAATCCGGAATACGGTTACTTCAGCTTTGTCTCTACCCACCCACCACTGGCAGATCACCCCTGAGGAAATGTGGCCCTTGAGGGGAAAAGGTTGACCACCCTGCCTTACGCTTTCATAATGGAGTATACATCAAAAGTTGCTATATGTGGTAGTCATAGAATCATAGAATCTTAGAGCTAGGGGGGACCCCTGGGTCATCGAGTCCAACCCCTGCAATGCAGGAATCTCAGCCGAAGCATCCATTGAGGTGAAGGACATGAGGCAGGAGTCGGTAATGCCGGTGAGCTGTGCAGAGGTAAGCTGCAAGCAAGCTGCCGGCCAGCTTTGTGGAGGCTCCTTTTATTGACACAATATGCAAACCCAGCCAGATACATTTTGGGCTGTGACCTTTACACATCTTCTAGTCCCGAGATTGTGGGGTGGTACAAAGCTATTTTGGCACCTGTTTCCACCACATCATTTCCCCCTTGCACAGTGTATGACAAAGGAGACAAAGGTCTCAGAGACAAAGGTCACAGACAGGACACTGCAGACTACTGAGACTGCAAAAGGTTAGACAGAGGGCAAGATGTTCAGACAGCTGTGGCTTTATCTGTGAGGAGGAGTGTGCCCCGTACCCCAAGGTCACGAGTGCAGGCAGCTGAGGCTGAACACGGGTGGGGAGTGTGCTCCTCACCCAGCGATCATCCCTACATCCATGACAGACGGCCCTCCAACCTCTGCTTCAAAACCTCCATGGAAGGCTGAAGTTGTCACACTCTTTTTTAGTTAGAACAAATGTGATCTATGGCTTTGGACTCAACCAGCTTTTAAATCAATGTGATGTCAGGGGAGGGCATATTTCTGTATGCATTTCATTCAGAGAAGCAGTTTCAGCAGGGCTCTGCAAAGAACAGTCTGCCGGTTCACCTCACCCGTGAATGTCTACCAGATTTCCTTGGAGGAACTACGAGGTCCCTGACCTAGGAACTCTCCTGAGCCCTGTTCGTTCTGCGTCACAATTTTGCAAGTCTGTCTGGCGGCATGAATGCAAAGCTGTGCTAACTTTGTGTAGATGGGTGTCCTTTGCGAGCCTGTGACCCTGTGGTTATGCAGCATGCCAATGGATTTTTTTTCATTATTATTAAGTTAACGCTGGCTGTGAGGCTGTTTTATAATATAATCAAAATGCCCCCGAAAAGACCCTCCGTGGGGCTCTTAAGAGAAGTGAAAATATTTAACTGCCTTCAAGTTTGTCAAATATATAAACTTTGCCTAGAGACAAATCAGTTAAATGTGCACTGAAGGAACGTAAGGCTTGGTTATGTGCTCAGAGAAGCAATGCACAGGAAGGATATGAATATTTCTCCTTGTCCTTGGATAGCCTGTGCAGTAGAGTCTATTTTTGCATACATAATGCATGGAGCTCGTAACATTTGCATCCAGAATTTAAATTCTCTAAAGCCTGCCAGTGTTTGAATTCACAGATCTGAAGGAAGTCCTTTTATGTCTCAGTGGCCCAGGGCAAACCATGGTTTCCTGTTACATAAACAAGCCTCTCCCAATCTTGGGCTGGCATTCTTCTCTCCTCTCTTCCACCAGAGGAGGAGATCGGTAACTTCTGGTTCTGGACAAGATAAAGTTCCCTGTGATATCCAAACTCAAGGAACTTTGGTTGGTGGCTTTGTGATGGTGGCAGTGACTCGGGATGACAACGTGAATAAAATATTGGGGGGGGGCAGGTAAGCCCTACTCCACGTAATCACATGGCACACCATTTGAATGGCAATGCCCATCAACTTTGGGGGGGGCTGGTCCCCTCAAATATTTTAATGAGGGGCTGATGACCCCTCAGTCCCTAGGAATTGGCTCTTATGCAGTGAGCAGAGGAGAAATGACCACTGGGAGGAGCACAGAAGGAAGAAACCCCATGGGGGGGTGCATGCATCAGCACATACAGATGCTATCATTTGCCCCAGCTGCAACAAAACATATCCCTTCCATATCGGTCTCTACAGCCACAGAAGACACTGTAACTCTCCAACGGTTTGACGTTACCCTTCCATTGTCTCCAGAGACAGATGGATGTCAACCAACCAGGAGGTGCCGATGGGACATGGGGCAGGGATATACTGTATTTTTCGCTCCATAAGATGCACCCGACCATAAGACGCACCTAGTTTCTAGAGGAGGAAAACAAGAAGAAAAAAAATTCTGAACAAAACAGTGGATGTATGATTTTTGTGGTTCATGCTGTGGCCACAGACATGTGATCTGATGGTGAATTTGGGGTGGCCCAATGTAAAAATCCTGAAGATCCATGGGCTTTTACCTCCCCCCTCCCAGGCAGCCTCCGCTAGCGTCCATTATCTCTTTTCCAATTCCACCGATCAGCTGTTTCCTTTCAACACTCCCTTCCCTCTTGTTTGCCTTAGTGTCCTTTCCTTAGCTGGAGCAATTTTTTGCTCCTCCTTTTCTTCTAATTTCTCTCCTTATTGCTTTAGTCTTCCTGTTTTCCCAGTTTGCAAGTTTGCTGTCTTTACCTCCCCCCCTCCCAGGCAGCCTCCTTTATCTCTAGCGTCCCTTATCTCTCTCCCCAATCGGCAAATGATCAGCAGCTTTGTTTCAACACCCACTTCCCTCTTTTTTTTAAAAAAAAAAAAAAAGTATGATCTGCTTTTTGCCCCAGGGCAATTTGGCTCCAGGGACCATGCATTCGCTCCATAAGACGCACAGACATTTCCCCTTACTTTTTAGGGAGAAAAAGTGCGTCTTATGGAGCGAAAAATACGGTATTTGGGACTGGGGAGAGTTCCACTAGGACAGGTGGGACCTCTTCCTGATGAAATGTCCTCCTCTGATGTTCAGCTACTTGATGATGGATTTAACAGGTCACACCCAGCAGCTCCTCAAGCAGGTCTTGTGATGGTAGCTCGTCAATCCATTTGTCTAACTGTTCAGAAACGATGGGCAAATTGTGCCTGGGAATTCTTTGCATACCTGCTGCCCACATCCCATTTCTTGGCACATACTCCGTGAATCAGAAAGTAGGGAATGGGTACCGTAGAGAAAGGGAAGAATTAGGTATGTGCAAGCAAAACAAAACAAAATACAAGTCTCTAAGTTGGCGGTTCCAAAAGCCTAATAAACGTTCAGAAAAGTCCAGGTAAATGAGTAAATCTCTCTGCTACCTATCTGCTTGCCCACCCTCCACCTCCAATCATTTGGGAACAAAAAAAGCCATTTTTGCCTCACCCTGGAATTCCTACCTCTGGAAGAACAGAGGTGGGAACTTTTTAATGAATGATGAGTCAGTCCAGTTGCTAAACTCTCCCCTCCCCTGCCTGTCTCTAAGATTTTGATTTAGAAGCTTGTTTAGACGGTAACGAAGGATATGAAAATCAGCTGTTTGCTTATGCTCTTTGACAGTGAGAACATAGACAATTTTTCCCCCTACTATGCATGAATATGTAAAATCTTTTTCTTTTGTAGAGGATTTGTTAACCAAAGACTGTCTGTCATCCAGAGATAAGTGTGTAGCAAAATAAATCAAAGTCTTGTGCGCCCTCCTCCTCTCCCCTCAATATGATGATTTCCTCTAAGGGAAAAGGTTTGTGTTGGCCTAGATCCCTTGCTCAGTCCAGAAGCTCCCTGGGTGGCCTTGAATTTGTATCAATCAGCCTAACCAAAGATTAGGAGCTCCTCCAGACCACCTGTTTACTCAGCATTTATTCTGATTCGCTTGCACAAAGTGTATGCGGTGGTTAGACCATGTCCAGTCTTTACTGAGCATTCGTTAGGATTTGTTGGTATAGAGGTTCTACAGCAATATACTGGAACGAGTTATATACCATAAATCCCTCACTTGTGTTTACATGTCTTCCAACAGGAAGTCCATCCCATCATTTTCAGTGACTTCTCTTCTCACTTCCCAAACTGCTGCTCTCTTTTAAGTGGACCTTTTGTGCCAGAACTACAGAGCACTTTGGCCCGTGTTAATTGTGCAAACCTAAAATTCCAGTCTGCGGTTCAATCCATCCTGCAAAATATTGATAATCTGAAGGAAGCCTAGGAGAGGGATAAAATGAGTTGAGCTCATGCATGCTGCCTTGAGCTCCTTGAAGGAAGCATGTGGAGGATACAGGATATTGCATCCCTATGTGCTTTATTATATTATACACACACACAGAGACACACACACAGACACACACACACACACACACAGTCGTACCTCGGGTTATATACACTTCAGGTTACAGACGCTTCAGGTTACAGACTCCGCTAACCCAAAAATATTACCTCGGGTTAAGAACTTTGCTTCAGGATGAGAACAGAAATTGTGCAGCAGCGGCGCAGCGGCAGCAGGAGGCCCCATTAGCTGAAGTGGTGCTTCAGGTTAAGAACAGTTTCAGGTTAAGAACGGACCTCCGGAACGAATTAAGTACTTAAGCCGAGGTACCACTGTGTGTGCGTGTGTATTTGTATCATTAAAATTCTCAATAAAAGACAGCTAAAACAGCTATTTAAAAGCATTCAAAACCTAATTGAACCATCAATACGCTAATACTTTAAAATACAAGTAACTTCCACATGTTTGGATAGGCTTGCTTAACACACATGTACAGTGATGGTGCCTAAATGTCAGAGTAGGCAAAGGGGTGGTTGCCCCAGGAGCAAATTTGTTAGCGGTGAAACATTTCAACACCTGTTGCTGTCTCAATACCGTTGTGTGCTTCCATCGCTGGGCTCCATTGAAAACAGCTTCTCCATGTGAACCAGGAAGTGACCTCTCCAGACAGTGGAACAACTCTCCTGTTCTTATCTCTGTGGCTGCGATCTCCCTCCCACCCACTACATATCAGTGGCAGCTTCAGATGGTCTTGATGAGGGACTTCGTCAACAACCAACAGCTGGAGATCAACAGGACATTCAGAGAAGAACTATACGGCAGGCAGAGACTGGTGTTTGCTGGATTGTACTTGGCTGGCCAGCCTCACAAGGATATCCAAAGCAGCAGTGATGAGTGACAGCTCATATTCTCTTCCAGAGCATTTACTGCAAGAGGACAAGCTCATGTGAAGAATGAGGAAGCTCCAAGGGCATTGCCATGTGACATCAACATGGTAATGCTTGGAATTGTTTACAGTTCCATTTGACAGAAGATGTACATCCCTCTTTTGTTGTTGTTGTTTAGTCATTTAGTCGTGTCCGACTCTTCGTGACCCCATGGACCAGAGCACGCCAGGCACTCCTGTCTTCCACTGCCTCCCGCAGTTTGGTCAAACTCATGCTGGTAGCTTCAAGAACACTATCCAACCATCTCGTCCTCTGTCGTCCCCTTCTCCTTGTGCCCTCCACCTTTCCCAACATCAGGGTCTTTTCCAGGGAGTCTTCTCTTCTCATAAGGTGGCCAAAGTATTGGAGCCTCAGCTTCAGGATCTGTCCTTCCAGTGAGCACTCAGGGCTGATTTCCTTCAGAATGGATCGGTTTGTTTGTATGCATGAGTTGTTGTGGACTATGTTGTAAATAAATTATTAATAATTAAAAGCAAAACAAAAAACAAAACAAAACAAACTCATACTGAACAGTATCTCATGACATTAACCTGTCCCAAATTCTTACTTTAGTCAGGATAGGCCTATATAATATACCTCCTAACAGCATATCTTCTTGTATTCTGGCTCTTTAACCTTTTACATATTTGGAAAGTTAAAAATACAGTGGACACAAAAAAAATCACCACAGAACAATATGACACTAAGCAGAAGAGAAAACTCGATAGATGATGATAGATAGATAGATAGATAGATAGATAGATATAGATAGATAGATATAGATGATAGATAGATAGATAGATAGATGATAGATAGATAGATAGATGATAGATAGATGATAGATAGATAGATAGATAGATAGATAGATAGATAGATGATAGATAGATAGATATAGATAGATAGATACATAGATATGGTACACATGTGGGAAATTTATTGATTAATTAAGAAATGTATATTCTTTAGTGAAAGGCGAAAGATTTATATGATCTGAAGAGAAACCAGAGTATTCCCAACTAAAGAATAATGGCAAGAAAAATTGATGGACTATGCAGAACTGGCAAAATTGACATATAAGCTATGGGACAAGGATAACTGTGACTTTAAGGATGAATGGGAACCTTTCACAAAGTATCTGAAGACGCAAGAAAGCGAACTGGACTTCTTGGCAGGTTTTGAATAAACATTCACAATTTTTTTACTGATAATAATCAGCTAAACAGTTTGAGGATCTATACAATTTTGTAACATGCAGAAAATAGCATTATTGGAGAAACCGAAGACTGGAACTGAGGGAAGTCGGGGGGTGGGGTGGGGGGATGGGTTCTGTGGGGGGAGGGGGAGGGAGGAAAAATTGGGGGAAAATAAGGATATGCTTTTGGATAATATGTTTTGTTATAACTTTGAATTAATTTTTTTTTAAAAAAGAAGAAATGTATATTCTACCCTATCACCGAAAGGGCACGTAACAATAACGCAACACAAAAAGCTTAAAGCAATTATTTCAGTGCAACTCAACTCAGTGTCAAATAGCTGGAGGAGAAGTTTGACTGGGTATTATACAGCTGAATCAGAAATATATATATATATATATATATATATATATATATATATATATATATATGCATCTGAAGTGATATGGAAGTGAGAGCTGGACCATAAAGAAGGCTGATCGCCGAAGAATTGATGCTTTTGAATTATGGTGCTGGAGGAGACTTTGAGAGTCACATGGACTGCAAGAAGATCAAACCTCTCCATTCTTAAGGAAATCAGCCCTGAGTGCTCACTGGAAGGACAGATCGTGAAGCTGAGGCTCCAATACTTTGGCCACCTCATGAGAAGAGAAGACTCCCTGGAAAAGACCCTGATGTTGGGAAAGATGGAGGGCACAAGGAGAAGGTGACGACAGAGGATGAGATGGCTGGATGGTGTTCTTGAAGCTACCAACATGAGTTTGATCAAACTGCGGGAGGCAGTGGAGGACAGAAGTGCCTGGCGTGCTCTGGTCCATGGGGTCACGAAGAGTCGGACACGACTAAACGACTAAACAACAACAACAAAAATGCATCTGAATTTGATTTTGGAATGCCTTCACCGAGGTTTATTGGCCTTATAAGGAAGGAGGATATGGGGGGGAGGAATAAGATAAAATGCCCCCTGCTGCCGCCACCACCACTGCCTTTAGAATACCAGAAAAGCAGCTAAGGTTGACATTTTGTATTCTGAGTTATTTGTCTCTCTGGTTTCCGAAAAAGCAAAACACTTCAGGGGCTAGAGAGAACAATGAAAACAATCCTTTCATAATGTATTCCTGTTTTCAAAGCAAGAATACATCTAAAATCTGCATAACATGGAATACTTTGTGGTGGGCATGCTGGCAGAGTTCAAACATACTCTAGAAACGGTTTAAAAAGTAATTTGCAGATTGGGATGGGTGAATTGGTGGGTTTTGGTTACTCTCAGTTTCTTATTTTTCCAATTCAGTTCTCCGTGTTTCCAGACAAGTTTGTGATTTATCTCTCTCTCTAAGTCATACTGAATCTTCATGATTCATCATTTTGGTGCATTTCCCCCCTGAAATACTTGTGTTGTATGCAATTTTGCCTAACACAAACATTTTTTTGCCTCTCAATTTCCCCTAAAATGTGTATTTTTGGATATTATTTTCACTGATATGTATTTCTGAATATTATTTTCTCTAATATATATGTTTCAGTGCACGCCCCAGTACCTGCAATTTTGTACACGTTATTTGACTGCAGAAATTGCATTGCAAAATTCAGAGAACTGCAAATTTCAAAAAGACAGATACGTTTTGGTCCTCATATTATTTCGGATGGTGAGAATTTGGTAGGTTTGCCTTTAACTGTGAACTGAATCAAGTTTCTCCTCCTCCTCTATGTGCAGGAGGACATTGAGGTCCATAGCGCATGAACAGCTGTTCACAGTGGTGGAAACATTGTCTAATGCAAAGAGAAATAGCTTATATATATTCACATTTCATTATTTCTCCCCGCTCCCCGATCAGCTTTCCTTCCCAATCATCTTATGACCTTAAAATAGTAATTACTGGGAATATAAAATTGTTCTGCTGTAATTTATAATTAAGTGAAGGATTTAGGAAAAATGATTTTAAATTAAGATGAGTATGAAAACCTAATCTAAGATAAGTTAATATCTATTTCTTCGGTGCTGAGGACTCTTTCATCTTGAGCTTGAGCAAATGCATTTCATGCTGGATAAGGAATGGACAAGGCTGATAGCCCAAGACGTCTCAGAGGGAGAGACTTAGTCACGAGAGGTACCAGAATGCCAAGAGTGAACTATGTGATTTCATATACCTCCTTCGTTATACTGGGGCTGTTTACATGATTGCACCAAGATATATAAAATCAGCTTGTCCCTAACTAAATATAAAACTTATCTGGACCGAATTAGGTGGTGTTTTAAAGAAATTCTTCCATAATGAGAAATTAATTAACTGACTCACTGCAGCCTTCGTGGAGTAGAGGTTAGAGAAGGTTGGGGCAATCTGCCCCCCCCCCAATACACATACCCTAACCTATTATTATTATTAATTATTATTATTATTATTATTATTATTATTATTATTTATGATTTTCAGTTTTATACATTTCAATAGCTGTACAATCATTCTAACATTTCAAAACTCATCTTCCTTCCCCCTCTTTCTGGGGTTCCTTAAATTTATTTTTCATATTTTCTGCATAGTCCAAATGAACTTAGTTTACTCATTTATTCATCTACTTTAAATACTCTTTTTTTTAAAAAAAAACTGCAGGTTATTACAACAATCCTGCCAATGTTCTTATCTGTTTACAGTTTGTTTGTTAATATTCAATAAACCATTCCCATTCTTTTATAAAAAGTTTGTTTTCTTGATTTCTTATTTTTCCGGTAAGTTTTGCTATTTCTGCATATTACGTAAGTTTTTGTATCCATTCTTCTGTTGTCGGGACTTCTTCTTTTTTCCATTTTTGGGCAAGTAACATTCTTGCCGCTGTAGTCGCATACATGAATAAATTTCTATACAGTCTGGGTAGTTCTGTCCCTATAATTCCCAAAAGGAAAGCTTTTTGGCCCCAAGGTGGCGCCTTTCTCGCTTATGCTCTCTGTCACACTCTGCATTACTAGCCAAGTAATGGTTAAATTCTTGGGTGGGAAAGGGGGTCTAGAAGAAATAAGAAGTCTACGTAAATTCATCGAATTCTAATGGCAGTGCAAAATGCCCCTATCATGCTACTAAATGTGAAAATAATGCCACTCTTCCAGGGCAATATGTTTCAGCGCTTCTGAAGGGATTCATTTAGTCATATTAGGCTGAAAATGTGTTTTTGGTTTGGTTTGCGTGTATGTGCGCTCTCTCGCTCTCTCAGCTGATATAGGGCCCAGAACAGATGCAGTTATATGTTTATCGGTTTTCATTATCCTATTTGGGAATTCAAATGACATATTTGCATTCCATCTGCGGAGAAACACAGCACGCATCTTAAACTCCTCCAGCCACGGAGGGCTCCCCGTGTTCTCAGGTGATGTGGAGAGAACCTTCTTGTAGGTTTCTGCCGAAACCACTGTGGACTGTGCTGGGTTGATCTCATTTGATCTATGTGCTTGCTGACTGGCTTCCTCAGAGCTATTTTGACAGTTCATGTGGAATGGGAAAACATGCTGACAGAATAAGCCCCCTTCCCCCCCGCTTTAAACCTTAGTTTCCCATCAGGCCGAGGAACTGACAAACGAGTCCTTCGTTCTTGGTGATGAGGATACCACAAAAACTGTCAAGTGATGTACATTTGCCCCCACAAGCCGTGAGGGCAGGATGTGGGGAGGGGGAGGGAGGGGAGGGAGGGAGAGGGAAAGAGAAAGAAAATCTGTTCGAAATTATAGTACTTTCTGCTTTCATTCACATCTCAGCCCCCATATGTCATTCGTCACCTCCGTAAAGAGCCAGAAACAATGTTATTATCCTTAAATGTCTCCGATGGCATTTACATACATGAGAAGGTCATTAGGGGGCAGTTTGCACCCGTGGCTCAGGCATTTCCCTACCCCACACCCCACCCCACACACACTATAGGAAGGGATGATTCCATGGGGTGTTGCCTGCTCAGTGGCATCCTACAAAATAACCGAACAATAACCAAAAATGCCTCTCTCAGGAAATGTACCATTTCATTGCAACAATAATGGCTTCATAGTTGATGCTGTCATTTTGTGCTGATAAAGCTATAGCTCTGCCTTGGGCGGCGGGGGGGAGGAAAGTAAGTAAGTGATACAAATAAAAAAGAGAGATGTATGAAGATTTAGAGCTCACCAACTGCATTGCATGCAGTCAAGTGTTAAGTTTCCACTGACCTTTTTCTGCTGGAAATCAGGGAGGTGAAAGTGCTGCCCTCCTTAAAGGGATCTCCATCTCCTCCCCCCCTAGGGAGACAATTCTGAGCAGAAAAACATCAGCACCCTTTCCCTTCCTTTCCTCTCTCAGACAAACTGATGCTTCACTCAGGATTCGAGCCTTGGTGGCTGGTGGCTGATCATTTAATTTTAAGAGTTTGGGTGTAATCTTTGACACCTCCCTTTCCATGGAGGCACATATTGCAGCTATAACAAAGGCGGCATTTTTTCATCTCCGCCAAGCTAAGCAGTTGGCTCCTTACCTCTCTCGCCCTGACCTAGCCACTGTGATCCATGCGACGGTCACCTCCAGACTGGATTATTGTAACTCACTCTATGTGGGGCTGCCCTTGAGACTGACCCAGAAACTCCAACGGGTGCAGAATGCCGTGGCGAGACTCCTTACGGGGTCCTCGCTGCGAGATCACATTCACCCAATGCTATACCAGCTGCACTCGCTCCCGGTGGAGTACAGGACCAGGTTTAAGGTGCTGGTTTTAACCTTTAATGCCCTATACGGCCTAGGATCCTCGTACCTACGGGACCGCCTCTCCTGGCATGTCCCACAGAGGAACTTACGGTCTTCAAACAAAAACATCCTGAAGGTCCCAGGCCACAGAGAGGTTAGGCTGGCCTCAACTAGAGCCAGGGCTTTTTCGGCTGTGGCCCCAATCTGGTGGAACGCTCTGCCAGAAGAGACCAGGGCCCTGCGGGACTTGACATCTTTCCGCAGGGCCTGCAAGACAGAGCTGTTCCACCAGGCCTTTGGCCAGGGCACAGCCTGACTCCCTCCTTTCATAGAACTCTAGCCCAATGGTTGCCATCAATTTGATTTGAATTAATTTTAGAATGAAATGATTTTAGAATGTTGTGTTATTTTATTGTCGTTAGCCGCCCTGAGCCCGGCTTCTGCTGGGGAGGGCGGGATATAAATTATTATTATTATTATTATTATTATTATTATTATTATTATTATTATTATTAAAGTGGTGAAAGCAAACACACACTAGTTTCACCCCCATTTCGCAGAATAGTATTCCATTTGTAACCAGTCTGAAGTGGACAGGATACCTCTAGACTGTCAGTATTTTCCAGCTGGGTTCATACTGTGAAACTTAGGTTTATGCACAGCACACAGCGCACCTGCTTTAAAGAAGAAATGCGCTTCTTTCAGTTAGGAAAGTGATGCAGAAATGCAATGAAAATGAATGAATGATTAACAGGAAGACGTAGAAGCTGCATGCAAGCAAATGAAGGTGCATGCAAGCAAATGAAGGTGAAAATACTCATTGTCATATACCCACCCACCCCCGTAAACAAATCAGAATGAATTCTCAATAAGGATTAGACAAGCAAATTGAGATGAATGTTCAATAAACAGGTCATCTGGAGAAGCCATTTGTTACCAGTTTTGTAACATAATTTGCAGTTCTGGGACTAGGAGCAAGATGGCAGCATTCAGAGATATGGGCGTTGAAGATATTGAATCTATTTGGGAAGGTTTAGTGCCAACAAAGGTCCATATAGTTAAAGCTATGGTTTTCCCAGTAGTGATGTATGGAAGTGAAAGCTGGACCATCAAGAAGGCTGATCGCCGAAGAATTGATGCTTTTGAATTCTGGTGCTGGAGGAGACTCTTGAGAGCCCCATGGACTGCAAGAAGATCAAACCGATCCATTCTTAGGGAAATCAGCCCTGAGTGCTCACTGGAAGGGCAGATCGTGAAGCTGAGGCTCCAAGACTTTGACCACCTCATGAGAAGAGAAGACTCCCTGGAAAAGACCCTGATGTTGGGAAAGATGGAGGGCACAAGGAGAAGGGGACGACAGAGGACAAGATGGTTGGATAGTGTTCTCGAAGCTATAAACATGAGTCTGACCAAACTGCGGGAGGCAGCGGAAGACAGGAGTGCCTGGCGTGCTCTGGTGCATGGGGTCACGAAGAGTCAGACACGACTAAATGACTAAACAACAACAAGTGGTACATGGCTGAAAAAGCCATGAAGAAGGACAAAATACCAGCACACCAGAACCTAAAATAATAAGATCAATACATCAGAACTAGGCAGATTCTCTTCCTGTCTTTCCTCAACTCCAGTCTTCTTAAATGAGAAACCTGGGGAGGACATAACCTACCTGGAGAATAAGATGATGCCACAAGTTTTTCTTTTTTCTTTTTGGAAAAAATAAATCTAGAAGAGACTTAACTTCTGCCACACTCTTCTTTGGGGATTTCTTACGTCTGCTTTGGTCTTTCAGAACTGCGGTCTCTGCGGGCGCTTCTGACTCATGCATGTCCGAACACGCCTGTGTTCTGCTCAGCTGTGTGGAGTGCGGATAACTGTTCGAGGCTGACTGTTCTCTGTCTAAAGTGAAGGCAGGAGAGAGAGAGGTATCTGTGTTGCTAATGCAAAAACAATGAAGGGGTTTATTTTAGGTGTTCTTAATCTGAAGGCACATAACTGTGAGTGTTACATGAATGAGGAGTTGAAGTAAAAGCTATGGTTTTTCCCAGTAGTGATGTATGGAAGTGAGAGCTGGACCATAAAGAAGGCTGATCGCCAAAGAATTGATGCTTTTGAATTATGGTGCTGGAGGAGACTCTTGAGAGTCCCATGGACTGCAAGAAGATCAAACCTATCCATTCTTAAGTTTAAGGAAATCAGCCCTGAGTGCTCACTGGAAAGACAGATCCTGAAGCTGAGACTTTTGGTCACCTCATGAGAAGAGAAGACTCCCTGGAAAATACCCTGATGTTGGGAAAGATGGAGGGCACAAGGAGAAGGGGACGACAGAGGATGAGATGGTTGGACAGTGTTCTCGAAGCTACCAGCATGAGTTTGACCAAACTGCAGGAGGCAGTGGAAGACAGAAGTGCCTGGCGTGCTCTGGTCCATGGGGTCACGAAGAGTCGGACACGACTAAATGACTAAACAACAACAAGCCTCTTTCACAGCCCCTTCTCCTGCACTTGGCTGCAACTGAGAGGAACTTTATAATTAACCTCAGCAGATCAGCATCACAGTCTGGGATTCCTTTATGTCCTGAGCATGTTTGTCTTTGAATTATATGCTTCTTGTGGAAATAGTGGTCTTCTTATTTCTAAATTTTTATTTCAAAACCAAAAAATAAATACATACAAACATCAAATTCAAAATCCATTTTCATTTTCTAACATAAGCCTATTACACAGATTACCTAAATTAAAATATATCTAATAGCTCTAGGCTTCCCTTTGCTATATGTAAATACAACGCAATTAACAAATTATATTATAAATGATATTATAGGTTCCCATATACGCCCCGCTCCCCTTCAGCCATGTGTGATCTCAATATTTTACTTCTTCCATCTTGTTGTGTTGTTATAATTTAATAATTATTCAGTTGATTCTGTTATTATTTTCTTGCTTACCCCTGCTCATTTTACACATTCTTTATTAATATTTCAATTCCAGAACCATATTTTTTCATGTATTCCTTCACTCCATCCCACTCTCTAATTGTTCTCTGATTTGAGTGGCCTCTAATAATTGCTGTCCATTTTGCCATTTCTACAAACTCACAGAGTTTGTTTTGAAACAGTGGGCATCTTTTGTTGGATTCAGAGCTGATCTTCAAAGCCAGTGTGGTGTAGTGGTTAAGAGCGGAAGTCTCGTAATCTGGGGAATCTGGGTTCGCGTCTCCGCTCCTCCACATGCAGCTGCTGGGTGACCTTGGGCCAGTCACACTTCTCTGAAGTCTCTCAGCCCCACTCACCTCACAGACCGTTTGTTGTGGGGGAGGAAGGGAAAGGAGAATGTTAGCCGCTTTGAGACTCCTTCGGGTAGTGATAAAGCCGGATATCAAATCCAAACTCTTCTTTTTCTTCTTCTTCTTCTTCAGTTACAGTGCGACAAGTCTTTCCGATGCAAACCTTAGAATCTCCCGAAAAGCATTTTTCCCACCCTCAGGACTGTAGTTTTAGAAATCGAATGTGGAAAGGAACAGACAAGCTCCTGACAGGGCAGCCATGGGGGAGACAGAAAGTGGATCAGTTTGCAATTAAAGTCAGACTTACCTAATTTACACTTTGCAAAACAATACCTGGACTGAAACACTGCCATCCTTCATTATCCACATTTTGCAATCTGGTTCTCCAGGCAAGAAATGTGTACAACAATGCAGATATTAGGGTAAAGTCTGCATATGAATTTTGTGTGTGTGTGTGTGTGTGTGTGTGTGTGAAAATAACATACAAAATGCATCATATTAGGGAAACGCAGCTTTGCAAAAATGTGTATATTGGGCAAAAATATACAAAAAGGCTGCATATTAGGAGAAATGTACACTATAATGCAGATGAATTTTAATGATGACCTTTGGGGGGTGGGGAGAAAATTGCAAACTGAAATGAAAATGCAACTTAAGGCTGGGAAAACGAGAAACCAAAATTGACATATTGGCCCATCGCTGTTTCAGGGCATTGTACCTGTCCTTGCCTGTACCTGTCCTTGCCTGGTTTCCTGCCTCGTGTCCTGCCTTGGCCCTTTCGAACTGACTCCTAGTGGAACCTTCGGATTCTGGACTGGTCCTGGACTGTTTTTCACGGGTTACCCCCGGGCCCAGCATGGGGGGAGGATACTTGGCAGTAGAAAAAAAAAGATGCTAGGGAGATGACAAGTCTAGCACTTTTCTCCCTGACAATTTTCTAAGTTCTGAGAGATCTTTGCACAGAGAAGCATTTACTCATGTGAGTCCCCCTCTGCAGTTGGAAGTGGTGCAGTCCAGACGCAGATGAAAGCTTTATTTTCTGCTGTTTGCGAGAACTAGGCTATAGACGACTACTACTACTACTACTACTACTACTAATAATAATAATAATAATAATAATTTATTCTTTTTACCCCTCCCATCTGGCTGAGTTTCCCCAGCCACTCTGGGCGGCTCCCAATCAAGTGTTAAAAACAGTACAGCATTAAATACTAAAAACTTCCCTGAACAGGGCTGCCTTCAGGTGTCTTTTAAAGATAGATTAACTGCTTATTTCCTTCACATCTGAAGGGAGGGTGTTCCACAGGGCGGGCGCCACCACTGAGAAGGCCCTCTGCCTGGTTCCCTGTAACCTCACTTCTTGCAATGAGGGAACCGCCAGAAGGCCCTCGGCGCTGGATCTCAGTGTCCGGGCAGAACGATGGGGGTAGAGACGCTCCTTCCACTAAGGATGTGGAACCTGTGAACCTTCAAATGTTGCTGGGCCACAATTCCCATCACCCCTGGTCATTGGCTTTGCTCGCTGGGACTGATGGGAGTTGGAGTCCAACCACATCTGGAGTGCCACAAGTCCCCCAACCCACCCTAGAGATCCACCAAGCAGCTTTCTACATTTGTCTTTTGACATGGTGGAGCTCACCTTATAGTAATGGGAAAGGCCTCTGCAAGAGTTGGGCGTTCCTTCATCTCTATGCTCAAGGTGGAAAGCAACCCAGGAGAGTGCTCAGATTAAGTGGTTTCTCTCCGGCACAGACTTTGGTCTTTCAGATTCCAGCAACGACCTGTGCGAAGGCCAAAATTCAGCGCCCCCGGCCTCTTCAACTCCATTCTGCACAATTCACGACATCATCGTTGTAACGCCCTGTGGCGCCCCCTAGGCTCAAGTCACCAGGATGGCAGAACTGGTTGTGCTGCCCTAAATCCATCTCTGGATAACACATTCGGCTCCCTAGCTAAGAGCCAGCCTCTATCATAACACTCCAAGCTGTGCTGGTCCCGGGGGGGGGGGGTTACCGTGCGCTGTGGTCCATGTCTGGTCAGGATGCCGGCTGGCTGGCTTTTATCTGCCCTGAGGCATAGGGCAGCCCCAGTCCACAGGTGACTTGCCTCTCTTGGCCTGGAGGTGAGCACTCCTACTGTGAGAACTTAGTTCCCTCCGCCTCTCTGCCCTGAGCCTCTGCAGCTCAGGAGAGGCTGGAGGGTTACTGGACCCAGAGGCAACCTCAGCTTCCTCTGCCGGGGCTGAGAGTGGAGCACCTGCAGGCAATGGGTCCTCGATCACCTCTGGAGCCAGAGTGGATTCAGCTGGTGTCTGCTCCTGAGGATCCGGCACGGATGAGGGCCCTTCAGGTTCAAGCCCCTGCCCTGGCTCAGCCAGCCCTGGAGGCGGGGACTCCTGTGCAGGCTGGGATTCCTCAGGTTCAGCCTCTGAATCAGATTCCCAGGCCATCACACAAGCCCTGCTTCTGCTCATTTCAAAAGAGCTTATGTGAAGTTCCCCACTGGAAAGAATGGTGCTGCAGCAGCAGCAGCGCTTGATGAGTTACTGCCATCAGTGTGTATAATTCCCACCTTTATGAATGACTACAAGTCGTTCTCCTTCTCCTTTTCTCTCTAACCTCCCCTCCCTCCGCGCCCTACACAATTGGACATTGAATGCCTGTGAATGGCTTCTGGCCACTGGCTTTGGAACACAGCTCTTTTCTCTGTCTTGTCTTAAACGCAAATGAGAAACAATTAATGGGGAGGGAAATAAAAATTACACAATTGTTAAAGTCCTCGAGGGATGCTTTTGGCAAGCGGGCGTCTCCCCGCGGCCCTTTTTTCCTAGTTCCTAATTTCCTCTCGTCCCACCGAGGGCTGGTTTCTCTAGAACGTGTCCTTTTTACAAGGCTTTAATTATGAAAGTGGGGTCCATGTCAAATTTTCCCGACATTATAGCGGCATGTGACATTGCAGGGACTGACTCACTGCCTCCCCTGCTTGAACGTTTTCCCCATCCCGAATCAATAAGGAGCTCAGCATACTTTCTAGCGAGAAGAGTACGCGTTCTGGTTTTTCATACTATTTCCCAAGAGCCAAGCTGGGTTTTATTTTGCTGGGGCAAGTGCTAGTGAACCACTATCTGACACCCAGAAACATCTGCATCAATATAATAATAATAATAATAATAATAATAATAATAATAATAATATCTTTATTGTCATTGCCCCCTCTCAGGGACAACGAAATTACTTGACTGCTCCATAAAAACACTAATTAAAACAATACAGTATAGTACAGCAAGGAAGATTAGATGACTTTCAAAGTCCAGGCTTCCCATTCAGGGCTGAGATCGATCTGGAGAAGAAGCTGTTCTTAAGACGGCTCGTTCTTGTCTTCATCGTCCTGTATCTCCGTCCCGATGGCAGGAGCTCGAAGAGACAGTGACCAGGATGCGATGGATCTTTTACTATGTCCAGTGCCTTCCTATGGCACCTTGTGGCATAAATCTGCTCTAAGGTGGAAAGTGGGCAGCCAACAATGCTCTCTGCTGCCTTAACAACTCTGCACAACCCCATCCTGTCCTGGGTAGTACAGCTTCCGTACCACACACATAAGCCATAAGTGAGCACGCTCTCAATGGCACAGTGATAGAAGGCAAGCAGCAGTTTCTGCGGAAGATGGTTTTTCCTTAGAATTCTCAAAAAGTACAGTCTCTGCTGCGCCTTCTTCACAATATGTTGTTGTTGTTGTTGTTGTTTAGTCGTTTAGTCGTGTCCGACTCTTCGTGACCCCATGGACCAGAGCACGCCAGGCAATCCTGTCTTCCACTGCCTCCCGCAATTTGATCAGACTCATGTTTGTAGCTTCGAGAACACTGTCCAACCATCTCGTCCTCTGTCATCCCCTTCTCCTTGTGCCCTCCATCTTTCCCAGCATCAGGGGCTTTTCCAGGGAGTCTTCTCTTTGTTGGCTATTTGCAGTTTAGTAGCGCTGCAGAGAGCTTGCTGGGGAGACCATGCATTAAAAAGGGACTCAAAAATAACTTAAACAAGGTTTTAATAACAAAAACAAAAACTCCTTATACACTAAATACATCAACAACAAACAAGACCCAACCACAACCTATCCCACAGGGTAATGGGAGAGCTAGGTGCTGCTCCTTATATACTATACCCAATTGCTGACACAACTTGATTCACACAACTCAGCAGCACCTGCTATGTTTCACAGCTGTAAGACTGGGTCTCGTTATTTGCCTGGCCCTGGCTCTTAAAGACATACACAACTTGTGAAGCAATAATGAACCTTCACATTTTAAAGTGACCATTCAACACCCTTCTCATGAGGTGGCCAAAGTCTTGGAGCCTCAGCTTCAGGATCTGTCCTTCCAGTGAGCACTCAGGGCTGATTTCCTTAAGAATGGATATAACAGCATCAATATAACAGACACCAAGTACCTGTACTGAGGGCTCTTGCATCAGTTTTGCTACCAGAAGAGCTTTATACCATGCACTGGGCTGTTCCTGGACATTTGTGTGTCTCCACACATTCCACCAGACGAAGAGAACAGAAGGAAAGTCTCCTTCATCTGACAGGAAAGGATCAGAGGGTGACATATTGAAGGAAAGGAGGAAGTGGGGTAAAAGGATAATGTTTATTATTATTATTATTACAGTGGTACCTCAGTTTTCAAATGTCCTAGAAGTTGAACGTTTCGTTTTTCGAATGCCGAAAACCAGGAAGTAAATGCTTTATTTTCGAAAGCACCTCGGAAGTCGAATGGCTTCCGCTGAGGTTTTTTTTTTTCAATTTCCTCTATTGAATTTGCAGACCGCCCTTTGCACCTTGGTTTTCAAATGTTTCAGCACTCGAACGGTCTTCTGGAATGGATTACGTTCGAAAACTGAGGTACCAAGGTACCATTGTAGTATTATTATTATTATTATTATTATTATTATTATTATTATTATTATATCTGTGCTTTTTCTGGGGTTATTCAAGGGTATGCCGCACAGACACCTTTTTTCTAGAACAAAAGCACTGTTTATGATTAATAAGAATAAGAATAAAAACAAACAAACTGAGAATAGAAAGGAAAGGGATGAGAGGGAACCAATTATAGAAGCAAGGCATGAGTGTAAAAGGTAAAAGTAAAGGACCCCTGGATGGTTAAGTCCATCAAAGATGACTATGGGGTGTGGTGCTCATCTCCACTTTCAGGCCGAAGGAGCTGGCATCTGTCCACAGACAGCTTTTCCGGGTCATGTGGCCAGCATGACTAAATCGCTTCTGGTGCAACGGAACACCATGATGGAAGCCAGATTGCACAGAAACACAGCTTACCTTCCCACCACAGAGGTACTTATTTATCTACTTGCATTTTGATGTGCTTTCGAACTGCTAGGTTGGCAGGAGCAGGGACCGAGCAACAGGAGCTCACCCTGTCACAGGGATTCAAACCACCGATCTTCTGATCGGCAAGTCCTAGGCTCTGTGGTTTAACCCACAGTGCCACCCGTGTCCCGCAAAGTTGTAATATGCCACAACAAATTTTATCCATGTACATGGGCTGCTGATGTTAAAAGTTAGGGATCTTGTTTACATATAATCAGGAATGATTCATTTTGTATTTGAACGTGAGCTTACCTAATCTGCTGTTTCCAAGTCCAGGTGTGAACCAAGACACAGCCGTCCATCAGAATTCACACACCTCCGAAGTTTGCGGTGCAGTTGTCCCTTCGAGTAATGTGTACAAACATGCATATACTGAGGGAAAACATGCACAAAAATGAAACTAGAGTACAAAATTCATCATGTTAGGCAAAACTTCTTTGCAAGATTGTGTATAAAAGGAAAGGTCTTTCGCGCAAAGAGAAATTCACACACAAATGCTGGTGAATTTTCATGAGGATTTTGTTGTTGTTATAAACCGATGTGGAAATGTGGGGAACAGGACTCAAGACTGGAATAATGAGAAACTCAAATTGTCATAATCATCCATTGCTACACATGAGGGTTTCTCTAGCACAAAAGACAGAGCAAAGCCTAAGACGGTGCAATGAATAAGTCATTTTGTGAGCCTTTTCCAGAAGGCCTGGTTTACGAGTTCAGGCTACTACCAGCCATTATTTTGTCAGCTTTGCTGCGTGGCACAAACGTGTAAGCTGGTGCCCCTTCCCCCTCCTCCCTCTTGGGACATCCAAAGATAGTAAACAAGGGAAGGCAGACACAAGGCTTGCCTTTCCTGTCCAGGCAGCAGCTGCTGCTAAGTCTGCATATTCTCAGTTCAGGCACAATCTTCCCTTTGACCCCCTTTGCTATCCAGTTCCCTGTGTGGCAGGCTCCACTGAAAGTTGTGATTTCCTATCCTGACAGGCAGCAGGAAGGGGAGAAAGCTGCTAGGCAACCTTTGCTCTGAGATCGCAGGAAAGTTATTAACCAAACCACTCGTGACAGACACGTCTTCGGAAACGACTGATAAGATCAGGGAAGGAGAAGAGGAAACCAAGCCATTTGCTGGCTGCAGAGGACATTTTGGAACTGGGTCAGATTCAGTGTCCTGCATCACCCTTTCCCCCTTCTTTTTTGTCGCTGCTACAAAATGGGCACCGCATCAACCCAAAGAAGTCAGTGAATAGAGCAAGCTGCGTCAGCATGTGCAAGTCAGAGGCAGGTGTCAGTGTGGTCTGGAAGTCTCAACTCCGAACCAGAGCTCTGTGCCAAAGGACATGTATTGCATGTAGAATGACCCATGTTTGATTCCTGGCGTCTCCAGGTTTCTGGGGTTTTTTAAGAAAAATCTGAGCAAGACCCCTCTGCAGAGCTGCTGCTGTTCAGAATGGGAGTAGGTGGACCAACAGACTGACTCAGTGTGTTGTTGTTTAGTCGTTTAGTCGTGTCCGACTCTTCGTGACCCCATGGACCAGAGCACGCCAGGCACTCCTGTCTTCCACTGCCTCCTGCAGTTTGGTCAGACTCATGTTTGTAGCTTCGAGAACACTGTCCAACCATCTCGTCCTCTGTCGTCCCCTTCTCCTTGTGCCCTCCATCTTTCCCAACATCAGGGTCTTTTCCAGGGAGTCTTCTCTCCTCATGAGGTGGCCAAAGTATTGGAGCCTCAGCTTCAGGATCTGTCCTTCCAGTGAGCACTCAGAGCTAATTTCCTTAAGAATGGATAGGTTTGATCTTTTTGCAGTCCATGGGACTCTCAAGAGTCTCCTCCAGCACCATAATTCAAAAGCATCAATTCTTCGACTCAGTGTACACATGCATTTATGCCTCTGAGGCCTTAGCAGACATCCAGGTTTAGAGTGGGCGCTGTGTGGTCGAAGGCAGCTTGCCTGCAAAATGGGGACGGCAATATATTACATATTGCCCCAACAACACGGCGACAATCTGCAAAGAAACATATTGTAAGGTCACCATTGCTGAACTTCCAGTCCACTGTCCTGCCCAGTGGGCAATGCACTGCCTCATAGCCGTCATTAGCCAGCAACGGAGATGTCTGGTTTTCCCCCCTCTATTTGGCTCTGAGATTCCTTTCTGGAGATCTAGTGTGGTGTAGTGGTTAAGAGCGGTAGTCTCATAATCTGGGGAACCGGGTTCGCGTCTCCGCTCCTCCACATGCAGCTGCTGGGTGACCTTGGGCTAGTCACACTTCTCTGAAGTCTCTCAGCCTCACTCACCTCTCAGAGTGTTTGTTGTGGGGGAGGAAGGAAAAGGAGAATGTTAGCCGCTTTGAGACGCCTTCGAGTAGTGATAAAGCGGGATATCAAATCCAAACTCTTCTTCTTCCAATATTCAGTGACAGGCAGATTCAAAGCAGGATAAGGGATGTGTTTGGGCTTTTTGCAGTGTTAATAAGAACAGGGCGGTTATCAGATGAAGCATCCGAAAGACCATGTCGGAAAGAAACCTCTTCTGTCAACAAAAACTCTAATGTCGCACGTGCATTTATTTAACACCCTAATAGAATCACTCTTACGTCAAGGTCTCTGTCTGTTAAAGTAGGGACTCCCCACCCCCTGAGAAACCCCCTTCTTGATGGAAGATGACAATGGAACCTCTGCGAGGCCCGACTCTGAGATTGTATCTTTCACATTTTTGCAGTGGCTGTTGTTTAGCATGACTTGTCAATCTGTCAGATAAAGGCGCGCACACACAGATTCCTATGAGGAATTATTAATGAAGATTCAACCGGTTTTTCTGCGGGAAACCGATCACTTCATTCTTCATCTCGCTGACTTTTTACATTAGAAAACTAAAAATAGCCCTGGGTGTTTATAAGGAAAGACCTTCAGCATCTGACAGATCCCCCCTCCCTTTTCCCCTGTACTTCTTGATCCTATCCCTTTGTTCTGTAGGATCATGCAAAGCGGAACACTCCAAGCATCTAGTGTATTCACTGCTCCCCCCCCCCAATTTTCCCATTATCCCGATATCATGCACAGATCAGTCCCATCTGGTACCGTCTTCCCTCGGCAGAGGCAGCAGCTTCCTCGAATCTCAAGCTGAGAATACAAGTGTTCCTTGATCAGAACTTCACAGGGGCTCTTATTTTAAGTCAAATGCATACTGGGAGTGGGGGCGATTGGTTTTGGACCGCAGTACTCACCTTGCCAACAAAGGTCCGTATAGTAAAAGCTATGGTTTTCCCAGTAGTGATGTATGGAAGTGAAAGCTGGACCATCAAGAAGGCTGAACGCTGAATAATTGATGCTTTTGAATTATGGTGCTGGAGGAGACTCTTGAGAGTCCCGTGGACTGCAAGAAGAGCAAACCTATCCATTCTTAAGGAAATCAACCCTGAGTGCTCACTGGAAGGACAGATCCTGAAGCTGAGGCTCCAATACTTTGGCCACCTCATAAGAAGAGAAGACTCCCTGGAAAAGACCCTGATGTTGGGAAAGATGGAGGGCACAAGGAGAAGGGGACGACAGAGGACGAGATGGTTGGACAGTGTTCTCGAAGCTACCAGCATGAGTTTGACCAAACTGTGGGAGGCAGTGGAAGACAGGAGTGCCTGGCGTGCTCTGGTCCATGGGGTCACGAAGAGTCGGACACGACTAAACGACTAAACAACAACAACAACTGGGGCAGTGAGGCTGATTCTTTGTCTCTGGCTCTGTTCCAATGGAGAACGGCCCCGTGGTATGGGAGAAGGCAGCCATTCCTGTTCTGCCTGCCCTGTGGAACACCCTCCCACCAAACATCAAAGAAACAAACAACTGTCTGACTTCTAGAAGGCATCTGAAAGAAGCCCTGTATAGGGAGGTTTTTAGTGTTTTACTGTGCTTAATGTGTTCCATTTGTTGGAAGCCGCCCAGAGTGACTGGGGAAACCCAGTCAGATGGGCGATTATGGGCAAATAATTTATTATTATTATTATTATTATTATTATTATTATTATTAGGGTTTTCACCTGGAACTCTTTTCCGGCACCTCTCAAGTGTGCGCCATTGCCATTATAAGAGAACGGGGGAGGCATTCATACTGACTTCTGGCACCTCTTTTTCTAGAAAAATACCACTGGTTATTTTCTCGCAATCAGCGCTGTTTTCATTCTGCTGAAATTCAGTCTCTGCCAAATACTAGGCTAGCTGACCTAAGTGATATAAGTTACGTAACTTTTACTCATTTTTATGCGAAGGAAACATCAAAACCATGTAATAATAAAAAAGACCCATCATATCCATCATCTGTAGACTTAAACCCTCCCAACAAGAATGTGAACAAATACCACAAATATTTGCTAGACTGATTTTGGCTCCTGACTGCCACTTTTTTTCCCTTCTTCCAGCCCCCAAAATTCTCCAACATCTCTAATTTAGTCCAGAGCATCTGCCTGACATGAGGACAACCTCAGGTTCTCCAGGTAGGGCTGGTGCCAGTCAAGATTGACAATACCGAGCCCAGTAGACCAATGTTCTGAAACAGTACCTGGCAGCTGTCTTCCGATATGGTATTTGTATTTGCCCCACAGGGGGAGCTGCAGAATGGACATATGGCCACCTATCTTTTCCCCTGTAAGTAAAAAAAACGTTGGTTGGCAGGGGTGATTTTTCCGCTGGGAAAGTACTTGTGCGGAAAGGGATGAGCAGCTTCTCCTCCTGCGTAGATGCAGCTTGTCTCAGCCTGTTTTAGATTAAGCGAAAAGACTCAGAGGGGGGAAATTATGGAACAAGGATGATGTGCCGTCGGAGCCTTGGGCAGAGAGGTCTTTCCTGGCCCTTTTAAGTGAAGATTCCAGAGGCTGCAGCAGGGGACTGTCTGCATGCAAAATGGGGGCTCTCTTGGTGGGCTGTGGACCCCTCCCAAAGGTTGGCATCTGCCCAAGGTGAACATAATTGGATTCTGTGCGCATTTACTATCCAGAAGGGAGTGGAATTCTATCCAGTGCACTTCTAAAACACTGGAGGGAGAAGTGTTTTCTTTCTACTTTTCTTTTTTCAAACTGCGGTAACATGAGCTTCTTCAGAGAAAGAAACTCGCCAAAGACAAGCACCGCACTGCCAACACTTCTGCCAACTTCTCCATCTCATCTTTGGAGAAGGAAAGGCGACCCCGCTTACAGTATCCACATGATGACAAAGGCACGCTGCTCTTTCCTAAGCACAGACAAAGAGCAGGCATGTTGTAGGGATTTCAAGTGGAGAAGCCATTCCCTGCTGGCAATTGTGTGTGGAGCGGAAAGAAGGATTTCTCAATGCGAGGTGGCCAAGAATTTCATTTTGTAGCGTGTGCTTTGTGCTTGCAGGACGGACGGCATGCCTAGCGATGGGGAAAGGCTTATTGCCCAGATTATATCTGGGCAAATACCGTATTTTTCGCTCTATAAGACGCACTTTTCCCCTCCTAAAAAGTAAGGGGAAATGTGTATGCGTCTTATGGAGCGAATGCAGGCGGGAGGCTCTGCTCAGCTCTCCCTTTAAAGCCTTGGGGGAGCCTTAGCCGCACACAGCCTCTCCTGGGCAGGGGATGAAGGTTCCCCTTGCCCAGGAGAGGCTGTGTGCGGCTATCCCATGAGCCAGGACAGCCAGCGGGATCACAGCACTGCGATCCCGCTGGCTGTCCTGGCTTCTGGGATTCAGAATATTTTTTCCTTGTTTTCCTCTTCCAAAAACTAGGTGTGTCTTATGGTCTGGTGCATCTTATAGAGCGAGAAATACAGTGCTAGTCACCCTAACCACCCTGGCTCTCAAGTTGCAGCAGAGAATTCCCAACTCTCTCATGTAACTGCAATTCCCAAGACACCAGGGGTGCCAACTTGAACAAAATCTCATGACACAGTGCATGCACACCATTTGAATGGCAATGCCCATCAACTTTGGGCCCCCCAGACCCCTCAAGTATTTTATTGGGGGAGATGACGACCTCACAGCCCCTAGGAGTTGGCTCCTATGCAAGATGCGTTGGGGGAAGGGATAACCTGGTCTGAAGTTGCTATATGTTTTTCTGCTTTGTGAGTGTGTTCGAGAGTGTGGCACTTCTCCCTAGCATTCTGAAGCTTTTCGCTTCTCTCCCATTTCCATATCATCTTGGGGGTTGCATGTGTGTATGCGTCTCTGTGAACGCATGTATATGTTATGCCTGTTCTTGGTCAGCCCAGCCTGTATCCAGTCAGCCCTGGTTTGCATGAGATCTTGATCTAATGACTTTCTGCTCTGCAGCCGTACGCCAGAGGAAAGCAGGGACGGCAGCCTTGGTTTGCTGCCAAAGAATCTGAGTGTTCCACATGATTTAATCTCCAGAAGAAAATCACTTAGTTAGATGTCAAAGCTATGCTTCATATTCAATGTTTTCCAAACCCCAACCAAGTCAACAGCTTGCGCGCTCTCCCTCTCTCTGCCTTGAGTGAACAACAAAACAAAACCACAAGAGGAGTCTGTATGCTGTCACCACACAAATATCTGCTGTGAACCAGCTGAAATGAGAAACAGGACAAGCACCATTCAGTCCCCATATTCTCTTGAGTTTACTTTGGCAAAACATGGTGGAAAGTAGGGATATGATTCTTGCATGATCAAGAGTGGGCCACAATGTTCAGCGTTCCTAGGAACCGAAGATTCCAAGGAATGAGTTGTTTCTCTCTAAAGCATAGATATAATCTCATAACGTTCAATGTATCTTCATGAGAGTACTTGGAACTGGTTCTCATTTTCTAAGAAGGCATCTTTTACAACAGAACATGAAACTCATACATATGTTGCTAGGTGTTCGTGATGAAGAGACTCCACTCTCTTTATTAACTGTGAGTACAGTTTCAGGTCTCCCTGGCGTCTCTGAAATCTCCTCCCCTTTTGACTCCTGAACCAGGGTTTCCCTCACAGTACACGTCCCACAAGCCAGCTCCATCCTACTCCTGGAAGCCAAGACCAGTGCATAACTTCTTCTCCATGGTCCAAGGAAAAGCCCTGACCTAAAGAAAGCTGATCACTGAATAACTGATGCTTTTGAATTATGGTGCTGGAGGAGACTCTTGAGAGTCCCATGGACTGCAAGAAGATCAAGCCTATCCATTCTGAAGGAAATCAGCCCTGAGCGCTCACTGGAAGGACAGATCCTGAAGCTGAGGCTCCAATACTTTGGCCACCTCATGAGAAGAGAAGACTCCTTGGAAAAGACCCTGACGTTGGGAAAGATGGAGGACACAAGGAGAGGGGGACGACAGAGGACGGGATGGTGGGACAGTGTTCTCGAAGCTACCAACATGTGTTTGACCAAACTGCGGGAGGCTGTGGAAGACAGGAGTGCCTGGCATGCTCTGGTCCATGGGGTCACGAAGAGTCGGACACGAATAAACGACTAAACATCAACAAGCGGTAGGATGAATGTTGTTTTACGGATAGTCCTGCATTAAGACAGAGACATTGCACAGAATGACCACTGGTGGTGAACCTGTGGCCCTCCAAATGTTGCTGGACTCCAGCTCGCATCAGCCTCAGCCAGCACAGCCAATCATGAAGGATGAGGGAGTCTGTAGTCCAACAACCTCTGGAAAGCCACAGGTTCACCACACCTGGACTATATAGTCTACTGGGCATATAATTGATTACTTCAAAGGAGACTCTACAGCTTTTTATTTGATCTTGACGCAATGGGCTCAATGGCCAAATCTGCTTTTACTTCTTCTTCTTTTAATTTTTTATTTATAATTTTCAATTTTATACATTTCAATAGTTTTACAATCATTTTAAAATTTTGAAACTCGACTTCCTTCCCCCTCTTTTTGCCGTTCCTTAAATTTATATTTTATATTTTCTGCATATCCAAATTAACGTAATCATTTATTCATCTACTCTTATAAAGCTGCAGCTTATTACAATAACCGTGCCAATGTCCTTATCTGTTTACAGTTTGTTTGTAAATATTCAATAAACCATTTCCATTCTTTTATAAAAAGTTTATCTTGATTTCTTATTTTCTGGTAAATATTTGGGCAAATAGTCGCATACATGAATAAATTTCTGTACAGTTTGGGCAGATTTTACAACCACATGTTCCCTTTCAAGTAAATGGACTTGCATGGAAGTAATGGAAAATATATTGCACATGAAATAGGTACAACCCAATAAGATACTGGAGGCAGGCGGGCGCATCTCTTGTTTTCAAGAAAAACACAACCACGGTCCATTTGAGAGCTGGCAAGCTGATAATGAGTTGGTGAATTGGTACCAGAAGAACTCTCAAGATCCGGAGCGGTGGAAGGACAGCTTTGGTAAAAGGAGGGGGAAAGAGAGACTTAGAAGTGTGAAGAGTCAGCACGATCCAAAGAGATAGCGGAGAATTCTGTTTGACAACCATATCGGTGTTGCCCGGAAAAGATAAGGCTCTTGCTGGGAGGGGAGACAATAATTGTTTTTAGTGTGACAGATAAGAGAATAGGCCTTCTTCCTTCTATGATCTGCCGAGCTCGAAACATCCTACGCTGCTGCTGTTAAATATTTAAATTGCTGGATGCAGCTACCCAACCTCTCGTCTCCTCTATCCATCCATCCATCCGTCCCCTGGGGACGCTGAATTTCCTCCAAGCTTAATTTAATTTTAAAGTTGGAGATAGTTCTGCCATTTCCTCTTCCTTGTGATCATTGCAACGTGGACTTATCTGAAGGGCAGGGCGGGGAAAACTTAAAGGAAAAATAAATCAAAGGCTAAGCAAACACCACTGATTGATCTGTATCCGGAAGAGGAGTCCTGCAGGGTTGTTGCAGCAGAAACAACCACATGCCTCAGGGTACCTTGAGCATTAACACATTTAGGCCGCAATAGATTTGTTGGTTTTTTAAAGGTCCGCGCAACGGCAGTGAGTGCGTAGGCCCAAGCTGCCCCGTGCTGCCCAGTTCCGTGCCCCTGTTCCGCCCCATTTTCTGGCCACTTCTGGGTCGCCGTGTTGTAAACAAAAATTGCCCTTTTCCCTTATGGGGTATCCAAGAGCCCATATAGAGTCCTTACATAGGTTCCCTATTGGTAGGAGAGAATAACAGAGGCCAACCAGAGAATATTGAGAAGCAAAGCAGCTAGTAAGCTTGATCTTTATTGATCTGTTGCAACAGGGTGCTCCCCTCACCCGCAAGAGAGAGGAGGAACCCCGAAAAATGGCATGCAAGGCCTTATAAAGACTTTTGAAATTGCCACCCTGTAGAGCAAGACCACCCCCAGAAACATCATACATACATCACAGAAAAGGCAGTCTTAAAACAGAAATTTGAATGTTGTTTTTCTCCTGTCATTGTTTATCTCCTGTCTGGCAGGTTACTTGATTGGATTGCCTGGGGAGCCTTGCCATTCTTTTGTAGTGATAAATACTTCGTTCCTGGGCCAGGTCACAGGCTCTCACCCTATTCATATCTTAAATGTGCCCTTAAGACAGGATTTGTGAGGAAAGAGACAATGGGGAGGTTTCCCACTTTGACCTTGTAGAGAAAACATTTACTCAGTTTAGGAATCAAAATGGTTCCAGGTTGGTCTTCCTGTGCTGATCTATGTACGTGCTGTTATGAACATTACCATATATCTAAGACCTCAAAATTCCTATCACAGCCGCAATGCACGCATGCATGCCTGCACATCAACTGGACATGCGTAAATTGATCGTCGCCTTTAAACTGGGGAAGCTGCTTTGAAAAAAATAGTGTATTTTTGTCAAAATTGCATGCAAAAATGTGTCTTTGGGGAGAAATTTCCCCTAAAATGCTGGTAAATTTTGAGGATTTTTTTAAAAAAACACAACCTGATGTGGTAATGTGGAGAACTGAGTTTAAGAGTGGTGGGGTGGATTCAGAAACTGAAATTGTCTGATCTGCCGAGCACGACTTGACAGTGTTCAACTAGGGACTCAGCTATACAGCTGCAAATATAACGTTTTAAGTGTGTTTGAAGTGCATTATAAAAATGTGACACTATACAGCAATGGTGAGCTTATGACAAATATATTTTTCAAATATATTTGAAATACATATTTTGGGGGGGATTTCAAAACTTTTTTTTTCAAAAAAGCATTTTCGCAGCATTTTTTATATGTGTCTAGATTCCACCTAGGTGGGGTAGAAAGGTAAAGGGACCCCTGACCATTAGGTCCAGTCGTGATTGACTCTGGGGTTGCGGCGCTCATCTCGCTTTATTGGTCGAGGGAACCGGTGTACAGCTTCCGGGTCATGTGGCCGGCATGACTAAGCCGCTTCTGGCGAACCAGAGCAGCGCAAAGAAACACCGTTTACCTTCCTGCCGGAGCGGTACCTATTTATCTACTTCACTTTGACATGCTTTCGAACTGCTAGGTTGGCAGGAGCAGGGACCGAACAATGGGAGCTCACCCCATCACGGGGATTTGAACCGCTGACCTTCTGATTGGCAAGTCCTAGGCTCTGTGGTTTAACCCACAGCGCCACCCACGTCCCACTATGTGGGGTACAAAACATATAAATGGCATTGCTCCCATGCTCTCGCCCAAGCAGCAGTACAGGCCACCACTAGAGATGTTATCAGGGAGAAAACATGAGACTCCTCTTTCCACTGGCATCAATGCATCAACCACCATGCTTAATCCTGCCTGTGGATGCTAAAGTTTTCTAGCACCAATGCTTGTTGTTGTTGCTGTTTAGTCATTTAGTCGTGTCCGACTCTTCATGACCCCATGGACCAGAGGACACCAGGCGCGCCAGTCTTCCACTGCCTCCCGCAGTTTGGTCAAACTCATGCTGGTAGGTTAGGGAACACTGTCCAACCATCTCGTCCTCTGTTGTCCCCTTCTCCTTGTGCCCTCCATCTTTCCCAACATCAGGGTCTTTTCTAGGAAGTCTTCTCTTCTCATGAGGTGGCCAAAGTATTGGAGCCTCAGCTTCAGGATCTGTCCTTCCAGTGAGCACTCAGGGCTGATTTCCCTAAGAATGGAGAGGTTTGATCTTCTTGCAGTCCATGGCACTCTCAAGAGTCTCCTCCAGCACCAGAATTCAAAAGCATCAATTCTTTGGCGATCAGCCTTCTTTATGGTCAAGCTCTCACTTCCATACATCACTACTGGGAAAACCATAGCTTTTACTATAGGGACCTTTGTTGGCAAAGTGATGTCTCTACTTTTTGCTACTCATTTTTTAAAGAGCGCCCGAGTGTAGATGGATATACCTGCAGCCCAGCCCTGGGTCCCCGGAGGTGGGTTTGCTACCCCAGTTCCTGGTCCTCCTCCTGACTTTAACGAAGCCTCTCTACAGCCTGCTTCTCACTTACATGCTAGAAAGACAGTCGTAAGTAGCCAACATTTGTGACTTCGGCAGTAAAACCACAGGCCTCACAAACCCGCAATGGCGGGGGGGGGGAAGGAAAAAGAGACATTTCCATTCCAATCCTAGTTTTAAATTAAACGGTAATGAAAAATCAGCAGTGGCAGCTGGGGCCAGAGACAGAGATTGTCTCCAGAAACAAGAGAGGAAGAGAGAGACACAGAGAGAGAGACGGCAAGGAGAGCTCAGTCTGGCAATAAAGCAGTTGGTAAACCTTCAGTAAAAAAAAAGAAATGAGGGAAACAAATCTGGGAGGGAGACAAGCAAAGAGGCGGCTGCTCGTCTTCTCCGGCATGGAGGAGGGGCAGCCCCACAAATCAGCCTCTACTTTATGAATGGACATTTGGAGATGAGGAGGAGGAGGGGAGTTCCGCAGTCTTGTGCTGACATCTGGAGGAAAGAGAGGGGATTTCTTGTCGTTTTTAAACAAATTTCACTCCGAGGAAAGGGCAGAAAAGAAATGGCCATATGCAATATACTCGGAGTCAAGAGTGGATTTCATGCTCTTTATTCAGCTCATAGTGGTGAGGAGGAATGGAAGTTCCCCCAGGATGTCTGCTTTATATACATTATTTACACAATGGGCCCCACGTGACTGGCTAATTCCGGGATTCACCTGTAGGTCAATCAGGTTGTGGATTCACTTCCACCTGGAGCTGGATTGGGTGGCTCCTGTGGACCAATTAGACTGCTGCATTTTGGATGCTATTCAACTCAGTACATAACATCATAATTGCAAGCAGGGAGAAGAGCCATAGCTGTCAACCTTCCCCTTTTTTGTGGGAAATTCCCTTATTCCAGCGCCGCTTCCCGCTGCTTTCCCGGATTGTTAGATATCCTGTAGACTGTTCCTGGGACAGGTGAGGTTGCTGATCCCTTATTTTTGAGGCTGCTGATCCCTTATTTTCAAATCTGAAAGTTGACAGCTATAAGAAGAGCACTGGTTGGGTTCAGCTTCAGGCAGGAAAATGTCACGGGACAAGGTGGCGGCAGCAGTGGGGGGAGAGAGCAGATCAAAATCTGCCCTCAAAGGGAGGAGGTTAACTCTTAAGCTGGAGTCCTGATGAAAACCCCACTGGTGCCCATCCCAGCTTCCCTTCGTTGCTAAACAGCAGCTTGTGGGGTGGATGTGTTTTCATCAAGACCAGGTGCTCAAGAGAAAAGGATTAAATCGCCCCTCCCTGTGTGTCAGTGTCCTAATCCGAATCGTTGCCACCCAACCCATTATTACTATTCTAAAAGGGAACAATACGGGTACACAAGGGCATCGAATTTGGCCCAAAGAGACGGTCCTTTTCCTGGGTCGTGTGCAAGGCAAGTTCATCACCGGCAGAAGAGAACAGTGGAGGGTCCATACAAAAGGAACAGGTGGGTGAAACAGACTGTGAATAGTCAAGAGTTGTACAGTCAAGAGACGATAGTGATGCAACACAGAGTCAATAAACGAGACAATAGAGGCTCACTACAGGCCTCTTGGGCTTTTGCAGCCAGAGAGAACAATTATCCATGTATGCTGATGCTGCCCGGCATGCAATGAAGCAAAAGGAAGCCCCAGGTTAAAGACATTTACGATATTTGCATGGCAGCTACCCATAGGAAAGGATGGGGCTCTCTGTCCTATGGCCACTTTTCCGTTTGCTACAGGGCAAATCTTGGACAAATCCCGCCCAGTTTGCATTTAAAGGCAAAAATAGAAAATGCCAAAATAACATTTTGCATTTATTTGTGAAAATAACATACAATTGATTATATTAGGGAAAGTGGCTTTGTAAAAATGTGTACATTTGGCAACCCCCCCCCAAAAAAAAATGTCCAGCAGGAGACATTCACACTAGAACGCTTATGAGTTTTCATGAGGAAAGTTGTTGTTTTTAAATTTTAATTGCAAACTGGAAACGCAAGAAACCGAGAGAAACAAAACTTGGCAGATTTGCTCCACCCTAGCTAGCGGACAACCTGCTCTTCATCTGGCCAGCTGGGGATGGGGAATGATTTTCCAAATAGACAATAGTGATGGCATTCAGGCCACAAAGAAGCACAGAGCTATGTTTTGATCCTTAAAGCATCGCTGAACTTAGGGCCCCCAGAGAGAAGCATTAGGAACCAGCAAATCTTGGCATGCAGGTGTCTTCCATTTTATATATGGGCATCAGCTTCTACATGTCACTGAATCTCAAAAGGACTTTGGATGCCACATCACTCTCACTTCTCCCAAACCCAATCTTCCCAACCAGAATGGCCGAATCAGGAGATGAGTTACCCTTCCACAGCTGTTTAGTTCCGCGTCCTTTGATGAGGCGCATTGAGCATATTTACATGATAATGCGCTAAGTTGTTGCTGGATGGGATTGGGTCCTTTTGTTTGTACAGTTGTTCTGTTGTCTTCTGCCTATCCTCGCAATTTTGGCCGAGGGCCAGGTTCTGTTGATTATTGTGCGCAAGCACAAAGCATGGATCAATTAACTCTAAGACAATACTTGAAATCAATAGAAATTGCTCCTGGCCATGTGCATCTGGGGGCAGAATGTAAATACATGACTTAATAATTCTGAACCAGAGCTTGCCAGCAGGGCACCTTCACAAAGCAACTGCCGACTCAGGCGATCTGCCACTTCTTCGATACTTCTACTTGAATGGGGTTACATTTAAAACAATCCCGCATTATTGCTACTGGCAACATGTTATTTTCCACTATGCAGTTGTAATATTCAACACGTTCTGCTTATTGTGGAATATACAGGCACTGCCCTTCCTCTAGCTAAGCTGAGTTTCTAATCTTGCATTACGAATGTATGCAAATTGTAAGAGGTCACGGTTTAGTCTCTTTACCTGATAAGAGCTACATGAGCAATAATAATAATTGTAGTGAAGAAGCACAGAATGAGACTCCCGCCTCCCAAACTTGAGCCACTTGTTGAACTGGAAGGGAACAAAACATTGGATGGTGACTTTCACGCATACTGGCATGGACTGGCTGGAGGCAGAGGTGGGAGGCATCAGCTGAGGAACCCCAAGGGAACACCCAGAGAAAGAATGCCCAGAGCCAGGGGATTGGTGTTGGGGCGATGATGATTAGTCAGAGGGTGATGAGAGAGGACACTGGGAGGTGGAGGTGTCAGAAGCTGGAGAGGAAACAGGGTTTAGTGAGCAGGAAGAGGATGGGGCAGAGAGCAGTTCAGAATCAGAGGCAGGAGCAGAGGCCGGTGAGGGCAAAAGGCAGAGTGGAAGCAGGCTGACGAAGAAGCCAGGGAGTCTCCCCCTCCTGCTGTGACCACCTACTTTCTCTTCCTGGTCTCCCAGAAACCCACATAGGTATGAAGAGTGCAGAGCAGAGACAGAAAAGGCCTGCCTGCTTCCCTGTAACCTCACTTCTCGCAGTGAGGGAGCCACCAGAAGGCCCTTGAGCTGGACCTCAGTGTCCGGGAGAGATGAAAGGTCCAGCTGTGGTACCTGACTGGCCATGGCTTGGCTTATTCTGCGCATGCTGGCCATCAAGCGAAAGGCTAGTCTGTGTGAGATAACCCTCTGTGTCACTAGACCCTCACTTTCTCTCCATATGGTTCTGAGGATGTTTTGGCCTAAATGATGTATTTTATAGAACCAGCCCTGAGACTGCCTTAGATTCTGTCCCTGACAGCACTTAGTGCAATTCTGGAGCCAGTGTCAGACAGCATTTCTCCAGCTCCATGAGCCAAAAACTCTGCCCAGTGCTTTCTATGCACAGGGACAAACTAAGCCCATTAATTTCACAACCAATCAGTAGAGTGTTCTTTGAGCTTGGCAATTTGCTGCATATCTGTCAGACAGCAGGCTGCTGCTCATTACAAGCTAGTCTGGTTATGCGTCTAATTCGCAAATGCGGAATGCGGGAAATGTAACATATGCAAATAGCCTTGTTGTTGTCATGCCCTTTCATAAGTGATCTGGCATTTGGGGATAATGGCTCCAACCTTACATGATGTAGGGCTGAGCCAAAATGCGCCGCTGGTTCTGCAAACCAGCCGTGCCTAAAAAAGGATCCCTTTCCCAACAATATGTTATTGGAAGGAGAGAATACAGGGAGGATCATATGTTTTTGTGTTCCTTGACTTGTGTTTTTCACTCAGAAAAGAACTGCCTATACTTGGGAGAGGGGAAACAACGGAAAGGTCAGGGCCGTCTTTACCCAGGGGTGCAAGGGGTGCAAGGTACCTGGGCGTCAAATTCTGGGGGGCACCAAATGTACACCTGTCCCTCTCAATCGGCGGCAGTGAAAAGCAATGGAGCGAAAGTCCCTGCCCTCCTCTTCCATCGCTCTGTTACTCCGTAGCATCAAATATTCCCGACGAGTCAGGAAACAAAAGTACTTTATTTATTACAGGTGAGCGATTTCCCTCCCAAAGAAAGCTCAACAACTTTGAGTTTGCCTAAAGAAAGGTCAACAACTTTGGCTTCCCCCCTCCCCAAAAAACTCAATAAAAGTTAATTTGGGGGCAGCTAAACTAAATTTGGGGGCATTCCAGTGGCGCATATGCTAAAGACGGCTCTGGGAAGGCTGTAAGGCCAGCAAGTATGTACCAAATGTCCCCCTCCCTAAAGTCAGGTATGCATAGCACCATGAAGGGATGAAAAGTCACCCACTAGAGTGGGGGCTTTCAAACCCATAATTACAATGCACAAGCTTGGAATAAATGGCCATTATTTATCCATTTTCCCTATTAGATGGGACAGTTTTGACAGAAATAGTAATCTACTTGAAGAGGCCAACGGCTATTTGATATTAATGCAGGCAATGATAAATTAAAGACCAGAGAGGCCCTCCAGTTATAATGAAGGTCTCGGGCCATTAGCGGAAAGGGGGTCATTGGTTTTTCCTCCGCCGCCCATCCCTAGATGTTAATCCCTCTCACCCAGACAAAAGAAATTGATAGCATCATACAATGCATAGGCCATCAACTCCTTTGGCCCAGGGGGAGCCAGGTGGCTATGATAGGTGTGCTTGTGGTTTCAGCTGCAGGGCTAAGTTCCTTAGGGGCATAAATCCTCATTCTGCTTAGCTTTAATTCTGCATAGAAGTACAAGATGCCGATACCTGGCTTATTTGTAGAACAAATCATAGACCAGGCTATGTGAACTAAAAAGCCCGATTTCCTCATTGCAATCCTTACAATCCATTTGTCCCATTTTGAACTGTGGCCTTTGCTGTCATTTTGATCCAGCTTTTTATATCTATGATGGAACTAATCAGCACAAATTTTAACATTTGTTGGCAGGTAAAGGTAAAGGGACCCATGACCATTAGGTCCAGTTGTGGCTGACTCTAGGGTTGCGGTGCTCATCTCGCTTTATTGGCCGAGGGAGCCGGCGTACAGCTTCCGGTTCATGTGGCCAGCATGACTAAGCCGCTTCTGGCGAACCAGAGCAGCACACGGAAACGCCGTTTACCTTCCCAATGGAGCAGTACCTATTGATCTACTTGCACTTTGACGTGCTTTCGAACTGCTAGGTGGGCAGGAGCAGGGACCGAGCAACGGGAGCTCACCCCGTCACGGGGATTCGAACCGCCGACCTTCTGATTGGCAAGTCCTAGGCTTTGTGGTTTAACCCACAGCACCACCTGCGTCCCTTAACATTTGCTGGTACTTATTGCTTTTAGCTTTATTTAGGTTTGAAAACATTTTGGGCACCTTTGAGTTTGGGGTACTTCTTTCTTAATTTCAGTTGACATTATCCCAAAGGGGTGACAAACATCTTAAGTTATGGCCATGTTGGGCTATTTGTGCTGGCGTAACCCAAACAACTCTATTCATGGACAAGAGAAAGGTCAGCTGAGGTTTCATCCCGTTCCATTCATTCACTGTTCATCTCTAAACAGTCCACATGTGAATTGCGTAGTTTTCTGAACTCATTATCGCGCAAAGTATGCATTTTCTAGACATCCAACTCTCCGAAAAAGCATGCGTGGCTGTACTAATGCATTTTTCGTACCTATCAGAAAATTCAGAGAAGCATGTGGTCTGTTTAAGCACCGTGTCACCATCCCTGTAGACGTCCAGGAATAGCAAATTAGACCACTTTGGTTCAAAACACAGATGGAACAAAATTATCCACCCCTGGCACACCTGCGCATGAGTGCACAGATCTCAAGTGTTTATGACGACGGCCGTGCTCCTGGGGTGCCTTTCTTTTGGCCACGAGACGAGAGTGTGTGTGTGTTATGTTGTGCGATGGAACTGAATTCATGAATATTGGATATTAGGAGATTATGCTTCAGGCAAGTGTGGCAGCATATGGTAGTTAAATGCAGGTCTTCTCAGCTGCATGATGGACTGTCTAGCTTATTCCTGCTATAGCGCTATCAGCCAATGGAGCTGTTACATTTTTTTTTTAAGTGGGGGGTTGTCTCTGCCTTTAATTTTATCTTTTAAAAAAGAATCCCAGATAGCGCTGCAGCTGCTCCAACATTAGCAGCCTTGAAATAGAACATGTTAACTTTGCCTAGCAAGAGACAGCTGCATGGGGCGTGGGGAGAACGAAATCCATTTGAATTGATTAATCCATGAAGATGGCTGTTCATATTTTATGTTCGCCTTGTTTAAACTCAAACAGGCTTGCCTCCGAGCCATTCCTTGGTTCTCTTCCTTCCTCGAGTGATGATAATTTTAGGGATCTACATAAAAAACAAACCCTGTTTGAACAGCTCAACACCTCCAGCTGCACACTGGGCCTCTGCCCTTCTTCCGTGTCACCAGCTGAGCTTTTTGAGATGGCCCTCCGGGGGGCTCTTTATCGGGTGTGAGGTAAATAACGACCCCCAGCTTTAGGTTCCTCCGCCTCCTTCGCTCATGTCATCGTGAAATTGGCCCTCACAATGAGCAAGGGACTTCATACTAACATTATTAGAGTCTGAAGAAACACGCAGTATTTCTGAGTGCGTCAAGGAACATAAGCCCCGAGAGAGCAGTAAAGGCAAGTTCAAAAGTTTCCAGATTGATTATAGCCAACTTGAACAAAGCCTTCAGAGAGCATGTTCTTGCTTCCTTCCCCTTGTAAAGTCCTTGGCTCCATCATGAATCTTGAGTTCCTTACTCTCTGTGTAAGCCTGCAGTCCCAAGCCTACTAACTGGAATGAAAGACCTGCATGATTTTGGACCTAATAGGCTGGTGACATTGGTCAGCTTCCCCCAGCCTGGTGCCCTTTAGATGTAGATGCCCTTCAACTCCCATCGTCACCAACCATTGGGCATGCTGGCCGTGGCTGATGGGAGCTGAAGTCACACAACATCTGGAGGGGAAGACTATCGTAGATTGCACCATATCCATTGAAGAGAAAACTGGGGAGGGGGGTCCCCAGGTTATGCACTGTGGCAAAGCCACCAGCTGATGTGGTCTTAAATTGCTAGAAACATCTTTGCCCATATAGGACCTGTGTGTGCTCTTTCTCTCTCTCTTTGGATTAAACAATTTTTTTAAAAAATGCCCACACTTAAAAAAGGAAGCGCTCGAGGATCATTGTCATATCACACATTATGTTTCTTCCTTCAAGATAAAAATCATCTTTAGATTTTAACACCTTTTCCTTGCAAGTTCTACATCTCAGCTGTTCCCCTTGCTGTCTCTACTGATTCAATTCTGTTAAATTTCTGCCTAAAGTCCTTTTTTAGTTCTTTCTGCTTCCCTTGTGCAATGACAAGTAGACAACCTTCCTCAGACATATTTGGGGTTTAACCATGGCTCTTTCATTCTCCCCTGAAAGGGGTAACTAACTACGTCTACCCATTTCTTAAATAAGAACTTCATGTCTGAAGAATGCAAAAGCGGTTGACCCAAACCCTTTTATTCGAAATAAGTGAGATTGCTGTATATCTGAGTCACTGTTGCTGCCTCTGGTAGTTTTTGTACATTTCTCATAGTACCTTTTTTTAGCAGAGTGATCAGAACAGCTTCCTGGCTGTTTAACCAGCGCCGTAACAATTTCCCGTGATTTAGATTTGAGACATCCTATATTAATGCTTCCCAGGATTTTGCAGTACAGTGGTACCTCAGGTTACATACGCTTCAGGTTACATACGCTTCAGGTTACAGACTAACCCAGAAATAGTGCTTCAGGTTAAGAACTTTGCTTCAGGATGAGAACAGAAATCATACTCCGGTGGCGCAGCAGTAGCAGGAGGCCCCATTAGCTAAAGTGGTGCTTCAGGTTAAGCACAGT
This sequence comes from Podarcis filfolensis, assembly GCF_964270895.1. NCBI lineage: Eukaryota > Metazoa > Chordata > Lepidosauria > Squamata > Lacertidae > Podarcis > Podarcis filfolensis. Next base: position 9,188,991 of record NC_139604.1, read on the forward strand.
TTCAGGTACGGACCTCTGGAACGAATTAAGTACTTAACCTGAGGTACCACTGTACGTACATTGGAGTTACGTTCAGGTTTTCTTGTGGGTTTATTATTTCTCCTAAGGTTAGAGATCCCACATTGACTTCTGCAGGGAGTTGATTAAGACAACTGTCTCCACATGGAAGTTTAGCCAAGAGTTTGAATTATGAGTTGGATCCACACGCAGTCATGCTTAGAGTAGACCCACTGAAGTCAGTGGGGCTTAAGGGGGAAATCCAGAAACAGCGTAGCTACCTCCAGATCCACGGCCCTGCCATTTCTGCCACCTGGGATGGAAGGGAAACCTCTTCCTCATGCAAGTTCTCAGGCTGGCACAGCAAGGACACCCTAGGAAAACAACAACCATGAAACTGAAAAAGTCTTGCTTTGCGGAAGCACACATGGATAGTTGGGACGCGGGTGGCGCTGTGGGTTAAACCACAGAGCCTAGGACTTGCCGATCAGAAGGTCGGCGGTTCGAATCCCCGTGACAGGGTGAGCTCCCGTTGCTCGGTCCCTGCTCCTGTCAACCTAGCAGTTCGAAAGCAAGTCAAAGTGCAAGTAGATAAATAGGTACCGCTCCGGCAGGAAGGTAAATGGCGTTTCCGTGCGCTGCTCTGGTTCACCAGAAGCGTCTTCGTCATGCTGGCCACATGACCTGGAAGCTGTACGCTGGCTCCCTCGGCCAATAAAGCGAGATGAGCGCCGCAACCCCAGAGTCGGTCACATCTGGACCTAATGGTCAGGGGTCCCTTTACATTTACCTTTACATGGATCGTAGCATGGCTGAATGTACATAGAGTTGCCCCAGGATGTCCGTTGTTCCACATTTTTAAGCGATTCAACCTGATTCTTGCTCATATGCAGTCTGAAATTCAGTTTTTGCGTCCCCCCCTCCAAACTTTGTGATACAGTTCTTGGTTCAAAAAATAAAAAGCACCAACTATTTTAGGGTGTAACAAAATATGCTCAGAAATAATATGAGTTTTCTTTAAAAAATAAATAAATTGCAGATTGACGTAGAACTGGTCTGGAGTCTATCTCTAGGCGCACTCAGAGGCTGCGGGAGAGTAACCGGAACCACCAGGGGCAAGTTTTCCTATCTACCCTGCCCCCCATCACCACCCCTGTCTTGGACCCTCCTGAGGAGGAGCTGCCCCCTAAGGATTTGCTCTTGCTCTCTCTGACATCTTTCTGGGAACGGTCCTTTGCCTTTTGGCAGGAGCATGGATGTGGTTGGCTAATAATAATAATAATAATAATAATAATAATAATAATATAACGAAGTTTTTCTTGAAATGAGAAGACTTTGCTGTCTTAAATGTTTGTAGTTTTGTGTACATCCTATGTGAACTGCCTTGGAGGCCTTTTTTGGCCAGAAGGCAGCATAAAAATAAACTTTTGACACTGGGGGAGAAGCAGTGCTTGCCCAGATCTTCCACCATGGAAGGCAAAATCTTCATCTCTTATTTCCTCGGCAGCTTCTGAATTGCTCATATTGGCTGGGATACCGAGAGCCTAATGCTGGTACTTCCACTTTGTGCTGTCTTGCGGAGTCCTCCTCTAGATTGTCTCCCAACCATCTGGACTGGGTTTTGAGTGAAGTGTGAGAGACCACAATAGGCTTCCATATGTTAGGAAAATTCCTGGCATGTCCTGGTTTTGGGGTGGAAAAATGGCATCAGGGTGGAATTTTGCTGAAATGGCAAAATGTCAGGGGAAACCTGGATGTACGAGATATGGATCTATTTTGGGGGTAGTTGATACTCAACTTTGTGAGTGTCAGGAATTCTACTTTTTGAAATATGGGAATGCTAGACTACAATGACAACCCCATTACCTTTGCAAAAGCTCTTTATAACCTAGATAGTTGTTGTTAGTGGTGCAATACTGCCATCAGAACTGATTTCAAGTGAGATTGCACCAGTTTCCAGCTCACTGAAATTGTGCACGATCTTGTGGAGCATGTGAGATCTCATGAGATTTATTTGTGGAATTGGAAGGGACCCCAAGCGTCATCCAGTCCAACCCCCTACAATGCAGGGATATCAACTAAAGCATCCATCACAGATGACCATCCAACCTCTGTTTGAAAACCTCCAAGGAAAGAGAATCCACAATCTCCCGAGAGAGACTGTTCCACTATTGAATAGCTCTTGCTGCCAGGAAGTTTTTCCTAATGTTGAGTTGGAATCTTCTTTCTTGTAACTTAAAGCCAATGGTTCGAGTCCTACGCTCCAGAACAGGAGAAAACAAGCTTGCTGCATCTTCCATGTAACAGCCCTTGAGATATTTGAGGATGGCTATTGGAAGAGATGGAGGCAGTGAGAGATTTTACTTTCTTGGGCTCCATGATCACTGCAGATGGTGACAGCAGTCACAAAATTAAAAGACACCTGCTTCTTGGGAGAAAAGCAATGACAAACCTAGACAGCATCTTAAAAAGCAGAGACATCACCTTGCCAACAAAGGTCCATATAGTTAAAGCTCTGGTTTTCGCAGTAGTGATGTATGGAAGTGAGAGCTGGACAATAAAGAAGGCTGATCGCCGAAGAATTGATGCTTTTGAATTATGGTGCTAGAGGAGACTCTTGAGAGTCCCATGGACTGCAAGAAGATCAAACCTATCCATTCTGAAGGAAATCAGCCCTGAGTGCTCACTGGAAGGACAGATCCTGAAGCTGAGGCTACAATACTTTGGCCACCTCATGAGAAGAGAAGACTCCCTGGGAAAGACCCTGATGTTGGGAAAGATGGAGGGCACAAGGAGAAGGGGATGGCAGAGGATGAGATGGTTGGACAGTGTTCTCGAAGCTACCAGCATGAGTTTGACCAAACTGCGGGAGGCAGTGGAAGACAGGAGTGCCTGGGGTGCTCTGGTCCATGGGGTCACGAAGAGACACACATGACTAAACAGCTAAACAACAACAAGAAGAAGATAGGTAGATAGATAGATGATAGATAGATAGATAGATAGATAGATAGATAGATAGATAGATATGATAGCTGAGAGAGAGGGAGGGAGGAAGTGGGAGTAGGGTTAAGTAGGGAGGGAGGCAGTGGAAGACAGGAGTGCCTGGCGTGCTCTGGTCCATGGGGTCATGAAGAGTCGGACATGACTAAACGACTAAACAACAACAATTCTATCTCCTCTCAGTCTCCTGTTTTCCAGGTGAAACATACTCAACTCCTTCAACCTTTGCTCACAAGACCTGGTTTCCAGACCCTGAATCATCTTGGTTGCCCTCCCCTGCACACCTTCCAGCTTGTCAACATCCTTCTTAAATTGTGGTGCCCAGAATTGGACACAGTACACCAGGTTTGGTCTGACCAAGGCAGAATAGAGTGGTACTATTAATTCCCTTGATCTGTTGATGCCGCCTAGAATATCATTAGCCTTCTTTTGTTGCCAAATCACACTGCTGACTCATGTTCACCTTGTTGTCCACTAAGACCCCTAGATACCTTTCAATGTAGTGGTAGTAAGTCAGGTATCCCCCATACTATATTTGTGCAGTGGGTTCTTCCTGCCTAAGAACAGAACCATACGTTTGCCCCTATTGAGTCTCGTGCTCTACCAACTGAGTCATCGATCTCACCCAAAATTGGCACTGCTTCTCACCAACAGCAGAGGTGGGATGGCACTTCTCGTTTGAAACAGAACGCGATTCCCCGGTCAGAGGAAGAGACCCAGGGAAGCAGCAGTCTTCCCAATAGAGGTTGGGGTGAAGAAGTAAGCAAAGGGTTTGGTTTGAGGCAGTCGAGACGGAAGCGTGATGACAAGTGGTATTTAATGTGTAGGAAGTTAGAAATAGTAATGATGATTAATGGGATCTTGTAGTGGTGGGTGGGGGGTCGAGGAGAGAGAGAGAGAGAGAGACATATACCAGTATTGGTAGCTGATGATTGTGAAAGGGAAAAAAATAAACATTGGGAAGGCCTGCTGTGTCTCGTGGCTTCCACCACATGGAATATTCTAGTTTCGCAGTTCTTAGAAGCTTTATTGGCTCTCTAGCTAAAAATCTCAGATTGAACTAATTTGTCTTAGCAGCTGAAAAGAGCAAATCCTTGGGGCACTGAAGGCTGAACGTGGTTGTTTGAAAATTCGGTATTTGATATTCTAGAAACCATTGTGCATTGCTTCCCATTCCCCTAGCAGTTTGCTGCACTCTCTTCTGTGTTTACTGGGGGCCAAGCCACATACCTCATGAGACTAGATCCTGGAAGCCAATCAATCTCTTCAAATCTCTCCTGCCTCCTTCTCGGCTTCAAATGCACACCTACAAAAGCACACAAGTCAATCCTGCATACTGTTAATACTCAGCCCCTGAGCTTCTCCAGCTTAAATCAAGTGCTGATAGCATCCAGTCTACTTAAAGGTGAAATTCAAGTGTGGACAGTGGAGATCCCCTTCTGCATCGAGGAGTGACTGCACAAACATTTCAGTTCGTAAGTATCATTAATCTACAAGGCAGCACCCTAAGGGAGAAATGAAAATGTCTGCTTTCAACTACCTACACTGAAATGTCGAGTTACAAAACAAACACACGATCTGCATGACTTGTAAATATATTCGTAAGAAGATTTCCCCAGAGTAATAAACTCTAACCTTTTGAAAGAGCTGTAAGGCTGTTTGGAATCCAGATCTGTCCAATTTTTTTGTTCACAGGCTGTGCGGCCAACTGTGATGGGAGAAAGTCACAAGATCTTGTGAGATCTTGTGAGATGCATCGTGTTCAAAGCTTTGGGGAGAAGGTCATTCTTCCTTGGCTATCAATTGTGCTGTGTTTACCACCAGTAAACGTTACAGGGAGAGAAAGGAAAGTGCTATCATTAATATGAGAGCCAGTGTGGTATAGTGGTTAAGAGTGGTGGACTCGTAATCTGGTGAACCAGGTTCGCATCTCCGCTCCTCCACATGCAGCTGCTGGGTGACCTTGGGCTAGTCACACTTCTCTGAAGTCTCTCAGCCTCACTCACCTCACAGAGTGTTTGTTGTGGGGGAGGAAGGGAAAGGAGAATGTTAGCCTCTTTGAGACTCCTTCGGGTAGTGATAAAGCAGGATATCAAATCCAAACTACTACTACTCCTCCTCCTCTTCTTCTTCTTCTTCTTCTTCACTTATTCCAAATGTTTTTTTAAAAACGTACTGAAGAGCTAGCAATAACTGAATGTGTGATATTATGCAGTATGCAAAACTGACTTACTTAAAGTAAGCTGACTTAAAGCAATTTGAGCTGACAAAACTCAGAGGGGAAAGAAAAGGCACATGGAAAAACAACTCTGTTTATTCTTCACGCATGCAAATCACTGTGATTGGAGTATATTTGGAAAATAATGCTCTGTCATTAAAAGCTAGACCTGTCTCTCAAAATGAAAAATCCCAATCCCACTTTCCTCCCTTTGAGCTTTGGTTATGTCAGAGAAGTTCCTTCACTGACAGGTTATGTCCTCAGTTGGCTAGGTTTGGTTCCTGAGGAAAGAAAAGAGGGGAAACACTTTGCAGGGTGAGGGACAAAGGCCATGTCGTGACTCGGAAAGTCAAGGCCTCCCTGATCCCTTTCAACGTGCATCTGTGTGATCTGACTCAGCAAAATGGGAGTCTGTGCCAAGTCATCCCAATTTGCCTCATTATTCAGGGCACACCCCAGATGCGGATGCACAGCCCTAATACATTCAATAAAAAATAATGATGGCGATAAAAAGTGCATGGGGGAATTTTAGTTTTATTTTTGAGTTTGATCTTCAGGTTTATGTGTTTCTGCTTTGGGACATTCAATCGAAGGGCAGAGTGTTGTTATTATTTTAACAGTTAAGTGAATAAAAAAGAGAACTCGCAGTGCCAGCATGTTACAGAAATGAAGGGAAGCTAAAGCGCTGTCTCTGGGTGTTTCGGTGAGACAGATAACTTTTAGTCTTACCGCCTGGTGCAAAACTCTTGCATCATCCTTCCTCTCTGACCTGTATCTGTGATCTCACGTGGCTCCTGGCTCTCACCTCCGTGGGCCTTCCAAGCGAATGTCGTTGTGCCTCTCCTTGCCTCCTCTCCGTTAAGTACCCTTCCCAGAGTCTTAAAATAGCTTTTTTAATTAAGTCCCGGTTTTCATGAGAAAATTAAAGGAATATTATCTTTTAAAACCAATTCGGTACTTTAAAAAGTCTAATAAATAAATGTGCTAGTTCAAAATTAAACACAATATTTCATCTTCGGCTCTTAAGCTCGTTAAATATTTAATCAAATTCTTGGGCAGATTTATTGCTGTGGGCGCAGGGGGGTGTTGATTGCCTTTCTGACACTCCTGTGCCCATCGGAAAGCAGCGGCTCTGATGCATCTTTGCTCTGCATCGGGGAAAGGCACTTCAGAAATCAGTCAAGACACTTTGGAGCTTCTCCCCACCCCCAGCTCACATACCTGGAGGATGAGATGCTTGCAATGAGGCCATTTCTCATCCTGTCTTCCCATGAGCACATTTGGGTCTGAGTTTTCTAGTGCAGGAAGAACTGTGAATGGTTATCACCAGCCCAGCTGCATCACTGCACATGTGACTTTTGCACCGAGTTAACCATGGTCCAGTTCTGGCACCTACCTTCCGCGCAGTTCTGCAGCCTTGGAAATCAGTACCATGCACAGGGCTTGAGGGCCCAACTTTCCATTGGGGCTGATAGTCTAATGTGCCTGCGTGGGAGCTCTGGATCAAACGGTGCTGCAAGATCTATAGCAGCAGGCTCCAGATTTCCAGTTACCTTCCTTTCGTGGCAAAGATGGCAAGGAAACATTGGATTGTTTTGAGTTATTGGAGACTCGTCTCCATATGGGCACTCAGGGTGTGGAGTGTCATATAAAAAATAGTCATCAGGAATAATTTTGGGAAGGCGATTCAGTGAATGAGTATGCCTCTTCTCCCAAATAGTACACAACAATTGTTACAGTTGCCTAATTGTCCAATGTATACCGGAAGTGCCTTCTTTATGGTCCAGCTCTCACTTCCATAAAGAAGGTTGATCGCCGAAGAATTGATGCTTTCGAATTATGGTGCTGGAGGAGACTCTTGAGAGTCCCATGGACTGCAAGAAGAGCAAACCTATCCATTCTTAGGGAAATCAGCCCTGAGTGCTCACTGGAAGGACAGATCCTAAAGCTGAGGCTACAATACTTTGGCCACCTCAGGAGAAGAGAAGACTCCCTGGAAAAGACCCTGATGTTGGGAAAGATGGAGGGCAGAAGGAGAAGGGGACGACAGAGGACGAGATGGTTGGGCAGTGTTCTCGGAGCTACCAGCATGAGTTTGACCAAACTGCGGGAGGCAGTGGAAGACAGGAGTGCCTGGCGTGCTCTTGTCCAGGGGGTCACGAAGAGTCGGACACGACTAAATGACTAAACAACAACAACAACATACCGGAAGTGCAGAAAGCAATTCCAACATAAGGCCAAGTTTGCTTGGGTTGGTGTTTGTGCAATGTTCCTTATTGAGTTGGTTTAGTCATGCTGGCTGTTGGAGGGTTGTCTGGTCAAAGGAGTGTCAGAATAGAGACCAGCACACTGTCCATGCTGTTTGTGATCCTGAGTCACATACAGATGCAGTTTGAGTAGAAGAAGAGGAGTTTGGATTTGATATCCTGCTTTATCACTACCCGAAGGAGTCTCAAAGCGGCTAACATTCTCCTTTCCCTTCCTCCCCCACAACAAACACTCTGTGAAGTGAGTGAGGCTGAGAGACTTCAGAGAAGTGTGACTAGCCCAAGGTCACCCAGCAGCTGCATGTGGAGGAGCAGAGAAGTGAACCCGGTTCCCCAGATTACAAATCTACCGCTCCTAACCACTACACCACACTGTAGTGTGGAGGTTGGTTTATTAGAGTGAATGGGGAACAGACCCACCAACCCTTGGTATGCCATCAGCTAGCTCCTGCCTGCCAGCCTTCGTACTTACAACCAGTCAGGGGGTCCCTCTGTCTGTAATTGGCTCTGGCTCCATCTACTGTTGGTCCCCTAGCTTGTGCCCGAACAGTCCCAGTGGCCACGGGCCATCATTGACTTAACGCATTCATACAACCATACTCTCACATGGAAATAGCAATACAGTGGGAAAGACCAATGTTTGATGCAACCTGTCTGAGAAAATTAATGAGCGAACGCCTAGATTTTATTTCACCGGAACTGAGAGAAGATGGCGTCTGCCACTAGAGAAGGACTTTTGGATTGATTCGGCATAAACATCAGCGTGTGAGGATATACTGCAAATAATAGATTTACCAGCTGCAAGGAGAGTCATAAAAATTTCACACAGAAGCAGATTATTGCTCACTTCAACTAGCCTGTGGAAACAACTCAGAGGCCATGAAAGAAGGAAGGATAACAACAGGAAGATTTAAAGAAGGAACTATTGGAAACTCAAGACAGTAGAAACATAAGATGATTGGACCCCACTGAACTTGAAGCATGGGAAGCCCCAACAAAAATTTATAATTTGCCAAAATATTTGGACTATATGATATGTATTTGTATAATTTGGACTTAATAAAAATTATTTTTTTAAAAAAAGGAAATAGCAATACAGTGGTACCTCGGTTTAAGAACAGTCCTGTTTATGAACGATTTGGTTTACAAACTCTGCAAAACCTGAAGTAGTGTCCCGGTTTGCAAACTTTACCTCGTTCTGAGAATGGAATGCCTCATTAGGGAAAGCGCGCCTTGGTTTAAGAACGGTTTCAGTTTAAGAACGGACTTCCGGAATGGATTAAGTTCGTAAACCCAGGTACCACTGTAATCATGTGATTTCTCTCCTTATCACTGCCTAAAACAGTTGATGGCTCATAGCTTTCCCTCTGATGAGCTTTGCATCCCAATTAGATAAGGATATATCTGCTCTGTAATGTTTGTCCATTCTTTCAATGGTGAATCAGTCATTTGCATGAATCCTCTATCATTTATGTGGTTCCACTTTTTAAAAGGGAATCACATGAACAATCTACCTGTTGGAATTTAAAGTGGTGGGCTTATTATCCAACTCACTTTTCCTAGACCTCATGAGACCTAAGAACCTGCACATGGATCTACCCTGGAAATGTTACATTTCCCATGTAACATATCCATGAGTGAACACCTGCAAGATCACTTAAAGAAGGGAATGTCAGAACATGCCTTAAGTTAGACATCAAATCTCAATCAAAGTCTTGCATCTCTAGCCATCTGTAGATCTTTGAATGATGCACCCTCATACTGTCCCCTTACACAACCTGAACTAGCCTCTGCATCTGACCTGTGGAGAGGATAAATTAGTGGAGTATGGAAAAGCTAATTCTTGTGACATTCATATAAGCCCACTTCTCAAGGCAATGCAAGGCACTGTGTAGTCAAGCATCTTGAGTACACAGGCTCAGGGTATCTCTTCTGGCCAATTATATTTCAATCTGCCCAGTGTCGGTATCCAGAATAGCAAATGAAACACAAGCAAACAATGATGAGAGCCTGGCTCCTAAGAGCGACAATGACTTTCCGAGGTTCGCCATCTAGAGCAAGTTACAGAAACAGGCGGAATGGAGTTGTGTTTTTCAAGTCACTAAATCATACAGCAGTTCATGAGCTCACCTTTCACCTCAGGGAGATTGCCTAGAAAATAAATCCACGATGGAGCACACAGGGGTGGGAGAGGGGAGAGGGACTGGCTTAAATTCAGCTCCCCCTTTCTTGTCCCCCTTCTACAGAGCCCCACCGACCCCAGGCAAAGTAGTTCATCTGTGTCTGTGGGAGAGGCACAGCTGAAATAAATCGGTAAGCTCTTGCAGGTGTTCCCCTTTCGCACAATACTGTTCTTTCTCATGCATAAGATGTCAGGGCTGCCTAGCCTTCATCAATGGAGAACACACTACGGAAGTGAAAGCTCTGGGGACTTAGTGCCACAGGCTTCTGGGAAGCTGCATGCATTCTCTTATGTAGTTCAGCTGATAGACTGAGTGGCATAGCATCTCCTTTACATGCCAAAGTCCTGAAGTCCAATCCCTGGCAACTCCAGGTACAGCTGGAAGAGAGTCCTGCCTGAAACTCTGGGGAGGCTCTGCCAATAAGTGTAGACAATACTGAATGAGATGGACCAATGGTCTGGCTCAGTATAAGACAATGTCCCATGTTCCCGTTTCTGTGTATGGTGCAGGGCACCCCAAAAGCAGAGGGGCTTTCATGTGTAGCCCTATACACACCCACACCTGACATGACACATCAGCACTGTGTGACAGACCCTCCAAGTGTTCCTATTTTCCAGGGACAGGCCTGGATTTACAGAAGGCATCCTGGTTTCTTATTTGATCCCAGTATAGCCCTCTTTTCCTTAAAGGTACCCCTGCCCGTATGGGCCAGTCGTGACCAACTCTGGGGTTGCGCGCCCATCTCGCTTAAGAGGCCGGGGGCCAGAGCTGTCCGAGGACACTTCCAGGTCACGTGGCCAGCGTGACGAAGCTGCTCTGGCGAGCCTGCACCAGCGCAGCACACGGAAACGCCGTTTACCTTCCCGCTATAAAGCGGTACCTATTTATCTACTTGCACTTAAGGGTGCTTTCGAACTGCTAGGTGGGCAGGAGCTGGGACCGAACGACGGGAGCTCACCCCGCCGCGGGGATCCGAACCGCCGACCATGCTATCGGCAAGTCCTAGGCGCTGAGGTTTTACCCACAGCGCCACCCGCATCCCTCTCTTTTCCTTAGGATGTCCCTATTTTCATTGGGGGGAGGGGTTGGAGAGTGTGGTGTTGTTGTTTAGTCATTTCCGACTCTTCGTGACCCCATGGACCAGAGCACGCCAGGCACTCCTGTCTTCTACTGCCTCCCGCAGTTTGGTCAAACTCATGTTGGTAGCTTCGAGAACACTATCCAACCATCTCGTCCTCTGTCGTCCCCTTCTCCTTGTGCCCTCCATCTTTCCCAACATCAGGGTCTTTTCCAGGGAGTCTTCTCTTCTCATAAGGTGGCCAAAGTATTGGAGCCTCAGCTTCAGGATCTGTCCTTCCAGTGAGCACTCAGGGCTGATTTCCTTAAGAATGGATTGGTTTGATCTTCTTGCTTTCCATGAGACTCTCAAGAGTCTCCTCCAGCACCATAATTCAAAAGCGTCAATTCTTCGGTGATCAGCCTTCTTTATGGTCCAGCTCTCACTTCCATACATCACTACTGGGAAAACCATAGCTTTTACTATATGAATCTTTGTTGGCAAGGTGATGTCTCTGCTTTTTAAGATGCTGTCTAGGTTTGTCGTTGCTTTTCTCCCAAGAAGGGAGAGTGTGGTAGGATGATCCTATTGTCAGAGAAATGTTGAAGGGTATGGAGTTATGTGACCCCTGAGCCAAGGAGATAAATAGCTATACAACCTTTAGAAGACATCTGAAGGCAGTATCTTTGGAGGTAAGAGATAAATTCATTTCTTGTTATCACAGTGCAACCACGTGAACAACCACTCTTAGTTTACTTTTCGTACCTCAATAAGCTTAACTGCTTAATAGGTTTTTATTGTTCCGTCTCCATGCATTTCCCTCAAGTCATTCTCTCCCACTCTCTCCCTCTCTCCTAGAGCCCTGCGAAAAGACTCTCTCTCTCTCATCTTCTCTTCCATGCCCCACTGATTCATGCCCCCCGCTTGCCTTTGTCATCATTCATTTGTCCACCCCCTTGGCTGCTCTTGCAGTTAAATCATGGATTTCTGCAGGGGGGAAGTGGCCCGAACCACCATCAAACCGTCCCCACCTGCTGTAGCCATCTGCAAAGCCCCAAGGAGGAATTCCTTTTGCGCTTCTGTTTTTTCGGGCCCCTGCAGGAGGTTTCCCATGGAAAATCCATCTGACACTTAAAAATATGGACTTCCCTCTTGCATCTCTATTCCTCCAATATCATAGCACACTTGGGGTATTCTACATTAGGGTTAAGTAAACATACAAGAGAGGGCAGGCAACATTCAGTTGCCTTCCACAAGTTGGAGAGTGAAGATCTGAAGTGGAGACTCTCCAGTACGTACAGAGACTTCCTGTGCATCTTAGAACCCGGGGGGGGGGGGAATTACTTCCACCACCATCCCAGCTAATGGAGGGCAGCTGGAAAGGAGACGGAGAACAAAAATAGTGCCCTCATCCACACTGACTTCCCTTGTATGTTTACAGTATGCGTAACATCTGAAGAGGGCTCATATATTGCGTGGCGATACCCGCCCCCTCCCACAGATGGAGTAAATAAAGACACCGGATACAAGAATTTAGGTTAATGGGCGAAAATGGCCACAACTTTATTGATTACAGGTAAGAGCGGTATTGGCTTTAGGCATTGGCCCTAACAGACTATCCGGACTAACCGGGAAGGGTTAAACACCCACAGGGGGAGCCCCCCGTGATGCACATCCGTAGGCGCTCCCCAAGGGGTTGCCGCTCGGGAGCGCGCTTTAGGCCCTAGCCTCCGTAGGTTTTGGACGAGGCGACGCCCCTCGGAGTCCTTTAACAGACCACCCTTCAAGATTTGGGGGAGGTGATGGCATTCCTCCCCCCCGACTTCATTTGCATGACAATACCCCCTGCCAATGCCTAACCGCCAAAACCAAGGAGTTGTGACGTTTTGCTACGAGGTAGGCGAAAAAACCAAGTGGCTTCAAAATACAGCCAATTAGCCAAATGGAAAAACTCCTACCAGGCCCCTTGCGACGACCAGCCGAAGCCCATAGCAAAGTCAGAAAGCAAACCTAGAGGGTGGGTGGGAAACCGCAGCAGCTGTAAGAGAGAAAAGGGGCGAGCCAGGGCTGCCCCGACCTTAAATGCTCCCTGGTGGGCCCGCCCACAGCGGCAGCCGATTGGCTGACGCTGTGGGCGATGAATATTAATGCTAAGGGGAATCCCCGCGACCTGCGGGGCTGGCCCCAGCCCCGTGAGAAGTAGATGGGGGCGTGCGACCGCAACCCCACCCCCTCTTTAGGTCGGGAGTGGCTTTGGTTCACTGTCATCTGAGGCCTAGGAAGCAGTGAGTGTTCTGTTTCCACTTGCAGTGATTCATGGGTTTTGTAGTCTCTGCCTGGGGGTTTGGTCCTCCTCTTCCAGGACACCTCAAGCAATGCACCGAAGTCGCTGAATGTGAGGCAAACATTCCAGTTTATAGGTGCCAACAGAAATCATTACAGTTATTTTCTTTTCCTTTCTCCCCATATATAAACATCTCCAGTGGCGTAGCGTGGGGGTGCAGGGGGGGCCGGCTGCACCGGGCGCAACATCGGGGGGGGGCGCGCTCGCCGCCTCCGGAGTCGCCGAAGAGCCTCGGGCGCAGGCTGTAGCAGAGCCCCATGTCTCGCGGAACCGACGAGCTGTGTGCGCGTCCAGGCTGAAGGCGTCCGGCAGGCAGCGGCTCTCAGCGCTCGCCACGGTCCCCGCGCGTCAGGGCCGCGGAGGGCGCGTCAGGCAGCCCCTCCTCACAGCCCTGCCGCCGCCGCCGCTGCTGCAGCTGCTGGGCCATGTTGCATTTTCCTCGCCTCTCTGCCCTCCTCCTCCGGGCAAGCGGCGTCGTTTGGGCGGCAGCGCCAGCGGCAACTCGCCTCAGATCACCTGACACGGACCCGCCGCCGTGGCTACCTTACCGTAAATACCCCAGCCCAGGCAGCAGCAAGAAGAAGCTGGCAGCAGCGGCAGGTTAGGGGTTAGGGGGCACAAATTACTTGCCTTGCCCCGGGTTAGGGGGCGCAAATTATTTGCCTTGCCCCGGGTGCTGACAACCCACACTACGCCGCTGAACATCTCAATGGGTGCTATTGAGTCCTGAACTTGGATTTTCAGGAAAAGGGCTTCCTTGAAACTAATCCTTCATTCCTTCAGGGAGAGAGCTGCAATGGACTTGGATTCCCCTGGGCTAATACTCTTGCCTCAGTTCCCTATTCCCAGATACTTTCTAAGTCCAGGAAGCACCTGTAGCTCCTGTCACCTGCTGCCCCTTCCTCCTCACTCAGTTGGCCTGTCACTTATTTTAGTACTTGATCTGTGCGGCTTTTCTGCCCTGGCTTTGCATCCAGGACTCTTGCTTCCTCTTCTCACATCTTGGTCAACTTGTAGCCTCCTCACGATGACATCACTTCCTGCTTTTGGGTGGGTCATTGGAACAAGGCCAAGAGCAGGAAGACACTCTCCCAGCTCTCCATTGCACATCTTACAAAGGAATATAAATGGACACTCATTATTTATTATGGACACTGCTGAGACGGCTGTTTGATGAAGCGATTCATACATCTTCCTATATGCATAAAATCATGAATAGGCAGACCATTATGAATAGTAGAGCAATCAGCTTGCTGGTGGCCCATGTGGGATATCTGCAAGGATACAGGTTAGAAGCAGGGTGATGTTTTTTATAACGATAAATCTCTGATTATTCCTTATTCAAAAAGGGCACTCATATGTTACTGAATTAACTCAAGCTCCGCAATAATCAACAGACCTCATTGTTATTATTATTTATTCAATTTATACACTGTCCTATACTCGGACGTCTCAGGGCAGTTCACAAACAAGAGCACAACATACAAAATCAAACCAAAAACAATGTTGTTGTTTAGTCGTTTAGTCATGTCCGACTCTTCGTGACCCCGTGGACCAGAGCACGCCAGGCACTTCTGTCTTCCACTGCCTCCCGCAGTTTCGTCAAACTCATGCTGGTAGCTTCGAGAACACTGTCCAACCATCTCGTCCTCTGTCGTCCCCTTCTCCTTGTGCCCTCCATCTTTCCCAACATCAGGGTCTTTTCCAGGGAGTCTTCTCTTCTCATGAGGTGGCCAGAGTATTGGAGCCTCAGCTTCAGGATCTGTCCTTCCAGTGAGCACTCAGGGCTGATTTCCTTAAGAATGGATAGGTTTGTTCTTCTTGCAGTCCATGGGACTCTCAAAAATAAACCCAAAAGTATTTATGATTATCATTACTGTTTGTTTTTTTGTTTTTCAGCTGAGGAGCAAGAGGACCACAATCTTCATTCAATGTGCTACATTTTGTCAATTTCAGTGTGCAGCCTAGCCTACGAAAGGACTGGCCCATCAGCCCACAAATGAAGACATCGCCTTTGTTTTTCTGTCAGAGGTATTCCGACTGTCAATTACGCAAATGCCATTTCTCGTTTTCATAATTCAGCCCAACAACGTGCACTTATAAGATGTCTCTCTCATAGCTGGCCTAGCAAGAGAGATCACCTTGTTTTCCTTGATATGTCTTTCATTCTTTAAGGCACAGTGCCCTGCTACCCTTATTTAGATCTTAATTCTTCCCATATGCCCCTGTTTCAGAGCAGAAATTCCTCCATTTACTTCCCCGGAAAGCCATTCTTCATTATAATATGTTTCCCCAAGTAAATTTATTCATCATATTTTTCTCTCCCTGTGACAGCCACGTCCTTCCACTACGGGAAATTAAACACTGTACCATATGGCCAGAGCAACAAACTTTTAGTACTTGCTTGCTCAATTGTTTTAACACATTGCCGACTTCATACAACATTCTGCTTGCCCGAATAGTATCAGGCTTGTGCCTGACATATGCATTAGACATGTTAATGGCACGGAGGAAATTAAGTGAAGTTGACAATGTGAGGAAAGAACAGTATGATCCCATTAAGGACTAAATTTTTGCCATTTTTACTTTTGTGCGAGTGGGGAAGGGGGGGGAGAAAAAAAGCTTAAACGAATCCCTCAGAACAGGTTATATCATTTCCCTGCTGCGCAAACAGATGCTGCCAACATGCAAAGCTGTAACAGTGCGAGAGCCCCAAAGTGACGGGCCCAACATCTTCAGATTGCCTCCTTCATATCGTAATTCTGTGTCTGTGTGGCTCACTTCAACATCGGTCCAGTATATCTGAAAGAGCGTCTCCACCCCCATCGTTCTGCCCGGACACTGAGGTCCAGCACCAAGGGCCTTCTGGCGGTTCCCTCACTGCGAGAAGCCAAGTTACAGGGAACCAGGCAGAGGGCCTTCTCGGTAGTGGCGCCCTCCCTGTGGAACGCCCTCCCACCAGATGTGAAAGAGAACAACAACTATCAGACTTTTAGAAGACATCTGAAGGCAGCCCTGTTTAGGGAAGCTTTTAATGTTTGATGTATTACAGTATTTTAATATATATATATATTTGGAAGCTGCCCAGAGTGGCTGGGGAAGCCCAGCCAGATAGGCGGGGTATAAATAAATTATTATTATTATTATTATTATTATTATTATTATTAGCCTACCTTTTTGCAACGGGGGGCTCTGCTGGAACCTGTGTCTTTTCCTTGTTTGGAAGTTCCTGCTGCATCATCGCCATCCTTTATTTGTATGCTTTCTTTCCATAGTTAAAACATGCTCAAGGTGTGGTCATTTTTATGAGCATAGCATCTAATAAATACACATCATCATCATCACCTTCATCAATGCGGCTTGCCACATGAAATGATTTACATAACTGCAGAAACAAAACAAAAGATAAGTAGTAAAGGTAAAGGGACCCCTGACCATTAGGTCCAGTCACGGACGACTCTGGGATTGTGGCACTCATCTCACTTTATTGGCCGAGGAAGCCGGCGTACAGCTTCCGGGTCATGTGGCCAGCATGACTAAGCCGCTTCTGGCAAACCAGAGCAGCGCACGGAAATGCCGTTTACCTTCCCGCCGGAGTAGTACCTATTTATCTACTTGCACTTTGATGTGCTTTCGAACTGCTAGGTTGGCAGAAGCTGGGACTGAGCAATGGGAGCTCACCCTGTTGCAGGGATTCGAATCACCAACCTTCTGATCGGTGAGCCCAAGAGGCTCAGTGGTTTAGACCACAGCACCACCTGCATCCCTTTTAAAACCAATAACAGCAACCATTAAGTACTTCTTAAATCAAATCTGCATGTCAACAAAAACTCCTAAACCTCACGCCGATAGTCTGCAGGTAGCAAGAAACTATAATAAAATAGAAGGCAAGAAGAAATGAGTATCTTCAAATCTATCCTCTATATCTATCTATCTATCTATCTATCTATCTATCTATCTATGCCTTGGCTTTGGCCTCAAGCTCAGGGTCAGAGGAAGAGGAGCTGACTTGCTACAACAGCAGCAAGAATACTCATTGCAAAGTATTGGAAGACACAAGATCTACCCACCCTGGAAGAATGGCAGGTGAAAGTGATAGACTATATGGAATTGGCGGAAATGACTGGCAGAATCCGAGACCAGGGAGAAGAGTCGGTGGAAGAAGATTGGAAGAAATTTAAAGATTACTTACAGAAACATTGCAAAATTATTGAATGTTAAAATGATGTCGGAATGAAATTAAGTGGTTTTAGTAGCAATGTTAAAAAGGAGTATGTAAAAAGGGATTGTTAACAGGTGAAAATGTAAAGTTATAATATATTAAGATAAAGAATTAAGATAAAAACAAAGAGGGAAAGGATTTGCTGAAGTAACCATTTGAACTGGAATACAAAAAAGGGAGGTGTGAGGAGGTCAGGGAAATAAGTGAATGAAAGGCAAGATATGGAAAGATGGATTTACTTTTAATTGTTTTTATTTTTTCTGTATTTTGTATTTTTGTTTCTTTTTTCTATTTCTATTTCTTTTTTACTTTTGTAACTCTTTTTGAAACTCTAATAAATATTATTTTTTTAAAAAAGGAAGAGGAGCTGACTGAGTCTGCCATCGCTGAATCTGACATTGCTGTACCCCCACCAGTCTGGGAACGGGACCTGATATTTATAATGCATACAGAAGCTACAATTTCGAAGACTGGAGGAACAAGGGCCTCTATAGGCTGGCCATGTAAAAACCAGAGTCTTCAGGCCAAAGGCTCAAAGCTTGGGAAAGGTGAACTGGAGGGGCCTCAGCTCACCTCTGGCTTTCATTGGAGCTATCCATGGTGCTGTATCTAAATACCTACCTATCTGTTACGAAAAAGGAGCAATGCTGCTGAGTGCTCCAGATGGCTGGAAAGCCAAACAGGATGTTGATGTTATGGGACTGTACCGTGGGAACAAGGGACAGTCTATTATGTGCACTGAGCACCGGATGTTAGCTCAGAATGTCACATGACCCTGTACCAGAAGTACATGGGTGGAGTTTTTCTCTCTCTGCTGTTGATGTAAAGAGAGTGCAGACATGATTTCTCTGCACTGCTGGAAAGACAGAAATAAAGGCATGTAAATACATTTCTGTCTGTCTCTCTCCCCTCCCTGGGAATGAGGGGGGGGGAGGAGGGAAGGTGTGTTCTTCTCACGTTTGAAGAAGGATCGCCGGAATCTCGCCTTGTCTTGCCGGGAGTCGCTGACGGGGGAGATCAACAAGGAATCCAAGCCGGGCACCTGGAGAGTGGCCAATTCCTCTGACTGATAAGGCTTTAGATTCCAACACTATCTGCCCATTTTTAATTCCTCCTCCTAGTTATAGTTCCAGAAGAAGAAGAAGAAGAAGAAGAAGAAGAAGAAGAAGAAGAAGAAGAAGAAGAAGAAGAAGAAGAAGAGTTTGTTTTTTTATGATAATATTTATTAAAATTTCAAAGAATTACAAAAGTAAAAGAAAATAAAACAAAAATGCAAAATACAGAAAAATACAGAAAAATAAAAACAATTAAAAACAAGTCAATTTTTCCATATCTTATCTTTCATTTGCTTGTTTCCTTGACCTCCTCACACCTCCCTTTTTTGTGTTCTAGTTCAATTAGTTAATTCAGCAAATCCTTTCCATCTTTGTTTTTATCTTAATAATTTATCTTAGTATATTGTAACTTTACATTCTCACCTGTTAACAATCCATTTTTACATACTCCTTTGTAACATTACTGCTAAAACCACATAACTTCATTCCAGCATCCTTCTAACATTCCTTAATTTTACAATGTTTCTGTAAATAGTCTTTAAATTTCTTCCAACCTTCTTCTACCGAAGAAGAAGAAGAGTTTGGATTTGATATCCCGCTTTATCACTACTCTAAGGAGTCTCAAAGCGGCTAACAATCTCCTTTCCCTTCCTCCCCCACAACAAACACTCTGTGAGGTGAGTGGGGCTGAGAGACTTCAGAGAAGTGTGACTGGCCCAAGGTCACCCAGCAGCTGCATGTGGAGGAGTGGGGAAGCGAACCCGGTTCACCAGATTACGAGTCCACCACTCTTAACCACTACACCACGCTGGCCGAAGTGGTTTAGAATAAAATGGTAGCCTCTATTGCTACCCAAAGTGCTTTTGGAAGGTGGAAGCAGCAAGAACTCCCCACATTGGAAGATTGGAGAATAAAAATGGTAGAATTTGTGGAGTTGGCGAAGCTGACGGGGAGAATTAGGAATCGGCCCGAAGAAAAATATCAAAAGGACTGGTGCAAATTTATTCATTACCTGAAAGAAAATTGTACTCATTTAAAAACGTTTGTAGCATTAACGTGAAATGTTTTGTAATGTGAATTTAAGATGGTGATTTATAAATAAGAATGTGATCTTTTAAGGTGATTATAGGATAAAGAAGTGATAATGGGAATGCGAAAGGTATGTTATAGACTACAGGGATGTCAGAAAGAGAGATAGAAGGAAGTCAAAGCTCACTTTGAGCAAATAATATAAGTTGTGAATATGTATACTGAATTAAATGACATATGGAAAAATTCAATAAAAATTATGTTTTAAAAAAGTGTTTTTTTCTGGGGGTACGCAGGGGCACGCATACCCCTAAACATTTTGTAAATCTTTGTACTATTGTACATTTACTGTATTTATTTTTCCAAATCTAAACTATAAAATGATGGTTTTCTTGAGTCAAAATGAGAGTACCCCTAAACATTTTCTTTAGGAAAAAAAGTACTGGCTACCAGTACCCAGTGTTGACCTAGCACTGGGATTTTCTGCGTTAATTTTGAACTGCCTTAAAGAAGTTGCCTCACAATAAGCATGGGGCAATTGTACAGTCATTGACTGCTTCCTAAAGTTGGATATGATCACCCACTACCAGTTGTTCATTGTTTTCTCTGTAACTACCAAGGGATCAATTGCTTTCACCTGTCACAAGCTACAAATTCCATGCCGGGCAAATTTGTGGCTGATTTAGACATTTGAGAGCTCTAGGAGTTTGACTGAAGTCCATTTCCCCTGGAAAGCCAAAAATATTGCCGAACAAGGCCAAATGAAATATGATTCGTCCCCTGTCTTTTATGTCTGTAGTTTGAAAATGTTTTGTTAATCCCTTGCCAGGCTTTGGGGTTTGTTTTCAGTAGGCTTCAGGGCTAAAAGATGGGGGGAAAGTCGTATTTTTCTGGCAAGACATTTTGCCCACTCAGGAGAACTGGAGTCATTCCTAGAGCTCTAGATATTTTACAGTATTTGAACTTTGGTTTCCTCTATCATTTGTTGTTTCTGGCAGAGGAAAATATGAACTATTAACCCATTATTACGAATAACTTATAACAAGGTTTATTTCTATTACTTTACTTCATGTGTCAGAATCAAGAGTGACACATGTGCTAATTGAGCAATTAGTTTAGCAAGAGAGAAGATCAAGCAACATGGATTTTCTAGTTTTTTAACTTAAAATCATAACAAATCATAACTTGGGTTGCGTACAATGTCTGCAGAAATGAGAATGAGTGTCAGGTTTTTGCTACCACTTCCTATTTCCACTCATCCACTAGGTTGTTGTTTAGTTGTTTATTCGTGTCCGACTCTTCATGACCCCATGGACCAGAGCACGCCAGGCATGCCAGTCTTCCACTGCCTCCCGCAGTTTGGTCAAACTCATGCTGGTAGGTTAGGGAACACTGTCCAACCATCTCGTCCTCTGTCGTCCCCTTCTCCTTGTGCCCTCCATCTTTCCCAACATCAGGGTCTTTTCCAGGGAGTCTTCTCTTCTCATCAGGTGGCCAAAGTATTGGAGCCTCAGCTTCAGGATCTGTCCTTCCAGTGAGCACTCAGGGCTGATTTCCTTCAGAATGGATGGGTTTGATCTTCTTGCAGTCCATGGGACTCTCAAGAGTCTCCTCCAGCACCATAATTCAAAAGCATCAATTCTTTGGTGATCAGCCTTCTTTATGGTCCAGCTCTCACTTCCATACATCACACACCTAGGGTATATTATATGGGTGGCATGTTATCATGATTATTACAGTTTTAAATGTTAATCTGAAACCTTTCTCAGCTTTTGGGCTATCATTGGGCAATTTATTTTATGGCAGATTTTTCTTGGTTTTCCAGGAGAAATGTTACCTGGTTATTTGCTTCAAGGCACCTATCCAATATTTCACTACTGAACTTTCTCCTAAGTTGCACATAGCATCAACAATACAGTGAATAATTGCAAATGCCTTCTGTTTCCTGAGAACCACAGATGCATAGATGTTCACTTACAGGAAACGTTGAATCGCAGGACTCCAAAAACTGTGATGGCATTGTTTGAAAATGCAGCGTGTTCATGCCTTTCACAACCTGGCAAATGTGAGATTATGTAAATAACTTTCAAAGGCATGCTTCCTTTTAATATGCGGATAACATCTTGAGAAAACTGAGTGTTGGGTTGAAGCCATGTCCCTTTGAACATTAAAATATTTTTGTTTATTCTTTTTCAATGAGCGGACTTCTGAGTTTTCCAAAGTTCTAAAGCCATGCTCAAGCAGACCATATTTATGCCTGTTACATCTACACTCAGAAGGTCAATTTATTTTTCTTATCTATTTATTACAAATTATTATAATATTTATTATAAATATTTTATACCATACAACAAGTATCATTTATAAAATTGTAACTAGTTCCTGGTTAGTTGACACCCTCCCAAAAAATATCACATTAAAATGTAAGTACATTTCCTTGTATTATAAGGCACATTTCAGGATGATTTTCTTCTGTATGGCAAACCTCACTCCAATTTCTTATCACTGCAGAGTTTGTGCCTAATTATATACCCTTGCAATCTACTTCAGCTGTCAGATATGTGGCAAAGATCATTTGTGGGTAGGAACAGTGTCAGGAATTACTTCAAACATTTATGTGGGGCTTTACCGATGGAATTTACATCCCCACAACATTATAATGCAATTTCAGGTTACTTACAATTTTGAAGATTTTAAAGAGTCTGAGTAAAGCCCAAGAGGGCTTGAATAGATTTGGCCACATCAAGCCTAACAACTATAAATGGAAATTCCAATGAACAGTTTCCATGATACTTGATGAAGCCCACATTTTTCAAGTTCTGGAATTGTTCTGTTTCCTGACTATCAAATTCAGGGACAGATCTCAAAAGCACAAATGAACAGCACCCTCTTGCACATGTTTGCTCAGAAGTAAGTCTCAGCCTTTGTCTCCATTAGTCTGTATTTTCTAACCTTTTCTTACCCTCTGACTCAAAACTACTATCTATTGTTCTCCACTCCCAGCTAGCTTATCCCTGACCCAACCCAACCCTGCTCCCCAGAAAGGGGTGGAGATAGGATGGATTACATCCTTCAACAAAGGATGCGTCTCAGAATTTGGTCTGCTGGCTTGCAGTCATTCTGGTTTCATTAACCCTCTGCTGCCAACCCCTCCCAACTTAAATTTATACTGTTGTGAGTTCACACAACAATCAGGTGCCTGCCCAGACCTTTCACCAGCACCTCCATGGCAAAATCTTCATCTCTTATTTCCTCGGCAGCTTCTGAATTGCTCATATTGGCTGGGATACCGAGAGCCTAATGCTGGTACTTCCACTTTGTGCTGTCTTGTGGAGTCCTCCTCTAGACTGTCTCCCAACCATCTGGACTGGGTTTTGAGTGAAGTGTGAGGGACCACAATAGGCTTGTCATATGTCAGGAAAATTCCTAGCATGTCCTGGTTTTGGGGTGGAAAAATGGCATCAGGGTGGAATTTTGCCGAAATGTCAGGGGAAACCTGGGTGTACGAGATATGGATCTATTTTTGGAGTAGTTGATACTCAACTTTGTGAGTGTCAGGAATTCTACTTTTTGAAATACGGCAATCCTAGACTACAATGACAACCCCATTACCTTTGCAAAAGCTCTTTATAACCTAGATCAGGGGTGTCAAACTCAAATTCATCGGGAGCCGCATCAGCAGTTTGGTCACCCTCAAAGGGCCGGTTGTATCTGCATGCGCTCAATATAAAAACAAGTGGAGGTTTCCTGTGTAGAACGGCCGGCGCCGCTAGAGGGCAGACGTTCTCTGGCTTGTAGGCTACCACGCATGCACTGAAGAGGCGGCTTTCTTGTGTCAAAAAAAAAAGTGAGAATAAAAGGTGGAGGCTGGCGGCCGGCGGTGGCTACACGGGCCACATGACGAGGTCTGGCAGGCCGGATTCGGCCCGCGGGCCTTGTGTTTGACACCCGTGACCTAGATAGTTGTTGTTAGTGGTGCACTAAGGCAGTTTATAGGCTATGGCTAAAGGTGGCTCTGTGGGTTAAACCACAGAGCCTAGGACTTGCCGATCAGAAGGTCGGCAGTTCGAATCCCCGCAACGGGATGAGCTCCCGTTGCTCAGTCCCTGCTCCTGCCAGCCTAGCAGTTCGAAAGCACTTCAAAGTGCAAGTAGATAAATTGGTACCGCTCCGGCGGGAAGGTAAACGGCATTTCTGTGCGCTGCTCTGGTTCGCCAGAAGCAGCCTAGTCATGCTGGCCACATGACCTGGAAGCTGTACGCCTTCTCCCTCAGCCAATAAAGTGAGATGAGCGCCACAACCCCAGAGTCGGTCTCGACTGAACCTAATGGACAGAGGTCCCTTTACCTTTACTTATTGGTAAAAATGTAAAGGTAAAAGGTAAATGACTCCTGGATGGTTAAGTCAAAAGCGACTATGGGGTGTGGCGCTCATCTTGCTTCAGGCTGAGGGAGCTGGCATTTGTCCACAGACAGCTTTCCAAGTCATGACTAAACCTCTACTGGTGCACAGAGGACCATGATGAGTGCCAGAGTGCATGGAAACGCCGTTTACCTTCCCGCCAGAGCGGCACCTAGTTATCTACTTGCACTGATGTGCTTTTGAACTGCTAGGTTAGCAGGAGCTGGGACAGAGCAACGGGAGCTCACCCCATCGCTGGGATTTGAACTGCCGGCCTTCTGATTGGCAAGCCCAAGAGGCTCAGTAGTTTAAGACCACAGCGCCACCCGCTGATCTTATGGAGTTCCCCACTTTAGACGATGATGTGCATTCCTTCACTTACCGTATTTTTTGCACCATAACACTCACTTTTTTCCTCCTAAAAAGTAAGGGGAAATGTCTGTGCGTGTTATGGAGGGAATGCCTACGGGTGGCATGCCTACGGATTTTCCTCCTCTAAAAACTACATGCGTGTTATGGTCGGGTGCGTGTTATAGAGCGAAAAATACGGTATTTCTATAGCTGCACTGATTCTGCCGAATGGGGTCCTGGACATGTGCCTCCTATGCTGCTGGCGCCACTGAAAGTTAGGAAGCATTTCCTATCACTCAAACCTCTATGTACTCAACCTACTGTCTCTTTCATCTACCTTTGGCAGATACGACGCCGTATAGCTCACGATTTTCAGGCACAGAAATTCTTGCAACCCTTTTCCCCCCAAAATAAATAAATAAATAAATCCCTCCTCGGATAAATTAAATGCAAAACAAATGTTTCATCTCCTTCCCACCATTTTTAATTGAGTTTCCAGTCTTCCCAAGACAACACACAGAAGTGCCTCCACAAGCTTTTGGCGACTCACCAAGTGGGAAAACTCCCCTTAAGACAACAAAGGGGGAGAACAAATACTGCTGGCTTCTTGACTGAGGCAAGAAGCATCCAACTTCTGTAGCATTCTTGATGCACACATCAGGAACACCGAAAGTTGACCGTCTTCCCTTATTTTGATGAGTTGTGCTCACCTTGAGAGGCAATGCATATTCTAGAGGCTCACAGGCCCATAGGACATTATGAATACACATCTTTCAGCTACTGTACTGCAGATGCATATATTGCTTTCAGCCAGAAGTCCCCCCCTTCTCTCTCTCTCTCTCTCTCTCTCTCTCTCTCTCTCTCTCTCTCTCTCTTACACACACACACACACACACACACACACACATTCTGTTCTTTAATCCCTTTGGATCTCAGACTTTCCGTGGTGGAAACTAAACTCCTGTATTTGCTTAATGGGCATTTGGGAAGAGTCCAGACACATTTTCACAGGATTCTTTCCCTGCCCTCCCGACAGAATTGTGGTTTTGCAGTGGAATTCCCTCCGAGCCTAATTTACATCGGAGGAGGAAATGGGTCTTGTGCAATAAGTCTTCTTGCATTCAGATGCTATTAAGTGAACATTATTCATGTGTGAGGAGGAGCAGACAGAGGAATGATATAAGGTTTGTCAAGAGGCCAGTGTTTTTAAGCTGCTCAACTCCATCCCCCAAGAGCCTGGCTATGACTTTTCTGCATTCAAAACCCACCCTCTCCACATCCCCTATTTCTCTAGCCAGGATTCTAGTCTCTTCTAATTTTTTGTATTTATTTTTTTTATTATGCCATATGTGTAGCTTGAGGTTATATTGGAGCACATAAATCTCGTGTGAGCCACAAAACATTAAGCCGCCATTATCCTTATAATTTCATTATCTCCGTTTCTCTACCCTACAACATTTTAAACTAATTGAACACCCGAGGTTTTCCTGTGAAGTTTATTTCCCAGACTTTATTAAAGTACTGTTGAGAGAGTCAAAAAACGTCTGCAGTCAGCGTTTCCTAAAACATCCCGATTTATTAAAGCAGGGGGGATAAAATTATAAAGAGAGCCAAAATGCTAAATTGTTCTTATCTTCCTTCGTACATTTCTGAGTTTCTGTGTTTTAAAGCTAAATTTCCGTGGGCAGGGTGTGTGGGTGTGGAATATGAAACCTCCTTGGTGTATTTCCCATGTTATAGTATTTTGGGAAATCTTGGTCCTTGTTTCCTTTCAGCTTAGATTAATTTTTATTTCTTCACACGTTCAAGTTGTTTGGCCTCTCAGATTGTTGCCACACAAGCTGTCCCTTGCATTTAATTTATGCAGCTAATAGCAACCCGGTGCTCCTGGAGCAGCCTAGATGCATTTGTTCTGAAATATCTGTCGTAATACTTGCCTCCTGAGAATGAGCAGGCATCTGTAGCTAAAAGGGCAAACCATTATATAGTGCCTGGTGGAGACATCCCTTGTTTGTACAGTGGTACCCCGGGTTAAGTACTTAATTCGTTCCGGAGGTCCGCTCTTAACCTGAAACTGTTCTTAACCTGAAGCACCACTTCAGCTAATGGGGCCTCCTGCTGCCGTCATGCCGCCGGAGCACGATTTCTGTTCTCATCCTGAAGCAAAGTTCTTAACCTGAAGCACTATTTTTGGGTTAGCAGAGTCTGTAACCTGAAGCGTATGTAACCTGAAGCGTATGTAACCTGAAGCGTATGTAACCTGAAGCGTATGTAACCCGAGGTACCACTGTATGTGTGGTGCCCTAGTACATAGGGAAGACCAGTGTACAGCAAGCTCCCACAACATCCACCAGCCCAAGCGGAGCCCTCCTTGGGAGGTGGAGACAGCGCTCCAGGTTCCAAGCAGCAGGCAAATGGAAGAAATGGAGTCCAAGACTGAATAGCAATAGGGCAGCAGCATACCCCCTGAGTACACATGGTAGCATCATTGCCAAAAAACAGACTCTCACCTGCACTCCAGCTAGGACAACTCCCACCACAAAGCCCTAAAGAAGCAGTCATGTGGTCATAGCCAGGGAGCACTTTGGTTCTACGTGACCTCCTTGTTAAGCACAGTAATTTAAATCAGTGAACTTGTAAACGCTTGTACGCATTGCTATGGGTTTAAATTTGATTGGTTGGTCACCGGATTCTAGAGAGAGCTCTAGCAGTTCTCATGGGGTTGGCTAACGGTCACATGGGAGGTATCTAGTGAAGGAGAGGCTCCATTTTATGTGGAGCAAGACTGTGTTTGGGAATCCACTGTGAACACTGCTAAGTTGAATAGAGCGATGGAGTGCTTCTTGAAAGAAGTGCTCCTTTCTTCTCAAAAGAAGAGAGCAAAGCTGTAGGAGAAGGTAAAAGTGGAAATCTCTCAAAGGAGCTTCAAGGCTGGCTGGCTTTTATCTGCCCCGAGGCATAGGGCAGCCCCAGTCCACAGGTGACTCGCCTCTCCTGGCCTGGAGGCGAGCACTCCTCCTGCGGGAACTTAGTTCCCTCCACCTCTCTGCCCTGAGCCTCTGCAGCTCAGGAGAGGCTGGAGGGTTACCGGACCCAGAGGCAACCTCAGCTTCCCCTGACGGGGCTGAGAGTGGAGCACCTGCAGGCAATGGGTCCTCCATCACCTCAGGGCCAGAGCAGACTCAGCTGGTGCCTGCACCTGAGGATCCAGCACAGGTGAGGACCCTTCAGGCTCAAGCCCCAGCCCCGGCTCAGCTGGTTCTGGAGGTGGGGAATCCTGTGCAGGCTGGGATCCCTCAGGTTCAGCATCCGAGTCCGAATCCCAGGCCATCACAACAGCATGGAAGAAAAATTAAGTGTGGATGAGCCCCAAGATTTGTTGCAGATTTGATGAGTCTGTTTCTCTTTTCATGTATTCATAGTCTTTACTTTTTCTTTCTGTTAGTGAGCATTATACAAATGTTGTAGTAATAATATAAATATAAATATAAAGACATGCAAAGTGGACATGCCTAATTACTAAAATCCCCATGCCACCATTGTGAGCATTCTAATCATCATCATCATAAACATGGCAATAATAACAACAATGAATGAACAAATAAGTGAATGAATGAATGACTAAGTACAGAGAACTCTTTCCTGAATCATTAGCTGGCAAAATGATTTGTCCCAAGGTCTTTTAATCTCATCTCATAAATCAATCCCTCCAGCCCATTAATCAGCTTTGTTGCGGTTCTTTGAATCCCTTCCAATCCGTTGACATCTGTCTAGTACGAAGGTGCTCAGCGCAGAATACAGAATTATGAATGCTGCCTCTCATACTGGTGCAAGCATGTGACATGATGATGTCTGGAGGAAGTGTAGCTCTCGTTAAGGAAAGGCACACAAAAATTCAATTCAGAAGTACCGTATTTTTCGCCCTATAGGATGCACTTTTTCCCCTCCAAAAATGAAGGGGAAATGTGTGTGCGTCCTATGGGGCGAATGCAGGCTTTCACTGAAGCCTGGAGAGCGAGAGGGGTCGGTGCGCACCGACCCCTCTCACTCTCCAGGCTTCAGGAGAGCCCCAGCGCCAGCCCCACAAGGTCGGGGGACAGAGGGAGGCGGAACGCCGCCATCCCGCTGTCTCCCGAAGTGGTTTGGAGGCTGATGGTGGGGAGACCCCGCCGCCAGCCCCGCAAGCTCCGGGGACAGCTGGGAGATGCAGCGCGTCTTCCTGCTGTCCCCAGACCTGATCTGAAGGCAGGCGGCGGGGAGAAGAGCACTTCTCCCCGCTGCCTGCCCCGCAAGCTCCGGGGACAGCTGGGAGGCGCAGCGCGTCTCCCCGCTGTCCCCGGACCTGATCTGAAGGCGGGCGGCGGGGAGAAGAGCGCTTCTCCCCGCTGCCTGCCCCGCAAGCTCCGGGGACAGCTGGGAGGCGCAGCGCGTCTCCCCACTGTCCTCGGACCTGATTTCAAGGCGGGCGGCAGGGAGAAGAGCACTTCTCCCCGCTGCCTGCCCCACAAGCTCCGGGGACAGCTGGGAGGCGCAGCGTGTCTCCCCGCTGTCCCCGGACGTGATCTGAAGGCGGGCGGCAGGGAGAAGAGCGCTTCTCCCCGCTGCCTGCCCCGCAAGCTCCGGGGACAGCTGGGAGGCGCAGCGTGTCTCCCCGCTGTCCCCGGACGTGATCTGAAGGCGGGCGGCAGGGAGAAGAGCGCTTCTCCCCACTGCCTGCCCCGCAAGCTCCGGGGACAGCTGGGAGGCGCAGCGTGTCTCCCCACTGTCCCCGGACCTGATCTGAAGGCGGGCGGCGGGGAGAAGAGTGCTTCTCTCCACTGCCTGCCCCGCAAGCTCCGGGGTGGGAGGCGCAGCGCGTCTTCCCGCTGTCCCCGGACCTGTCTGAAGGCGGACTGCGGGGAGAAGAGCGCTTCTCCCCGCTGCCCGCCCCACAAGCGCCTGGGGGGGAAATAAAAATTGTTTTCTTTATTTCCCCCCAAAAAAACTTGATGCGTTCTATGGGCCGGTGCGTCCTATGGGGCGAAAAATACGGTAAGCTGCGCTTATTGCAACGGGATTTGCTCCCAGAGAAGTGTCTAGGATTGCAGCCTCAGAGAGGTGATGGGCTTGCTCTGTCACTGCAAGCAGGTTTATTGGTTTATATGTTTGGTACGCTTCTCTGAGGAGTGTAGGAGTGATCCCGTTTTAACCTCACAGCCCTGTAAAAGGTGTAGCCTTGGTTGGGAGAGAGACAGAGCGATTTGCTCGAGGGCACCCAGGGGAGTTTCAGGGATGAATTCAGTCCAAAACTCTCTGTCGGCTGTCCCACACTCTCTCTCAAAAAAAGCACTGCAATTATTTGACACGGAGTTCCTCAGAATTCCTTCTGGAAAGAGTTGAAGGAAAAGCTTGCTTGTCAGAAATGGAATCTGGGCACCAGATCTCACAATGTTTTATCTATATTTCACAAATGCTGATTATCACAAATTCCGGCACCCAGCAGGAAGAGCCAATCTTAACATTTATAACTGAGGCCTCATTTGCCTCTCTTACATTACAACTGATGTCCATATGTAAGTCAATAAAATGGTAGAGTTAGTGTCTAACACACTGTGGCGATCACACAGGGTCCCCGGATGTTTGACGGTCTATTGATCCCTGTGCCACCACTGTGATCGTTTCCCCGCTGCCACCAACCCGTTTCTCTCGGGTACACACTGAGTCCAGACAGTTGTTAACATTAAACCAAATAAACAAGATTATTTTATAAGCATTAACAAGTTTATGGTTTCGGATAATTTTCCTTGTCAGTTTCTTAATCTTAGTTTCTTTACCGGCCTATACCTTCCTAATACAGTGGTGCCTCGCAAGACGAAATTAATTCATTCCGCAAGTTTTTTCTTCTTGCGAGTTTTTCGTCTTACGAAGCACGGTTTCCCATAGGAATGCATTGAAAATCAATTAATGCGTTCCTATGGAGACCGCTTGCCAGGCTGGCGGTGCGGAGAAGGGCTTTTCTCCCCACCGCAAGCCTTCAGGACAGGTACGGGAACAGAGGGGAAGGCGCGCAGCGCTTCTCCTCTGTTCCCGGGGCTTGCGGTGGGAGGAGGGTTTTTCCTCCCCACCGCCAACATTCAGAACATTCAGGAAAACCCTCCTCCCACCGCAAGTCTTCAGGACAGCCATCCGAAGGCTGGCGCGGGGAGAAGGTCTCTCCGCCCCACCGCCAGCCTTCGGAGGAGCCTTCCGAAGGCTGGCGCGGGGAGAAGGTCTCTCCGCCCCACCGCCAGCCTTCGGAGCAGCCTTCGGAAGGCTGGCGGTGGGGCGGAGAGACCTCCTCCCGCCGCCAGCCTTCGGAGGAGCCTTCGGAAGGCTGGCGGTGGGGCGGAGAGACCTCCTCCCGCCGCCAGCCTTCGGAGCAGCCTTCGGAAGGCTGGCGGTGGGGCGGAGAGACCTCCTCCCGCCGCCAGCCTTCGGAGCAGCCTTCGGAAGGCTGGCGGTGGGGCGGAGAGACCTCCTCCCGCCGCCAGCCTTCGGAGCAGGCTTCGGAAGGCTGGCGGTGGGGCGGAGAGACCTCCTCCCGCCGCCAGCCTTCGGAGCAGCCTTCGGAAGGCTGGCGGTGGGGCGGAGAGACCTCCTCCCACCGCCAGCATTTGGAGCAGCCTTCCGAAGGCTGGCGGTGGGGCGGAGAGACCTCCTCCCGCCGCCAGCCTTCCGAGCAGCCTTCCGAAGGCTGGCGGTGGGGTGGAGAGACCTCCTCCCGCTGCCAGCCTTCCAAGCAGCCTTCTGAAGGCTGGCGGCGGGAGGAGGTCTCTCCGCCCCACCGCCAGCCTTCGGAGGAGGTCCGAGGATAGTGGGGAACACGCGCTGCGCTTCCCCGCTGTCCTGGAGATTTCCCTATGGGATTTCGTCTTGCGAAGGAAGCCCATAGGGAAATTCGTCTTGCGAAGCGCATCGAAAAACAGAAAACCCTTTTGTCTAGCGGGTTTTTCGTCTTGCGAGGCGTTCTTCTTGCGGGGCACCACTGTACCTTCTAACTGATAATCCCAACTGTTTAACTGACTCCTCTTAACAGATTCTCTCACAACAAACTAGCCCAACCCACAGACTTATCCTCCCTCTCCCTTCTCTAACTCCAGACTCACTTCTTAACAACTCTAACTCTAACTCCTCCCCTTGGGTTCCTACTGGTTAATCATTTTACACTTAGTTAACCCTTTCCTTATGACCGAGTATGATGTCACACACCAACGTCACTAAAGGAGAACTTCCAATATTGTTCCATGAATACTATACACATTCTTGAGTTAGTAGGAGCCCTGTGACTCTTTGTGATGACCGAGAGTCACAGTTGTGGAATATGGCCATCTATCCAGAACTGAAGAAGGGAATATCAGGGCTCCCTTCTGTCAGGCACTGGGCAGAGGAGGAGGAGGAATGGTGGAGACCGCCTCCCCATCCCGACCCTTCCAGGGAGGAGGAAGAAGAAGACAGTATAGATTTACAACAGGGGTTTGAGGGAGGTCACAGCTCAGAGGCAGATGAAGGGAAAAGTTAGGAAATCATGAGAGAGCCAGAGCAACACATGGCTGGCACATTGCCATTAGAAAGCATTCCAGACCTACCAAATCACAGATCCCGGCGAGCCTTAAAAATAGGAGAGCAAAGAGCTGAAAGATAGAGGGCATGTAGTGGCAACAGCATCTTAAAAGGCAGAGACATCACCTAGCCAACAAAGGTCCGTATAGTTAAAGCTATGGTTTTCCCAGTAGTGATGTATGGAAGTGAGAGCTGGACCATAAAGAAGGCTGATCGCCGAAGAATTGATGCTTTTGAATTCTGGTGCTGGAGGAGACTCTTGAGAGTCCCATGGACTGCAAGAAGATCAAACCTCTCCATTCTGAAGGAAATCAGCCCTGAGTGCTCACTGGAAGGACAGATCCTGAAGCTGAGGCTCCAATATGGCCACCTCAGGAGAAGAGAAGATTCCCTGGAAAAGACCCTGATGCTGGGAAAGATGGAGGGCACAAGGAGAAGGGGACAACAGAGGACGAGATCGTTGGACAGTGTTCTCGAAGCTACCAGCATGAGTTTGACCAAACTGCGGGAGGCAGTGGAAGACAGGAGTGCCTGGCGTGCTCTGGTGCATGGGGTCACAAAGAGTCGAACACGACTAAACGACTAAACAACAACAGTGGCAACTGTAGAAGTGACAAAGGAGGAATTGGGAGAGACGGGGGATGGAGATTCACTCGGGACAACGCCATTATCCAAGAGACTGGGTTCTATAGCCTCTTTCTGTAAAGATTGAAATAAAAAAGGACGGTAATAAACTTTTCCTTGTCTTTATACTTCTCTGGGTAACCAGCCGGGAGCCGCTGACAGCATCCTTGACACCTTCAAACAGAAAGCTGGAGAGACATTTCCCTGTATTTCACTGGTGTGTCTGCGTGTGAATAAAGCAACCATCTTGGGACAGCCTGTGGTGCAGGTATTTCCTACTAGATTAGAACCCCTCCAGGAGAGAACACACCAGTTGTGTGTGAGGGAGAAGCATGAGACACTGTACATTTCAGTGATTTTATACACACAGCAGACCAGGATTATGCCATGGGGAAAGAGATGTTAAGCCATTGTACAATTCCAAGCACAATTCAAAGTGTTGGTGTTGACCTTTAAAGCCCTAAACAGCCTCGGTCCAGTATACCTAAAGGAGCGTCTCCACTGCCATCGTTCTGCCCGGACACTGAGGTCCAGCGCCGAGGGCCTTCTGGCAGTCCCCTCACTGTGAGAAGCAAAGCTACAGGGAACCAGGCAGAGGGCCTTCTTGGTAGTGGCGCCCGCCCTGTGGAACGCCCTCCCATCAGATGTCAAAGAGATAAACAACTACCTGACATTTAGAAGACATCTGAAGGCAGCCCTGTTCAGGGAAGTTTTTAATGTGTGACATTTTAATGTATTTTTAATCTTTGTTGGAAGCCGCACAGAGTGGCTGGGGAAGCCCAGCCAGATGAGCGGGGTACAAATAATAAATTATTATTATTATTATTATTATTATTATTATTATTATTATTATTGCAGTGACGTGCAAAGGGGAATGTAGTTTAGGGCCTGACTTTTATTAGGAGAGCGTTGTTCTCTCCCAATTCGCCTTGGGGTGCCAATGCTGTGTCTGGGCTGTACTGATTTAGGTTACAGTCAGCGGCGTAGCATGGGTTGTCAGCACCCGGGGCAAGGCAAGTAATTTGCGCCCCCTAACCCAGGGCAAGGCAAGTAATTTGCGCCCCCTAACCCCTAACCTGCCGCCGCTGCCAGCTTCTTCTTGCTGCTGCCTGGGCTGGGGTATTTACGGTAAGGTAGCCACGGCGGCGGCGGCGGGTCCATGTCAGGTGATCTGAGGCGAGTTGCCGCTGGCGCTGCCGCCCAAACGACACCGCTTGCCTGGAGGAGGAGGAGGGCAGAGAGGTGAGGAAAATGCAACATGGCCCAGCAGCTGCAGCAGCGGCGGCGGCGGCGCGGCTGTGAGGAGGGGCTGCCTGGCGCGCACTCCGCGGCCCTGACGCGCGGGGACCGCGGCGAGCGCTGAGAGCCGCTGCCTACCGGACGCCTTCAGCCCGAACGCGCACACAGCTCGTCGGTTCTGCAAGACATGGGGCTCTGCTACAGCCTGCACCCGAGGCTCTTCAGCGACTCCGGAGGCAGCGAGCACGCCCCCCCGATGTTGCGCCCGGTGCGGCCGGCCCCCCCTGCACCCCCCACGCTACGCCACTGGTTACAGTTGTGGTCTCATGTAACTGAAAGCTCCTCAATGAGGGGGGGGAAACATATGTCAAGGAAGAGGCTGTTTAGGTTCGGGCCCATGTTGAGCAGAAATGTAGGGGTTGTTTTATGGTTGGGTTACTTCAGCGCTGCATGTTGGTTTTAAATAGTTTTGTACTTCTGTGGACGTCTCTGAAAGATTTGTATAAAGTGCCTGACAAGTTAAGTAAATAATAATGATCAATAGCAACTATTATGTGCCTCTTTCCACAGTCTGGTGAGGCTAATCAAGCGGTTTACAACAGTGTGAGCTGGACCAGTTACAAAGAAAAACCAGTTTCTGTTCAACATTAAAAAGCTATTCAAGATAAGGTTTCCTGTAACCAGTGACTAGAACGTCTTTATATCCTCAAACCACAGAAAGAGCCCCATGGTCTCCAGGCCCTGGTCCCAATGACTATATACATTACCTTGTTAGCATGAATCAACAGTCACAGAACAAACTTTCCTGTTTCTTTCTGTTCCAAATGTCTTCTTAACATCATACAATCCACCAGCTGATGTAAGTGGGAGACATGATCAAAAGTGACTTTTAAGTCACATTTGACTATGTTGTGTTTCAGAGAAGCAGATATCTTAGTCTAGAGAACAGGGAGGGGAAATGAACCTGTGATCTTTTAAAGACAAGAAAATTTATTACGTCTTAAATTCATTTATGCCCCACCTATTATTGTGACCCATATAACTTTCATTGGGTTTTTTGGACTCTTTTCATAAGGAAGAAAAGTGGCCGTGGCGTGGGGGAGGAGGATAATGATCCATGAAAGCTTATGCCATGTTGGTTAATCTTTAAGTTGCTACAGGACTCCTTTTTTTGTCTTGGACTATGAGTAACAAGCAACCGCAGGCCATAATCCAACTCACAGTTAAGAGAGCTTAAGTCTACTGACGTCAATGGGTTTAAGTGTACTTAGCTCTGGTTGGGTTATGGCTTTAGCTTTTAATCCATTCCCCTTGTGCCCCCATCAACTAAAGCTAGCCTGTTTGAAAATCTGATTAATTCAGGGGGAAGCAGTGCCTTCCAGCATTCAACCAGTTATGGCTGAGGTTAATTGGGTGTCCCGACTAGGGATTCTGCCCTGACTAGTCTTTGTGAATGGAATTCCCAAGGCCCTGACACTCAGTAGACTCAGAACACTGTCGGAAAAGAGGGTCACAGTTTTCTACTTCACCTTTCCTTTAAAGGATGTAAATGATGGCGGATTTAATATCTCCTTTAGCAAAATGCTTTCTTTTCCTAGGCACCGGCTCCCCACCCCCCTCACTTTCAATTTTGAGAGTAATTAACTTCACTTTGACAGGAGCTCTTCAGTAATAATTCTTCAACAGCAATTCCTGTTTGACTGGTTTATAACAGCTCCTTACCCTCAATTAATAGATAAGATAAACCTAAACCTGATTAATCAAGAGGGACTTTAGGAAAACGGTATATACCTTTATTGCTTTGCATCTTAATTAAACATGCATTTAACCTGTTTGAAAGCCAAAGACTAATTGGGATAAGCTGTACTGACCCCTAGAGTGGATGTTCCATAACACCAGCTGCACGTTGCCATGTGACCAGGCCCTCTTAATCTTGAATCTCAATTACTATTGACCACTCTCGCTGTTTTATGACGAGGCCACGAGATCGGAGCTTTACGAGGTGAAGAGAAAAGGAGACAAGGCTAGCACTGCCACATTTTTCTTCATTTATGTCCCAAAGTCTTCTTTTTGTGTGCGCAAAGGTAGGCGTTACTAGCGTAATTCCATCATATCACCGTAAATTAATGCAGGAAGAGCCCTAAAATATGGGCAATGTGACGGCTTTGGCCGTCAGAAAAACAATCTTCAGGCCCATCTGATGTTGCTTGCTCCAAGAATGCTTAATTTATGACGACGGTGATTTACATTTTTCAGACATGTTCTGCCTTATTCTGCATCAATAATACTCTCCGGCATATTTCGTTCCCCACCCATTGCCTTCTTTCTCAGAAACATTTTTCCTGTGTTTTTAACACTAGATGCCCTTAGCTGTTCTAATAACTTCCAGCTTGCAGCATTCAGTTAATGGCCAGAGCACTGGGAGGCTTGCCGTCAATGTTAATAACCCCCTTTATTTTTGCTGTTTTGTTACTTCCATCTGTTGCAACAGGAAGGAAGGGTTAGCAGTAAATGCTGATTATACCTTCCCTGCTAAAGAAGAGAAAGGAAATGAGATGTCAGCAAGAATGCTCCGGCTGACAAAAATATCTTCTGCAATTGCTCTTTTAAACCGAGAAATCCCCGAGTAGGCAGATGCCTTAAAAAAAACAAAAAAACAAATCTGAACACTGGTATAAATATCCTGTTATCTTTTACAAGCCATTGATAGTCTATCCAGCAGGCATGGCCTCTACACTCATATTACAGTTCAGGTAATCTCTGTAGTGCTCTAATGTTAATGGACTATGATTGTCCACTCATTTGAAGGGGTGTGATATTCCGGGCCCAGACAGGGCTTCCGTGTCCTTAAGATGTCTGTGACAGGGAGGAAACTCCTGCCCTCAATCTACAACTCTTCCTGGCCCCCCTTTTCCCCCTTCGTAGTCTTTTCTGCTCTTCCTCTGCCTCTGGCATGGTCGAAAAGCCTAGTTGTTACCTTGCTCTTTGGGTAATCTTCTTGCAGCTGATAAAAGTGTGCTTTTGTTAGGGTGTTACCACCATTCCGCTTAGGGAACACAACATGATAATAACAATTTATTATTTATACCCCGCCCATCTGGCTGAGTTTCCCCGGCCACTCTGGGCAGCTTCCAATCAAGTGTTAAAAACAATACAGCATTAAATATTAAAAACTTCCCTAAACAGGGCTGCCTTCAGATGTCTTTTAAAAAGAAGAGAGCTGCTTATTTCCTTCACATCTGAAGGGAGGGTGTTCCACAGGGTGGGCGCCACTACCGAGATGGCCCTCTGTCTGGTTCCCTGTAACCTCACTTCTCGCAATGAGGGAACCGCCAGAAGACCCTCGGTGCTGGACCTCAGTGTCCGGGCTGAATGATGGGGATGGAGACGCTCCTTCAGGTATACAGGACCGAGGCCATTTAGGGCTTTAAAGGTCAGCACCAGCACTTTGAATTGTGCTTGGAAACGTACTGGGAGCCAATGCAGATCTCTCAGGACCAGTGTTATGTGGTCCCGGCGGCCGCTCCCAGTCACCAGTCTAGCTGCCGCATTCTGGATTAACTGCAGTTTCCGAGTCACCTTCAAAGGTAGCCCCACGTAGAGTGCATTGCAGTAGTCCAAGCGGGAGATAACTAAAGCATGTACCACTCTGGCAAGACAGTCCACAGGCAGGTAGGGTCTCAGCCTGCATACCAGATGGAGCTGGTAGACAGCCGCCCTGGACACAGAATTAACCTGCGCCTCCATAGACAGCTGTGAGTCCAAAATCCATCTCTTCTCCTGCCCACTTTATCTAATCAAGTGTCAACGGATTGGACCATACACCAAGAGCACCAACAAGAAAGCCAGGAGGGCCAGCCCTACTATCAGATAGAGTGAGCTGGACACCTTGGGCAGTTGATTTTGGGGTTCATGAAAGGACAGCAAATTGGTAGGTTCGCTCACCTTCCCCAGTGGGTGGTGTTGCAGCCGGGCGCCCAGGTCATCTCAGTGATTCGGCTAGGGGGTGGAGGGTTGACGCCCACCTCACACTGACCTGTGTCACACACCCTGCTGGCCAATCAGCAATGGCAGGGGGCGTGGCCGGGCGTGGTTTAAATCATGGCATGGCTGGGGGGTTCCCTCTTTTGCCTCCTTGCCGGATCTCCCAGCCCACCCGCCCGCTTTTTATGCATTGGGATGACACGACTTTGCTATGGACAAATGTTGGCCACCATATTCATTCCCAAACACCTGCAGGAGCATCCTCTGAGGGGCGAGGCATCTCAACGACAGACTAATAATCCTTACCAACCAAGAGGGAAGTGGGTACCTTTGCCGTCTTTCCCCCCACCTCCAAAACCTTCTGGCAGCGAAATAGGAGAATCCTGACAACTGACAATCCCATCCACTCAGAACTCCTGTGTCCCAACTTAACCCTCTCTGCCATTGACCCCAAGGGCAAAATACACATGGATGGCTACCAGTAAGATTGCTGACTAGACACAGGAGCCATGTTTTCTAACTTGAGTTGTAGCCTTATTGGAGTTCTCCGGAGCAGCAGAAAGGCACCTGCGTGGTGTGTCCACAGCAAGTCCAAAGAAATGAGAAATTTCATGCAGTATATATATCCTCCAGGCACCCTCTCCCTCCTTCCCCAGGAATCCAACCACGTCAGCCTATACACGCAGGTTGACATCACATATGTTCCTGCTCCGGCACTCTTAACCATAAAAGGGTATTCCTTCCTGTACTTCTGACCATAAAAGGGTATTCCTGTTCCTACTCTTATCTTGGAGCAAGAGGTCACCAACTCCAAGAACACACTCTGGCGCTGTTCCCGGACAAGGTCTGTGCATCAGGACGTAAGATAAGACATGTCATCCCTACTCCACTGAAACAGCCAAGGTCATCCTTGCCGTCACCAACTGATAAAGGAGAGGGCTCTGAGCACTTGTTTATACAGCCGGGGTTTTGTTTATACATTGACTCAGAGCTCAAGTTAATGGATTTTCGCTAAGGAAAAATAGGGATTTTGGTGCCCGTTTCAAACTGCCTGCACAGTCAGTTTTGGGTTTGGGAAACCCATTCCTTCATTGTAAAGGCCACCTAAACCCAAGTAAAACTTGTTAAAGGTAAAGCAGGAGCACCCAGAGATACCTTGGGAACTTGAGGCAGCAGTGCCCCCCTTGGTTATGGGGTACCACTCAGTGGCATAGCTAGAGGGGTGTGGGATGGATGGATTGCCCTAGGCAGCTATTACTATTATTATTATGCCACACCCAAAAATAAAAACAACAAAGGCTCAGATTATTGAAGCCAGGCTTTGCCAACCTGGTGCTCTCCAGATGTTTTGGACTACAGATCTCATCAGCTCTAACCAGCCTGGTTCTATGATGCCAAGGCTGATGGGTACCCGATTGTGCTGACTGTGGCAGCTGGGAGTTGTAGTCCAAAGCATCTGGAAGAAACAAAGGTGGGAAAGGTTACTATAAGTTAAGGAGATCAAATGTCTAGAATCAGGTGTGGGAAATCTTTGCCCCTCACCCAGATGTTGATGAAACACAGCTCCCATAATCCCTGTTCATTGGCCATGTATGTTGGGGGCGAATGGGAGCTGCAGTTAGCAACATCAAAAGAAAGGACTTCATCACCAGAGAGATGGGGCCAAGCAAGCCTCCTTGGGAAAGTTACTCCATAAGTGTGTGGGGTGGGTGTGTAAACTACTGAGAGGGCCCATTTTGGACAGGTTTCCAGGCGATTTTGAACAGCAGCCTGACAGTGTGTATTGCAATAAAGTGGTAATAATTATTATTATTATTATTATTATTATTTATTTATTTATTTATACCCCGCCCATCTGGCTGGGCTTCCCCAGCCACTCTGGGTGACTTCCAAAAAAATATTAAAATACTATAATACATCAAACATTAAAAGCTTCCCTAAACAGGGCTGCCTTCAGATGTCTTGTAAAACTCTGGTAGTTGTTTTTCTCTTTGACATCTGGTGGGAGGGCATTCCACAGGGAGGGCGCCACTACCGAGAAGGCCCTCTGCCTGGTTCCCTGTAACTTGGCTTCTCGCAGTGAGGGAACCGCCAGAAGGCCCTCAGTGCTGGACCTCAGTGTCCGGGTAGAACAATGGGGGTGGAGACGCTCCTTCAGATATACTGGTATCTCGGGTTACATACGCTTCAGGTTACAGACTCCGCTAACCCAGAAATAGTACCTCAGGTTAAGAACTGTGCTTCAGGATGAGAACAGAAATCATGCGCCAGCGGTGCGGTGGCAGTGGGAGGGCCCATTAGCTAAAGTGGTGCTTCAGGTTAAGAACAGTTTCAGGTTAAGAACGGACCTCCGGAACGAATTAAGTACTTAACCCGAGGTACCACTGTAGTCTTAACATAAAGATAGTCTATTCTCCAGCAACTCCTTTCCTCCCCTTAATGTGTGAGGAGAGATGTGCCAGACACTTACCAACTCCTCACTTAAGGTGCCATCTACATGCAGAACAAAAACTTTGGGGTGTGGATCCAGAAAGCTACATAGAATTGTAATGTGCAACAAGGATGGACGCATAAGCTGTGCTCCCTAGATGTTGTGAACCACAATGATTATTTTTTAACTCTTAATTTTAATGATCTGTAAATGCTTTTGTTGATAGTTTTAATACTGCTTGTAAACCCCTTAGAAGCCTTGCGACAATCAAGTGGTATATTGCTAAATGCTGTCCTCAGTGCTCATTCTTTGAGCATCCCCACACCACCCTCTGAACCCCACACACAAACCATCTCCAAAGTCCTCCCATTAGATGTCACGGGGATAAGTTTAGGGAAGCTTTTAATGTTTGATAGGTTATTGTATTTTAATGTTTTGTTAGAAGCCGCCCAGAGTGGCTGGGGAGGCGGGGTATAAATGGGCGGGGTATAAATAATATATTATTATTATTATTATTATTATTATTATTATTATTATTATTATTATTATTATTAACAACTATATAATCTTTAAAAAAACCTTTATAGAGAAGCTTTTTAATGTGTGGTGTCTTATTATGTTTTTATATGTGTTGGAAGCTACGCACAGAGGCTGGGGCAACACTGTCAGATGGGTGGGGAACGAATGAATGAATGTTAGCCATTGATGGCACAGATATTATTATTATTATATTATTATAAGATTATTATTATAACTACTTTCCATCGCAAACACCCCTCCTGCTTCCTATCCCCTACACTAGTACCAAATCCCTTGACATCTTAGCACAAACCTCCCTCTGCTCGTCCCCACAAACTCCACAAAACTCCTGCTTTTCGGCCCCTCAAACACCCCCAAACTTCTGCTCAGCTGCAAAACCTAAAGGCCCCCTAAACTCCAAACGCTCCCCCAGATTTCTCTCAACACCCCCAATCTCAACCCCCCCAAAAAACTCTATGATTCTAGGAATACTCACACTGGCTTGTCAGACATACATACACACATACATACATACATACATGTATATTATACATACATAGTGCTTTTCATATATCTATATATATCAATATCTATCTCTATCTATCTACATCTATCTTTTTGTTGTTGTTGTTGTTTTGAAAAGTTTTTATTGTTAAAATAATTCAGCATTAATAAACACATATTGTGAATATACAAACATACATTTCATACAATCCTTAAATATATACAAACATACCTACATTCAGTCCCACAGATAATTCCTTTTCCCATCACCACCCCTCACCCCACCTTTGTGTTATCTACTCAATTGCAATTTCTTTCCACTTCTATTACTTTCTTTCACACACCTTTAACCTAATTTCATGCTTCTTTTTCTGTTACACATTGTTATCCATCTTATTTAGTATTTCAGTATTTAAAACGGAGCTTGTTTATTCTAATAGGAGTTCTGATTTTTCAATATGGTTTTGCAAGTATCCTTTAAACACCTTCTGGTTTCTCTTCAGATCGTATAAATCTTTCGCCTTTTACTATCTATATCTATCTATATCTATCTATCTATATCTATCTATCTGTCTATCTATCTATCATCTATTTATCTATATCTATCTATCTATCTATCTAATCTATCTATCTATATCTTTGTATATATATCAATATATCGATATCGATATATAGATATATATGAAAAGATATAGATAGATAGACAGATGATAGATAGATATAGATATAGATATAGATATAGATATAGATATAGATATAGATATAGATATAGATATAGATATAGATTCTCCTCTCCCCTCCCCCACATTGCACCTTCGCGTGACAGAAAAGGTGGTGGCGGTGGCAGGAAAAGGTGGGGGCTCCTTTGGCAGGAAGGGTGGGATATGGAAATTTAAGAAATAATATTAAAAGAATTAAAACGTTAGGAAACCCCCACTTTTCCGTTTGCTCTCCCTTCTTCCTAAGTGACACGCGGTGTGTGTGTTTGTGCGGTGGTGGTTAGGGATTTCTCCCCCTTCTTTCTTCCCCCTCCCCTCGAAGCCCCCCAACGAAGGCCCTGGGGACTTTATCTCAGTTTTTCCTGCCGAGTGCCTCCTCCTCCTCCTCCTCCACCGGCCTCTTCCTTCCTCCTCTCCCTTCCTCATCTTCCTCCCTCAGCAAGGCCCAGCTGAGGAGAGGAAAGCACGGTGGGGGAGGGAAGGAGGCACCCTTGGGTGGCCGCTGACAGGAAGGGGGAGGAAAGGCCCCGGGAGGGGGGCCGCCGGGGCCGGCGCTCACGGTAGGCTTGGGAGTCGCGGGCGGGGGGGTGGCGATCGCACAGGGTCCCCGGACGTTTCACCGTCTGTTGATCCGTGTGCCACCACTTTATTTCTCCCTGCCACCACCCAGGCCCTACCTGGTACAATACTGAGTCCAGTCAGGGTTAAATTGGAACATAAACTTCTGTTTATTTATTACAGTTTAAGAAGCGTGTGGTTTCATAAACAGTATCAGTCAAATACAATCATGGGGTGCCTATCCAGACCTATAACGTCCGCTACCTGCTCTCCCTCACTAAACCACCTCTCAGATATTGCCCAATAATAAATGTTGGAAATGTAAAGAAAATGAAGGTACATTCTTTCACCTTTGGTGGACGTGCCCAAAGATTAAGGCTTTCTGGGAGATGATATATAATGAAATGAAAAAGGTATTTAAATATACCTTCCTGAAGAAACCAGAGGCCTTTCTCCCGGGCATAGTCAGCCAATTGGTGCCAAAGAAGGATAGAACTTTTTTTATGTATGCAACAACAGCAGCAAGAATACTTATTGCAAAGTATTGGAAGACACAAGAGTTACCCACCCTGGAAGAGTGGCAGATGAAGGTGATGGATTATATGGAACTGGCAGAAATGACTGGCAGAATCCGAGACCTGGGAGAAGAGTTGGTGGAAGAAGACTGGAAGAAATTTAAAAAATATCTTCAGAAATACTG
The DNA here is from genome assembly GCF_964270895.1 of Podarcis filfolensis. Lineage (NCBI taxonomy): Eukaryota > Metazoa > Chordata > Lepidosauria > Squamata > Lacertidae > Podarcis > Podarcis filfolensis. Next base: position 9,231,971 of record NC_139604.1, read on the forward strand.
TAAAATTAATGAATGTTAAAATGATGTTGGATTGAAAATAAGTGGCATTAGCAACAAAGTTAATAAGAATATGCAAAAATGAATTGATAATGGATGAAAATATAGAGTTATCATATGTTAAGATATAGAGTTAAGATAAACGAAAGAAGGTAAGGATTTGCTGATTTGATTATTTAAATGGGAATACAAAAAGGGGAGGTGTGAGGAGGTCAAGGAAACAAGCTAATGAGTTTAAAGTTACTAAAAACGGATTTGTTTTTTAATTCTTTTTTATCTATTTGTTTTTTGTATTTTGTATTTATATTCTTCTTTTTTCTCTTTTATGTATTTTTCTATGTTTTCTTTTTTGTATCTTTTTCTTTCTATGTGACTTTTTTCTATTTTGTAAACTTATGTTTTTGTAAAATCACAATAAATATCTTTAAAAAGATAAAAATAAACCACCTCTCAGATATTTACCTGTCTGACTAGCCCCTAACTGTTCCTTACTCAGCTTATTTCGCTACACTAACTCCACTTACCCCCAGACTCTATCCCAATTCACTCCCACTCCAACCAACCACCCAACTCCCCAGGGGTGACATTCTGTGCACCCCCCACCTGCGACTCCCAAGGCAAGCCTACCATCGGGGCTGCGGCAAAGCGGCGCAGCTCCCCCCTTCCCCCGGTTCGCTGTGTAGGCTTGGGAGTCACGGGGGGGCCGAATGTCACCCCCCATCAAGATGACACCCGGTGCGTCCCGCATCCCCCCCCCCACACACCCCTTGCTCCATCCCTGGCCATTGCAAAGTTCGTCTGAAGCGGCAAGGAGAGATGTTTTCCTCCAACTCCTGTTGGTGGAGGTCCTAAACTACTGAAAAGGGTTGTGGAAGATCGTGCAGCTGGGGAAAATGCACAAAACTAGTTCAAATATATGTTGGAAGTGTAAGGAAAAGGAGGGGGCATTTTATCTTATGTGGTGGGATTGTAATGTAATTGAAAAAAAATTGGGAAATGATATACAACGGATTGAAGAAATTGTTCCATTTAACGTTTGTTGAAAAACCTGAAGCATTTTTGTTAGGGATTGTAGGGAAAGATCTGCCCAAAAAGCTGAAAAACATCTTCATGTATGCGACAACAGCCGCCAGAGTTCTAATAGCACAAGGATGGAAGACTGAAGAAACCCCAACTAAAGAATCATGGCAAGAAAAATTGACGGACTATGCAGAACTTGCCAAAACTGACATATAAGCTACGGGACAAGGATAACTGTGACTTTAAGGATGAATGGGAACCTTTTACAAAGTATCTGAAGACACAACAAAGCGAATTGGACTCCTTGGCTGGCTTTGAATAAACATTCACAAACTTTTTATTGATAATAATCACCTAAATAGTTTGAGGATCTATACAACTTTGTAACAGGCAGAAAACAGCATTCTCAGAGAAAACAAAGACTGGAACTGAGGAAAGCCGGGGGTGGGGGGGTTTGTGGGGGGGGAGGAAAAATGGGGGGGAATAAGGATGATATGTTTCTGGATGATATGTTTTGTTTTAATTTTGAATAATAATAATAAAAAATTTAAAGGGTTGTGGAAGATCGAAATGGTTGGCCTCCTTTTTGTTTTTATAAATATTTATTCGAGTTTTCAATTTTATACAGACAAAAAAGAAAAAGAAAAAGAAATATTAAAAACAGAACAATTTCAATATCAATTTTCAATAATATGTTTCTTTGACTTCCTCATACCTCCCCTTCTTGTTTTCTAGTTCAAATTGATTATCCAGCAAATCCTAATCTCTTAACATTCCTTTTAACTAACACCTTCTTTTCCAATCAACTTTTTAAATTTTATAACTTAAACAATATTTATCCCAGTTCTTTTATTATAACAGCTAGAGACCACATAAATTCAATCCAGCATCTTTCAAAGTTCATTAATTTTGCAATATTTCTGTAAATAGTCCTTAAATTTCTTCTTCTGCCGACTCTTCTCCCTGGTCGCGGATTCTGCCGGTCATTTCTGCCAGTCCCATACAGTCAATCAACTTCATCTGCCATTCTTCCAGAGTGGGTAGATCTTGCGTCTTCCAGTGCTTTGCTATAAGTATTCTTGCTGCCGTTGTAGCATACATAAAAAAAGTTCTGTCCTTCTTTGGCACCAAATGGCCGACTATGCCCAAGAGAAAAGCCTCTGGTTTCTTCAAGAAGGTATACTTAAATACCTTTTTCATTTCATTATAAATCATTTCCCAGAAAGCCTTAATCTTTGGGCACGTCCACCAAAGGTGAAAGAATGTACCTTCAACCTCCTTACATTTCCAACGAAATGGTTGGCCTCCTTTTGCTGCCTTGACGTCTTCCTGCTATTCTGTTATGCCCTGAATGATCCCATTGGGAAAGAATCTTTCCCCCATCCTCTTCCTCTCTCTTCCATGGATGAATAGCTCTGCCCTGATGCTGTTGCCATAACAGATTCTGTCTTTCAAGACACTCTGCTATTCCCCTTCTTTTCAGGGTAAAATGAGGGTGATTCCCACCCACCCCCACCCACCGTGGTCCTCAAATGCACCCGCCCTCAGTGTTACCGTATTTTTTGCCCCATAGGGCGCACCAGCCCTATAGGGCGCACCTAGTTTTTTTGGGGGGGGGAGGAAATAAAGAAAAAAAATTATTTCCCCCCCAGATGCGGGGCTGGGGCGGGAGAAGCCCGAGCTTCCCCTGACCCCAGCCCCCAGAACAGGCTGCTATCCGCAAGCCTAGGGAGCCCGCGGGAAGTCGCGCCGGTTTCCCCAGGCTTGTGGATATCTGCCCAAAGGCTTCGGGATGCAGGCAACTCCGCAAACCAGGTTGGGGAACAGCGGGATGGCGGCGCTCCGCCTCCCCGCTGTCTCCCGAGCTTGTGGGGCTGGCGGTGGGGAGAAGCTTGCTTCTCCCCACTGCCAGCCTCCAAACCAGGTCAGGGAATAGAGGGATGGTGGCGCTCCGCCACCCTGCTGTCCCTCGAGCTTGTGGGGCTTCCTGATATCTGCACGAAGCCCGGGGCGCGCTGTGCAGTGCGCCCCAGGATTCAGGTTGCAGGCTCCTATCCGCAAGCCTTGGGAGCCCGACGGGAACTCCCGCGGAGCTCCCAAGGCTTGCGGATAGCTTCCTGAAGCCTGGAGAGCGAGAGGGGTCCGTGTGCACCGACCCCTCTCGCTCTCCAGGCTTCAGCGAAAGCCTGCATTCGCCCCATAGGACGCACAGACATTTCCCCTTCATTTTTGGAGGGGGAAAAGTGCGTCCTATAGGGCGAAAAATACGGTAATTCAAGTCAGCATCCCGTAGTGGGAGCCCATAGAGCTGGGGTCATATGAGCCTGTTTGCTGCTGTCACCATGGTGACCTCCAAGATTCTAACTGGCCAGAGGATGTTATAATTCAAAAGGTGGTGCAGAGTGGTGGGCAGTTGGCTTAAACTGAAGGTGCCAGGATTGAAAAGACGTCTGTTAGGGGAAGATCAACTGAAGTTATGACAAGTTTGAGTCACAAGAAGCCCTACGATACCCTGGTTGGTACGCCCCCCCCAAAAAAAAATTTGACTGGGTTAATCTGGATACCTAGTGAAGTCACAGGCACCGGCTAAATCTTACGCCTATTAAGCTCACCTGTTTCTATAATTCGCTGAGATAGGAGTTACAATAGCAACAAAGATCATCATTCATCTGAAGAACAATTGCTATTTCCGGCACTCACACGAGAGCGGAATCTAACCAAACTGCTTTTAATTCTGGATCAATGTGGATCATTTATGGATATTTATACGATATACGATATGTTTATTGTCATTGTCCCATACAGAACAATGAAACTGAAAAACTACATAAAACATTCAAAAACCCCTAAAAACTCTGAAACCCCATTTTAAAATACACTATACTATAAAATACACTATACTATAGAGACCCCTTATGCTGCGTTTAGAACCAGAATTGCATTTGCGTAGAAACGGTTTCTCAGGCGGCTAGTCCTGGCGGCTAGTCCTATACCTTCTTCCAGAAGGCAGAAGCTGAAAGAGATCATTTCCGGGGTGCGCACTATCCTGCGCTATCTCTGCCGCTTTCTTATGGCACCTGGCAGCATAGATTTGATCTAAGGTGGGAAGAGTGCACCCAATTATTCTCTCTGCAGTCTTTACAACCCTGGATAGCATTGTTTTTTCCCTGGCCGTGCAGCTCCCAAACCACACACAGAGACCATAAGTTAATACGCTCTCCACAGTGCAATGGTAAAATGCCATCAACAGGTCCTTTGAGAGATTTTTTTCCAGAGGATTCTCAGAAAATATAACCTCTGCTGTGCTCTCTTCATCAGGTCTTTGCTGTTTTCTCCCCAGGTTAGGTCGTCTCTCAACTCCATTCCCAGAAATCGAAACATCGAGACCTGTTCCACGCACTTCCCCTCAATAATAAGTGGCTGAATATTCAATTTACATTTCCTAAAGTCCACAATGATCTCTTTTGTTTTCTTTAAATTAAGGAGTAAGTTGTTTTTCCTGCACCACACCCCGAACTTATTTACTTATTTATCTACTGCTTTTCCTCCCAATGTTTTGTGTTGTTGATCCCTGGAAACTGTTGGTTCGTAGGCTGCTTTGGACAAGTGCAATGTACATTATTCTACAAAATGCAATGTAGCTTGACCGTAGTACCAAAAATAAAAATGTGATTTTGAAGGAGCCTCAGACTTCATCGGCACATCTAGTGAAAAATATATTCAAAACTAAGTCCCACTGAAGGCCATTGAATGGGCCTCAGTCATGTCTTATCTAAACCGCATGGGGGGTACTGGGACCTTGACTAATTGGGGTGGTGCTGTGGGTTAAACCACTGAGCCTCTTAGGCTTGCTGATCAGAAGGTCGGCAGTTCAAATCCCTGCGAGGGGTGAGCTCCCGTTGCTCGGTCCCAGCTCCTGCCAACCTAGCAGTTCGAAAGCACGTCATGTGCAAGTAGATAAATAGGGACTGCTCCGGCGGGAAGGTAAACGGCGTTTCCGTGTGCTGCTCTGGTTCACCAGAAGCGGCTTAGTCATGCTGGCCACATGACCCGGAAGCTGTCTGTGGACAAACGCCAGCTCCCTCGGCCTATAGAGCGAGATGAGTGCGCAACCCCAGAGTCGGTCACGACTGGACCTAATGGTCAGGGTTCCTTTTACCTTTAAGGGAATCCCCCTTTCTCCCTTTTCTCTTGCTGTCTATCACAGCATCCACTTGCATCTATGTTACCGTCTCTAAGTTGTCCAATGATTTCATCCATTCCCCAGCTATAAATCCTTAACTTCTCAGCTGGCTTCATGGGACAATGAAGCAGAACATGTGGACATCTCAGTGGCACAATTTCCTGCCTGCCATGTTGATAGGAATGCTGAAATAACACAAATAGGCTAAACTGAGAGCACTCCTCACACTGCTTACGGATCGAGCGTCCGGTAAGAAGTGGACAATGGAATAGCAATGATGCAAAGTTGTTTCTTGCTGTCTCTATGGTAACCCTGCAGAATGTGAGGGAGGGGCTAGGAGAATATTAGAATCAGAATCAGATGGTGTCAACATGGAAGGTGGAAGAGCAGCCCAGGGGTGAGAAAAGGGTGATCAGTTTACCTTTCCTGGTTGACCATTGATCTTCACAGGCTCCCTACACATTTTTAAACATGGCCATCTGAATTTTCCTTTGGGCTTTGTTTGAATGGAAGACCAAGGTATTATTATTTTTCCATTATTAAGTGACCTAACCCCTTCAGATCCAAGGCTGAATGAGTATGCAGATAACCCACTTGCCACCTTCCATAAAGACAATGTTGGAGAAAGAGAATTGCACTTTGGAGACGACCACCGGAGAGAAAGTTGTAGGAAGTAGTCAAACCGTGTGGTTCCTATCAAAATAGGCTCCAATAGACAGGAGGGGAATGGGACGCGGGTGGCGCTATGGGTTAAACCACAGAGCCTAGGACTTGCCAATCAGAAGGTTGCGGTTCGAATCCCCACGACGGGGTGAGCTCCCGTTGCTCGGTCCCTGCTTCTGCCAACCTAGCAGTTCGAAAGCATGTCAAAGTGCAAGTAGATAAATAGGGACCGCTCCGGAGGGAAGGTAAACGGCGTTTCCGTGTGGTGCTCTGGTTCGCCAGAAGCGGCTTAGTCATGCTGGCCACATGACCCAGAAGCTGTATGCCGGCTCCCTCGGCCAGTATGAGATGAGCGCCGCCCTCGGCGAGATGAGCGCCACAACCCCAGAGTCGGCCATGACTGGACCTAATGGTCAGGGGTCCCTTTACCTTTACCTAGACAGGAGGGGAAGACTCAGGGTTTGGAAGGCACAGCACATAGAATGATTCCTGCCACACCCCAGAGGGGGAAGAGACATGTGGAGGTGGCAGGTGACTCCCTGTTGCGACAGTTGCTATGCCGTGTCCCTACACACAACCCCACGGAATAATTCCCTGTTGGTGCATTGTGAATAAGTAGCCCGGAAGTCACAGGGGACAGCTGCTGAGAAGATTTCTGGAAAAGGTGGGGAAAAGAAAAGCCAAAATCATCAAGGGCTTGGAGTAACTCTCTTATGTGGAAAGGTTGGGGCCTTTTTGTTTAGAAGGAAGGATGCTCTCTGTCAGCCTGGTAGCTGTAAGGAAAAGAAAAAGGAAGCCAAAAAGATAGAGAAAGGGGGCATCTGAGCAGCACCGTAGCTGGGTGATCTTATGCCCCTGGTAGAACCATCCAGATTGTGGCCCCTAGCTCTTCTTTCTGGCTCTCCTCCAACCCCCCTCTCCACCCATTCAATTCTTATGAGGCAATACTTGATATTTTTATTTATAGACATATTTATGGACATTTTTTAAAGCCCCCCCCCACCTGTGCCCCTTTTGGGGGCTTTCCTTGCCACCCCCTAGCTATGGCCCTGGTTGTAGCCTCTGCCTGCCCCTCCTCAATAAAGGGATCCTGTTAAAGGGATCTGGAGATGTGGATCCTATCTGAAGTCTTGGCGTGGGTCTGGACTGTTAGTTTCTGTTTGTGCCACTGTGCAGTTGCTTGGAGTCACAGGACTCTGTTTACATTCCAGGGATTCCAGACTGTTGGAAGTCTCACGGAAGACAGGAGACAGATGTGATGTTACTGGTTTTCTGTTCCTTTGTTTTCCAGTTGCTCTCTGCTCTCACAGAGAGAGCATGTATATTTCTTTTCTGTCTGCGTAACTAGAAATAAAACTCTTTAGCAATGTAGCTCATGAAATTCTCAGCTCCTTCCCTACGTGCTGGATACTCTGCGTAATGAGGGAACGTGCTTGGAGCCTCATCAAAGGCTCAGGTCGTTAATCACGTTGGAGGAGCTCAGTCGAACGCAAGTCCGACATGGACCATGCCACGACCCCAATGGGGACCTCTCAGGGTGCCCCTATTTGTTGTAAGTCATAGGGCTCCCCATACTGGTGGTTTGCCCTTAGTTGGACTCTCGGCAGATGGGCGAGAGTTGAGATATAGCCTGGCTTCACCCAATGCCTAAGCCAATAAACCTAAATACTCATGTCCGCATGTTTTTTATCAAAGGGAGCTGCAAGACCCGGGGCCTTGGCACGCAATTATTTAAACTTGTTCCATTATTGTACTTCTGCTGCCATGGGGAGGTGTTTATTTGGCCTCAGGTGCCAAAAATAGCTTGGTGGGTATCGAACAAAGTAGCCCTGTTAGCACCAGGACTTCTGCACCCCCAAAAAATCTGCTCTGGAGGTTTGCTCAATGAGAGAGAGAGAGAGAGAGAGAGAGAGAGAGAGAGAGAGAGAGAGCATTCCATGATACAAATGGAAATCCTTTCACTAATGATCTACTTTGTTGGATGCTACCCATTGGCTCTTGACATGGAACAGAAGCACCATTTCATACCCTCCAACATCTCTCTCAAGAAAATAGGAACACTCTATTCAATTATGACTATGATTATGATTATGATTACAGATTGCAGAGACATCACCTTGTCAACAAAGGTCCGTATAGTTAAAGCTATGGTTTTCCCAGTAGTGATGTATGGAAGTGAGAGCTGGACCATAAAGAAGGCTGATCGCTGAAGAATTGATGCTTTTGAATTATAGTGCTGGAGAAGACTCTTGAGAGTCCCATGGACTTCAAGAAGATCAAACAGATCCATTCTGAAGGAAATCAGCCCTGAGTGCTCACTGGAAGGACAGATCGTGAAGCTGAGGCTCCAATACTTTGGCTACCTCATGAGAAGAGAAGACTCCCTGGAAAAGACCCTGATGTTGGGAAAGATGGAGGGCACAAGGAGAAGGGGACGACAGAGGACGAGATGGTTGGATAGTGTTCTTGAAGCTACCAACATGAGTTTGACCAAACTGTGGGAGGCAGTGGAAGACAGGAGTGCCTGGTGTGCTCTGGTCCATGGGGTCACGAAGAGTCAGACACGACTAAACAACTAAACAACAACAACAAATGATTACAGTCATGCCTCGGGTTGAATGTGCTTCGGGATGAGCATGTTCAAGTTGTGCTCTGCGGCAACCCGGAAGTAATGGAGTGCGCTACTTGCGCCTGCGCAGACGCTAAAAATGACGTCACACGCATGCGCAGAAGTGGCGAAAAGTGACGCACACATGCGCAGACGTGCCGTCATTGGTTACGTTTGCTTCTAGATGCGAACGGGGCTCCAGAACGGATCCAGTTCGTATCTAGAGGTACCACTGTATTTGTACCCCACCCATCTGACTGGGTTGCCCCAGCCACTCTGGGCAGCTTCCAACATATATAAGAACATAATAAAGCATTGAACATTAAAAAAAAACTTCCCCTATACAAGGCTGCTTTCGGGTGTCTTCTAAAGGTTGTATAGTTACTTAGCTCCTTGGCTTGGGGGTCGCATAACTCCATACCTGCTCCAACATTTCTCCGAGAAAAAATGAGGACGTCCTAAGGCAAAGCGGGACATTCTGGGATCAAATCAGAAACTGGGACGGCTTCTGTAAATCCAGGACTGTCCCTGGAAAATAGGGGCACTTGGAGGGGCTGCCATTTTCTGCCTGAGGCAGCAAAATGTTTTGGACTAGCCCCAAAGAGGGGTGCTAGGCCATAAAATCAGCATGGAAGCCAGATAGCTTTCTGTGCAGCAGATAATATATACACCCAGAAAGATCCTTGTGCTGATTCTGTAGTCATGAGCATGACTAGGTGCTCATGAAAGTGGCTTTCAGACTGTCCACTCCTCGAAGCAATGACATTCAGAGCAATTGAACAGTTCTAAGTGGCTCCTTCAGAATAATCTGAATGAGCCATATTTTATTGTAATACCAAGGATATTATTGCAACGTATGTGACCTCAGATTGTTGACATTTCAGTACTGGATGTGATTAGGCATTTGCAATATAAATTATAATTGTTAATTGCTATCTTAGGCTGTGTTCGCGTTACCAGCTTAAAATGCAGCTAAGTCACTCTTTTTTTGCAATTCAGATTGAAGCTGGCTTGGGGGGAAATGCAACATGATAGGATAAATACAGGAGAGGTATGGATTTTGGCTAATGTCCTGTGAACTCTGCTTCCCACACAGGGTGAAGGGACACACAAAATCCAGAGTAAACAGGAGTTCACAGCCTTAGAGTGTTGCGTTTACTAGCTAGTGCCTTCATTGTTTTCTAAGTGTTCTCCTTTTTCCTTGCTCTTTTTTAGTCTGGGAGCAACTTTTCTGTCCCTGTTTATCTGTATGTGGAAGGCTCTCATGCCAAAGAGCTTGCCCCATTGCATAATCTGCAATAAAGGTAAAGTTAAAGGGACCCCTGACCATTAGGTCCAGTCGTGGCTGACTCTGGGGTTCTGGCGCTCATCTCGCTTTACTGGCCGAGGGAGCCGGCGTACAGCTTCCGGGTCATGTGGCCAGCATGACTAAGCCGTTTCTGGCGAACCAGAGTAGTGCATGGAAACGCCGTTTACCTTCCTGCCGGAGTGGTACCTATTTATCTACTTGTACTTTGAGGTGCTTTCGAACTGCTAGGTTGGCAGGAGCAGGGACCGAGCAACGGGAGCTCACCCCATCACGGGGATTCGAACCGCCGACCTTCTGATCGGCAAGTCCTAGGCTCTTTCACAAGGAAGTCAACCTCATCCCTACAAGCACTGGTTTTCAGCAATATTGCCAGAGCACTTCTCAAGTTGCTAAGAAACAGTGGCCTTTGAGGCTAAAAAGCAAGGTTCTTCCCATTATTATTATTATTAGAATTTATATACCACCCTATACCCAGAGGTGTCAGGGCGGTTCACAGAAAAGATCAACATAAAAACCACAATAGATATAATCAATATGAAAACAACCCAATAACACCCCCCCCAAAATAGCCATATTTTAAAAGGGCATAGGATGTCAATCAGATCAACCAAAGACCTGGTTAAAAAGGAATGTTTTTGCCTGGCCCCTAAAGGTGTATAATGAAGGCGCCTGGTGAACTTTCCTGGGGAGAGCATTCCACAGACGGGGAGCCACTGCAGAGAAGGCCCCGTTCTCGTGTTGCCACCTTCCGGACCTCTCGAGGAGGAGGCACACGAAGAAGGGCCTCAGAAGATGATCTCAGCGTCCAGGTAGGTTCATATGGAAAAAGGTGGTCCTTGTGATATCGCGGTCCTGAGCCATTTAAGGTCAAAACCAGCGCTTTGAATTGGGCCCAGAAACTAATTGGTAGCCAGTGCAGTTGGACCAGGATTGGTATAATATGCTCAAACCATCTTGCTCCGGGGAGCAACCTGGCCGCTGAATTCTGCACTGGCTGAAGTTTCCGAACCGTCTTCAGAGGCAGCCCTACGTATAACGCATTGCAGTAATCTAACCTTGAGGTTACCAGAGCATAAACGACAGTAGTTAGGCTATCCCTGTCCAGGTAGTTTTGTTGTGGGGATGGCGGTTGCATAGCCGTCGATGGCTTCTAATTGGACAGTGCCCATCTTGCATTATTGGGGTACATCGCTAAGACCTTCCCTGCCTGGCTGTGCCATTTTGAGCAGCAAGGAGTACCAATTCCCTTTTCCTCTAGGATTTAGGGTTTTCAGCATGTTCTTCGCATGATTCCCTTCTGTGAGTATCATTAGCCTCTCCCTCCTATGTATTTTCTCATTACAGGCCTGCCCTAATGCTCCCCCAGACTTCCCCCCACGTTCCTGTCCTCTTCAGTGCCAAGGTGGGATTCACTTCTACATTGCACTGGGCATGTTTACTTCGCCCCACGCTCAAAGATCTAAGACTCTGACTGCAATGTGATGAAGTAGCTCATCCGTTGTCTTCAACGTGGTGATAAGGAACTCCTTGTGCAAGACGAACAACTTCCGCTTACACAATGGGACTTCCCCTCCCTTCCTGCATCCCCTAAATCTGTTCCCCTAACTCTCCAGGGCAGATTTGGGGGTGTTACGGTAGGGAGAAAAAAGTAGGGGGTGGAGAATTGCATTGTGCAAGCAGAAATTGGTCCACCTGAGCAATTATTTAGTTGAATAACACTCTAAGATTTTCCTTCTCAGGGTATTAGATGCTGTTGAGTATGTCTTCCATTCACTGGCACCCTATAACAACATAGCATAAAGAGTACTTTAAAAAAAGAAGAAGAAGATAAGTTTTTAAGGAGAATCAAGGGCAAGAGAGATCCTGCATGATATAGATATGTGTGTATATATATATTACAACTTCCATTAATGTTGAGAGGAAACCGGCAGAGAGCTTACAACTAAAATTCTGAATTTACCCAACGGGGTAGTAAAAGGCTACAAGCTACTCCCATAACTCAAGCAAGCGAAACTGACGCTGGAATGGTTGTAATAGGGAACTGACAGGGGTACGTGCTCATCTGTGAAGAGAGTCGTTTCTCATAACTTCCTCGACATGAATAGGAAGTGAAGATGGATTGGAGATTGGCTCTGAAATAAGAACAGGCACCTCCTAAAAAGAGCCATTACTGCATTCCAGGAAAATGACAGATGGGCTGTGTTAGTTAAGGGCTTAGTACCATATTGTTTGCATTTTACTCTTCCAGATCCAGGACTGTAACATGTTGATGGCTTTTTGTACCTTGAGGCTTCCCCTCTTGAACTTCAAATCGCTCCCGCAAATTCTGCCCGCCGGAATAAGGTTCTCAGCCCGTTCAAACCACGGCACATTGTCAACCACTCCTTTAAAAAATAAAAATGGCAAGGCGACTAGGGCAAAATCTAGAGTCATGGGTTTCTCAAAGCCTTGTGACTGTTGATAATCCCTGTGCACAGGATGGGTCATGGGAGAGTATATTCATGCCTTTCTAGGAAAATATGGATACTTGGAGGGTCTGTGGCAATGGCTCCTACTTTTGGAAAGTGCAACAGCAGGGATCTTTCACTTCGTCACTTAAGCGTTATCAACGTCAACTAGCCAAGAGGGGGACAGCTGGAGGTGTCACTTAGCAACCAGGCAGAGCGGCATGATCTTGCGTGAGGTAGCACATGCTCTAATTGGCTGTGTAGTTCTGAGGGAATTGTTCCTCTGTTTGTTTCATTGAATGTTACCTTGCTACATACAAGGCCTGACGTAAGAAAGAAAGAAAACCTCTCTGTTCATTCCCCCTCAGATTTTCCCCTGTGTTTTCTTCAGTTTTGGCAGTAATGTGCTTCAAGACTTTTCTCTCTGCATTCTTTAAGTGGCTTTGATAACACTGTTTTACAGAGATGTAAATAACTATATGCATGTATATATGTAAACATTTTGTCTTCTTTGTCTTTTTTTGCTTTTTTTCTTTTCCTTGGTTATTTGTATCTTTTTCATTTTTGTATTTGGTTATTTGTATCTATTTCTTTTTGTATTTAATAATATTTAATAATAATAATAATAATAATAATAATAATAATAATAATAATAAAGTATACTATCAAGTGGCTTTGCTAACACTGCGTGCATATAACCAAACGCACATAGGAGCTCTATGAGTGATGGGGAACTATGGTTGCACCAAGATTCCTGATAGCACTATAGGCCCTATACATTGACTATATCATATCCCCCAACATTTCTCCGATGAAAATAGGGATGTCCTATTCCATATCCTCCAATTTTTCTCTGATGAAAATGGAGGCATCCTAACAAAAAGCGGGACATTCTGAAATCAAATCAGAAACTCGGACAGCTTCTGTAAATCTGGGACCATCCCTGGAAAATAGGGACACTTTGACAGTTTGCTGTATATCTGCTGGTATATCAGCCCAACACATGCAGGAGCCATGAGAGGATCGTGGCATCGGTACACAGGTCCGAAGGCTCTCCCCACATCTTGACTGAATGTGTGGAGCCAATAGTGAGAAGATGGCTATTGAACTACCTCTTCGATCATTTCTTCAAGGCTGGATAATGAATTTGTGGTCTCCAGGAAACACAAAAAGAGTTGGCCAGAAAAGAGGGTGGGAAACAGATCTAATTCCAGAGAAGCCCGATTCAGAAAGTTATCGTGGGGAAAGGGAAGAGGGAGTGAAACTGTCAAAAGAGCTTACCTATACTTCGAGGCTAATACATTTCAGCTATGAAGTAAGCCTCCATTTTCCGGACTGAGTGCTTAGATTATGGTCACACAACATGGCAGGGACACAGGGGAGACCTGCCATTGATCTCTGAACACAGCGCAGCCACATTTTAAATGACACCAGCACAACCACCTGTGGAAAACATCACTTTTTTCCCAGGCAACAAAAATGTGGTACCCCTACAACAGCGGCAATACCTTCAGGGACAAAAATTCCACGAATAGAATGAATAACAACTCTAAAGCGTACAGGGGAATCGTGTGTGGAAGTCATCACTTGAAAGCAAGTTCCAGTCATCTTACCAGTGAGATTTACATCCAAGTAAGTGCTTTCCGTTTAGACCACCTGTTTTAGACTACGTAAGCAATATCGTAGTTTTTTAAAAATGGATTAACTCGTCAGTAACGGCCGCAATGCCTAGTTGCTGTCTGATCTGAGGTGATGAACAAAATGGTGTCCCTCCTTCATTCCCTGTGCTGGCTAGACCGGCAGTTGAACCTTACATCAACATTACATCATTTTTAAAAAACACAACCCAATCATTTACAGCAATAAAATGTTGTTGTTGTTGTTGTTTAGTCGTTTAGTCGAGTCCAACTCTTTTTGACCCCATGGACCAGAGCACGCCAGGCCCTCCTGTCTTCCACTGCCTCCCGCAGTTTGGTCAGACTCATGTTTGTAGCTTCGAGAACACTGTCCAACCATCTCGTCCTCTGTCGTCCCCTTCTCCTTGTGCCCTCCATCTTTCCCAGCATCAGGGTCTTTTCCAGGGAGTCTTCTCTTCTCATGAGGTGGCCAAAGTACTGGAGCCTCAGCTTCAGGATCTGTCCTCCCAGTGAGCACTCAGGGCTGATTTCCTTCAGAATGGAGAGGTTTGATCTTCTTGCAGTCCATGGGACTCTCAAGAGTCTCCTCCAGGACCATAATTCAAAAGCATCAATTCTTCGGTGATCAGCCTTCTTTATGGTCCAGCTCTCACTTCCATACATCACTACCTTTGTTGGTAAGGTGATGTCTCTGCTTTTTTTTTAATAATAAAGTTCTGCAATAAAATGTAGAACTGTACAATAAAAGCCATGTTAAAAAGTTAAATACAGACACCAATTAACCATTGTGAAAGGATGTGTTCTTATTCCCTGCATAGGCCTGGCAGGCAGAATAGAAATGTTTTCTGCAGGTGTTTAAAAGTTGGCATAGAAGGCACCAATTATGCACAAAGATAGGTTTCTTCTTGTCAAATGAGCCTCACCAACTTGGCTCCCAATTGTGCCTTTGCTGAAATGAGGCACACTCCATCAGTTGACGGGCAGCGAGAGAGCACCTTGCTCCAATAGCACAAAACTCTTTGCACTGGACCGGCTGCTAAAATAGAGGTTTCCCATCCCCTCTGCTTTAGCTGCACCCTCAGTGTAAACCGCTTCATGCTCCCAATCCCTGCAGGACACAAGCTTGCTCCATCGACTGTGAGAACAAGCTCCCAGCTGATGCGGAATGAGTTCAGCGTGGCACATAGGGCTAGCAAAACCCCTTGCACTGTGGTTCCAGGTGCCCAACGACCAGGTGGCTTGGAAAATGCTGCACAAGGAATTTGAGACCAGTGTTGTTGTTGTTGTTTAGTCATTCAGTCGTGTCCGACTCTTCGTGACCCCATGGACCAGAGCACGCCAGGCACTCCTGTCTTCCACTGCCTCCCGCAGTTTGGTCAAACTCATGCTGGTAGCTTCGAGAACACTATCCAACCATCTTGTCCTCTGTCGTCCCCTTCTCCTTGTGGCCTCCATCTTTCCCAACATCAGGGTCTTTTCCAGGGAATCTTCTCTTCTCATGAGGTGGCCCAAGTATTGGAGCCTCAGCTTCATGATCTGTCCTTCCAGTGAGCACTCAGGGCTGATTTCTTTAAGAATGGATAAGTTTGATCTTCTTGCAGTCCATGGGACTCTCAAGAGTCTCCTCCAGCACCATAATTCAAAAGCATCAATTCTTCAGCAATCAGCCTTCTTTATGGTCCAGCTTTCACTTCCATACATCACTACTGGGAAAACCATAGCTTTTACTATACGGACCTTTGTTGGCAAGGTAGGCAGTATTATATATTTGTTGCTGAAAAGGCCCAGAGTGGCAACAGAAGTGAGGACCTTACAGAAAAAGTGTAAGTTAGGGCTGAAGGACTTTTCTCACACTTGAAAACACTTTATCCCCCATTCTTGAAAACTGCGTCCTGTGCGGTGTGTGTATCATTCAACAACAAAAAAATCAAAATTTTTAAAAGGGCTCTTTTCATTCTTTTATCACAGTGAGATGGCTCAAAACCTTCTGAGCAGCCCTCAGATACTGTGTGGCGCTTGTAAAACATCACATTTCCCTTTCTTTCCCTATTCCTGATAGTGACACAGGACAACTTGATATCGGGTTTGATAAGCCAGCTTTCTCCTGAAAAGTTCATTACAAAGCCTTATTGTCTATCATCTGGCAATGCTGCGCATCAGTCTTTATTAGCTCCCTTGTTCTCTCAGACCTCCTCTTCTATCACCCCACATTATTCCTCCTTTAATCTTATAATTTGCTATTGTTCGCCAGCCTCTGTAGTCGACTGCTTTGTTTTCGCTTCTGCATTTTGTCTCAATACAAAACCCCGTCATCGTTCATCATTGTTAATGCTTCTTTCATGAACCGTTCTAATTTTAAAGACACATGTGGCTTTCTCTGTGGAGACGGGGTGTTCTGGGCATCCCCTGCCCCTTTGAAGACAATGACAATTTAGGGGACTTGGTATTTGGTTAGCTGTGCAAAGAATAAGCAGGCAGACTCTGAGGAAGGGAGGCCTTTAGTAAACAAAGCCTCTTGAGAAGCCTTTATTGCAGCAATATTGCTTGCACCTTTTTGCAATACCCCTTCTCCTGCCTCACTGATCCCCTTCCGCTGTCAGGGTCCCCCCACTTTTATAAAACCTGATGGCTTCCTACTCACCAATCCCCACCAGTGGAGATTATGAAGCAACCGCACACATAATACCACATGCATTTCTCAATTGCTGCATCTCAGAAAGGATATTGCGTACAGCTGGGAGAGATGCAGAAATGGGCAACTAAAAATGTCAGGGAGCTGGGGCAATTCCTCTCTAAGAAAAGGGCATACTATGTTTGAAAAGGAGAGTAAAGGAGGACATGATAACAGTTTATAAAAATTATGAATGATGTGCAGAAATTGGACAGAGAAAGGTTTAGATCACAGGGCAAGCAGAAGGTTGGCGGTTCGAATCTGTGCAACAGAGGGAGCTCCCGTTGCTCTGTCCCAGCTCCTGCCAACTTAGCAGTTTGAAAGCACACCAGTGCAAGTAGATAAATAGGTATCACTGCAGCAGGAAGGTAAACAGCATTTCCGTGCGCTCTGGCTTCCATCACGGTGTTCCGTTGCACCAGAAGCGGTTTAGTCATGACCCAGAAAGCTGTCATTGGACAAATGCCGGCTCCCTTGGCCTGAAAGCGAGATGATCGCTGCACCCCATGGTCACCTTTGACTGGACTTGACCATCCAGGAGTCCTTTACCTTCTTTTTAAGAGAAAGGTTTTTCTCCCTCTTAAAAACATTAGTCGGTGATAGATTTGGGACAGACAAAAGGAAGTGCGTTTTCACAAAGCACATAGCAAAATTATGAAATCTGCTGCCACAACATGTGCTCATGGCCACCAGCTTGAGTAGCTTTGCAGCGGGGAGGGGGGGATTAGGCAAGTGATCAATGGCTCCTACCCATGAAGGCCATGCGTCGCCTCCAGGATCAGAGTCACCATGGTTTCCTGCAGTGGGACTCCTCTTGTGACCTAGCGGAAGGCTGCATCAGCCTGTCTGGTCTGTGTGGGGTCGGGAAACACTGTGGGGGCTGATGTGGCCTGGTGAAATCTTGCACTGGTCTGCACATCATCAGAAGATGCCACATTGACCTCCACAGCCTCCACTTCTTCCTCCGGCACCACAGACATACTCCCAGCTTCCAGAAGTGCCACAACAGAAGAAGGAAGAAGGATGGCAACATGTGGGGTTTTCCACTTTGGGGGTCCCACACTCTGGTGAGAGCCAACAGAGAACCAACAAACGCCTGTCTTTTGGTCCCGTGCTCTGGCCAAAATAGGACATCCAGGTTTGGGGTCAGAAGCTGGGGCAGCTTCTGTCAATCCGTGTTGTCCGGCTTAAATCGGGGCACTTGGAGGATACGACAAAGTATCATTGCTAGCAGCCATTAAGAACTTTTATCTGCTTTAGTCGTTTAGTCGTGTCCGACTCTTCGTGACCCCATGGACCAGAGCACGCCAGGCACCCCTGTCTTCCACTGCCTCCCGCAGTTTGGTCAGACTCATGTTTGTAGCTTCAAGAACACTGTCCAACCATCTCATCCTCTGTCGTCCCCTTCTCCTTGTGCCCTCCACCCTTCCCAACATCAGGATCTTTTCCAGGGAGTCTTCTCTTCTCATGAGGTGGCCAAAGTATTGGAGCCTCAGCTTCACGATCTGTCCTTCCAGTGAGCACTCAGGGCTGATTTCCTTAAGAATGGATGCATTTGATCTTCTTGCAGTCCATGGGACTCTCAAGAGTCTCCTCCAGCACCATAATTCAAAAGCATCCATTCTTCAGCAGTCAGCCTTCTTTATGGTCCAGCTCTCACTTCCATACATCACTACCGGGAAAACCATGGCTTTAACTATACGGACCTTTGTTGTTTTATCTGCTAGGAACCCTGTTAAGAAGGAAACTGTGATAGGAGCTGCAAACAGTCATGGGCCATGGGGCCTTCTCTAAGGAAGACAGGAGTTTTGTCCACCTGCTCTGCCAGGAAATAAGTCTAACACTTCTAATAATGGCTCAGCAAAGAGGCTTCTACTTTTGGACAGGCATAAGACTTACAAGAATTATGCGTTTGCTAGGCCATTAAGAAACAGTGGTAAATTTGTGGCTGGCTCCAGAGGGAGCGGATGAAATATGGCTTGCTTTATCAATGCTTTCAAGTAATAAAGTGTGATGGTTTAACTCGTGGAGATTTCTTGCACTTATTTCCAGAAAACTACCTCAGTCATAAAAATGGGGTTAGAATTGACAAAAGTTTGGCTTCTACTCCAACAGCCATCAGCTCGGCCATTACGAATGGTGAGCTACAGTAAGATACCACTGTAGGTACTACTGTACTCCCATAATAGTGTCAGTCATCTTCATTTTTAAAAACCTTTCATGTCAGTACAGAAATACGGTTGGAATCCCAAGTAATTACCTAGAAAGCTTTAACAAAAAAATTAAAAATCACTATGTATAATTTATTCTAATTCCGTGATGTCATTTTAAAATTGGCCAGACGTTTTTAAGTTCTTGAGAGGGATGTATTCGGTGTCAATGGTCTGCTTCTAATATGTATTGCTGTTACAGTCCTGGATGTTACTGATAATTTGAATGGATTTAGTTTGAAAGTCAGGTCAGTGAAGCATTGAGAATGGCAACGAAAAGTGGGGAAGCAAGGCTCCATGAAGTCTGTTCAAGGTGGTCTTTGTGATAAAAAACCTCTGAAATAATATTTGCTTAATAGCGACACCGCAGCGGAAAAAATATTGGATTCGAGGCCTTAAGAGCAGGCAATATTCAAAGGGCTTTCTATATGCACATAGCAATAATGAGAACAAATGCAATCCATTGTATTCTGTGGGAATTTTGAATTATGGTCAATTAACAGATAGTATAATCGTGCAATATGCCTCTAGTGCTTTCTTTAATAATAGGAATTGTTATGGCATCATTAAATACTAATTTTGTTTTCCTACTCACTTCACTGTGAACTGGGGAAACCTGGTCCCTATTGTAAAAGAGAATTAAGTCAAACCAGAGCACAACTTGGTTCAAAGATTACACTTCAGCTGTGCATCTCTGGGATCATTCCCGATGCTCGGCTACAAGTTGAGGGGCATCTTCACCCCCATTCATTCAGCCCAGACACTGAGGTCCAGCTCTGAGGGCCTTCTGGTGGTTCCCTCACTGAGAGAAGTGAAGCTACAGGGAACCAGGCAGAGGGCCTTCTCGGTGGTGGCGCCCTATCTGTCAGATGTCAAGGAAATAAAGAACTACACAACTTTTAGAAGACATTGGAGGCAGCCCTGTATCACAAAGCTTTGATGTTTTATTATGTTTTTAGATGCGCTAGAAGCCTCCCAGAGTGGCTGGGGTATAAATGGAGAATAATAATAATAATAATAATAATAATAATAATATGGCCACTCACAGAGAGCATCTCTTCTGGATGCTTGGCCTCTAGGGCAACCTCTTAATTCTGTTGTCCCACCACCATCCCTGCAGAAGAGGAAGAAAACTTTGGGGAAGGGACATAACTCAACGGTGGAGAATCTGCTTTGCATGTACCATAAGTGCCGGCGTATAGGGCGACTGGGTATATAAGACGACCCCTCAACTTTTGCTGTTAAATGATAGAGTTTGGCCACCCGCCAAGTGTCACCAGGGGCAGAGCGCGCACCCCTCCGCTGCCTCTGTCGTCGCAGCAGCAGCCCGAGGCGAGGCGTTTGGTGGGCGGAACGAAACCGAAACCTGCCACCTGGAGGGAGGGAGGCCCAGTCCTGCTCCCGGGCTGGAAGTCCAGGATGGGCTCCCGAGGATGGAGGTCCAGGAGGTTCCTTGGAATCTTGTTTTTATGGTTTATATTTATATTTATCTCTGTAAAATTTTGATTTGAAAAACCAAATAAATAACTGTTGTTGTTGTTAGATCTGTGTCTCTATAACAATTATTGATAAGCCTAATGGCTGTGGCTCTAAGAACTGAAATGTTTAGCGACTAGTTGTTCCGTGTATATATGTAGACGTGCACCTATATTTACACATATAGAAAGCTTGGTTACATTGGTAAATTTTGAATTGGTATTGTTTCAGTCCAACCCTAATCCCTCAAATGTATAGGAAACTTTTATTCATCTTATCCCTCGCTCAACGCCCCAATGCTTTTGATTTGCTCCAACTGCCTGCTCTGCCGCCTCTTATAGATGTTTTAACTGCGAGTCTTTTAGTTCTTATGCTCTTACAGTTGTCTTAACTGCGTGTTTTTATTTGTTTTTAGTTCTTATCTGTTTTAATTATCAGTTTTTATCCATCCATTATCCGTGTTTAATCTTGTATTTTATTCAGATGTTTTATCCAATGCTTGTTTCTTTGTCCTTATTTGCTCTAACAATTATCGGTTAAAAAAATCCTAACTGCTATTTTATTTATATGTTTTTTGTTTGTTTTTTGTTTTTTATCCTGGTCTGTGACCGTAATAAAGTTCATTCATTCAACTGCCTGCAAAAAAAAAAAATGTCAGTCCACCAACCAGCCAGTTCCATCCAGCTTGGAAGAAGAAATTGGCTCTGAAGCAGTTGTCTTGCTTCCTCAGGGCTCTTCTTTCCATGTTTCTTCCAGACTCCTTTGGAACAGCTACAACCAGTGCTATTTTTCTTTTTTTAAAGTGTTTAGGGGTGCTCTCATTTTGACACAAGAAAATCCCCATTTTATAGCTCAGATCGGGGAAAACAAATACGGTAAACGGACAAAAAGACAAAGATTCACAAAATGTTTAGGGGTCTGCATACCCCTGCGTCTCCCCAGAAAAAAGGACTGGCTGCAATAATTCCAGCCGTATCTCCGCCTGCTCTTGTTATCTGAATGACCCATCTTCTCAGAGACCCTTCTTCCAAGGACAAACACTTGTTTTACCACTTTGCATGGGCTGGCAATTAATTTCATGTCACCGTCCAATATACCAGAGCAGCGCACATGACGGCAAGTATTTGCTGCATGTACACACGCGGATATAGATACGTACATAATTCCGGGTGTTGTTTTCTTTTAATGAAACGATTCTTTGATTCTTCCATCTGCCTCAAAAAAAGAACCAACACTATAGGAGCCCAGGGCTACATACATTTAAAATACATTATTCCCTCGCCACCACCGCCACCGCAAAAGAATCCTAGGAACTATAGTTTGTTAAAGGTGCTGGGAATTGTGGGGCAGAACTATAGTTCCCAGGATACTTTGGGGGGAAGCAATGTGCTTTAAATGCCTTTTAAATTTAATGTGTGAATGCAGTCAATGGGAGAAGGGTTTGCAAAGGCAGGCTCCTTAACTCTTTCCTGTGCTGATTTTCCCCAGTTCTATGTTGTGCTCTGGGACGCGGGTGGCGCTGTGGGTTAAACCACAGAGCCTAGGACTTGCCGATCAGAAGGTCGGCGGTTCGAATCCCCGCGACGGGGTGAGCTCCCGTTGCTCGGTCCCCACTCCTGCCAACCTAGCACTTCGAAAGCACATCAAAGTGCAAGTAGATAAATAGGTACCGCTCTGGCGGGAAGGTAAATGGTGTTTCTGTGAGCTGCTCTGGTTCGCCAGAAGCGGCTTAGTCATGCTGGCCGCATGACCCGGAAGATGTACGGCTGCTCCCTTAGCCAATAAAGCGAGATGAGCGCCGCAACCCTAGAGTCTGTCACGACTGGACCTAATGGTCAGGTGTCCCTTTATCTTTACCTTTATGTTGTGCTCTGCAAGGTGATATAGGATAAAATATGGAGTCCTCTGTATTTCTATTTACAGGTGAAAAGGCATCTCAGGAAGGGTGCTTCTGAGCTGGAAAGGAGTGAGAGGGGAGAAGGTCAGGCAAACTTTCTCTCCATAGATCCTTTTCCCACTAAGACACAGCCTGCCCTAAGTTGGTAAGTTTGTTTGTTTTTTAAGCTGATGAAAGAATGAGAGAAAATCCCCCTAATTTGAGTCATTTAGTAAAATTTACTGAACATGGACCTAAATCCCATGTCTCCACGTTTTAGACTTTGGGGGTTGTATGCGCCAAGATTTAAAACTTATTATTGGACTCCTCTATGGATTTTTCTCTCAGCTCACATTTTAGAGCTTTTTCTTTCTTTTTTAAAAGGTTTTATTTTTGTTAAACCTCATGCTACTTTACTGCCCTCTTGTGGCGGTATAAATCTATAAGGAGAAGTTTGTTGACTGCAATTCTAAAAGTATTTATGAGGAAGTGAATCTCACACCAAATTAGTATTAAACAAATGTATCACACAAATAATCATTTAAATACATGTTTAGAAGTATTTGAATATGTGTATTGCAAGGACTGCACCACCAAATTCCGGGGGGGGGGGGAGGTAAAGGTAAATAGACCCCTGACCATTAGGTCCAGTTGCAGATGACTCTGGGGTTGCGGCACTCATCTCGCTTTATTGGCCGAGGGAGCCGGCGTACAGCTTCCGGGTCATGTGGCCAGGATGACTAAGCCGCTTCTGGCGAACCAGAGCAGCGCACGGAAATGCCGTTTACCTTCCCGCCAGAGTGGTACCTATTTATCTACTTGCACTTTGACGTGCTTTCGAACTGCTAGGTTGGCAGGAGCAGGGACCGAGCAATGGGAGCTCACCCCATGGCGGGGATTCGAACTGCCGACCTTCTGATCAGCACGTCCTAGGCTCTGTGGTTTAACCCAAAGCGCCATCCACGTCCCTTTCCGGGGGGGGGGGGTAGTCCAATTTTGCCCTACACATCAGTCCAAGAGGTGCGGATCCGGACACTTTGCATTGGAATTATCCCTTTCAAGTGCACCCTCAGGAGGGAAGGGGAGCTTACCGTCCTCTAATGGGCAAGGCAGGTGGAAGGAGGCCTTGCCTGATGGAGTCTCTCCCCTCACATATGTCCCAACAAGGAGCTACAGCCCTTTCCCCAGAAAGTGAATGGTTTTGATAGAGCTGTTCTGGATCCACAACAGACCTAGGATGAACAAGACACAATGCCTTTCAGGGAAACAGTCATCTATAGAGATGCTATAGATGGGTGGGATGCCCATGGTCTTCAAAAAGAGCTTCCAGAGAAGCTTGGATTGATCAAGAATGCAAAAAAAATTCAAGGGTCTAAGTAAGTCTGTGGCCTTCAAGGAAACAGCTCTGAGCATGCTTGGGCTGGATCTAGACACATCAACGAAACGTTTCAGGAAAACGCATTGCCAACCTTGTAATGGGAAATCAAGTTGGCAAAAGACGAAACTCCATGGCGCAATCTGGTGTCACGGTGTTATAACGAATTTTAAACGCTTTTCCTTGACTAATGTGCTAAGCCCTTGGATTGCACTTCAAACCACAAAGTGTTCTGTTCAAAGGCTAGAAATACCCTCAGAACAGCAGAAGGAAGGGAGAGACTTGATGGGCAGAGAAATGCCCCAGCAACTCTCTGTGGGTTGATGGAAGTATAAAATGTCTGAGGGCAACCTGCTCTGACTTCAGTTTCCAAAAGCTGGTCTTCAGAAGCAACAGCCCTCCAACCATGGAGGCAGAAACAAGCAGCTGATAGTAAGAACGCCACTGATTCTTTAGGTATGATATTCAGATCATTATCGGTCTCTGGGGACAAGAGAGAGAGTATTGGGTCCAAATTAAGATGCTGACAAGCACAGACGTATTTGCAAATGGTGACTCCCACAAAGCTTTAATAGTGATACAGTCCCACCACATATGCCTGTAGGAGCCAAGAGCCACACAACCTTTCCAGCATTTGATATTGGGGGGATAATGAATTGTTTTTATGTGTTTGGCCACTGTGAGAACAGGATGTTGGACTGAATGGGCCATTGGCTCCCATTTCTCCTCCTTTCCAACACGTGTTTCCTCTGGGAAGCTAAACTAAGAATATAAGAGCAGCCTGATGGATCAAGACCAGTGGCCCCATCTACTCCAGCATCGTGTTCTCACAATGGCGAACCAAGCACCTACATATGTGAAGCCCACCAGCAGAATCAGAACCCAAGGCACCCTCTCCTCCTTCAGTTTCCAGCAGCTGGTCTTCAGAAGCAACAGCCTCCGACCACAGAGGCAGAAGCAAGCATCAGGGTTAGGGGACCCTGATAGCCATATCAGCCCGCGTTGTCCTTACATGGGCCTCATTCTTGTAACTCAGTTTTCTAAAACCCTCTGAATTCTCTTATCAGCTTGAGACAACTCCTTCCTTCCTCAAAGCAATTCTGCACACGCATCTCAGCTCTCCCTTATCGGCAGAGCTTCTGTACTTAAGTGATCCGATATGTATCAAAGCTGCCTTATCGCAGGCAGAAGCGAGGGTTTCTCACGCGTGGACCTTGCCTCCAAGCCGGCAAAGTGTTGCGCTACATAAATCTGCAACCAGAAACGGCCCTTCAAAGCATAAACATGGCCTGAAATTCCCAGAGATCACAAGAGCCTAATTCTGATGTGGTCAGACAGCAGCTGGTGGGATCTGAGGCTGAAAACTGAGGCCTGTGGCTAAGAGGAGATGCTGTTTCTAGGCCAGGATGTGTCTCTCTTTCCCGTGCTTAGTATGTTACACGCCGATGTGCAAAAGGTCTTTGCAAGCCAGCGCATGAGCCTCGGAAGTCGCTGGCGCAGCAGAGGAATGTTCGGTGCTGGGGGAAAGGATCTAATAGTGGTTCTTGCCGTAGTCATGATATCACGTTACTGTGATGTTACATTTTTGACAACCAGTGTGATATAGCAGTTAGGGTGTTGACCTGGAATCAGGGAGACGAGGATGGACAAGGGAACCGTTTTAACAGAGGATGGTCCTCAACTTGATGGGCTCTTTGGGGACAGTCCTCTGGTTCAAGGGATGTCCACTCCAAGTTGAGGTTAAAGACAGAAGTTTAGAAAAATGGAGAGCAGGAGGATCTTAGAAGCTGCCCAACAGTAGGAGCATCTGGGCAGAAGAGAATTAGCAACTATTCACAAGTCACCTGGTTCTGCTCTTCCTCACTATGGGGGTGGACGGACTGTTTTGCATTTCTGTTGTAATCATGGCAATTATTTATATATTTGCACCTACGCATATACATTTTGTATATGCAAAGGGACGCGGGTGGCGCTGTGAGTTAAACCACAGAGCCTAGGACTTGCCGATCAGAAGGTTGGCAGTTCGAATCCCCGCAACGGGGTGAGCTCCCGTTGTTCGGTCCCTGCTCCTGCCAACCTAGCAGTTCGAAAGCATGTCAAAGTGCAAGTAGATAAATAGGTACCGCTCCAGTGGGAAGGTAAACGGCGTTTCTGTGCGCTCCTCTGGTTCACCAGAAGCGGCTTAATCATGCTGGCCACATGACCCGGAAGCTGTACGCCGGCTCCCTCGGCCTATAGAGCGAGATGAGCGCCGCAACCCCAGAGTCGGTCATGACTGGACCTAATGGTCAGGGGTCACTTTACCTTTATATACATTCTGTATAAATATATAAAGGCATATAAATTTTATGCACTTCTGTGTGCTCATTCCTGCAGCAGGAGGGAAAGTATGCATAAGAGACTAGCCTAAGTTTCAAATCTACAAATCTGAAAATTTCATTTTCATTTATGTATATACAAAGAGACAAATTTAGTCCCATAGAATCCTAGAACTGTAGAGCTGGAAGGGATCACAAGGGTCATCTAGTCTGACCTGTTGCAATGCACAATTTTTTGCCCAATATGGGGCTCAAACCCAGAACCCTGAGATTAAGCGTCTCATCCTCTATGGATTGAGCTATCCTGAATAGATATAGATTATTATGGATTACACATATGGTACAGTTCAATAACCACTAATGTATCAACTGACTTCTCAGTGATGCTACATTGGAATTCAAAGTACGTCTTCAATATAATAGAATGCAAATGTAATACGGTGGTACCTCGGGTTAAGAACTTAATTCATTTTGGAGGTCTGTTCTTAACCTGAAACTGTTCTTAACCTGAAGCACCACTTTAGCTAATGGAGCCTCCTGCTGCCACTGCGCAATTTCTGTTCTCATCCTGAAGCAAAGTACTTAACCCAAGGTACTATTTATGGGTTTGCGGAGTCTGTAACCTGAAGCGTCTGTAACCTGAAACATCTGTAACCCGTGATACCATTGTATTCTCTCTCTTTTTGTAAAAGTATTATACTGCACATTATTCAAATTTCTATAGCATAATTTATTAATTAATTGTGGCAGTTGTGAAAAGACTTTTAATACAGTGGTGCCTCGCAAGACGAAATTAATCCGTTCGGCGAGTCTCTTCGTCTTGCGGTTTTTTTGTCTTGCGAAGCACGGCTATTAGCGTCTTAGCGTCTTAGCGGCTATTAGCGGCTTAGCGGCTATTAACGACTTAACGGCTTTGTGGCTATTAACGGCTTAGCGGCTTAGCGCCTTTAAGAAAAAGGAAACAAACTCACAAGAACTCGCAAGACGTTTCGCCTTGCGAAGCAAGCCCATAGGGAAAATCGTCTTGCGAAGCGACGCAAAAACCGAAAAACCCTTTCGTCTTGCGCGTTTTTCGTTTTGCGAGGCATTCGTCTTGCGGGGCACCACTGTAATTCTAACTGATGTTCTCATTTAAGAAGGGGTATTCATTCTCAAATTGCTCATTTCTTTGTCTACCTTGCCTTAAGGAAATCATATCCATTAATTTTGTCGTTGTGGCCAGATGCTAAATTCTATTGAACCTTTCTTGGGGTTCTTGAAAGTTACGTCCATAGCCAAAACGGCTCCCAACTTAAGAATTGACAAGGCAGAAACCAAAGAGACGAGAAAATACAAGTGTGTGATCTGTGAAGCATGGATGCTATGAAAAACTGGATGGCTGCATTTTGCCAGCATTGAAATTGTGTGTGTGTGTGTGTGTGTGTGAGAGAGAGAGAGAGAGAGAGAGAGAGAGAGAGAGAGAGAGAGAGTCATGTCCAGGCAGTTGCCTGAACATGCAATAAATAAAACTGAGGCAGGGGCAAGCGTGTATACACCAAATTCACACTCACTCCAGTGACACACAGTCCTCAAATCTTGATGTTATCATCACAAAGGTCTGAAGAGGATTGAACTTACTTAGAAACTTCTGTGTGTCCAGCAACCCTGACTGGGAGAATTCCATTAAGCAGAGAGGCAGGGTTGCCATCAGATGTCTTCTAAAAGTTGTGTTGTTCTTTATCTCAACATCTGGTGGGAGGGCGTTCCACAGGGTGGGCGCCACTACCAAGAAGGCCCTCTGCCTGGTTCCCTGTAACTTTGCTTCTCGCAGTGAGGAAACTCCCAGAAGGCCTTCGACGCTGGATTTCAGTGTCCGGGCAGAACGATGGGGGTGGAGATGCTCCTTCAGGTATACAGGACTGAAGCTGTTTAGGACTTTAAAGGTCAGCACCAACACTTTGATTGTGCTCGGAAACATACTGGGAGCCACTGAAGATCCTTTAGGACTGGTGTTACATGGTCCCAGCGGCTTCTCCCAGTCACCAGTCTAGCTGCCGCATTCTGGATTAGTTGTAGTTCCCGACTCACCTTCAAAGGTATCCCCACATAGTGTGCATTGCAGTAGTCCAAGCGAGAGATAACTAGAGCATGCACCACTCTGGCAAGACAATCTGTGGGCAGGATGAGTCTCAGCCTGTGTACCAGATGGAGCTGGTAGACAGCTGCCCCGGACACAGAATTGACCTGCACCTCCATGGACAGCTGTGAGTCCAAAGGGACTTTTTCTGGTGATCAGCCGATACCTTAGAGGCTTCAAAGGGGATCCCCAAAGTGATCAAAATATTTATATTGCACCTTAATCTAAGAATGCTGCAGAATGTCACACAATCTCATTGACTCTAATAATGTGGTTTTGTGGACAGAAATATCTGCAGATGAGGGCTGGTTGTACACAGCTGAGTCAGGCACAGATTTCCTTTAAAGATACCTGTTTTGAAAGCTGATAATATGTGCATCTGTGGGTACTAATCTATCTAAAGGAGCATCTCCACCCCCATCATTCAGCCCCGACACTGAGGTCCAGCTCCGAGGGCCTTCTGGTGGTTCCCTCACTTTGAGAAGTGAGCTTACAGGAAACCAGGCAGAGGGCCTACTCGGTGGTGGCACCCGCCCTGTGGAATGCCGTCCCATCAGATGTCCAGGAAATAAACAACTATCTGACTTTTAGAAGACACCTGAAGGCAGCCCTCTTTAGGGTTTTTTTTTAATGTTTGATGTTTTATTGTGCTTTAAATTCTGTTGGAAGCCATTATTATTATTATTATTATTATTATTATTATTATTACTTCACTTGGCTCAAATTTTGAAACTCCCTGCCTATTTGCATCAGGCATGTGCCAATGACCCCACAAACATCCTCTCTGCCTATCAGTGCCTGTTTGTTTTCAAGCATGCTTTATTTTCTTTACAGTTCTTTTTCATTCTTACTCAGGCCACGGGTAGATTCCCCCAGTTTTCTTGTTATTAGAAAGGGCTCTTTTCCATTACCCACTTCTGACTCTGCCCTAGAAAAGCAGAAAACAGCTTCAGGAGCAACAGAAATGAGGTCTGAGGTGACAAGCGACTCCAATTCAAAGGCCCGCGAACAAGTGAGAGACAGCGAGCCACGTTCCGTTTTCCTCCCAGCAGACGCGCTGCGGTTCTTTGTCACCCAAGGCAATCGACACACTCATGAAAATGTATCATTATGATTTCCAGCCCGCCTCTGACAATCTTGTTACCACATTTCCTGTCGAGCAAAAACAACCCTTTTCGGGGTGGTTTGATTTACAAGCATGGGCCAACGGAAAGGAAACAAACAAAATTCAGTCTGGTTGCATTTGTTGTCATCAAGGCTGGATCGGAGAAGCAAAACTATCAGCTCCGACCGCTTGGGGTCCAATTTGAAGTGGCATTGCCAGTTCAGGTCATCCGGCATTCGAGTAATTGGGAAACAGAGGTGTTTGCTTGCTAGAATAGCATCCACAAATGCCTGCTCTATATGGAGGTGTGACTGCCACAATCGCTTGGGGAAAGGTGATCCATTGTGTATTCCAGAAGTCGTCGGTTATTTCAGTGGGTGTAATGTGGCTCTAGATTTCACTGTTTTGTTTCATTTTTATGACTAGGGGCGTGATGCCATGTGGTCAGGAAATCGTACATTTTCCAAGATTTCCCCAATAGGGATATCCTATTCAACAACAACAACAACAACAATTTTATTATTTATCACCCCATCTATCTGACTGGGTTCCCCCAGCCACTCTGGGCGGCTTCCAACATATATAAAAACATAGTAAAGCATTAAACATTTTTTTTAAAAAAAGACTTCCCTATACAGTGGTACCTCGGGTTAAGAACTTAATTCGTTCCAGAGGTCCGTTCTTAACCTGAAACTGTTCTTAACCTGAAGCACCACTTTAGCTAATGGGGCCTCCCGCTGCTGCCGTACCACCGGAACACGATTTCTGTTCTCATCCTGAAGCAAAGTTCTTAACCCGAGGTTCTATTTCTGGGTTAGCGGAGTCTGTAACCTGAAGCGTCTGTAACCTGAGGTACCACTACTGTACAGGGCTGCCTTCAGATGGTTGGATAACTCCATACCCTCCAACATTTCTCCAATGAAAATAGGGACGTCCTAAGGAAAAAGTGGGACATTCCGGTTTCAGATCAGAAACCGGGATGTCTTCTGTAGGAAAATAGGGACACTTGGAGGGTCTGAAATCACAGCTATACAGTGGTACCTCTGGATATGAATGGGATCAGTTCTGGAGCCCTGTTCGCACCCTGAAGTAAACGTAAGACGCAACTGCGCGTCTGCAGGTCGCATTTTGCCGCTTCCGTGCATGCACGGGACGTCATTTTGAGCGTCTGCGCATGCGTGAGCAGCAAAACCCGGAAGTAATGTGCTCCATTACTTCCAGGTCACGCTCCATTACTTCCAGGTTGCCGCAGAGTGCAACCCGAAAATATTCATCCCGGAGCTACTTCAACCTGAGGTATGACTGTAAAAGCTATAGCAACACTCCATATTTATATGTGTTCAATTCACTTCACATTACCCTCGACTAACCTGTAAGGTAGACCGCCCTTAGAGTATCCTTGCTTTCAACATGGTGTGCTAAAAAGGTAAAGGGACCCCTGACCATTAGGTCCAGTCGTGGCCGACTCTAGGGTTGCACGCTCATCTTGCTCTATAGGCTGAGGGAGCCGGCATTTGTCCACAGACAACTTCTGGGTCATGTGGCCAGCATGACTAAGCCGCTTCTGGCGAACCAGAGCAGCACATGGAAACGCTGTTTACCTTCCCGCCGGAGAAGATAATTTATTATAGAAGACCTATTTATCTACTTGCACTTTGACGTGCTTTTGAACTGCTAGGTTGGCAGGAGCAGGGACCGAGCAACGGGAGCTCACCCCGTCGCGGGGATTCAAACCGCCGACCTTCTGATTGGCAAGCCCTAGGCTCTGTGGTTTAACCCACAGCGCCACCCGCGTCCCTTAACATGGTGTGCTAGTGGTCACTTAAACATGTGCCTACCTGCACTAGCAAGAACCACAAGGATGAACACCATTTCTGCCAGGGACATAGCTAAGAGGAGCTGTGGGTCACCTCTCCACCCGACATAGATTTTAAGTCCAAAGCCGTCTTCGAATCCTTGCTTGCCTAATCACCTGCTTCAACGAGACACTTTTCTATTTAAATAAATAAATGAAAAGAATATAGATCTTGTCTCTAGGGTTTCCCGTTCCAGGAAGCAAGGCAGTTAATCACTCATCTCAAAACTATTAATTTTATCTTGTTAATATTGAGTTTAATACTTTCAATATATATCCAGTCTTTCAATCTTCATAAAAACTCTTCTAACCTGACCTAATTGCATTTGCGAAGGTTGGATGTGCTGATGCGACAGGTTTTAACCCTAAAAGCTGTCCATGTCTTTGGGAGAGAGAATGTCGGTTATGGCATTTGCTTCCTCAGACAGTCCCAGCATCAGCCCCTGCCACGGTGAGGTGAATGTCAGAGCTCAGGATCCATGGAAGGCCCACCACAGCTCACACCAAACTCTCTTGATATTATTATTATTATTATTATTATTATTATTATTATTATTATTACTATTACTCTCCAGTGTTGTGAAGAGCCTCCCTAAACAGGGCTGCCTTTAGATGTCTTCTAAAGGTCTGGTAGTTGTCGTTCCCTTTGACATGTGGTGGGAGGGCATTCCACAGGGAGGGTGCCACTACCGAGAAGGCCCTCTGCCTGGTTCCTTGTAACTTGGCTTCTTGCAGTGAGGGAACCGCCAGAAGGCCCTCAGTGCTGGACCTCAGTGTCCAGGATGAACGATGGGGGTGGAGACGCTCCTTCAGAGATACTGAACCAAGACCGTTTAGAAATAAACCATATCATAGCACAGCCTATACTAGCATGGCTATCCTCCCTGTTTCAAATGGGGCAAAGTGAGAGCGACCACTGAGGCTGAGAGAGAATGGTTCGCCTGCTGCTGAATTTGTGGCAGACATGAGATTTGAGTCTGAGTCCTCTTCCCGATTTGCAACGCACTCTCTTAACCACTATGCTACTCCTGGCTCCCCTTCATGGATCACTGCCTTGCCGTGGTGAAGGGGCTTGAATAACTCAGAGAAGCTATGAACTATGCCAAGCAGGGCACCCAAGATGGACAGGTCGTAGTGGAGAGTTTTGACCAAACGTGATCCACCTGGAGCAGGACCTCCTGGCAAATAGAAGGGGAAGAAATGGAGGCAGTGAGAGATTTTACTTTCTTGGGCTCCATGATCACTGCAGATGGTGACAGCAGTCACGAAATTAAAAGACACCTGCTTCTTGGGAGAAAAGCAATGACAAACCTAGACAGCATCTTAAAAAGCAGAGACATCACCTTGCCAACAAAGGTCCGTATAGTTAAAGCTATGGTTTTCCCAGTAGTGATGTATGGAAGTGAGAGCTGGACCATAAAGAAGGCTGATCGCCAAAGAATTGATGCTTTTGAATTATGGTGCTGGAGGAGACTCTTGAGAGTCCCATGGACTACAAGAAGATCAAACCGATCCATTCTTAAGGAAATCAGCCCTGAGTGCTCACTGGAAGGACAGATCCTGAAGCTGAGGCTCCAGTACTTTGGCCACCTCATGAGAAGAGAAGACTCCCTGGAAAAGACCCTGATATTGGGAAAGATGGAGGGCACAAGGAGAAGGGAACGACAGAGGACGAGATGGTTGGACAGTCCATGGAGTCACGAAGTGTCGGACACGACTAAATGACTAAGCAACAACAACTCCTGGCTCATATTGGATAAGTAAGCTCATTCCCGATTTTTGAGCACCAAACCAAGGCCTTCGTTGTCTCCTTTTGGCTTTGGTTCTGTCACTTGAACCTGTAATTTTGCACCTCAGCAGAAACCAGCAGGTGCTGAGGTATGGCCTCGAAAACATCCTGTTTTGCTTATGGCTTATGGCAAATGAAACAAGATAACACATTTGCCAGCAGCAAGAAGCATGAAACCTAAAGTGATCGCCACATGCTGAGTGTCTAGTATGCATTAGTCCTGTAGGAGATCAAATGCAATCTGCTGTTAAAGGGAAATATCACCAAGAAGAGAAAAATGCATCATCTTCCTCCCCAGTCGTATATATTCATTTGCCCTGTGTCTTAAGCTTTTCTTGGATACCATATTTTTTGCTCTATAAGACTCACTTTTTCCTTTCTAAAAAGTAAGGGGAAATGTGTGTGCGTCTCATGGAGCAAATGCAGGCTGCACAGCTATCCCAGAAGCCAGAACAGCAAGAGGGATCACTGCTTTCGCTGCGCAGCGATCCCTCTTGCTGTTCTGGCTTCTGAGATTCAGAATATTTTTTTTCTTGTTTCCCTCCTCCAAAAACTAGATGCGTCTTATGGTCTGGTGCGTCTTATGGAGCGAAAAATACGGTGATTCTCTCCCGCCCAGTCAGCTGAAGGAGATCAGAGTTCTTCAGAGAGATGTAACTTCGAATCTTCTGTCATCTTTGGTGGCTATGTGATGTCAGTCAGAATTATTGGAGACAACTATTGGAAACACTATATCCTATGGCTGAACATATGGGGCTGAGATAGGCAAGTAAATGACATTGGATATAAATATTGAGGGGTGAAATTGGGGGGGCTGCAGAATCTGTTTCTGCTGAATGATCATAAAATGAACTCATGGGGATTAGTTTCCAAGAGGCAGATACTGATTGAGTGTCTGAGATTGGAACTGCCGAGCACTTTGCATTTTTGAAAAATAAAACTCCATAAAACTGAAGTTGGATTTACATGATGAATCTTCCTCAGTATTTCAAAGATGTCAATGTGTGGGGTTTTTTAATACTAAAAAAAAAGTGATAGTATTTAATGTGTGCCGCAGTTAAATCTTTCGCTTTGATCATTAGAACTGATTTATTTCATGTTAAAAGTTGATATCCCCGGCCATCTGAGAACTTACTGCTTTGCTAAGGCACTAAATAGCATGGAGATAGTAATTTAGATGAAAATTCCTCACTCTTCTGCACCTTGATTTTATGCATTCATTATATCTATGTATGTGTGAATATATAGAAGTGCTGATCCATCTAATTCATTTTACTGTGAAAACTGACTAATCTTTTCTTTCCCCCCCTCCCGCCCCAAGTGAATTGAACTGATAATCATAGAACAGAAATGCAGACCTCTAAATTTCAGCTCACTAGGGAAATGGCAATTTAATATAATGTTCTCTCAGACTGCAATTCTGTACACGAGAGGTGGGAAACTTGTGACACCTCTGGATGAGGGGACTGGCAAAAAGAATGTATAAATATATATTTATATATATATTATTGATTTTAACAACTGAGGAGTACAAAAGTGCAGAGATGCAAGGAAAAAAGAAAAACCGATCACAGGCTCCGAAAAGAAAAGTAAAGTTCTACAAATTAGCCTGAAAGCATTCCTTCCAAACAATACCACCAAATAACAAACATAAACATAAACAGACTTCTCTTGTGGGTTTATTATATCTCGGAAGATCAATCATGTGTCACTGGAAGTTTTGCTGAGGAGGTGGATTTCTCTACATACCGTATTTTTCGCTCTATAAGACGCACCAGACCACAAGACGCATCTAGTTTTTGGAGGAGGAAAACAAGAAAAAAAATATTCTGAATCTCAGAAGCCAGAACAGCGAGAGGGATCACTGCAATCCCTCTTGCTGTTCTGGCTTCTGGGATAGCTGTGCAGCCTGCATTCACTACATAACACACACACACATTTCCCCTTACTTTTTAGGAGGGAAAAGGTGAGTCTTATAGAGCAAAAAATACGGTAACTTATGCAACCAGGTTGCGTGCAACCAAGTTGCCCACAAACCATGCATTTAGGGGGAGTGAGGCTCTCTGTTTATCCAACACCAAACACTGAAACCAGTCCCTGTTTTCGATATAGCAGAAATCTTCGTTTGAGTGGCTGCTAATAAGAACGCCACTGATTCTTTATGTATGATATTCAGATTGTTATCGGCCTCCAGGGACAAGGGAGATAGCATTGGGTCCAAATTAAGATGCTGACAAGCACAGATGTATTTGCAAATGGTGACTCCCACAAAGCTTTAATAGTGATACAGCCCCACCACATATGCCTGTAGGAGCCAAGAGCCTCACAGCCTCTTCAACATTTGGTATTGGGGGGATAATGAATTGTTTTTATGTGTTTGGCCACTGTGAGAACAGGATGTTGGACTGAATAATAATGATAATAATAATAATAATAATAATAATAATAATATTAAACAACTTTTATTTATACCCCGCCTGACCGGGCTCAGGAAGGCTAACAACCAATAATAAAAACAAGTTGATTAAAATACAATTTAAAAGATTAAGATACAACATTAAAACATTAGGGTGCAATCTCTTCACAGGAGGAGAAAGGAAAAAGAAAGAGTGGGAGGGAATCAAATTGACTCCAAGCCAAAGGCCAGGCGGAACAACTCTGTCTTACAGGCCCTGAGGAAAGAAATCAGATCCCGCAGGGCACTGGTCTCACGAGACAGAGAATTCCACAAGGCCGGAGCCAGTGTTAAGAAGGCCCTGGCTCTGGTTGAGGCTAATCTAACTTCCTTAGGGCCTGGGACCTCGAGGGTGTTGCTATTTATGGACCTTAAGGTCCTCCGTGAGGCATACCAGGAGAGGCGGTCCCGTAGGTTCACCTACCATTATGCCATTGGCTCCCATTTCTCCTCCTTTCCAACACGTGTTTCCTTGGGGAAGCTAAATTAAGAATATAAGAGCAGCCTAGTGGCCCCATCTACTCCAGCATCGTGTTCTCACAATGGCAAACCAAGTGCCTACGTATGTGAAGCCCACCAGCAGAATCGGAACCCAATGGCACCCTCTCCTCCTTCGGTTTCCAGCAGCTGGTCTTCAGAAGCAACAGCCTCCGACCACAGAGGCAGAAGCGAGCATCAGGGTTAGGAGACCCTGATAGCCATATCAGCCCGTGTTGTCCTTACATGGGCCTCATTCTTGTAACTCAGTTTTCTAAAACCCTCTGAATTCTCTTATCAGCTTGAGACAACTCCTTCCTTCCTCAAAGCAATTCTGCACACGCATCTCAGCTCTCCCTTATCGGCAGAGCTTCTGTACTTAAGTGATCCGATATGTATCAAAGCTGCCTTATCGCAGGCAGAAGCGAGGGATTCTCACGCGTGGACCTTGCCTTCGAGCCAGCAAAGTGTTGCACTACATAAATCTGCAACCAGAAACGGCCCTTCAAAGCATAAACATGGCCTGAAATTCCCAGAGATCACAAGACCCTAATTCTGCTGTGGTCAGACAGCAGCTGGTGGGATCTGAGGATGACAACTCAGGCCTGTGGCTAAGAGGAGATGCTGTTTCTAGGCCAGTGTGTGCATCTCTTTCCTGTGCTATGGATGTTACATGGTGATGTGCAAGAGGTCTTTGCAAACCAGCGCATGAGCTTCAGAAGTCACTGGAGCAGTAGTGGAATATTCAGTGCTGGAGGAAAGGGTCCAATATGGGGTCATGCTGTGGTCATGACATCATCTTATTGTGATGTCACATTGTTGACAACCAGTGTGATATACTAGTTAGGAGACCAGTATGGAAAAGTTCCCTCCTTTAACAGAGAACGGTCCTTGAGGACCTCAAACAGTCCTCTGTTTGAAGGGATGTCCAGTCCAAGTTCAGGTTAAAGACAGATGTTGAGAAGAATGGAGATCAGCAGGATCTTGGAAGCTGCCCAACAGCATCTGGGCAGAAGAAAATAAGCAAGCACAGACAAGTTACCAGGTCCACTATGGTGGGATCTATTTACCGTATTTTTCGCCCTATAGGACGCACTTTTTCCCCTCCAAAAATGAAGGGGAAATGTGTGTGCGTCCTATGGGGCGAATGCAGGCTTTCGCTGAAGCCTGGAGAGTGAGAGGGGTCGGTGTGCACCGACCCCTCTCGCTCTCCAGGCTTCAGGAGAGCCGCAGCGCTAACCCCACAAGGTCAGGGGACAGCGGGGAGGCGGAACGCCGCCATCCCGCTGTCTCCCAATGTGGTTTGGAGGCTGACGGCGGGGAGACGCGTGCTTCTCCCCGCCGCCAGCCCCGCAAGCTCCGGGGACAGCTGGGAGGTGCAGTGCGTCTTCCCGCTGTCCCCGGACCTGTTCTGCAGGCAGGCGGCGGGGAGAAAAGCTCTTCTCCCCGCTGCCTGCTCCGCAAGCTCCGGGGACAGCTGGGAGGCGCAGTGCGTCTTCCCGCTGTCACCGGACCTGGTCTGCAGGCGGGCAGCGGGGAGAAGAGCTCTTCTCCCCGCTGCCTGCCCCGCAAGCTCCAGGGACAGCCGGCCCCACAAGCGCCTGGGGGGGAAATAATTTTTTTTTTCTTTATTTCCCCCCCAAAAAACTTGGTGTGTCCTATGGGCCGGTGCGTCCTATGGGGCGAAAAATACGGTAAATTAGAGCAATTATTTGTAAATTTGCATCTACACATATCAATTAGCTTTAAAAAATATTGTCCAGCCCAGGCCTCTTGATGACTGCCGTAATATTTGAACCCAAGCTGTTCACATTCAGTAGTCAATGCCATTTATTAAATGGAAGCCTTTGGCTATGGCTAAACTAGGAAGACAAATTTCAGGCCTGCGTTACAGCAATATATGGAGCATAGCATAATGCTAGTATAGAGTCAGCAACATAAATTGAACAAACGAATAATAAACTCATTGCATGATGAGTTGACCTATAATAATTTCCCCAGAACACCTGATCGTATGTTATGCAGCAAATTTCTTTTCAGTCTTCTGCACTGTCCATGTAAAGAGGACTCTCAGTTTCACAAATCTGCCTGTTTTCAACAAGGAAACACATTTTCACGAGCTTTTCCCTTCTGTTAGGTGTTCCAGCTAGAAATTCGGCCACAATTTCTGTCTAGGGCTGGTGGGGTGGGGTTTTGGGGGGTATGCATTCCAGCATGGGCAACTTTGGGGGGAACACATGCCAGCGGTTTGTGTAGGAGACGGCGGCAACAGAGTTTTTTATTTATTCATTCAGGTGATTGACATTCCACCTCATATTTCACAGAAACCTCAGAGCAGTTTACAACATCCTAAAAATACCGCAAATAAATGTCAAATGCAACAAAAAGAGAGTAAAAATGTCCATATTTTAGAGCAGCACAGACAAGAATAAGATGCCCTCTTAAACATCAATATACCGTATTTTTCGCTCTATAAGACGCACCAGACCACAAGACGCACCTAGTTTTTGGAGGAGGAAAACAAGAAAAAAAATATTCTGAATCTCAGAAGCCAGAACAGCAAGAGGGATTGCTGCGCAGCGAAAGCAGCGATCCCTCTTGCTGTTCTTGCTTCTAGGATAGCTGCGCAGCCTGCATTCGCTCCATAAGATGCACACACATTTCCCCTTACTTTTTAGGAGGGAAAAAGTGAGTCTTATAGAGCAAAAAATACGGTAAATGGAAGCAACTAACACATGGGGACCATAGCAACAACTAGCACGTCCAAAATACCTCAGAGGCCATCAGCCCCACCTATCAAACATTCATTCATTCAGTTAAGATACTGCCTTTCTGCCAAGTCATCCAAGGGCAGTCTACAATTTCCAAACACCCAAACAAATTTGTTACATAAAACGTAGAGTGGCAGAGTCCTCTGAAGCCAACTGGAAGTCGATGGTTTGTGTAGTCCCTTGCCTGGCTCCCTCACCTCTGCCTTCCCTCAGAGCATGCTGTTCTTTCTTAAGCAGCCCCAGGAAAGGTGGAGATGCCCCAACAACTCTCTCAGGTCATGGCTGGTTCTGTCCGGAGTGTGTATTTATAGGTAGCAGAAGCGCTCAGAGGTTTGGTGCTGTCTCCTCGACTTGAGTTCGCATGACATGGGGCAACATGACACACTCCTCACTCCTGAAGCTCCTGGTTCTCACCCAAGGACCCACAATTGTCCCACAATACCCATGGGGAGAGAAACAACAGCCCTTACCCTCCATGCAACGCAAAAGAGTGATCTGCAGAGACTTTGCTCATAAATGCTTGGGCTGGGAGGGTTCTCAACAAGTCTCAGGTGTCTTCCAGTCATCTCTTATCCTTCCGTAGGAGGCTATAGTCAAACCACACAGCATAATGGCGTAATACTGCTGGTTATTTTACTCGAGTCCACTGATATATAGATATCTCAGCTCTTAGGGTTTGGGGAAGTGGAGAACAGGAAGTTAAAGGTAAAGGTAAAGGGACCCCTGACTCTGGGGTTGTGGTGCTAATCTCGCTTTACTGGCCAAGGGAGCCGGCGTACAGCTTCCGGGTCATGTGACCAGCATGACTAAGCTGCTTCTGGCGAACCAGAGCAGCACACAGAAACGCCGTTTACCTTCCCGTTGGAGCAGTACCTATTTATCTACTTGCACTTGGATGTGCTTTCGAACTGCTAGGTTGGCAGGAGCAGGGACCAAGCAACGGGAGCTCACCCCATCGCGGGGATTCAAACCGCCAACCTTCTGATCGGCAAGTCCTAGGCTCTGTGGTTTAACCCACAGTGCCACCTGCATCCCTAGACGGAGAACAGGAAACCTGCCATCAAAAGTTTTGGGAGGAATTTGACGTCACGCTCTTCCGACTGTTCCATCAGCGAAAGCTTTTCTGACAGAATGATCCCCCTCTCCTCCCCCCATGCATGCTGTTCTGGGAGTCTCCCAATTCCCCAGAGCATATTTTGGGGAGGGACAGGGGGTGCCCAGAGCGGGGAGGAGAAGGGGAAGACCTGTGGTGCAAGCGAAAGCCCTTGCTCTGGCTTCTGGTAGCATGCCAGGTTAGTTGAATCCCTCCCTCTTGTTTGTTAAGGGCGCTGGGGATTATTTGTGAGGGCTAAAGTACAGTTCCCATGATTCTTAGAGAGAGGTGTGCTTTAAATATATAATGTGCACACAGTCCTCTGGTTAGTTGAATCCAGCCTTGAAAGCCTTGCTTTCCGAATAGCTGCAAAAAGAAAATCCCTTCAAAAAGCAAACATAGACCCATTAAATTTGATCAATGTAGTTTGGGCATGTTCTGGGTGCTTCATACATGAAGAATGGTTTGGGCAAGACGCAACAGGGAAATGGGGCTGCAGCATGAGAAGTTTTCTTCTTGAGCGGATGTCAGCATGTGACCACAAGGCCCAAACTGAACACTGCAAGGTGGACAGAGATTTCTTGTTCAGTGTCCTCTCTCTGCTGCACTCCAGAAGCCACGCCTTAAACTGAAGCTCTGAACCACCTGGAAGAAATTAAAAGGCCCTGTGACATAAGGATCTAAAGTTATTATATTTCTTTTTCACTTGATGGGCCAAAAATAACATCCGCTCCTCAATCAATTCATGAGACCATGGTTTAATAAAATGTCAGAGGTAGGAGCTAGACTTTGGGTTTCTCTCAGTTTCTCATTTTTACAGTCTTAAATTCAGTCCTTCACATTTCCATGTCAGCTTGTGATTTCTTCATTTCTAAACAAGTCCTCATGAAAACTCACTGGCATTTTAGTGCCAATCTCTGCTAATATGCACATCAATGTATGCAATTTTGCCTATTGTACACATTTTTGCAATGCGGTTTTCTGCAGTACAACGCATTCTTTTGTTATTTTCCCTAATGCATCTTTGTAGAGGTGACTTAGCTGCAGAACTGCATTGCAGAAAGAGGAGGGAGGAAGTCAAGTTTTGAAATGTTAAGATTATTGTAAAACTATTGAAATCTATATAACTGAAAATCATATATATAGATATAGATAGATAGATAGATAGATAGATAGATATAGATATAGATATAGATATATAGATATATAGATATAGATATATGGACGTGGGTGGCGCTGTGGGTTAAACCACAGAGCCTAGGACTCGCCAATCAGAAGGTTGGCGGTTCGAATCCCCGCGATGGGGTGAGCTCCTGTTGCTCGGTCCCTGCTCCTGCCAACCTAGCAGATCGAAAGCATGTCAAAGTGCAAGTAGATAAATAGGTATCACTCCAGCGGGAAGGTAAACGGTGTTTCCATGCGCTGCTCTGGTTCGCCAGAAGCGGCTTAGTCATGCTGGCCACATGACCCGGAAGCTGTACACCGGCTCCCTCGGCCAATAAAGTGAGATGAGCGCCGCAACCCCAGAGTCGGCCACGACTGGACCTAATGGTCAGGGGTCCCTTTACCTTTACACACACACACACACACACACACACACACACACACACATATATATATATATATATATATATATGAGGGTCTGCAGTTCTGCTTCAAGCAGCCACTTCCAGCTCATGTGTGTGTATTGCTTTGCAGGGTCGTGCAGTTTTTTGCAGCCTTTACAGAGGGAGGAGGGAGAGAGGGGGGGGCGCATGCACTCAGATACACGGAGCCTGGTACACAGAAAGGTCCTGCCGGGAACTAGGGGGGAACTAGCCTAGTCCCACTAGTCCATGGTCCGTACGCCACTGATAGAATTGTGTATTACCTCTGAGTGGTGGGTTATTAGATGGGCTTCACAGCTGCCATGGACATGTATTCATTGTTGTAGTCATGAGAGCTCGTGACATGGCGGCAAACCTGGAAATAGACATTAAAGATTTTAAATTGCTGATTTCTATCTACAGTGCTACCTTGGTTCTCAAACGCCTTGGTTCTCAAATGCCGAAAACCCGGAAGTAAGTGTTCCGGTTTTTGAACGTTTCTCGGAAGCCAAACGCCCGATGTGGCTGTCAGCTATTGCTTCCAGGGCACCTGCACCAATCAGAAGCTGCGCCTTGGTTTTCGAACATTTCAAAAGTCAAATGGACTTCTGGAATGGATTAAGTTTGGTGCTTTTGTTTTTGCTATTTATTTTGCTTTTTTTGTTTTTGAGGCTTTTTCAGTTAATTTGTGACCATGTGGAACCTAGTTCAGCTTACTGATTGATTGTGTGACTGCAGAAATGGATAAACAATGACTATCATCTGTGCAGGTAAGAAATAATAATAATTTTAATTTTTATCATCTGCAATACTGTCTTATTTATTTCATAGTACAGTACATTGATTATTGCTTTCATTTTATGGATCAATGGTCTCGTTAGATAGTAAAATCCATGTTAAATTGCTGTTTTAGGGTTGTTTTTAAAAGTCTGGAACGGATTAATCCGTTTTGCATTACTTTCTTTGGGAAAGCATGCTTTGTTTTGGAACGGACTTCTGGAACGGATTAAGTTTGAGAACCAAGGTACCACTGTATATCCATATAGACCAGGCTGGCGAGTCCTGATTCGCTGCTCAAAGTGGGCCAGGCCTGTATATAGATATGGCTATGGTTTCAACACACCTAACTTTCCCATCTTAGGTTTCCTATGGTTTGCTAAAGCTACGGTTCATCTCCAAGGACCAATTCACACATACATTCAGATTGGTGTTAGGATGGATGAACAATGTTACGTGTGAATGTCACATTCCGTCCGTCTGTCTTTTTGGCCTTGTGTACGCAAATCAGGAAGCTGGTATCAATGGAAGCTTACTTGTCTACGTACCCAATCCCCACCCTCAAAAAAGGGGGGCACCTGCACTAACATCTACATGCTAGTCTCTATGTGGGGCTGCCCTTGAGACTGACCCAGAAACTCCAGCGGGTGCAGAATGCCGCAGCGAGACTCCTTACGGGGTCCTCGCTGCGAGATCACATTCACCCGGTGCTATATCAGCTGCACTGGCTCCCAGTGGAGTACAGGATCAGGTTTAAGGTGCTGGTTTTAACCTTTAAAGCCCTATATGGCCTAGGACCCTCGTACCTACGGGACCGCCTCTCCTGGTATGTCCCACAGAGGAACTTACGGTCTTCAAATAAAAACATCTTGAAGGTCCCAGGCCAAAGAGAGGTTAGGCTGGCCTCAACTAGAGCCAGGGCTTTTTCGGCTGTGGCTCCGATCTGGTGGAATGCTCTGTCACAAGAGACTAGGGCCCTGCAGGACTTGACATCTTTCTGCAGGGCCTGCAAGACAGAGCTGTTCCACCAGGCCTTTGGCCAGGGCACAGCCTGACTCCCTCCTTTGGCAATCTTCACAGAATCTCTAGCCCAATGGTTGCCATCAATTTGATTTGAATTAATTTTATAATGAATGATTTTAGAATGTTGTACTATTTTATTGCTGTTAGCCGCCCTGAGCCCGGCTTCGGCTGGGGAGGGCGGGATATAAATAAATTTATTATTATTATTATTATTATTATTATTATTATTAT
Source organism: Podarcis filfolensis (assembly GCF_964270895.1). Classification (NCBI taxonomy): domain Eukaryota; kingdom Metazoa; phylum Chordata; class Lepidosauria; order Squamata; family Lacertidae; genus Podarcis; species Podarcis filfolensis. The sequence continues at coordinate 9,275,039 of NC_139604.1, forward strand.
TATTATTATTATCAGTCTCCTTATGAAGGAAAAACAAGATGTAACCTGGCCCTGGGGCCTACTTTCAAACAGGAAGAATCCAAAACGGACTTGGAGGCACTTTGCCAGATTTTGTGGAAGAAGAAATAAACTAAATTCACTGTCTTCTCATCAAGACCACTCAATTGACTTCAGAGCTGGCCAGTGCCCACAGTTATTTGTTTCTCCTTTGGAAGGAAGCAATAAGGGGGATTGCTTCCTCGGGTCGTTTTTGCTGATGTTCACAAAGTCCCCCCCCTCTCCCTTTCCTCAAGCTCCAGGTCTTTAAATCGATAAGCAGCTCTGTCTTAGAGAAATTGAAAGTAAACTGCTGTCACCGGTGACTGAATTCCGGTAGTAAATAAATGGCTCAAATTTGTTCATCAAAGCAGTTTCCATTCGACGTGCTGACTCCGTAGGTGTGCGAGGGTGTTACTGACTCTGCATCTCGCTAACGAAAGCCCAAATGTCGCTCCATCTCGCAGGGACAGGTTAGGAGCCTTTGAAGAAGCCTGTGCAGATCACTTACCACATTTCTCAGGCAGCAGGCTGTGAAACAGAAGATGCAGGCGACAACGGAAAAAACAGTGAGCCCAATGAGTATCCATGATGCAGATTCTGAGAACAAGCAAGAAACTTCTGAATCTTCTGAAACTTTTGAATCTTCTGCATCTTCTGAAAAAAATATAAATAAATAGTTTTTATTAGATCTTCAGGCCTAAGATCAACCACTATTGTCTGTACATTTCTTTCTTTCTTTCTTTCTTTCTTTCTTTCTTTCTTTCTTTCTTTCTTTGCCAGTCTTCCTTAGCCCTAGTGACTACGGACGGAAGGATCTTCCATTTCATTTTATGATTTCTCCAATCTTAAACTCAGTTCTTTATTTTAAAAATCCTCATGAAAATCCAACAGCCTTACTAAATGCATACTAAATTTCTCCCGGGCGGTTTCGACTAATGTACACTTTTTTTTTCAAGCAGTTTCCCCTAATTTCGTATTACTAATATACTCATTTTCATGCCAACTTTCCCCTGATATATGCATCTTGCTAAACATTGTTTGGCCGAAGAACTGCATCGCAACGTTCGCTGAAGTGCAGATTTCAAGCGATGGCTTGGAATTTGGTTGGAGCATGGTTTGGGGAGGTGTGAATTCAATCAATTCGCCTTTAAATGCAAACTGAATCGAATTTTCACTCCATCTCTACCAGCCACACCTATCCCTCATGAGGGTAAGGCCACAGTCACAGATGGCACAGGTGGAGGGAAGGGGGAGGCACAGAGAAAGTTGTAGAACTGGCCACCATTCTAGTCTCATGAACCTCAGGGGAAATGTGGCAGTTTTCCTTCCAACACAGTAGATCTGACTGGTAAATTCGAATTGTAGGTTTACCAACATAATGTCACACTGCCCCCCCCAAAAAAACACATTAATAAACCAAGAGACAAATTCTCCACCTAATATATCACTTTTTAAAAATGCAGTATAGAAAGCCTTCTATACTGGAAGGGTGATTTAACTTTCTAGACTTTAGGCATCTTAAAAAGCAGAGACATCACCTTGCCAACAAAGGTCTGTATAGTTAAAGCTATGGTTTTCCCAGTAGTGATATATGGAAGCGAGAGCTGGACCATAAAGAAGGCTGATCACCAAAGAATTGATGCTTTTGAATTCTGGTGCTGGAGGAGACTCTTGAGAGTCCCATTGACTGCAAGAAGTTCAAACCGATCCATTCTTAAGGAAATCAGCCCTGAGTGCTCACTGGTAGGACAGATTGTGAAGCTGACGCTCCAATACTTTGGCCACCTCATGAGAAGAGAAGACTCCCTGGAAAAGACCCTGATGTTGGGAAAGATGGAGGGCACAAGGAGAAAGGGACGACAGAGGACAAGATGGTTGGACAGTGTTCTCGAAGCTACCAGCATGAGTTTGACCAAACTGCGGGAGGCAGTGGAAGACAGGAGTGCCTGGCATACTCTGGTCCATGGGGTCACGAAGAGTCAGACATGACTAAACGACTAAACAACTACATAAGGTGTATCTGTTATCACAGATGAATGACTAGCAAGACTCTCATTTTTACACTTAGACAACAAAGATAAAGCAGTCTACTGACCTTGGATATATAGATGTTTTTCAATTGTTTCACAACAATGAGGGACAGGTGCGTAGATTTCTAGGCAGCTGATGTAGGTATCACTATGTTTGCTTTTCAAATCTCTGAGAACAAATGACACTTTATCACCAGAATGCACTGGATTACAAATCTCACTCCCGGTAATACGTGGTTTCCCTTTTTCTATGTAGAGATCACAGACTTTTTGTTTGTGCTGCCCTCTGAACAGTTTTATATGGAAGATGTCAGCACTATGTGGCAAAGGGCAGTCAAATGTGAAGTTTTCTCTCGGAAATTCATCATTGGAGGCAGTAAGATTCCCTGGAAATGGAGAGAGAATGAAATTGTTCACAACAAGCATATAGAAGAAAAATCCCATTGGAAGTACAAGCAGATGTTTCCTTCATCTCTTCTTCTATTTTATTTTATTTATTTTTTAAAAAAGAACATTTGAGGAAAAGAGGAACGATAAAGAGGGGAGTTATGCTCTTTCTAGACACCCAATCCCTGAAGTTTTCTCTGGTCTTATAACATGTGCATCATGAGCTACCATAAGCAGCAGGAACATCTATGCCCACCTAAGGCCAGGATACCCAATAAGATGGACTACAACTCCCATAACCCCCAACTAGGATGACCAGGGATGATGAGAGTTGTAGTCCACAACATCTGGAGGCAACCAGGGGTAGGCAACCTAAGGCCCGTGAGCCAGATCCGGCCCAATCGCCTTCTCAATCCGGCCTACGGACGGTCCGGGAATCAGCGTGTTTTTACATGAGTAGAATGTGTGCTTGTATTTAAATGCATCTCTGGGTTATTTGTGGGGCATAGGAATTTGTTCACCCCCCCCCAAAAAAAAAATAGTCCGGCCTCCCGCAAGGTCTAAGGGACAGTGGACAGGCCCCCTGCTGAAAAAGTTTGCTGACCCCTGATCTTGACTATCTCTGCTCTACGGCCAAGAATTTCCAGTGAAATCTTCCCAAACTGCTCAACTGGTTTGCGTAAGCAAAAAGTCATTTGAATTTTAATGGCTATTTTTATTATTATGCTATCTATTACCATCCTTTGATTTCATTGTTGTTTTATTATTTTACTCCATGAAATATGTTTTTAACCTTGTACATCACCCTGCGATCTTTTGATAAAGGGCAGCATGTAAATGGAATTATTATTAATTATGATGATGATGATGATGTTCGTATTTGTATAGTTCAGGGATGTCCAACAGGTCGATCGCGATCTATTGGTAGATCCCTGGGAGGTTTTGGTAGATCACAGTCGATCGCTGGGTCCCTTTCCTTAGCGTTGGTATAATCGAATCCAACCCCACCCCCTCACCCCTCCCTCCATTGTTGCACAATCTGCAGACGGAAAGATGGAATTTACTCAGTGAGGCTGTTTATTTCGTCAGCAATCTGTGAGTGGCTCTTCCCCTTTCTCCCTCCCAAGAGCTTAGCCTTCATCTCCCCCAAAACGGGACTTTCCTCCTTACTTACTCCCTATAAAAAGTTCAGTAACTTTGCCCTGAACCCCAAAAAAGGGGGTAGATCACTGCCAGTAGATCACAGTCTCTTGGGAGTTGGCCACCCCTGGTATAGTTTAATTTTAGCAAGCATTCGTTTGCCTTAAAAAGGTAAAGGTACCATTAGGTCCAGTCGTGGCCGACTCTGGGGTTGCGGCGCTCATCTCACTTTATTGGCTGAGAGAGCCAGTGTACAGCTTCCAGATCATGTGGCCAGCATGACTAAGCCACTTCTGGCAAACCAGAGCAGCGCACGGAAATGCTGTTTACCTTCCTGCCGGAGTGGTACCTATTTATCTACTTGCACTTTGACGTGCTTTCGAACTGCTAGGTTGGCAGGGGCTGGGACTGAGCAACGGGAGTTCACCCCATCATGGGGATTTGAACCGCCGACCTTCTGATCGGCAAGTCCTAGGCTCTGTGGTTTAACCCACAGTGCCACCCGCGTCCCATTCATTTGCCTTAGAAAGTTTTAAAGTTCTTCTAAGTCTTTCACTCTCAGTTTTCCTCTCTTCTGTGCCCTTGCCAGGGACTGAGCTCGATCATTTGATGACCCAGTCTGAAGGCTGCAAACTTGCAGTTTATAAATGTGATGAAATGCCAGCCAAAATAGTTTATTCTGAACAGATCTTCCGGATGATATCTCAAAGTTTAAAACTGACTTGGTCAGATCCTTGTCCATGGTTATGAATCTTCTTAAATCATGTTAAGTGCAATCCAGCTCAGAATCGGGCATGCTTAATCTTTGTTGATTTCAGTGGTGCTTAAGTATACAGTGGTACCTCAGGTTAAGTACTTAATTCATTCCAGAGGTCCGTTCTTAACCTGAAACTGTTCTTAACCTGAAGAACCACTTTAGCTAATGGGGCCTCCTGCTGCCGCCACGCTGCCGGAGCATGATTTCTGTTCTTATCTTGAAGCAAAGTTCTTAACCTGAAGCACTATTTCTGGGTTAGCGGAGTCTGTAACCTGAAGCGTATGTAACCTGAAGTGTATGTAAGCTGCGGTACCACTGTACATGCATACTGGATCGTAATCCTTTGCTCCAATCCCATACACAGGCTGCTTTAGTCCCAATTACTTGCATGAGATTTAAACAGCCTAACATGATACAGGATTGTAGACATCATTTCTTTCCTCTAAATTTTTGTATAATTTCTCTAAATCTGCAACAGTAAAAATAGAAATAAAGTTTGGCATGCTAGATTGATTCCATCCAAGCATCCCCAAAAAAAGTATGTACCTTTCAGCGAAGCTCTGCTGGATGCAAATGATGAACAGGAGTCACCACCTAAAAATAAAACAGGTGTTTTTTTTCACCCATGGAAAACATTTCTCATTCTGCAAACATTGTATGTTAATAAGTAGTATTAATAATTAGCAGGAATCTCAGTGTCCAATGTGGGTCTCGAACCCACAAGACTGAGATTGTGAGTCTCATGCTCAACCGACTGAGCTATTTGGCAGCCAAGAGGGAAACAGAATCCCAGAGGATCTACTATTCACACAAACCCTTTGTCCTCCACTGACTCTCCCTTCTGCTTTTCTCAGGTGCCTTGCTCTATATAAGGGCTAGCTAGATTTATGGACAACTTGTAGGGTTGCCATATGTCCTCTTTTTCCAGGACAAGTCCTCTTTTTCATGGGTAGAATTGTCATAGTGATCCATAGTTAAAAGTAAAAGTTGGCAAATGTGAAAAGTTTTGCTCTTCAAAATATGGCAACTCTATCTCTGTTCTCTTGTTGTTTTTGTCTCTTTAAAAGATTAATAAAATATTGATATTTAAGAGAGTGTGGTGGGTTGGGCAGTGAGAAAGAAGCTCTGTCTGATGTCCCAAAATTCAGTGACCAAAGTTGCTAAATTCCTAATGTATTTGTTTATTTCTTTGTTTAAAATGCAATTAGGCCACCCTTCAGTTGAAACCAGCTCCCAGCAGAGCTCACAATATTAATAAGAAGACATAAAATTCGATAGTGGGATTTTAGACAGCAAAGAGAGATGAAGAGAACAGAGCGAGGTGATTTAAAACCAGCTCAAATGACATGGTGGAAAGCCTGACCTGAAAAGGCACCAAGTTTGGTACCAGGTAGGTCTCCCTTGAGGAGACATTTCATGGTGACCTGAGAAGACCCTTTCTGCCGTCCAACATGCCCCACCTCAGAGGCAGTGGACCTGAGAGGGAACTCTGAGGAATATAACATTTGGACAGGCTCCTAAAGTAGAAGGAGGAGGTCTTTCAAATATCTAGGTTCCAAGCACAAAAGGTAAGCAACAACAGATATGTTCTGAACTAAGTGGGAAGGAGTCACTGTGTTTTTATTAATTTGAAATGCATTGAACAAGCAAGGGATACCTACTGAAAAGCAACTTTTCACAGGAGAACTTATTGCAACAATCAGATAGAACCACGCTAACCATGTGCACACATCACACTTACTTAACAAAAGAACTGACATATTGGAAAGTTCCTAAGGGATGGGGAGCTATGCCACAATTGGAAACCCAAAAAAGCTGTATTTATCTGGAAGGTGTCTAGCTACATCTTCAAAAAAAGGGCTTATTTAGTAAGACAAACAAATCAGCTCGACTTGACCTCTGGACAGCCGAATTTCCAGAATCACTAATTAGATAATGAAATATTTGACTACCACTGCTTTTTTAAAACTATAGCTGGTTTTTAAAGCATTGTTGAAGGATAGGTTTATCAATATGCGGTACATAAACAGATAAAGGTTCGCTTTCTTTGTATATGAAAAAGGGAAAAAAATACATTACTTTTTTGCCTCAAAAACCACAGGAAGCACCAACTGATGATGGCAGAAATCCACCCATCCTTTGAATTTAAGCAGTGGTTCAGTTCAAAACTAACGTATTTCCATGTAAAAAGCTGTTGTTTTTATTTATTTTTAATTTAAATTTATATACCGCCCTTCATCAAAAGATCTCAAGGCAGTTCACAGAATAAAATACAAAATAAAACACAAGTAAATAATTAAACCAAAACGACAAAACAATAACCCCCCACTTCCCACAGAGACATTTAAAAGACTACAGAAACGTTCACTGTGAAAGTTAAGGTGCCTTTTTTTTCACCAAGGCTTTCTGACCAGTGTTCCTCTGCTACCTCTTCCCCACACAACCTTCCACTAGTAAATTGATCAGTAAATGGCTGCCGAGAGACTGTGGAGATCACTTACCATGAAGAGGCTCAAAGTAGAAGCAAAAAAGGCAGATTGTCACAATATATAGCTTCATGCTTCTTGAACAGAGACACTGACGCTTCTCTTTTGTTCTATTTTGAGGGGAAGAGGTTGAACCTTTAGAACAATTAGGGCTCCATTCCCTTTGAAATCTTCAGTGGTTAGAGGAAGGCAACTTCACCGTCGAGAAGTCATCTTGCATTTGCCAAAATATCTCACCACCTTTTCATTAGATCCCACACCTTCGACACGTCACCACAGAAGGTCTTCATTATCCATCCGAGATCTGTGGTGGTTTCCCCAGTTCATTTCTTGGTAAGAACACTGAGTTTACAATTATCAGCTTATGCTGATCTAGAAATGAATATATATCATGATGATGACAGCATTTACGATGCAAATCTTTGCCTTAGTGCTGTAGTCCTCTGGATAACCTGACCCTGACCCTGTGTATGGAAAATAAAGTCTTAGAATGGCCGGAGAAGGGAACCTTTTTTCCCCCCAAAGGGAAATGAAGAGGACCCAGGCAACTACTGACCAGTCATCTTGACGTCAATACCAGGAGAGATCCTAGAACAGATAATTAAACAGTGATAATTAAACAATTAAACTGTAAGCACTTAGAAAAGGATGCTGGTTTTACTAAGAGCTAGCTTGGCTTTCTCAAAAAGAAGTCATGCAAAATGAATCTCATTTCTTTCTTTTGATAGACCTACAAGCTTGGTGGATCAGGTGAACGCTGTAGATGTAGTGTATTTCTGTTTCAGGAAGGCTTTCGACAATGTCTCCCATGATCTTCTTGAGGAGAAGCTGGTAAAATATTGACTAGATGATGTTGTTATTAGGTGGATTCACAGCCAGTTGACTGACTGAACCCAGAGTGCTCACCAATCATTCCTGATCATTCTCAAAAAAGGGACCACTGGGTTCTGCTCTGGGCCTGGTGTTGTTCAACATATTTACCAATTACTTTGATAAAAGAATAGGGGGACGCGGGTGGCGCTGTGGTCTAAACCACAGAGCCTAAGGCTTGCCAATCAGAAGGTCAGCAGTTCAAATCCCCGCAATGGGGTGAGCTCCCGTTGTTCGGTCCCTGCTCCTGCCCACCTAGCAGTTCGAAAGCACGTCAAAGTGCAAATAGATAAATAGGTACCGCTCTGGCGGGAAGGTAAACAGTGTTTCCGTGTGCTGCTCTGGTTCGCCAGAAGCGGCTTAGTCATGCTGGCCACATGACCCGGAAGCTGTCTGCGGACAAACACCGGCTCCCTCGGCCTATGGAGAGAGATGAGCACGCAACCGCAGAGTCGTCCACGACTGGACCTAATGGTCAGGGGGACCTTTACCTTTGATAAAACAATAGAGGAGATGGTCATCCATTTGGCATATGACACCAAAGTGGGAGGGGTAACACCTCAGAAGACAGAGTCAGGATTCAAGATTATCTTAACAGTTTGGAGAACTGGGCCAAAACTAATAAAATGAATTTCAACAGTGTGAAACGTTGGTGCACAGTTATTATTTATCATTTGTTTATTTATTGCATTTCTATCCCAATTTTTTTTAATGAAATATTTATTAAAATTTTTCACATTCAATACAAAAAAGTCAAAAAAGAAAAAAGAAAAAAAAAACACATGAAATTTACAATTCCATATTTTCAGTACCATATTTCCCTGACTTCCCCACACCTCCCCTTCTTGTATTCCAATTCAAATTGTTGGTTCAACAAGTTCCTATCCCCAGTTTTTAACCTTTTTATATTTAATTCATTTTTTAAAAAACCAATTTTAACTTATAGACATCAATATTTGTACCTCAATACTCAAACCTTTTTCTAAAGTCGACCCAAATTCCCTTCCACGAATTTCCCAATTTTCATATTAATAACCAAACAAAAAATAAAACAGATTATAATTGTACACCCTTTGGATTCCCAGACCCCACCACCCCCTTTCCCGGTTTCGATCCCCAGCAAATGTCCATCAGTCTTAATCTACTATCAGCCTGGAGATCTCACGTCTGAGACTCTTAATTCTCTCTCAGTTCCTCTCTGCCGGTTTTTTTGATAGTCCTTAGTATTAAACACTAGATCTTGGAGCAGCTCTGTCCCAATAAGGTCCATGTTTCTTCCAGCCAGACCTCCATACTTAAAAGTAGGGTCCAAAAGTCCAATTGTCACAAAAACTCCAGCTTCCACTTTAATCAGATTTGTAATCCATTTCTATCCCAAATTTTTGTCCCTGGAGCTGAAGGTGGTTTACAAGCTCCACCACAACCTTGTGAGGTAGGTTAAAATAGGATGGGATACACCTGGCTTGACAGCAGCACATGTGAAAAGAATCCAGGGGTCTTAGTAGATCACAAGCTTGTTATCACATAAGTCAACACTGTGTTGCAGCAGCAGCATCAGAAAAAAAGTGTACTGATTTCACCAAGGGAAGTCATATTATCACTCTTTTCTACCTTGGTCGGATCCCACCTGGAGTACTATGTCCAGTTCTGAGCCCCACAGTTTAAGAAGGACATTGACAAACTGGAACATGTGCAAAAGAGGACAACCAATATGATTCGGGTATTCCGTTAAAGGAATCCGACGGTCATGGATCCTGTCCGATGCCCGTGTGGTGGGGGGCCATGGCACGACCCTCGGTGACATCAGGGGAGAGTTTATAGTTGTATTAGCATCAACAGGCTCCTCCTACAGGTGAATAACCCCTCTTTAGGCTCACCCCTCTTCGAGTGGGTGGAGTCAATCTTTCATAGTCCAATGCCTAAGCCAATACCTTCTCACTTGCTGTAATCAATGAAGTTGTGGCCTTTTCTTGCCCATTAACCTTATACGCTGTGTCCATGTGTCTTTATTCTTCAAAGCGGGGATCGGGTCCTCGAACCACAACAAAGCCTTATGAGGAATGGTTGAGGGAGTTGGGTATGTTTAGCCTGGAGAAGACTCCTCTTCATTCTACTGCTCTCCTTTATCTACTTCTCACTTCTTCCTTCCTGTCCTCCCCACCAGCTTTCCTCTTTCTTGCTTGCTTGCTTGCTTGCTTGCTTGCTTGCTTGCTTGCTTTTTAGTGTGTTCATTTCAATGCTTCTTCATTCGGTCTACAAATGTGTAGATTCTAGTAATCTCCTTTGTCCGTCATCTCTTCTTTTGCTTGAATGTGCACACTCACACCTGCTGCTCTGTTACTTCACAAGTCTACAATTGCTTCATACATTTCCCGTCCTCAAACTCTTTCAGTCCCTTGTGTCTGTGGCAATTTCCATCAGGACTGCAATAAGATGGGTGGAGAAATTTTAATCTTTACCTCTGCAGCTGAAATCCCCATGAAAATCTCTCACACACAGCAATTACTTTTCGCTGAGGTGGGCTCAACTGGGTTGAATGGAACTCCTTTAAAAAATAAAAATATTAATTCTATATTATTACACTTTTCAGCCAATATTGTCATACATCAAACAAGCTTGTAGTGGAGGTAAGAACAGAAGAAAAGCAAAATGACATATGAAGGAGAATGAGACCCAAGTAGACTGTATCCCCACAGCTTCGAATTCTGTTGCTCAAACTCCACCTCCCAGTTAACTCCTGTCTGAATAAATACTCTCCCAGTCCTTCAATCAAAGCTCAGAGTCTCCTTTCCCTAGTTGTAGATATTTTCTTCCAAGTGGACATTTCAGCCCAGAACCAACACTCTCTCTCTTAAACCATCACCCTATCTCCCTCTCAAACTAAACCCTATCTGAACACTCTCTCAGAAACGGCTCCTTTTATTCTCCTCCGGCTCCACCCCCCTATGACTAGCTGTCTTGGTAGCCAATCAGAGAGAGGCTCCAGCCCCCTGGTGGAATTCTGAGGGATTGTATCACTGGGAATGACAAGTGAGGTGAGCGCTGTTGCATGCAGGTCCTGCTTGCATCTGGGTCTCCTCTGTAAGAAGTAGTTGTAGGACTTAGATGGGGCTTTCGCCTGATCCAGGAAGGCTCTCCTTATGTCCTCTATGCTGAATATGAATGCTTGAAGAAGGCTGATGACTGTGAATTACATGGCAGTTCTTTCTTTTCTAGCCTTAATGTCTATTTTTTTGAAAACTCGAAGCTATAATTCAGACTGGAACAATCTGTTTGAATGCAGGATTTTCTAACCACAGGTTGTCTGTTACCATCTCCCCCCCGAGCGCCCTTATCAGTGACCTCTTCATCGCGCTCTCAAGTAATTTCCCTGGAGATGAGCTTGAACAATCCAATAACATGCACACTGACAGCCTCATTTCTGAAAGGAGATGACTATTTTCTCTGTTGGTTTCAGACAGGCCTCTGTGACTACAGTTCTTCCAGGAAAACAACTTGCCATTTGTCGACAGTTGTCCTCATAAGGTTCCACACGGTCATTTCCATACTCATCCATGATCTTCTGCAATTAGGACTATAAAGAAATGTGTGCATTCTTTTATTTCCATCTTGCCTACAATTTTTCTGCTTCAGCCTCCGGAGGAGAGCATTGCTACTGTTACAAAGCAGCAAAGTAAATGAGACGCAGGGCTTTGAGAAGGAGTAGCGAGGGCTACTCAAAGGTCTCAAGGTCCGTATAGTAAAAGCTATGGTTTTCCCAGTTACTGATGTATGGAAGTGAGAGCTGGACCATAAAGAAGGCTGATCGCCAAAGAATTGATGCTTTTGAATTATGGTGCTGGAGGAGACTCTTGAGAGTCCCATGGACTGCAAAAAGATCAAACCGATCCTTTCTGAAGGAAATCAACCCTGAGTGCTCACTGGAAGGACAGATCCTGAAGCTGAGGCTCCAATACTTGGGCCACCTCATGAGAAGAGAAGACTCCCTGGAAAAGACCCTGATGTTGGGAAAGATGGAGGCCACAAGGAGAAGGGGACAACAGAGGACAAGATGGTTGGACAGTGTTCTCGAAGCTACCAGCATGAGTTTGACCAAACTGCGGGAGGCAGTGGAAGACAGGAGAGTGCCTGGCGTGCTCTGGTCCATGGGGTCACGAAGAGTCGGACACGACTAAACAACAACAAAAGTGAGGGCTCTGACAGGGTCCTAGAGTCCTCCTGTCTGCTTCCCAAAGCTGGACAGGTACCAACTAGGGTTTGAGGAGACGGGAGGACTCTGGGACCCTGTAAGAGCCCTCTCACCTTCTTCCTGAAGTGCTTACTAGGCTTTAGGAAGGAGGCTGGAAGGCAACCCCTTGGCTAGGCACCTGTGCCCTAAATCTGTAAACAAAAAACACGAGACAGATGCAGATGGCAGATGCAGAGGTTTAGGGAGTGGTGCTGAGGGACTGGAAGAGACAGCTGTGTGTGTCACTAGGTCTCCCCTGCACCTCCTAAAACAGCCAGCCCTCCAGTAAAAATCAATGGTGGTTTCCTGTCTCTAGCAGTAAGACTCATCTGCCTGCCCAGTCAACTTTTGCCCATGGGATACTCAGCGGGTGCCATCTTGTCTTTCACTCCAGGCAGCAAAGCGCTTTAGGTTGGCCCTGCTCCTGACCTAAATTTAGTGGATGTAAATTCAACTCACCCCTCTGTTGTTCACGGTCCAGGACTGACATGCACCTTCAATGGAGTGATGGCTCCAATATAGGTAGTTTATGACCGAGAAGAAAGGCTTCTGCTGTGTTTTGGCTCCCAGTCCCCTTCATCTTTCCTTCCCCTTTTTACATTGTTGTTGTTGTTTAATCGTTTAGTCGTGTCCGACTCTTCGTGACCCCATGGACCAGAGCACGCCAGGCCCTCCTGTCTTCCACTGCCTCTCGCAGTTTGGTCAAACTCATGCTGGTAGCTTTGAGAACACTGTCCAACCATCTCGTCCTCTGCCGTCCCCTTCTCCTTGTGCCCTCCATCTTTCCCAACATCAGGATCTTTTCCAGGGAGTCTTCTCTTCTCATGAGGTGGCCAAAGTATTGGAGCCTCAGCTTCAGGATCTGTCCTTCCAGTGAGCACTCAGGGCTGATTTCCTTCAGAATGGAGAGGTTTGATCTTTTTGCAGTCCACGGGACTCTCAAGAGTCTCATCCAACACCATAATTCAAAAGCATCAATTCTTCGGCGATCAGCCTTCTTTATGGTCCAGCTCTCACTTCCATACATCACTACTGGGAAAACCATAGCTTTAACTATACGGACCTTTGTTGGCAAGGTGATGTCTCTGCTTTTTAGGTTTGTCATTGCTTTCCTCCCAAGCCCCTTTTTACATACAAACACAAAACACAAGTTGCAATCAGTCAGCGATTTCAACCTGAAATTGGAGTTCTTCATTAAGGTAGCTTGTTTCCTTTCCTCGTTCTGACATTCCCCTCTCTCTTTTTTTGGCAACAACTTCCATTTTTCTTCAGGCCCTGTGGAGCTCGCTTGGTAATGATCTCTCCATCACGAGGCTAATGGAAGCAATCAGGGTTTCACCCTGGCACCGTGCCAGATAAAATGCTCCTCTGAAGGAGCGATCAGGTGCTTTCCTTTGAGGAAACGATTTGGCTCTGTGCTCCTTTGCTTGGGTAATGTCGGAAATTACTTCTTCCCGTGAAGCTAAAAATAGTGTTTTCTGCCTGTTTCAAAGCCGCTGTTCTAAAAGTACTTGTTTGTGGGCTGGAAGCGATGAGGTCTCAAGGTGATATGTATCCTGAGGTCTTGTGCTTGAGCGGGAAAGAAAGAAAGAAAGAAAGAAAGAAAGAAAGAAAGAAAGAAAGAAAGAAAGAAAGAAAGAAAGAAGAGGGAGCTGTGATGCCAGTCTGATGTAATAGTTACATTTTTTTAGACTTGGAGACCAGGGTTCACAGTCCCTCTCTGATCTGCAGTGACACTGAGCTAGACATTATCTCTCAGTCTAAACTGCACCATAGGTGATTGTGAGGGTAAAATGGGAGAGGGAAAGTACATATATCCCAACATTTCTCCTGTAAAAATAAGGACATCCTTTTCCATCCTAATAATATTTATACCATGTCCATCTGACTGAGCTGCCCCAACCACCCTGGTAGTCTTCCAACCTATATAAAGACATAATAAAACATTAAACATTGAACAACTTCCCTCTATAGGGCTGCCTTCAAATGTATTCTAAAGGCTGTATAGTTGTTTATCTCCTTGGCTTGGGGGTTGCATAACTTCATACCTTCCAACATTTCTCTGATAAAAATAGGGATGTCCTAAGGAAAAGCGGGACATTCCGGGATCAAATCCGAAACTGGGATGGCTTCTGTAAATCTGGGTCTCTCTCTGGAAAATAGGGACACTTGGAAAGTCTAAAAGCATTGTGCCAGCTCACATTCCTTGAACGAAAGGAGTGATATACAGTGGTACCTCGGGTTAAGTACTTAATTCGTTCCGGAGGTCCGTTCTTAACCTGAAACTGTTCTTAACCTGAAGCACCACTTTAGCTAATGGGGCCTCCAGCTGCCGCCGCACCGCCAGAGGACGATTTCTGTTCTCATCCTGAAGCAAAGTTCTTAGCCCGAGGTACTATTTCTGGGTTAGCGGAGTCTGTAACCTGAAGCATCTGTAACCCGAGGTACCACTGTAAATGTAATTATTAGTGACCTGAGTGTTGTGTTTAGACCAGGAAAGCCTATCTTCACCATCTCCCCACTCAGCCATGAAACTCACTGGGAAGTCACTGTTCTTGCACAGGCTAACCCATGGGTAGGCAAACTAAAGTCCAGGGGCCAGATCCGGCCCTTCGCCTTCTAAGTCTGGCCCGCAGACAGTCTGGGAATCAGCGTGTTTTTACATGAGTAGAAGGTGTGCTTTTATTTAAAAAGCATCTCTGGGTTATTTGTGAGGCATAGGAATTCGTTCATTCCCCCCCCCCCATAATATAGTCTGCCCCCCCACAAGGTCTGAGGAACAGTGGACCAGCCCCTTGCTGAAAAAGTTTGCTGACCCCTGGATTAACCTATTAGTTTTTTGTATTGTTTATTCAACTGATATACTTCCCAGTATCCAAAGGGTGTTTAGAGCGTGCTCCCCAGTTTATGCAATTTCACTGAAGCATGTGGGGTCCTGTAATGTAACCCCTGTGTAAGTGGGGGGGGCACCTGTTTACTGGAAGAGAGGCAAGAGAGACTGATACAAAAACGGTTAATAGCTAAACGCTGGGTTAAACTTATAATGCATGCTTTAGGAACTTCTTAATGGTAAAACTATATGAAGTTGGAGGGATTTGAATTGCATACCTGTAAAGGGAATTGGGGGTTGCTCGTGCGTAAGGGTGCTGCTGCTCTAGGCAACGTTGTCTGGCTAAACCTTTCCCTGGCTGGACAGCCCTTTCTCCGTGGCTGTGTCAGTCACTGGCAGAATCCGTCAGTGGGTGTTTCCTGAACTTCTTCCAACATAAAAGCTCCTTGACGCCAAGTCTCCTCCTAGCTTCCCTGCGTGGAAGTCTTCTGCACAGAGTGGGCGTGGCCAGCAGAGGTCCTGGGCTCTCCCCGCTGGTCTCTGTGGAAGAGTCTTGGAGCCATCTCTCCGAAGTCCTTCCCTGCTCCCCTTTCTTCCTGGTGTCACGCCGATTTCCTTCCCCAAAGGAAGTGCTCTCTCTCTCCCTGCTGGTCCCTTCTCCTGCATCGTTGGGGAGCCTTACCTCCACTCTTGGCTCCGATGGCAGTTCCCTGACAATACCCCAGAACAAGAATGTTCTGAAAACCAAACAGAATACACAGGAAGGTAAAAACAATGATAATACTAGGGAATTAGTTTCCCTGTCAAAAAAAACCCCTCAGAACTATTAGAGAAGATAAAGCTAGATATTTTCCGACCAAATTGTTTGTCTCGCTCTTCTCTAGTTCTCCTGATCTTACTCATACTCACAGAAAGCAGTGTGATCATCCAGTTAATCATACTACCAGTATTTTAAACTGGGTCTCTGCAATGGCCTATTCATTTCTTTCCTTGAGATAAAAGGCAGAAAATGTAGTGCTAAAAAGGTTCGGTGCCACCCTCACTCTCTGCCAAGCGGTCGCAAAATTCCAGGGCAGTTCTAGGCTCTCACGCAGGGTTTGTGTTCCCTTGGAGAAATTAGGCACAACAGAGGCTAGTGTCGTAAACAATATATGGTTTATTTTTCACTTATGTACCACCTTTAGTCCTCCATGGAGGGGCACACAGCAGCAGCACCCCAAAATGTACCAGCCTATCCCTACAGTTGCCTATCTTAGTCTTCCAGGTGCATACAAGCAAGGTTCCTTCTCCACTTCCTGGTCCTGTCTCTCCTCCTTCTCCTGTTCCTAAAACCCGTTGTTGTTGTTGTTTAGTCATTTAGTCGTGTCCGACTCTTCATGACCCAAAGGACCAGAGCACGCCAGGCACTCCTGTCTTCCACTGCCTCCCACAGTTTGGTCAAACTCATGGTAGTAGCTTGAAGAACACTGTCCAACCATCTCATCCTCTGTCGTCCCCTTCTCCTTGTGCCCTCCATCTTTCCCAACATCAGGGTCTTTTCCAGGGAGTCTTCTCTTCTCATGAGGTGGCCAAAGTATTGGAGTTTCAGCTTCAGGATCTGTCCTTCCAGTGAACACTCAGGGCTGATTTCCTTCAGAAAGGATCGGTTTGATCTTCTTGCAGTCCATGGGACTCTCAAGAGTCTCCTCCAGCATCATAATTCAAAAGCATCAATTTTTTGGCGATCAGCCTTCTTTATGGTCCAGCTCTCACTTCCATACATCACTACTGGGAAAACCATAGCTTGAACTATACGGACCTTTGTTGGCAAGGTGATGTCTCTGCTTTTTAAGATGCTGTCTAGGTTTGTCATTGCTTTTCTCCCAAGAAGCAGGCGTCTTTTAATTTTGTGGCTGCTGTCACCATCTGCAGTGATCATGGAGCCCAAGAAAGTAAAATCTCTTACTGCCTCCATTTCTTCCCCTTCTATTTGCCAGGAGGTGATGGGACCAGTGGCCATGATCTTCGTTTTTTGATGTTGAGTCCTAAAACCCAAGCCTCCTTTATTCATTTGCATTCTGATACCCAGCTCTTTTGATGCTTTGATGTACTCATGGTTCATCCCCATGAGTTTGCCCAACAAAGGAGTGTGCCTAACTTCATCAACACTTGTTGATTAGAATAATAGAATCGCAGAATCATAGAATTGTAGAGTTGGAAGGGACCCCAAGAGTCATCAAGTCCAGGAATCTCAGCTAAAGTATCCATGACAGTTTAAAAACCTCCAAGGAAAGGAGAGTTCACAACATCCCAAGGGAAACAATTCCACTGTTGAACAGCTCTTACTAAAAGCTGCTACACACTTAGGACCCTTTCCTGGGTTCTGTAACTCTTCACGTGCTACTTGCTGGTGCTCAGAAGTAGGTCTCCACACCTGTTCCTGTGAGTTCCGGCTGAAAAAAGGCCCTGGCTGTGTTTCATTTTGCAAGTTGTTTTGTAAAACTGAATTAGATAGGCTTGCCTTTAAATGTGAACTGAACAGGATTCATCTCCCATCCCCAGCTGCCATCACCGTGCATGACATTCTGCACACTGCTGCCTGCACATAAACGCTTTCTGTGGAGAAGCAGTCTAACATGTGAAATGGCACTGGGAGCGTCTACAAAAAGAAACAGATTTAAGGATTGGACACACCAGAAATTCCTTGAGATGGAAATGTGTGGATTGGTCACTAGCTTCTTCAGAGCATTCCCAGCTGAGGCAAGAGCCTCCTCAGAGATTTCTGTTATAGCCCACTGTTATTTGCATTTGGAGATTTCGGGTTTTGTCTGAGATGGAGCTGTCAGAGTGCACGGTGGCCAAAACTTTGTGTAGGCGAATTGGCAAACAGGCACCAGTGTTTTCGCAACGCTTGCTGCTTTTTACTATCACAAGTTTGCTGCCTGCTAACCTGGCGCTTCTGCTGGGTTAGAAATGGCAAGACTTTTCCACCCACCCACTCCATATAATAGTAAGCCCCAGCTGCCAGAAGTGCTGAGAAATGTCTTTTCCCAATCAATCCTGCTATAAAGTTAAAGGTAAAGGGACCCCTGACCATTAGGTCCTGCCGTGGCCGACTCTGGGGTTGCGGCGCTCATCTCGCTTTATTGGCCGAGGGAGCCGGCGTACAGCTTCCGGGTCATGTGGCCAGCATGACTAAGCCACTTCTGGCAAACCAGAGCAACACACGGAAACACCGTTTACCTTCCCGCCGGAGCGGTACCTATTTATCTACTTGTGCTTTGACATGCTTTCGAACTGCTAGGTTGGCAGGAGCAGGGACTGAGCAACAGAAGCTCACCCCGTCACAGGGATTCAACCGCCGACCTTCTGATCAGCAAGCCCTAGGCTCTGTGGTTTAACCCACAGCGCCACCCACATCCCAGTCCTGCTATAGCAGCACCAAATGCCATGCACCAGTAAACAGGTGAGAGGAGGCTGGAGATGGATAAGAGAGTGTGGCAGAGGGGGAAAGTGACCTGGAGACACACCGAAGGCTGGAAAGGAGGCAGGGGTGGACCTTGGTAACATGGTGCCCTATGTGAGGCCAGCATTTGACGCCCAGCCTTTGTGCCGCCTTCCCGGGTAAACAAGGTGCTGGACTTTGGAAAGGAGCTGCGAGGCTCTGGCAGGGTCCCAGAGCCCTCCCACCTCCTTCCCAAAGTTGGGCAAGCACCAACAAGGATGGATGGGGGCTAACAGATTGAGGTTGAATCCTGACAAGACAGAAGTACTGTTCTTGGGGGACAGGAGGTGACTGGGTGTGGAGGACTCCCTGGTCCTGAATGGGGTAACTGTGCCCCTGAAGGACCAGGTGCGCAGCCTGGGAGTCATTCTGGACTCACAGCTGTCCATGGAGGGACAGGTCAATTCAGTGTCCAGGGCAGCTGTTTACCAGCTGAGACTACTGCAATGCGCTCTATGTGGGGCTACCTTTGAAGGTGACCCGGAAACTACAACTAATCCAGAATGCGGCAACTAGACTGGTGACTAGGAGCGGCCGCCGAGACCATATAACACCAGTCTTGAAAAACCTACACTGGCTCCCAGTACGTTTCCAAGCACAATTCAAAGTGTTGGTGCTGATCTTTAAAGCCCTAAATGACCTCAGCCCAGTATACCTGAAGGAGCGTCTCCACCTCCATCGTTCTGCCGGACACTGAGATCCAGCATCGAGGGCCTTCTGGCGGTTCCCTCACTACGAGAAGCCAAGTTACAGGGAACCAGGCAGAGGGTCTTCTCAGTAGTGGCACCCACCCTGTGGAACGCCCTCTCATCAGATGTCAAAGAGAAAAATAACTACCAAACTTTTAGAAGACATCTGAAGGCAGCCCTGTTTAGGGAAGCTTTTAATGTTTAATAGGTTATTGTATTTTAGTGTTTTGTTGGAAGCCGCCCAGAGTGGCTGGAGGGACCCAACCAAATGGGTGGGGTATAAATAATAAATTATTATTATTATTATTATTATTATTATTATTATTATTATTATTATTATTATTTGAGAAGGAAGAAAGAGGGCTCTAGGGCCCTGCCAGAGCTCTCACGCCTCCTTCTCAAAGCCCAGCGCTTATTAGGTTTTGGGGAGCTAGCTGGACCTGGCTCCTGTGCCCTTTGTGGGGGAATTGGTTGCACTGCCCTAAATCAGCCTCTGATGGTGGAACTGGGATTCTTCTCCACTCAGGCTGAAATCCTAGCTAGATAATAACTCAGTGGGGGTTAGTGTGTATTATCTTTTCCTCCTTTTTGAGTCGCTGAGGTTCATAGAATCATAGAGTTGGAAGGGACCACAAGGGCCATCGAGTCCAACCCCCTGCCAAGCAGGTTCGTGTTCTAAGCTGCAGAATCTTTGCACCTTAGATATGGCCCAGATGGTTTCTTAGACCTGCCGTATCAGCCGTAGCTCTGCACATCTTGGCAGCAATTTGCACGGTGCAAGGATGTTATTCGCAGCATGTCAAAGTCAAGGTTTCATGTGGGAAGCCGATGATGCTGTCATGGTTTGGGGAATATATTCTGTTTCATCACTGTTAGCCACAGCATTCTATATGCAAATAAGGCAAGTGGGGGAAAAGGTAAAAAGTGCCTCGTCTCTGCTCAGAGATCTTGAAAACATGTTTGTGGTTTTCTCCGGGAACTTGTTTTGTGGTGCCCTCTAGGGGCCTAGAACTTGATAATTTTTTGCTTTCTGGTCCACAGCACAACACAGCTCTGGCCATGTAGGTTCTCCTATAGGCTCTGTGATGCTCTGTGCTAGGTTTGGGTTGCACACGTGTGCCTGAATATACCGCTTGATATTTCTGGATGGAGGGCAAAGGAAACTACGTTGCAATCTGGAAATGTAAACAGTAGGATTTGAATCGTCCTCCAGAGGTTTTGAGATCGGATTCCGAAGCAGTGTGAAGAGGACTTTACTTGGAAATGTGTAGGGTGTACCAATTCTTCCGTTAGTTATCATGTTGTATTGCACAATGTAACAAACTGGTGGAACTTACACCAACTGAAGTTAGTAAAAGGTAAAGGGACCCCTGACCATTAGGTCCAGTCGTGACCGGCTCTGGGGTTGCGGTACCTATTTATCTACTTGCACTTTTGACGTGCTTTCAGACTGCTAGGTTGGCAGGAGCAGGGACCAAGCAACGGGAGCTCACCCCCGTGGCAGGGATTCGAACCGCCGACCTTCTGATCGGCAAGTCCTAGGCTCTGTGGTTTAACCCACAGCACCACCCACATCCCAACTGAAGTTAAGTTGGTGCAATTTAAGCCTATTCCAAACTTCATCTAGGAGCAGGGTGACAGCCAGCTGAGCTGGTCTGAGTCTGGCAGAGGGGAAACAAGGCTTTAAAATAGAGTTTGACTTTGACCACCCCTTTTTCTGGTGCACGTTTCTTGGGGTTGCCACATCACATGACCAAGCTGAATGGAGTCCAGTATAAGCGCCCCTCACTCAGCCTGATTCCTTCCCCCACTGCTCCCCTTCTTCTCTTCTCGATTGCCCAGTTTCTGCTGGTGTAAGATCTGCAGGTCTCAGGAACTTTCTCCAACATATCTCTGGCCGAGCCGGGATACGGGACTTATATTGGCATAGCTCAGCTGCACCAGGAATTAGCCAGATGTGCCAGAGGTCCACCAGATCCTGATGCACTCATCCTGGTGGATCTTGAATGGATCCCGGTGGATCAAATTTACCCTTGTGACGTATCCTATACAGCTTTACAATTAAGATCACCAGATGATTCAGCGCAAAAAAGAAAAGATCAGCAAGGCAATTAAGATCTGTCTGAGAATGTTAACCACTTAATAACCAGAAAATGCTTTACTATTAAGGTTGGACGGGTTAGACTTATGCACAAGTCCATCCCATTTGCTCCTCATCCTGTGATTTTAAACAAAACTAATCTGCATCAGGGGGACGCGGGTGGCGCTGTGGGTTAAACCACAGAGCCTAGGACTTGCCGATCAGAAGGTCGGCGGTTCGAATCCCCATGACGGGGTGAGCTCCTGTTGCTCAGTCCCTGCTCCTGCCAACCTAGCAGTTTGAAAGCACGTCAAAGTGCAAGTAGATAAATAAGTACCGCTCCGTGGGAAGGTAAACGGCATTTCCGTGCGCTGCTCTGGTTCGCCAGAAGCAGCTTAGACATGCTGGCCACATGACATGAAAGCTGTACTCCGGCTCCCTCGGCCAATAAAGCAAGATGAGCGCCACAACCCCAGAGTCGGTCACAACTGGACCTAATACTCAGGGGTCCCTTTACCTTTACTGCACGATTTACTGCAGGGGTCCCTTTACCTTTACTGCATCAGAGCACGATTTTAATGCATTTAATCCTAAAATATGCATTTTGTATGCATTTTAACCTAAATATGTAAAGTTCATGATAAATCCCAAGAATGAATGATATATGTCCCATGACGACAATCCCCAGTGTTGCCCGGCAGTTGCAAGAGAAAAATCTTCTCACTGGTTTCTTTTTACTGTTCTTCTCAGTGCAGTTAAAAAAAAAAATCAGTTTTACAAAGGGAATTTGAAAAGAATTATTCCAGAGCATCAAGATAAGGCATGTGAATATGCTGTTGCATATTGGCAGGTTAATTCATCTTCTTAGAATAAATTAAGGCTGATGATTGCAATTCTAAAGGCACACCAAGAGGCACATAATTATGGGAGGGTGGGGAAAATGCCAAATTGAAAACAAAATTATTTTCACGTTGGCTTCATTCCCTCCACATGCAGTTACCAGTATCTGCCACGAAGGGGTGCTGCTGATCTGCATTTTCCCCTTTTAATGGAAAAAGGATAGCTGTCAGGCGGGTGGAGGGAACCTTATAACAAAAGCTGCACAGAGAGAAACTGTTGCATATTTTTAATCAATAGCTCGTAAAAGGTGGGATAAAGTAATTCTAAAGATACTTTGGCATCCTTTTTGTGGGTAGGACTAAATGAATGGGGTGGGGTGGTTGCCTGTCCAATACAAATGAGAAACCATAATAATGGGATCGTTGTCACTTAACGCAGCCTAAGTAAGTGGGAAGGATAACTCGTAGCTTTGCCTGTCCCGGCTGCTGAAAGCCAGCCAGCTTGTGTGTGAGAGACTGTAAGAACGAGTGGGGCCTGCCATCTCAAAAGAGTGTGTCCACATCTTAAAAAGTCAGAACCAATGGAACACAGCAACTATTGACCAGTTGCTAAAAATCCAAAAAAAGTAGAGACATCACCTTGCCAACAAAGGTCCGTATAGTTCAAGCTATGGTTTTCCCAGTAGTGATGTATGGAAGTGAGAGCTGGACCATAAAGAAGGCTGATCACCGAAGAATTGATGCTTTTGAATTCTGGTGCTGGAGGAGACTCTTGAGAGTCCCATGGACTGCAAGAAGATCAAACCTATCCATTCTGAAGGAAATCAGCCCTGAGTGCTCACTGGAAGGACAGATCGTGAAGCTGAGGCTCCAATACTTTGGCCACCTCATGAGAAGAGAAGACTCCCTGGAAAAGACCCTGATATTGGGAAAGATGGAGGGCACAAGGAGAAGGGGACGACAGAGGACGAGATGGTTGGATAGTGTCTTCGAAGCTACAAACATGAGTCTGACCAAACTGCGGGAGGCAGTGGAAGACAGGAGTGTCTGGCATGCTCTGGTCCATGGGGTCACGAAGAGTCGGACACGACTAAACGACTAAACAACAACAACAAAAATCCATTTTGGGGTAAAAAAAGGGTCAAGGTAAAGGACCCCTGGACAGTTAAGCCCAGTCAAGGGCGACTATGGGATTGTGACACTCATCTCGCTTTCAGGCCCAGGGAGCCGACGTTTGTCCACAGACAGCTTTCCAGGTCATGCGGCCAGCATGACTAAACCACTTCTGGCGCAACGGGACACCATGATGGAATCCAGAGCACACAAAAACACCGTTTACCTTCCCGCCGCAGTGGTACGTATTTTTCTACTTGCGCTGGTGTGCTTTCAAACTGCTAGGTTGGCAGGAGCTGGGACAGAGCAACCGGAGCTCACCCCGTCTTGCAGATTCGAACCACGACCTTCAAATCAACAAGCCCAAGAGGCCCAGTGGTTTAGACCACAGTGCCACCCTCGTCCCTATTTTGGGGTAAGGTGGTAGGAAAGGTCATAGCAGTGTTTCTGGAAGAAATTGATGATCTAGATCCATTTAGATCTTGGTTCAGGCCCAGGTATGGGACTGAATCAGAAAACCTTTATTAGGAGAGAGGCAGGTGAATGCAACTTCGCTTGTTTCATTTGATCTCACAGAGGCTTTTTGATTTAAACTGACCATAGTATGCTGCTGATAGGACTTGTCAACCTGGGAAGGTAGCCCATTTTGGAGATGGAAAACACTGATCCCAAACCTCTGTTGCCTTTTTATGAAGACCCATACCTGCTGCCTTGAGGGACATCTTCAGGAGAAGGAGAAGAAGAAGAAGAAGAAGAAGAAGAGGAGGAGGAGGAGGAGGAGGAGGAGGAGGAGGAGGAGTTTGGATTTGATATCCCGCTTTATCACTACCCTAAGGAGTCTCAAGTGAGGGACGCGGGTGGCGACCACAGAGTCTAGGACTTGCCGATCAGAAGGTCGGCAGTTTGATTCCCTGCGACGGGGTGAGCTCCCGTTGCTCAGTCCCTGCTCCTGCCAACCTAGCAGTTCAAAAACACATCAAAGTGCAAGTAGATAAATAGGTACCACTCCGGTGGGAAGGTAAATGGTGTTTCCGTGCGCTGCTCTGGTTCGCCAGAAGCGGCTTAGTCATGCTGGCCACATGACCCAGAAGCTGTATGCTAGCTCCTTCGGCCAATAAAGCGAGATGAGCGCCACAACCCCAGAGTCGGCCACAACTGGACCTAATGGTCAGGGGTCCCTTTACCTTTACCTTTATCTACTGTAGCAGTTACAGTAGATAATTACCAGTAAATGAGCAAGTTAAATGAATTTGGATATGCAGAAGACAATAAAAATAAATATATTTAGGGAACCGCCAAAAGAGGGGGAATGGAAGCCAAATTTTGAAATGTTAAATTGATTGTAAAACAAATGAAATGTATAAACACGCTGATTCCCAGACTGTCCGCGGGCTGGATTTAGAAGGTGATTGGGCCAGATCCAGCCCCCGGGCCTTAGTTTGCCTACCCGTGCTCTAAGCGGTTTATAGAAAAACAATAAAGCCATAGCAGCGATCCTATCGACTTGGCCGACCCACATTGCCTTCTGGGGGCAGGGTTGCAGTATTTGCCTTCCAGCTGTCTAGGAATGGGCCAGACTGTAAGAGAAGCTGGGAGAAACAAAACACAGCATCAAAGATCAGGCAATTTCTCTGCAAACAGTTTGCAAGTGCTCAGAGCTTCACAGCCTCCCTTTCCTTGGAGGCTGTTTGTGAAATAATCAACTGAGGGGTCAGAGGAAGATTCATCACCCATGAAGCCTATACAGTGGTACCTCGGGTTACATACGCTTCAGGTTACATACGCTTCAGGTTACAGACCCCGCTAACCCAGAAATAGTGCTTCGGGTTAAGAACTTTGCTTCAGGATAAGAACAGAAATCGTGCTCTGGCGGCGCGGCAGCAGCAGGAGGCCCCATTAGCTAAAGTGGTGCTTCAGGTTAAGAACAGTTTCAGGTTAAGTACGGACCTCCGGAACGAATTAAGTACTTAACCCGAGGTACCACTGTATTCCGGAGTTGGTTTCAACGTTCCTGGAGAATTATACAAAGAAGTCAAAATCAAAAGTGAGGGGAGGGGAGGCAATTCTTTTGAGAGCCGCTGGGCATCTCTGGATTCTGGCATAATACTTGCCGTTAAACTCAGGCACAAATGGAAAGAGAAAGCCTTGAGAAGGGGTTCTGTCGTGAGGATCAGTGAGCAGGATTCAGCCTGAGGCACTCATGCTCAGGCTGCATTTGTGAGCCATCTCCTAATGAGCTGTTTCTTGGCTCTGTGCTCATCGCAGTCAAGTCATTCAGCCTTAGTCATAGCTCCATTATACGCCTCAGAAGAAGCCATTCACTAAATCCTGCCGTCTAAGTGGTCTGAGCACGGCTGTCTGCGAATTTTAACTGGCCCCCAAGACATGGCGGAAAGTGGGTGCTTATATTCTCCATTAAATTGCATTGAGGGTAGGCGAGGATAGATTCTTTGACTAAACAGGACACTTATCTATGCCCAGGGTGGTTGAATAGGGGCTTTAAAATGTGAGCGGCGAGCCAGGGAGCCTCCGGTGCAAATTCTGCCGCAGCCACAAAGTCCTTCGGCCAGCCACGGTTTCATATGCGAAATGGAGAAGACAGCAACACTGACCTACTTTCCAGGGATTGCTGTGTGTTATGTACTGAGTTGAATAGGATCCAAAATGCAGCAGTCTGATTGGTCCTAGAACAATAGAATCCAGAATGCAGCAGTCTGATTGGTCCTAGAACAATAGGATTCAGAATGCAGCAGTCTGAATGATCCTAGAACAATAGGATCCAGAATGCAGCAGTCTGATTGGTCCTAGAACAATAGGATCCAGAATGCAGCAGTCTGATTGGTCCTAGAACAATAGGATCCAGAATGCAGCAGTCTGATTGGTCCTAGAACAGTAGGATTCAGAATGCAGCAGTATTATTGGTCCTCAGGAGCCACCCAATCCAGCTCCAGGTGGAAGTGAATCCGCAACCTGATTGGCCTACAGGAGAATCCCGGAATTAGCCAATCACGTGGGGCCCATTGTGTAAATAATGTATATAAAGCAGACATTCTGGGGGAACGTCCATTCCTCCTCACCACCATGAGCTGAATAAAGAGCATGAAATCCACTCTCGACTCCGAGTATATTTCAGATGGTTCTGTTGTGGCTTTGATTACATTGCTGTGCTCACCCCCTTATCCAAAAGGTGAGGTGCAGTGCTTGTCTAGATCTAACAACAAAGCTTTGCTGGAGGCTTACATCCACTGGCGGAGGAAGAGGAGTGCGGGGGCAGCATACCGCCCCCGGCAGCGTGATCCCGGTGGGGTGCCATCGTGGCTGCCCCCTGCCTGCTCTAGGTGCCATGCCCCCAGGACATGTGCCACGCCCCTGTGGGCAGCACACTACGCCCCTGGGACGCACACCAGCCCCGCCCCTGCCTGCTCTCCGCCCCCCGGTGCCAGAGCATGAAGCTCAGCCGCTGCTTATCCCATTTTGTAATATGTGAGTTTACTTAAAAATATAGATAGAACCAAAGAATTGAGGGGACGCAGGTGGTGCTGTGGGTTAAACCACAGAGCCTAGGACTTGCCGATCAGAAGGTCGGCGGTTCGAATCCCTGCGATGGAGTGAGTTCCCGTTGCTCGGTCCCTGCTCCTGCCAACCTAGCAGTTCGGAAGCACATCAAAGTGCAAGTAGATAAATAGGTACCGCTCCGGTGGGAAGGTAAACCGCGTTTCCGTGCGCTGCTCTGGTTCGCCAGAAGTGGCTTAGTCATGCTGGCCACATGACCGGAAGCTGTATGCCAGCTCCCTCGGCCAGTAAAGCGAGATGAGCGCCACAACCCCAGAGTCGGTCATGACTGGACCTAATGGTCATGGGTCCCTTTACCTTTACTTAAAGAATTGTGGAGTTGCAGGGACCTCTAAGAGTTCATCTAGTCCAACTCCCTGCAATGCAGAAATAGAGGCACAGTGTGAACAGTCCAGCAGGCCACAAAATTCTGCCTGCCCAGCATCAGATCCCGGGAGAAAGCACAAAGTGCCACAAAGCCCAAAGTCTGCCCCCCGGTCCTATGGCTCACTTAGGGCTCATCTGTGTGGGATGTAAACACAGGAGCAGTCAATGACAACATTCCTAGAATGTACATGTTAGAACATGGGAGGGATGTCTGTCCAGCAAGCAGGTAAACTTCCTGGGGACGGACTTCCTCCGCATGTGACCAGAGGTGGGTGTGGCCTCACCTGTGCAGGTAAATGATAAAAGCACAGGGCAGGCAGCCACTCTCTCTCTCTGCCATCTCTCTCTGCCATCTTCCTTCGATGAGGAAACATCTAAGGATGCTCTCTTGGCTCCCAGCCAAGAGAGGAGATAAGGACTATCTTGCTACAAGATAGATTCTGAATGTATGTAACCTTTTAAGCTGTCTGCCTTCTGGGATCACATTGTGAACATAACGTGAGTAAACTCTTTTATACTTTTATAAAGACTGTGTCGTGTCTTGTATTTTAAGAGGGAACAAAGGGAAAATTACCAGAGTAGTTATTATAGAGGTTCTAGCGAACCTGTGCAGACGTTACTGTTGCGAACTTAAAGGGGAATGTCATAAACTCTGCTGATATTTTGGGAACTTGTTAGCACAAGTTGGATTAGGATATAATCTCACAATATATCCTCTCCTGCACCCCAGAACATTCCCACAATCTGCCCTGCCACTTGTCCTGTGTGTAGAAAGCACGGGTCTGAGCGGTTTTCCGCTTCCCCCCTCTTTTCCCAGGCAAAACTCTCTAATGCTCAATCAGAACAAACATTGGAGAAAACCCAAATTGCCGTTTGCTCTGATTGAGCGCTAAAGAGTGTTTTTTCCTGGGGCAGGGGGAGCAGTGGAACAAGAGGAAGTGTAGGAAAGTTCTCTAACGCCTTTTCCCTTAAATTTTCCTAATCCCCTTTTTAAACTGCCTCAGTTGGTGGCCCATCACTGCATCCAGAGAGAGCACATTGGTTGACTCAACCATGTGTTGTGTGGGGAAGTACGTGGTCTTGTCTGTTCCAAACCCCACATATCCAGTTTCACTGACTGACCCTGCCTACGAATATTTCGAGAGAAGAAGGGAAACTCATCTCTGTCCACTTTGACCACACCAGGTATAATCAAGGCTATTTTTCTAGAAAAAGAGGTGCCAGAACCCACCATGGACGCCTCGCTTGTTCTCTTAGAATGGCACCTGAGAGATGTCGGAACATGGGTGTGATTTTATGCATTTCTATCATGGGCCCATGGGACGCGGGTGGCGCTGTGGGTTAAACCTCAGCGCCTAGGACTTGCCGATCGCATGGCCGGCGGTTCGAATGCCCGCGGCGGGGTGCGCTCCCGTCGTTCGGTCCCAGCGCTTGCCAACCTAGCAGTTCAAAAGCACCCCTGGGTGCAAGTAGATAAATAGGGACCGCTTACCAGCGGGAAGGTAAACGGCGTTCCGTGTGCTGCGCTGGCTCGCCAGATGCAGTTTGTCACGCTGGCCACGTGACCCGGAAGTGTCTGCGGACAGCGCTGGCTCCCGGCCTCTAGAGTGAGATGAGCGCACAACCCTAGAGTCTGTCAAGACTGGCCCGTACGGGCAGGGGTACCTTTACCTTTTTTATCATGGGCCCACTTTGTTCTGAACTTTGTTGTCGTTTAGTCGTGTCCGACTCTTCGTGACCCCATGTAACAGAGCACGCCAGGCACTCCTGTCTTCCACTGCCTCCCGCGGTTTGGTCAAACTCATGCTGGTAGCTTCGAGAACACCGTCCAACCATCTCGTCCTCTGTCGTCCCCTTCTCCTTATGCCCTCCATCTTTCCCAACATCAGGGTCTTTTCCAGGGAGTCTTCTCATGAGGTGGCCAAAGTACTGGAGCCTCAGCTTCAGGATCTGTCCTTCCAGTGAGCACTCAGGGCTGATTTCCTTCAGAATGGATAGGTTTGATCTTCTTGCAGTCCATGGGATTCTCAAGAGTCTCCTCCAGCACCATAATTCAAAAGCATCAATTATTCAGCGATGGTCCTTCTTTATGGTCCAGCTCTCACTTCCATACATCACTACTGGGAAAACCATAGCTTTAACTATACAGACCTTTGTTGGCAAGGTGGTGTCTCTGCTTTTTAATGCCTTAACCATTCCTGGTTGCTCCAGCTCTCTGATCATTTTGGTCATCCTATAATCCCCCTTTCTCAGCTCCGCAAGATCTCTTCACAAGCTAACTCCTCCATTTTGGCTCAGTGGCTTCTAGCGTTGGACAACACATGTGTGGTGCCCCTCTCTAGAGGCTTCTTTTTATATTATTTTCTTTTGATAAAGTAATAATAGTAAATAAATAGGAATAAAAACATGCACCCCATCCCTGAGACCATTCCATTGCGACTATCCAACCTCCCGAAATTTCAACACCTCTTGCAATGGTTTGACCCCTTTCTGTTTTAATGGTACAAATTCTACAAACTCCTTTCATATCTCCTCAGAATCATTTCTCCTGCATATCCCCCATCTTAACTTAATGGCACATGTTAATTTATTGTTAATAGCTATATCCCACACCTCTTTATACCATTCTTCCATTTTATATTTTTCTTGTCCCTTCAGTAGCCCTAAGCTACTGAAGGTAATGGGGCCCTTTATGTGTCCAGCTGTCCTTTGTCAACAACAAATTGCCTCTGGTTTTTTTGTGTTGAATATATGCTATATGGTAGTTTATGGACCTAAGAGTTATCTAAAGCCATTTGCACATAACAAAATATGCATTTTATCCAAGTAATTGTTGCAACCAGTCCATGCAGAATGTAGGCACCCTGTATATAGAAATGAGCAAACCAGTGATATTTTAGGGAGCAGGCTAGCAGGCGGGGCCCATGACTTACATCATAGGAGCCTACACAACACAAAACACTGTTGCTGTATGAAGGTTTTATTTTATTTGTTTTGCATCTTATATTTTGGAAATGTACATCCAGTGTTTTTTTCCTTTCATTTTTTTTTGGGGGGGGTGCAAGAGAGTGGGGCCCTAAGCTATAGCTTGCTTAGCTTATACGTAAATCCGGCAATGGCCACCGGGATCCCTTCCAACGCTGCAATTCTGTGATTCTCTTTTCCTTCCTTCTCTCAATCCCTTCCCGGCATGTGACCTTACAGTGCCTCAGGCTAACAGCCATAACCTATTAATTCAACGCTAAGAATTTATTCAACAGCTGAGGGGGGTAGTGAGCAGAGAATGGAGCACGTCTTCATGTCAGCGGCTCCTTTGTCCCTAAAAAAAAAAAAAAAAGTCGACTTATTCTGGCCTCATACATTTCATCCTCAAGGTTGGATCAAGCTGAACACAGTTAGCTTTCAGGTGCTCAGAGTTCTCCTTGTGCCGTAGCGATGCAGAGATGGCACAATATTCCCTAAGTTCATCACAGTCGTTCACTCGAATCTGGTTTTCCGGTTTCCTGTTTCTTTTTGTTATTTTATTTATGATTTTCAATTTTATACATTTCAATAATTTTACAATCATTTTAACATTTTGAAACTCGACTTCCTTCCCCCTCTTTCTGCGGTTCCTTAAATTTAGTTATAGTATTTTCTGCATATCCAAATTAACTTAATTTGCTCATTTATTCATCTACTTTAAATATATACTCTTATAAAACTGCAGGTTGTTACAACAATCCTGCCAATGTTCTTATCTGTTTCCAGTTTATTTGTAAATATTCAATAAACCATTTCCATTTTTTTATAAAAAGTTGATTTCTTATCTTTCCAGTAAGTTTCTCCATTTCTCCATATTCCATAAGCTCCTAGGGTTATCTGTGGAAAGTCATGTGCTTTGAATGTGCTTAAAATGCATGGCATGTAGGCAGCCTTTGACATGGAAATGCCTGCCAACACATGCATTTTGAGGTGGCACAACTGCTTGAGGGATCCATGTCACCAGAGCACTCCCCGGAAACTGTAGTTTTTTAAGGGTTGCTGGGAACTGTATCTTTGTGGTATGCAAACTACAGATCCCAGAATTCTTTGGGGAAAGCCATGACTGTGCCAGTGCTTTGCATGTATGGTGTGGACATGACATGAACAAAAAAGTTATGTTTTTTAGTGCTTCTGGAAAAATGTGCAGAGACCCTGGCTTTAGTGAGTCTAGATCATAGCTGTCAACGTTTCCCTTTTTTTAAGGGAAATTTCCTTATTCCGAATAGGATTCCTCGCAAGAAAAGGGAAAAGTTGACAGCTATGGTCTAGATCAGCCTCTGGAAATTCTTCTTAAAGTGAAGCCTTGAGGCCATACAGTGGTACCTCGGGTTACATACGCTTCAGGTTACAGACTCCGCTAACCCAGAAATAGTACCTCGGGTTAAGAACTTTGCTTCAGGATGAGAACAGAAATCGTGCGGCTGGGGCGCGGCAGCAGCAGGAGGCCCCATTAGCTAAAGTGGTGCTTCAGGTTAAGAACAGTTTCAGGTTAAGAACGGACCTCCGGAACGAATTAAGTACGTAACCAGAGGTACCACTGTACTGAAGAACCAGGATATCAAAAAGATCATGTCAGAAATGGAAGTGGACAGAAGTTTTGCGCGTTCATTCGAGGTCAGAGATGAAATTTTCCAATCTAATCTCTTAGTACAGTGGTACCTTGGGTTAAGTAATTAATTCGTTCCAGAGGTCTGTACTTAAACTGTTCTTAACCTGAAGCACCACTTTAGCTAATGGGGCCTCCTGCTGCCGCCACGCCGCCGGAGCCCGATTTCTGTTCTTATCCTGAAGCAAAGTTCTTAACCTGAAGCACTGGGTTAGCGGAGTGTGTAACCTGAAGCCTCTGTAACCTGAAGCATATGTAACCTGCGGTACCACTGTAATGACTTGTCTCGTTGATGCTGTTCTTAAGAGAGTGCTCAAATGTTTGCTGTCACGTTGTGTTCAGATGGGCTCTCTCAGGACACAACAGCACCCACCACTTTGAAACTGAATAAACCAAGGTTCGTAGAGCAAACTATAGAGGAGAGGAAACTCCTTAAAGAAAAGCAATCGTACATCCATCTAGATACCCATTTTAAGAGTTAAGGCAATTGAATGAGGTTAATTGAGAATGTTTTTCAATGATTCAGCATCCACAGAGCATAACAGGCCACCAAAACTCGTTTATGAAACCAGTCCATTCTGCTGGGAAGTGATAAGAACACGTTTCTCATCATTCGTAAGCAAGGAGTCAGCAAGAAGTCAGCGATTCAGTATTTCCACCATTGCAATTTACCAGAAAGCTTCTGGTATTGTAGTTTTGCTTTCCTTTCCTGTGCTGCTAAGTATCACGCTCTGAATGCAATAATTCAATTATGGCTTTTGTGAAAAGAAATCCCCAGATAATGTGCAAATATTGCTGGCATATTTCAGTTACCGTATTTTTTGCTCTATAAGACTCGCTTTTTCCCTCCTAAAAAGTAAGGGGAAATGTGTGTGCGTCTTATGGAGTGAATGCAGGCTGCGCAGCTATCCCAGAAGCCAGAACAGCAAGAGGGATTGCTGCTTTCACTGCGCAGCGATCCCTCTTGCTGTTCTGGCTTCTGAGATTCAGAATATTTTTTTTCTTGTTTTCCTCCTCCAAAAACTAGGTGCGTCTTGTGGTCTGGTGCGTCTTATAGAGCGAAAAATACGGTATATCTTTCTTTCTTTTTTAACCCAGATGGATTTTAAGAGTTGTATGCGTGTTGGTTTTTTTAAAAAACCTCCAGTTGTCATTTGCGATATATTGTTTTTTATCTCTCTGGGAGAGGAACGAGGTCATTTGAAAGGGGCGTCTCTCGAGGTTAATGGAAGGGAGCTTCCCTGAGGTCAGAATGAGATCCCTGCAGCAACAACAGTGTCTTCGCTTCAGATGTTGCGCTGGGACCTCAGCAGCATCCTTTCAAAACATTCGTCTGATAGTACAGCAAGTCTTAG
The DNA here is from genome assembly GCF_964270895.1 of Podarcis filfolensis. Taxonomy (NCBI): domain Eukaryota; kingdom Metazoa; phylum Chordata; class Lepidosauria; order Squamata; family Lacertidae; genus Podarcis; species Podarcis filfolensis. Next base: position 9,307,935 of record NC_139604.1, read on the forward strand.
GAGGAAGTCGTGGGAGATAACAAAAGGCAGATTGCTCAGACTCTTGTCTGTTTGTCATGTCTCATCATTCAGGTCGAGTAAAGGGAATGAAAGGGGACGTCAGGGCCACCCGAATGAAGTACATTATAAAAGGGAATGTCTGTGAGGAATCTTGCTGGACTCCATCTCCCATCAGCCCCTGCAACCATGGTCAATGACCAGGGATGATGAGGGTTGTAGTTCAACAACTTAAGCCGTTCCAAAGGTTCCTAATAATAATAATAATAATAATAATAATAATAATAATAATAATTTATTATTTATACCCCGCCCATTTGGCTGAGTTTCCCCAGCCACTCTGGGCAGCTCCCAATCAAGTGTTAAAAACAGTACAGAAGAAGAAGAAGAAGAAGAAGAAGAAGAAGAAGAAGAAGAAGAAGAAGAAGAGTTTGAATTTGATATCCCGCCTTTCACTCCCTTTAAGGAGTCTCAAAGCGGCTAACATTCTCCTTTCCCTTCCTCCCCCACAACAAACACTCTGTGAGGTGAGTGGGGCTGAGAGTCTTCAAAGAAGTGTGACTGGCCCAAGGTCACCCAGCAGCTGCATGCGGAGGAGCGGAGATGCAAACCCGGTTCCCCAGATTACGAGGCCACCGCTCTTAACCACTACACCACACTGGCATTAAGTACTAAAAACCTCCCTGAACAGGGCTGCCTTAAGATGTCTTCTGAATGTCAGGTAGTTGTTTATCTCTTTGACATCTGATGGGAGGGCATTCCACAGGGCGGGCGCCACTACCGAGAAGGCCCTCTGTCTGGTTCCCTGTAGCCCCACTTCTCACAATGAGGGAACTGCCAGAAGGCCCTCGGAGCTGGACCTCAGTGTCTACATGTGCCTTATGGGCAGACACAAGCCCCTCACTGCTCAAAAAAGCCTCCCTTGAAGATCTCAGAGCTTGGGCAGGTTCGTTTGGATTCTTCTTGTGTTAGGGTTGCCATAAGAAGAGGAAGAGGAAGGGTTTGGATTTGATATCCCACTTTATCACTACCCTAAGAAGTCTCGAAGCAGCTAACAACCTCCTTTCCCTTCCTCCCGCACAACAAACACTCTGTGAGGTGAGTGGGGCTGAGAGACTTCAGAGAAGGGTGACCAGCCCAAGGTCACCCAGCAGCTGCATGTGGAGGAGCAGGGAAGCGAACCCGGTTCACCAGATTACGAGTCCACCGCTCTTAACCACTACACCACACTGGCTGTAAAATAAGTCTAGAATTCCCCAGACATATCCAGGACACTAATATGTCCGGGACAACCTATGGCAACCCATGTCAGCAGAGTCGTTTTCAGTGATTTTCCTTAAAAATGGCTTGACAACTTTGCCAAAAGAACTCAACACAACCTTTCTGTGCGGGTTTTCACTTTTTGAAATATGGCAACCCTAGCATAGGTAAGACCACTGTTTGCTTAAAAAATGCAAACAGCTCATTGTTGTCTGTTTAGAGGACAATGGTGAGCTGTTTGCTTTCTTTAAGCTCTGTCTCTGTTTGAAATATGGCAAGCCTATCCTATGTCCCTATGTTGATTGGTTTGGGGACAATCCCTTTGCTGAAGAACCTGGAAGCTTCATATCTCCCATCCCTGCCCAACTTCTTTAGTCCCAGCTAGCAAACAGAAGCATGCACACTGGGTGAGAAATTAGCTTTGTTGGGTAAATTCTGTAGGAGATAACAAGCCGGGCTGCCTTCTGCTTTTTGCAGTTTAACATTTGTAAAATCCCCGACAAGTGCCTGTGGCTAGAACAAGCGGAGCACTCTAATACGATCATTTGTACAGCTGAAGTTTCCTGCTGAGCTTGAGCATCCTTCCAGCAACAGCCTAATAGGACTCCTGCAGTGTGACCTTTCTTTCCTGTCGCCATTGGCTCAGAAACCCATCAGCGTTAACTACTGCCTGACATAACTCTGGCACAACGCCAAGGAAGGGAGAGAGGAACGAGGGAAGAAGGAACAGTGTCCTACTGCTGATTGAATACCAGGAGAAGACAGTGACTTCTCTGGACATTCAGGGTCATCCCCAGGTTCAAATTCATGGCATGGAAATAGAACAGTCCAATGGTGATGGCCTGGGATTCGGACTCGGACGCTGAACCTGAGGGATGCCAGCCTGCACAGGATTCCCCGCCTCCAGAACCAGCTGAGCCGGGGCTGGGGCCTGAGCCTGAAAGGTCCTCACCTGTGCTGGATCCTCAGGTGGAGGCATCAACTGAGTCTGCTCTGGCTCCTGAGGTGATGGAGGACCCATTGCCTGCAGGTGCTCCACTCTCAGCCCCGTCAGGGGAAGAGGAGGTTGCCTCTGGGTCCGGTAACCCTCCAGCCTCTCCTGAGCTGCAGAGGCTCCAGGCATAGAGGCGGGGGAACTAAGTTCCTGCAGGAGGAGTGCTCACCTCCAGGCCAGGAGAGGCGAGTCACCAGAGGATCGGGGCGGCCCTGTGCCTCGGGGCAGATAAAAGCCGGCCATCCCCAGTCCCAAGTTGCGGGAGCAACATTGTTGGTTGCTAGTTCCTGCCTGAACCCTGTCCTGCTTTCCTGCCTGAGCTCCTGACCCGCCCTGGCTCCCTGCTTGCAAGCCTGTTCCTGACTTCACCCGACTCCCTGCCCTGCACCCAGCTTCAGCTACTACGGACTGCCTCCACGTTACACCTTTGACCATGGACCAGACTTGGACCTCACCTCTCGGGTAACCCGTGGGACCAGCACACCAATGATGATGGTGATGATGATCTCTGTTTCTCGGTTTCCTAGTTCTCTTTATTTCCACATCAGTGTCAGGCGGCAGAGGAACAAACCCCCATATCAGGTTAACAGGAATGGATAAGACAAGGAAAAGTCCTCACCATCTGCTTTTTGTTCGATATTTACAGAGAGAGGCTTGGAAATGGAGTCTCTTGGAATAATGGCCTTGTCCACACACACCCTTCTCTCTCATTTCCTCATTCATCAACAGCACAAGCCCCCTACAGTTGTGCTGTTGGTCTTACAGTGGTACCTCGGGTTAAGTACTTAATTCTTTCCGGAGGTCCATTCTTAACCTGAAACTGTTCTTAACCTGAAGCACCACTTTAGCTAATTGCCGCCGCGCCACCGGAGCACAATTTCTGTTCTCATCCTGAAGCAAAGTTCTTAACCCAAGGTAATATTTCTGGGTTTGCGGAGTCTGTAACCTGAAGCGTATGTAACCTGAAGCATATGTAACCCGGGGTACCACTGTACGGATATTTGTCTCTGAGCTCTTTGCTCTCCTACTTTTAAGGGTCGCCAGGTTCTGGGAGGTGGTGGTTGTGCAGTGCTTTCTAGTGACAACGTGTCAGCCAGCTGCTCCAGCTCTGCTTCCTCTTCCTCCTCCTCTACTCCCATTGTATCCCAACTTTCCCCCTCATCTTCCTCTGAGCTATGATCTCCCTCAAACCCCTGTTGTATTTCAGAACTGTCTTCTTCTTCTCTGGAAGGGTCAGGCTGGGGAGGCGGTCTCCACCGTTCCTCCTCTGCCCAGTCCCTGACAATCAACTTCCACTTTTTAAAAAATATAAATAAAACAAGTCCTCACGAAAATTCGACAGCATTTTAGTGCTAATTTCTCTCAATATATATGTCTGTATGCAATTTTCACTATTATGATGCATCTTTGTTTCTTGGGTTCAGACATTATTTCGGAATGTGTGTATTAGGTGAGTCTGCATTTAAATGTGAACGGAATCAAATTTCCCCTCCCCCATCCCTATTCAATTAGTTGCACCTCCACAATGCCATTTAAGTAATCAAAATCACTAGTTAGAATACATACGCAGAAGAGACCAGATGATATTCATTTGATAATAATTCTTTTATTTACAAAGCATTATTTTAAAAAAAGAGAATAACAAAGGGAGCTAAGGGCATGACAAGGGGTGAAGCATGAAAGACAGGAACTGCGGGGGGGTGGTGTTTAAAATAACATTTTCTTTTTTAAAAAAAACAACCCAAAGCTTTTCTCTTAGGAATTCTAGGTGCCGAAATTCCAGCAGATCAGAAAAGACTATTTATGTATGTGACTGCTGCTGCTCGGATGTTATTAGCCCAGAAATGGAAAGAAGTCCCAGAGAAGTGAAAATGACCGGAAGAATCAGAAACCAGGAAGACCAAAATTTCGATAAGGAAAGGGGAAAATATATAATTTACCTTAAAAACCATTGTAAAATTATTAAAATTATTAGTAGGATTGGCATAACACTTGTAGTTTAATGCTGAATTTTGGGTAAAATGGAGATTTAAAAGATTTGGATTAATAGACAAGTTGCAGGAGGAAAAGGTTAATATAAGGACCCATAAAGGGGAGGAGGGAAATCCAGGTGATTCTTCAGAATTCTCTTGTTATGTTGATGGTTTGATCATTGTTTGTAAATTGTTAAAATTTAGAAAACTAAATATAGTTTTTTAAAAAAGAATTAAAAGAAAGACCAGAGTGGGTGGTAGATACTTGGTTGGAAGGAGACAATGAGATTGTTGGTGAGCAGAATGAAAGTGAGAGGGTTCTTTGGGATATGAAATAAAAGATACAGTGGTACCTTGGTCCTCAAACACCTTGGTACTAACACAGCTTGGAACCCAAACACTGCAAACCCAGAAGTAAGTATTCCGGTTTGCGAACCTTTTTCGGAAGCCGAACATGCTCCGTTTTGAGTGGTACACATCCGTTTTGAGTGCCACACTTCCATTTTGAGTGTTACGCTGTCTGTTTTTGCTATTTATTTTGCATTTTTGTATTTGCAGCTCTTTTTTTGTGACTGTGTGGAACCCTGTTCAGCTACTGATTCATTGATTGATTGATTGATTGATTGATGGTGTGACTGCACTACATTGTTTATTGCTTTCATCTTATGGATCAATGGTCTCGTTAGAGAGTAAAATTCATGTTAAATTGCTGTTTTAGGGGGTTGTTTTTATAAGTCTGGAACAGATTAATCCATTTTGCATTACTTTCTATGGGAAGGGATGCCTTGGTTTTGGAACGCTTTGGTTTTGGAACGGACTTCCGGAACAGATTAAGTTTGAGAACCAAGGTACCACTGTATATACTTCCTGACTCCAGTACTGGAGTGCGGAACTAGGGTTGACATAAAGCAAGTAATTAAAACACTTGCTTCTCCTATTTGCCCTCCCATTTGGGGAAGACTCTATAGAGAAGCAGACTTGCCCGTTTTGGAGCAAGGAGGATGAGTGCATTGCCTTTACTCCAATGTGGATTCATGTTGTCCTCCCATGCTCACGTCTGATAGGCTACATGGTATAAACAGGAAGCCTCTTTGGCATACGGTTTTCCCTGTACTTATTCTGATGTGACTTTCGGACATCATCGTATAGCTATATATAATTGGCTGGGTGAGGATAGGCATTTTCTCTCTGCCTCATTGGCCAGGATTGCCTCTAGAAGGAGTCAGGCTTTGGTTTTGTTAAACAGTGCAAGTTAGAGAAAGTAAAAACGAAACAACAACAAACAAAAAAACACAGCCACAACCGGGGGCACATGAAAAAGGTATGGAAGGCTACATGCTTTTGTTTGAGGGGATCCGCAAACAAACCCCTGTGTTGCAATACAGACAAGCTGAACAATATAACACAACTTCTCATATTAATTCTTACAAGTCTGGCTGATGAAGAATTGATCAAGCTTGGCTGATGAAGCATTGAACGAAACAGATTGGTTATCCGGAAACTCTGTTCCGGCGATATTTGGTGACTGATTATGTATATATCAAACTTTTGAATTATTCTACCACGACTGGTGAAGAAGATTTAGAGACTTTGGTTGTAATTTCTGATCGTTTGTATTAGTCTATAAATAGTTGTTATTGGCCATTGTTATTGGCCATTGTGTTGTGTTATATTGTTCAGTTTGTTTGAGGGGAAGCATTCAAACAGGTAAACACCCCTACTTTCAGCCTGAAGTGGTACAGTCTAGGAAAAGCTGTACCAGCTGATTCTACGGACTGTATATAACCCGACCCTAAGCATAATGCTATTTTTGTTATTGAAGAATTTGTAGGGAGATTTTGCAAAGAAGATGGGTACTTGAGAGTTCATGCTGTGGAGTGATGTGGCTACATCCTAAGGAACTCAAGGACCAAACAGCCTTTGCAGTGTCAATTTAGTATTCTTTTGTTGATGTGTTGCATCTCTCTTTGTTGTGATCCAATCTGGAAGTAACAAATTGCATTCCTGTTTATTAGACATTTATTTTCACTGTCGTTACTTGGAAGAAATCAACACCGTTTCGTCCTTTTCCGTGGCAGTTTCCTTTCTTTTCCCCAGTTACATTGGTACAATTTTCTCATAGACCCCAGGAGTAAAATAGTTGCTTTTCCGGATCTGTAAAATAAGAAAAATAATCTGGCACTGCAAGAAAACTGTGTTTCATCCAACCATATACTTGAGATTGATATAGCCTACCTCCAGGTGTATATTCTCAACCTCTCTAATTTCTGTTGATCTTAACAAATGAGGTCCCTGATAATTGCTTTTGACAGAATATTTCACAATCTGTAAGCTTTTTCATTCTTCCATAATCTCAAATCCAGGAAGACAACAAAGATCAAGTCTGAAGGTATTTGAACTGATGGCCTGTTTGCTGTGTTTGTAACCTCTGCCTGAGAAATTTAGATAAAGTGTTCCCAGTCTACTATACACAATGTTGATGGTGAGATGCCTGGACCCAACATATTCCTTTATGCGTTTCACAATTTTACACTACCAACAGCATTCTTCTCTGTATTTCGGCACTATGGCTGAGGGGAAATGGCCTCTCCAAATTCTCTAAACTCTTTTCCGGGGGTGAAATTCGGGCAGAGTGGGGGGATTGCAGAATATTCTCCAAAGGGAGTAGGTGGGGTTTTCAAATTGAAGGTGGCTAAGAACTCGATAATAAAAAAATAATTCCAGACAAACATAATCTCCAGATTAAAGTCCAATCAAAAAACAACATCCACAATATGCACCAAAGATGTGCCAGGCAGATTCGACTCAGGTAGGACTTTAGAAGCCAAAAACACAGGATGGGGAGTGCTTGGAAGACTCTACGGAACAAGAATATACTCTAATTCTGATAGGCAACACACCTCTGTGAAGAGTTAAACCACCCTGTTCAGCGCATGCTAACTCTACTCATCGTATTGAGATTATTACAGTATTCTGGTATTGTGGTGAGGAAGGCAAGGGCAGTGGTTGCTAATTCTGAATCAGAAAGAAACTGCTGCCGTTCATTTCACATTGATGAACATCCTTTTTGACCTCAAGCCCAGAACAGCAGTTGATCTTGAAGAACTAAATAACCCTGCAAGGAATTTCGTTTCATCTTCTACAGAAGTACTACAGACTTTTCGGTCTCACGGTGTTCCTTCACCTTTCACGGCAAGAGTAATAATTTAACAGTGCTGAGTAGGACACAGTTTCTGGTCCACACATAAGGCCCCTGCCCCGTTTCTGGTGGATTGCATGCTGGGTGCTGTAATTCTTGCAAAAAAATAATAATTCTGGACTTGGATGACTTAATATGGATCAGTTATGCCTCTTGTGTCACGAGTTCTTGCACATGTACTCTTGCTTAAAACAAAAAACAAAGCATGTTGGTGGACCAAATTAAAATATGTTGGTGAGGGCACCCCATCCTTGGTCTAATCATTCTAGATCAGGCATGGCCAAACTTGGCCCTCCAGCTGTTTGGGGACTACAATTCCCATCATCCCTGACCACTGGTCCTGTTAGCTAGGGATGATGGGAGTTGTAGTCCCAAAACATCTGGAGGGCCAAGTTTGGCCATGCCTGTTCTAGATTCTGCTCAGCAACATAGCAATACAGACCAGACATTGTATTCAAGTCCTTCTTGGGATAGCAATTCAAGACTCTGGACGCAATTTCTAGCGCACACACACACACCAATTGATGTGAATGCATGGCTACATTCTCCAGGTTGACTTTTCAGGCCTGTCTGTTGACCAGTATGCAAGGGAACCAAACTGCCAAAAATATGATGGTCATGATATTACAAATTCCCTTGGATTTATTCCTAAAAGCTCATGTACTATGTTATAGCTCATGTACTTACAGCCTTTCTCATAATGCAGGTTGTGATTAAAATGCTGTATACAAGCAATCCAGAAGCTACTGCTGTTGTGATCCAAAGATAGAGTTGCGGGTCTGGGCATGGATCTGTGTCTGAAATACATTTAATTTTTCAAATTATCATCTTCAGGAAGATAGAGCAAATGTTAACACACACACACACACACACACACACACACTGTTTTCCAAGTACAGTTGTACCTTGGAAGTCGAACGGAATCCCTTCCAGAAGTCCGTTCAACTTCCAAAACATTCGGAAACCAAGGCACAGGCCAGAAAGCTCACTGCAAAATTCAGAGAAGTGTGAGTTTCAAAGGATGGCGGTGCTTCAGTTCTCGTATTGTTTTGGAAAATATGGATTAGGTATAATAATAATAATAATAATAATAATAATAATAATAATAATAATTTATTATTTATACCCCGCCCATCTGGCTGGGCCTCCCCAGCCACTCTGGGTGGCTTCCATATAAACCAAAAATATACTAAAATATCACACGTTAAAAACTTCCCTGAACAGGGCTGCCTTAAGATGTCTTCTGAATGTCAGATAGTTGTTTATCGCTTTGACATCTGCTGGAAGGGCGTTCCACAGGGCGGGCGCCACTACCGAGAAGGCCCTCTGCCTGGTTCCTTGTAGCTTTGCTTCTCGCAATGAGGGAACCGCCAGAAGGCCCTCGGCGCTGGACCTCAGCGTCTGGGCAGAATGCCTTAACTCACTTAAGGTAAAGGGACCCCTGACGATTAGGTCCAGTCGTGACCGACTCTGGGGTTGCGGCGCTCATCTCGCTTTATTGGCCAAGGGAGCCGGCGTACAGCTTCCGGCCAGCATGACTAAGCCGCTTCTGGCGAACCAGAGCAGCGCATGGAAACGCTGTTTACCTTCCCGCCAGAGCGGTACCTATTTATCTATTTGCACTTTGACATGCTTTCGAACTGCTAGGTTGGCAGGAGCAGGGACCGAGTAACGGGAGCTCACCCCGTCGCAGGGATTCGAACCACCGACCTTCTGATCAGCAAGTCCTAGGCTCTGTGGTTTAACCCACAGCGCCAACTCACTTACTAGGAAGCAAATCTCAGTGTGACGGACTTCTGCACAAACATGTACATACTGTCAGAAGGCTGATTTGAGAGTTACAGGATTGAACTGATAGACCTCAAGGACACACATTCATTCTGAAAAACACTTGAAGGCACCCTGACATCAAATCGTGAGCTTTCTGAACTCACCAACCACATAGAGCTGAGTTCCCCTTCCCATGACTTGGATGTAGGGTGGCGGGAAAATCCGTTCCATCTTGCAGATATACAGACCAGCATCAGTAGGCTGCAGACCCCATAGAGTAACGTTTACACCATTGTGACCAGAGTGGACTTGGCACTTGATGCCATCCTTCACGATGAACGGCTCATACCCAGCAGTAAGCCATGAAGCACACATCCTGAGAGACTCGTTGCCAAGGTGTTTAAGTAAAGTTATCACAAGTCCCTCTGCATCTCCAGCATTCCTGTATTCACACGCAAAGTGGGCAGCCTCTTGCCTTTTGACCACCAGGAACGACGGTTGAGTTACTTCTATGACTGTAATGAAATTTCAAACACAGCGTCGTGATAAATAAACATGCTCAAGAGAAATATGCTGTATCCATAGAAAAGGGAGTGGCAGGTATCTCAGATACTTATTTAATATCAGATGTTTAATTTACGGCTTTTGAATTCTGGTGCTGGAGGAGACTCTTGAGAGTCCCATGGACTGCAAGAAGATCAAACCTATCCGTTCTTAAGGAAATCAGCCCTGAGTGCTCACTGGAAGGACAGGTTGTGAAGCTGAGGCTCCAATACTCTGGTCACCTCATGAGAAGAGAAGACTCCCTGGAAAAGACCCTGATGTTGGGAAAGATGGAGGGCACAAGGAGAAGGGGACGACAGAGGACGAGATGGTTGGATAGTGTTCTCGAAGCTACCAGCATGAGTTTGACCAAACTGTGAGAGGCAGTGGAAGACAGGAGTGTCTGGCGTGCTCTGGTCCATGGGGTCACGAAGAGTCGGACATGACTAAACGACTAAACAACAACAATTTAATTTATGACATTTATATCTTGAGGGAACTCAAGACAGCATACATGCCTTTCCCAGGCAGTCACAAATCCAGGCACTGACTAGGCCCAGATTTTCTTAGCATCCGTAGGGTTCCCTCAAGCCATATCTTGGAAAATTTTACTTGAAGTTCTTCAAATAAAACCAGGCATATATTCAACATGTGAGCAGAATTCAGCTGACACGTGCCTTAAGTTCTGCAGGAGAAGACCTAGTCATAGTTCCATCGATGACTATAGTTTGTAATGCAGCATCTGAGAGCATGGCCTTCTCTGTTTTGGCACCACAGGTGTAGAATTTCCTCCCTTTGGAAATACAGTTCTGCTCCCTTGCTATTTAGCTTCATTATTAACTTAACTTGGATAGGAGAGCTGGTCTCTTCTGCTTATGGCTTGCTGTTGTATTATACTTAGTAGTTTTTATGGTATTAATTGTATTAGTGTTAGTATTAGGCAGCAACAACAACAACAACATTTCTTACCTGCCGTTCACCATAAGGTCCCACAATATTAAAATCAGTTAAGACAATTATGTAATTCTGCATGTGAGATTTTAATATTTGGAGGTTTTTTAAAAAATATCTGGAATGTTAGAGGGTTTTTAAAATATTTGCAGTTCCCACGATATTAAAATTAGTGAGAACAATCATGCAATTCTATATGTTACGTTTTAGTATTTGGAGGTTTTTCAATATTTGGATTTTTAAAGAAAAAGAAAAAAGAATGAGTTTAGGTGCACACTACCCTAGGAAACTTTGGATTTAAGGGTGAGTTATTATTGGGAAAATAAATAAATGAACTTTGCACAAAAGTTTATTTTAATTTTATTTTAGACATCTACTTCTTTAGCAGTCGCCAAGTAACGTCTCAAGAATTATAGCAACAGAGAAATGCAGTCCCCGCTGGTCTCTCACTTATTTACTTAATTACCGGTAATTTAGAATGCAGCTTTTCAAAACTAACGTTCCTCCTCAAACAGCTCTCAGTTAAATGTTTGTGGAAACAAGAATGCACGAAAACAACAACATCAAAACCCCATCACTAAAAGCGCATGTAAATGAGATGGGTTTTTTTCCAAATCTAAGGCTAAGTTTTTAAAAACGAAACAGAAATCATAACATTATCAAATCCCGGTAATGGCCTGCATTCTCCTCCCCCCCCCCCCCTCAAATGTAGCAGCCGAACAGGCGTCAATCTCCATGTGACCTTAAGGAAGGTAATGAATAAGAATAAGAATAAGAATAAGAATAAGAATAAGAATAAGAATAAGAATAAGAATAAGAATTCCATCCTGTATCTATTTTCTAGATTGCAAATGCCTCAAGGTAAGGACTAATATTTTGACCAAACTGCAGGAGGCAGTGGAAGACAGAAGTGCCTGGGGTGCTCTGGTCCATGGGGTCACGAAGAGTCGGACACGACTAAACGACTAAACAACAACAACAAGGACTAATATGATATAAAAGTACAATAAAAACATAAAAAGAGCCTTGCTATATCAGGCCAATGGTCCTTCTAGCATCTTACTCTCATGGTGACTAACAGGATGCTGGTAGACAGGCGCAAAACTAGTCAAAGACCCAGTTTGACACACCCACCCATGAGAATTTGCTGGGCAGCCTCAATGGTACACCTCTGGAGGCTTCACCTGGGGCAAAACACCTGGCTAGCTTCCCCAACCCTTCCATAACTATGACTCTGCCTGTAGGAGGCCCATATGTACATATATAGATGGTGGTCATGGTGGTGTTCATAAAATCATCATCATCATCATCATCATCATCATCATCATCATCATCATTTATACCCTGCCCATCTCGTTTTCCAAGGCACTCTGGGCGGCTTACAGCACATAAAAAATGGTAAAACATTAGACGTTAAAAATTTCCCAATGCAGTAGTAACAACTACTGTAGTAACAACAACAACAACCTTACTTTCTAATGTATTTTTCATGTCTCTTCTGGATAATTTTATATAGGAGTGATTTCTCAGCCTCGTCCTATATTATGAATAACTCACCTTTGCTGAAGCCAGCAGCTAAGCTGGGAAAGACAAGGGCGATAAAAAATGAAATCATCACACAGCCAGATGTTGGATTCATGTAGACGTTCGATGCTTTCTTAGTCGAAGACAAGCTGGAAACAAACCAGATTGATATTTAGATCCTTTGTTCACGATAGAGGATTTCGGTGTGAACAGAACCCACGCAGTGTGTGAGAGAGAGAAAGAGAGAGGGAGGGAGGATATACCTGTAAAGGTAAGCAATGTTTTGGTTGTTTCAAGACAGGAAACAGTGGAAATACGTGTGCAGTTAACCTCAAAGAGCAGTGAGCAAAGCAAATGTTCATCACCCAGAAAAATTAGTCAATATGAAACTTGTATTCAATATTAAAATGTACAGCAAGAAAGGAGAGATTGTGCCCTGCAGCATCAATGTGAGTTCATTTCCTCCCGTTCTTTCTGTTATTTTCCATTTATATACATAATAGTATTGGGCAGCAGCCAATGTCACATGAATGGACTTCTGCTCGCGTGAGAGGACTTCCTCTTCTTCTTTCTCCACCCACTCTCCCCAAATCTTCTCCAGAGAATCTCCCCCACCCCCCAGAGAAAATTTTGAAGGGGGGGCTACAGGAGGTGGGAGAGGAAGGGATGAAATCCTATCACAGCCATGGAAGTCTGCCAGAAGTCCAGCAATCCCTCAGCAAATTCAAAATATAACAAGTGAGAAAATTAAATAACGTTATGGTTTTGTTTTAACTAATAATTTACCATATTTTTTGCTCTATAAGACTCACTTTTTCCCTCTTAAAAAGTAAGGGGAAATGTGTGTGTGTCTTATGGAGCAAATGCAGGCTGCACAGCTATCCCAGAAGCCAGAACAGCAAGAGGGATTGCTGCTTTCACTGCGCAGCGATCCCTCTTGTTCTGGCTTCTGAGTTTCAGAATATTTTTTTTCTTGTTTTCCTCCTCCAAAAACTAGGTGCGTCTTATGGTCTGGTGCGTCTTATAGAGCGAAAAATACGGTAATTGGAGGCAAACACTGCCCACCTCCCTGTTGCTGTAGCCACATTGTCTTTATATTTCCCCATACTCTTGCATTTTCTGTGCATAACTGTAGTGCCAATGGGCTCCATGAGAAACTTAGGCATCAAGACCCCAACATCATTTTGAACTGAAATGCCTAACTGCACAGCCTTAGGGGAATGTGGTGTCGACAGCCTTCCTGCTGATGCTACTTAGTTCACGAGAGAAATTTGAGAACCAGAAGGTGAACCATTTAGGCTGGAATTTTCAATTTGTTCAGCGTTACTTCACGAATTGAAGAGATGCAGGTGGCGCTGTGGTCTAAACCACAGAGCCTTGGGCTTGCCGATCAGAAGGTCAGCGGTTCGAATCCCTGCGATGGAGTGAGCTCCCGTTGCTCGGTCCCAGCTCCTGCCAACCTAGCGGTTCGAAAGCACGTCAAAGTGCAAGTAGATAAATAGGTACTGCTCCGGCGGGAAGGTAAACGGCATTTCCATACGCTGCTCTGGTTTGCCACATGATCCGGCCACATGACCCGGAAAAACTGTCTGCGGACAAACGCCAGCTCCCTCAGCCAGTAAAGCGAGATGAGCGCCACAACCCCAGAGTCGTCCACGACTGGACTTAACAGTCAGGGGAACCTTTACCTTTACTTCACGAATTGCATAGCATGTCTATGGCATGCACAGGGTCTGTGATATCCCATTTGAGACTTCTATAAGTGTCTACTTCACCACTAGAATATACCTCTGAAGTTGCTTCAAAACATGAAAGTAGTTATAAAAAAATAATACTAAGATTGCATACATACATAACATCCACATTTCTCGGCACATGCCTGCACATGTATGTGTACCTACAGTATGTATGATCACTCATTAGCTTACACTCAATATATGAATGCAAGGCATTTATATGCCATTTCCAGTACTATATGCATTTCCACCTGACTCTAGTATAACCTTTTCGTACACATTACTTGGCTGCAGAACTGCACCGTAAAAGCCATAGAAGTGCAAATTTGAAAGGATGGGTGGCTTCCGATTCACACATTGTTGGGTTCAGATTATGGAGGTTTACCTTTAAGTATGAAATGCATTGCATCTCTTCCCCAACCCAACTCAAAAGGCAGATTATCCATTCCTTGCCTCTCTAGGCTGTCCAAACTTGGGCACTAGGAAAGTTTTACCTGCTCTTCTTCAAAGCCAGGAGACTGGGGGAATTTCCCCTCACTGGTAAGGTAAAGGTAAAGGGACCCCTGACCATTAGGTCCAGTCGTGGCCGACTCTGGGGTTGCGGCGCTCATCTCACTTTATTGGCCAAGGGAGCCGGCGTACAGCTTCCAGGTCATGTGGCCAATTTGACTAAGCCACTTCTGGCGAACCAGAGCAGCGCATGGAAACACCATTTACCTTCCCGCAGGAGCGGTACCTATTTATCTACTTGCACTTTTGACATACTTTCGATCTGCTAGGTTGGCAGGAGCAGGAACCGAGCAAGGGGAGCTCACCCCATCACAGGGATTCGAACCGCCCACCTTCTGATCGGCCAGTCCTAGGCTCTGTGGTTTAACCCACAGCGCCACCCGCATCCCTTCCCTCACTGGTGGTCAAGCTTAAACAGTCACAAAACTTTGGGAGGGGAAAGCTGGTCCTTTCTCCTCTTAAGGCAGCCCTCTAGGTGTTTTAGGACTACAATTCCCATCATCCCTGACCACTGGTTTTGTTAGCTAGGGATGATGGGAGTTGTAGTTCCAAAACATCTGAAGGGCCAAGTTTGCCTATGCCTTTCTTAAGGGTAGTAGCTGCTGTTCCTCTCTGCCAACACACCACTTGCCTGGCTGCCAGTTTCAGTAATGGGATTTTGCTTACCTGCAAAGCTGGAGCAACAGGTACGCTTCACCTGCTCTCTGCCTCTTCTTCAAATCACACACCTGGTGACAGAAAAGGACAGAGATGATTCCAGCAGCTGCAAAGATGGCTCACCTTGAGATACCAGCAGAGCAAATGGTGGTCATGATTCCATAGCAGGATGTAGAACGGAAAGTTATTCTGAATACCCCCAGGCTCTCTCCGATATGTAAAAACCTGCCTTGTTTCACTTCGAAACAGATTTTCACGGGGTCATCCTAGTTTGCGACTAAAAATAATGTCGGGCAGGAAGTCTGCTTGATGGCCTGAGTAATTATGGTAATCAGATTTCCCCCAGCATCTTTCCTCCCTGCTTACTTCACTGTGTTTCATTTGCATATTAATTAGCTGACTGTTGACTCAAAAACATCAAACATGTGGCATTTCTGCTGCTGCTCCAGTTCTGTTCTTTCTGACGTTCTTCAAAGATGGCTTTCAGTTTATTGACATCCCTGCAAGCTGTTTGGTTCACTGGTGAGAATGATGAACGTAACATGAATCTCACGTGTGAGACTTTCTCATCTTGTAGAAAAATGGCTTTTCTCAATTTAAACTGAAAAGTTGCTCGTAGATCCACACACGAACCTACTTAAGTCAGATCATGGATCCATGTGGCCCAGTGTTGCGTATACTCTGGCTGGCAAGAGCTTTCAGTTGGAGATCTTTTCCAGGGCTGGCCCTGCCATTAGACAGGATGGGGCAACTGCAATAGGCAGTAGATGCGACAGGGGGGCAGGGAGCCACAGCAAAGTGTTGGAGGGCAAGCTGCCCTCACATGTGGTAAATGATGCTGTGCCATTGCCAGCAGTGTTGAAGTAAGATTCAGCTGCCAGTCTGGTCAGCCTCTCCTCATGAAGTGGGAGAAAGCAGCCATATTGTCCTGTCTCAGGCAGCCAATGCCTTGGCCTGACCCCTGGTTGTCTCTTGAGCTTGGACAGTTCATTCTAAATATGAACTAGTTCCTGTTCAAATACAGCATGTAGAAGCAGGAACTAATTCCAGTTCTATTCGCAGTCAGTTCACAATTCATTTCAAGTTAATCCAAATGATCCTCAGCGATAAATAGTTCAGCATTCAGAGTGTTAGAAGCTGCTTTGCTGAAGTATACAATATACTTAAGAAGACTAAGAAAATATTAAACATATGTGCAATGAAATGCAAACTGTTTAATTTATTTAAGCTTTTTATGGGCTTAAATTCTTCTTCTTCTTCTTCTTCTTCTTCTTCTTCTTATTATTATTATTATTATTATTATTATTAATTATCATTATTTATACCCCATCCATCTGGCAGGGCTTCAGATGTCTTCTAAAAGTTTGGTAGTTATTTTTCTCTTTGACATCTGGTGGGAGGGCGTTCCACAGGGTGGGTGCCACTACCGAGAAGGCCCCCTGCCTGGTTCCCTGTAGCTTTGCTTCTCGCAATGAGGGAACAGCCAGAAGGCCCTCAGCGCTGGACCTCAGTGTCCGGGCAGAATGATGGGGGTGGAGACGCTCCTTCAGGTATACTGCGCCGAGGCTCTTTAGGGCTTTAAAGGTCAGCACCAACACTTTGAATTGTGCTCAGAAACGTACTGGGAGCCAATGTAGGTCTTTCAAGACCGGTGTTATATGGTCTCGGCGGCTGCTCCCAGTCACCAGTCTGGCTGCCGCATTCTGGATTAGTTGTAGTTTCCGGGTCACCTTCAAAGGTAGCCCCACATAGAGCGCATTGCAGTAGTCCAAGCGAGAGATAACTAGAGCATGCAAAAGGCCCAAAGAGTCGACAACAGTAGGAAGAGGAACTTAAAGGCGAAACAAAAATGCTTCCAGGTTCTGTCTTAAAATGAACTTAATACACATTTAGAAATTATGGTGTAGTTCTGGGATTTTTGAACTTTGCTAAACCAAACTAGTTCTAAGCACTGGCCTTGTCAAATCCTATGATAAGGCGCATGGTTTTCATGAACAAAGTCCCAGGTTTAGGTCAAAGTATCTTTATCACACACACACACGCGCGACAGAGGTGCTTCGACTTAAACTGGGGACTTTGTGCATTAAAACCATGCACCCTATCAATATTCTTATGGTCCCTTGGTTCCCATGCAATATCTTGGACAGCTCCACCTAGGAACAGGAAAGCCTCCTTATCCCTTATAAGTTAACAGGATATTCAAATTTATCACTTACAATATACCAAGTGATACATTCCTTCAGTCCAGACACTGAGGTCCAGCTCCGAGGGCCTTCTGGTGGTTCCCTCACTACAAGAGGTGAGGTTACAGGGAACCAGGCAGAAGGCCTTCTCGGTGGTGGTGCCTGCCCTGTGGAATGCCCTCCCTTCAGATGTCAAGGAAATAAACAGCTCTCTGATTTTTAGAAGACATCTGAAGGCAACCCTGTATCAGGAAATTTTTAATGTCTAATGTTTTACAATTTTTAATGTGCTGTAAGCTGCCCAGAGTAGCTGGGGGAACCCAGCCAGATGGGTGGGGTATAAATAATAAAATTATTATTATTATTATTATTATTATTATTATTATTATTATTATTATTATTAGACCACCCAATATGTTGTTTGCTGCATGAAGGAGAAGATGCCCCACCCCCTACATTCTGCTTACAGAAGCAGCTAACCAGAATGGCAGTCAAATCTTCAGCACTGTTGAAGGAAACTCCATTGCATCTCAGAGCAGCTCCTTGTTAGCTAGGGCCACATTCACACCATATATTTAAAGCACTATGTTGCCACTTTAAACAGCATGGGTTCCCACAAAGAATTATGGGAACTGTAGTTGGGTCCTGAGGGATGCAGGTGGTGCTGTGGGTTAAACCACAGAGCCTAGGACTTACTGATTGAAAGGTCGGCGGTTCGAATCCCCGCGGCGGGGTGAGCTCCCGCCGTTCGGTCCCAGTTCCTGCCCACCTAGCAGTTTGAAAGCACCCCTAAGTGCAAGTAGATAAATAGGAACCGCTTTATAGCGGGAAGGTAAACAGCGTTTCCGTGTGCGGCGCTGGTGCTGGCTCGCCAGACGCAGCTTCGTCACGCTGGCCACGTGACCCGGAAGTGTCTTCGGACAATGCCGGCTCCCGGCCTCTTGAGCGAGATGAGCGTGCAACCCTAGAGTCGGTCACGACTGGCCCGTATGGGCAGGGGTACCTTTACGTTTACCTTTAGTTGGGTCCTGAGGGACGCAGGTGGCGCTGTGGGTTAAACCACAGAGCCTAGGACTTGCCGATCAGAAGGTTGGCGGTTCCAATCCCCGTGACGGGGAGAGCTCCCGTTGCTTGGTCCCTGTTCCTGCCAACCTAGCAGTTCAAAAGCACGTCAAAGTGCAAGTAGATAAATAGGTACCGCTCTGGCGGGAAGGTAAACGGCGTTTCCGTGCACTGCTCTGGTTCGCCAGAAGCGGCTTAGTCATGCTGGCCACATGACTCAGAAGCTGTACGCTGGCTCCCTCGGCCAGTAAAGCGAGATGAGCGCCGCAACCCCAGAGTCAGTCACAACTGGACCTAATGGTCAGGGATCCCTTTACCTAGTTGGGTCCTGAGAGTTGCTAGGAAACAATGATGATCTATCCCTGCTCACAAGGAACTCTGAAAATTGTAGCACTGAGAGGGAAATAGGGGTCTCCTGACAACTCTCAGATCCCTTAACAAACTCCAGCTCCCAGAATTCTTTGGGGGAAGCTGTGATGGTTTAAAGTGACATGTTAGTGCTTTTAGTGCATACTTTCCTATCTCTCTTTCAATCCCCACCTCTCAAAATCTACCTGAGTCCTAATGGTAGGGCTGTCCCTGTGGTTGACAGATATGGCTGGCAATTGTTTCATGCTGCTCACCTATGCTGAAGGTCAACTCACTGGGAAATGGCACAATATTTGCTTTTTTAACCATTGTAGATTTCAGTTCTTTACCGTTGCTCTGCTTTTAAGATAAACCACAAACGAATGCTTTTGCGTTCTGCCTTCGATCATCAATATTTCCGACTTATTTTTTTTTTACCTTAGTTTCGCTTTCATTGCGATCTCTGCCACTGATAATCACCATTGTGTCATTTTCTTCACAAATAGCCACTCCTAAATATAGAGGGCACACTTCCCCCCGCCATGTCATACCGAAACTGTTAAAGGTGTGCATATCACGTGTGTTCCTGATATTGCCGCCACACAGAATATCTCTCAATTGTTCTGTCAGCACAAATAACGATAAACCAGCCGTTTTAATCTGCATTGAGGCAGGATATGGAGGTCAAACCTGGAGGAGGCTCTTAACCTTCAGCCAAGATGGCTATGGTAGCCAACATGGGGAGTCTTTGGCTCTCCAGACATTGCCGGACTCCAACTCCCATCAGCCCCAACAAGCATGGCCGATCACCAGGGGTGGTGGGAGTTGTAGTTCAGTAACATCTGGAGAGCAAAAAGGTCCTGACACCTGTCATATACCAACAGCAAACTCAGTTATCCAAGTGCCATTCCCTATACAGTGGTAACTCAGGTTAAGTACTTAATTTGTTCTGGAGGTCTGTACTTAACCTGAAGCACCACTTTAGCTGCTGCCGCGCCACCGGAACACGATTTCTGTTCTCATCCTGAAGCAAAGTTCTTAACCTGAAGCACTATTTCTGGGTTAGCGGAGTCTGTAACCTGAAGCGTATGTAACCTGAAGCGTATGTAACCCGAGGTACCACTGTACTGCCAAAATGGGAACAAGAGGGAGGTTCTGGCTGTCTTGGCAGACCCCTGAGACTTGTAGAAATAATAATAATAATAATAATAATAATAATAATAATAATAATACAGTGGTACCTCTTTAAAGCAGTGGGATCTGGCTTTAAAGGCTTTAAAAGAGGAGTAGACAAAATCACAGAAAAGGTTATCTGTGGTTCTGCCACCAATATCAGCAACAGTATGCCTCTGAAGACCAGTTTCTGCCGGATTTACGTCACTCTCTTGGGGCCCCCCCAAAAAATTAAAGAAAAAAACACTGGATATACATTTCCCAAATAGAAGATAAAAAGCAAATAAAATAAAACCTACATACAGCAACAGTGTTTTGTGTTGTGTAGGCTCCTATGATGTAAGCCTGCTAGCCTGCTCCCTAAAATATCACTGGTTTACTCATTTCTATATATAGGGTGCCTACATTCTGCATGGACTGGTTGCAGCAATTGTTGTTGATGTTTAGTCATTTCTGACTCTTCGTGACCCCATGGACCAGAGCACGCCAGGCACTCCTGTCTTCCACTGCCTCCCACAGTTTGGTCAAACACATGCTGGTAGCTTCGAGAACACTGTCCAACCATCTCGTCCTCTGTCGTCCCCTTCTCCTTGTGCCCTCAATCTTTCCCAAAATCAGGGTCTTTTCCAGGGAGTCTTCTCTTCTCATGAGGTGGCCAAAGTATTGGAGCCTCAGCTTCAGGATCTGTCCTTCCAGTGAGCCCTCAGGGCTGATTCCTTCAGAATGTATCAGTTTGATCTTCTTGCAGTCCATGGGACTCTCAAGAGTCTCCTCCAGCACCATAATTCAAAAGCATCAATTCTTCGGTGATCAGCCTTCTTTATGGTCCAGCTCTCACTTCCATACATCAATACTGGGAAAACCATAGCTTTAACTATACTGCCTTGCTGTGGCAAAGGGGCTTGAATAACTCAGAGAAGCTATGAGCTATGCCGCGCAAGGCCACCCAAGATGGACAGGTCATAGTGGAGAGTTTTGACCAAACGTGATCCACCTGGAGCAGGAACAGGCAAGCCACTCCAGTATCCCTGCCAGGAAAACTCCATGGACAAAGACAACAGGTTGCAACAATTACTTGGATAAAATACATATTTTGTTACGTGCAAATGGCTTGAGATACCTATTAAGTCCATAAATTACCATATAACATATATTCAGCACAAAAAAACAGCGACAATTGTTGACAAAGGACAGCTGGACATATAAAGGGCCCCATTACCTTCAGTAGCTTAGGGTCTCATCAAACCTAAATCCGGCCCTGACTATTGCATTATAGTCCTTCCTATAAGTCCTTGCTACAGGAATCTGGTTGGCCGCTATGAGAACAGAATGCTGGACCAGATGTGCTCCTGGCCTAATCCAGCAGGCCTCTTATGTTCGTAGCAGACTATGCGCAAAGCCAACGTTTCACGTTTTATGTATAGATAAGAACTCCTTTGCATTGAATTGATTTCTCCAGGAACTGAAGTGAGAGCTGGACCATAAAGAAGGCTGATCACCGAAGAATTGATGCTTTTGAATTATGGAGCTGGAGGAGACTCTTGAGAGTCCCATGGACTGCAAGAAGATCAAACCTCTCCATTCTTAAGGAAATCAGCCCTGAGTGCTCACTGGAAGGGCAGATCCTGAAGCTGAGGCTCCAAGACTTTGGCCACCTCATGAGAAGAGAAGACTCCCTGGAAAAGACCCTGATGTTGGGAAAGATGGAGGGCACAAGGAGAAGGGGATGACAGAGGACGAGATGGTTGGACAGTGTTCTCGAAGCTACCAGCATGAGTTTGACCAAACTGCGGGAGGCAGCGGAAGACAGAAGTGCCTGGCGTGCTCTGGTCCGTGGGGTCACAAAGAGTCGGACACGACTAAACGACTAAACAACTAAACGACTAAACAACAAAAGAACTCCTTTGCATTGAATTGATTTCTCCAGGAACTAAGCAGGTCGGGTTTATGGTTGAAACGTGCTTGTGGTTAATAAAAACAGATCAGCTAAATGCAGATGACATCCAGTTTACTGTCAGCATAGTATCGATATCTGTCAGAAAAAAATTACAGCTCCTGGAACTCAGGAAACCATTATCTCAATACATCACATCGACATTATGGCTTCATCATCATCCTTTTATCTCATTAAGCATCTGGTCTTTGCAATGCAAGTAGGGAAGAACAAAAACAGTTCAACCGCAGCTCCGTGTCGGGGGCCTCCCCCTATATTGCTTACAAAGTCCCTTCCTCAAAACTACAGTTGCAATTTTCAAGTCGAGACGGAAGCAACTGATTCCTACCCAGTCCCCATTTACTCCCTTTTAAAATCTTTTCTATGACAAGAATAGAACCCATGTTTTCTTTTTAATGGTCAATAAAAGGATTATGTGGCATTAGGGATTTCTATAATAATGGCCAACTTAAGCAAAGGATAAGAAATCCTGAGGAATGTTAAATGAGCTGGAGCGCATAGTTTGAACAAGTTAGCTCCTTTATAGTAAAATGGTATCATTAAACAGCAAAGCAAGACGAGAATTAACGTCATTTGAAAACTTGATTGTGGCACGTAACTTTAATGCCAAAGGACAGATTGAAATGGAAAAGTATATGGCACAAAGTGTGTGTGAAATCAGTATCATCAAAGATTCAAGAATCTTTTTTTAAAAAAAATATCATTGGTTTGCTCTGGTTTAATATACTTCTTCTTAATTGTATTTCACTATTAATATACTTCTTCTTAATTGCATTTCAGTTCAACAATTACTTTGATAAAATGCATGTTTTGTTATGTGCAAATGGCTTGAGATATGTATTAGGTCCATAAATTACCATGTAGCATATATTCAACACAAAAGAACAGCGACAATTTGTTGTGGACGAAGGACAGCTGGACATATAAAGGGCCCCATTACCTTCAGTAGCTTAGGGTGTCATCAGACCTAAATCCGGCCCTGAATTAGCCACACAGGCTGGGAACAGCATCACATTGGCTACCATATTGCCAACCAAGAAGGTTTATGGCATTCCTTAAAAGGTAAAGGTACCCCTAACCATTAGGTCCAGTCGCAGATGACTCTGGGGTTGCGGCGCTCATCTCACTCTATAGGCCGAGAGTGCTGGCGTTTGTCCACAGACAGCTTCCGGGTCATGTGGCCAGCATGACTAAGCCGCGTCTGGCGAACCAGAGCAGCGCACGGAAATGCCGTTTACCTTCCCGCTATAAAGCGGTACCTATTTATCTACTTGCACTTTAAGGGTGCTTTCGAACTGCTAGGTGGGCAGGCGCTGGGACCGAGCAACAGGAGCTCACCCCATTGCAGGGATTCGAACCGCCGACCTTCTGATCGGCAAGCCCTAGGCTCAGTGGTTTAGACCAGTGTTCCCCAACCTTGGGCCTCCAGCTGTTTTTGGACTACAATTCCCATCATCCTTGACCACTGGTCTTGCTAGCGAGGGATGGTGGGAGTTGTAGTCCAAAAACAGCTGGAGGCCCAAGGTTGGGGAACACTGGTTTAGACCACAGCGCGACCCGCATCCCTGTATGGCATTCCTTACACTACAGTTAAATCAAATCCTCCAGAGCTTGGGTGCACTGTTGCCTGTGTGCACATTCAATTTATTGTGCATGTAATCTAGAAAAACTTAACACCGATTGAGAAAGAAAGGTTTCAGAAGGAGACAGGCCTAACAATAGTAAAGAAAGTTAAATATTTGGGGGTTAACATGACTGCTAAGAACTTAAACTTATTTAAAGATAACTATGAGAAATGTTGGTTAGAAGTGAAGAAAGATTTAGAGATATGGTCAAACCTGAAGCTTTCCTTGTTGGGCAGAATTGCGGCTATTAAGATGAATGTATTGCCAAAGATGTTATTTTTGTTTCAATCTCTGCAAATTTTGGACAAGATGGACTGTTTCAAGAAGTGGCAGAGAGATATTTCTAGATTTGTCTGGCAGGGCAAGAAGCCCAGAATAAAATTTAAAATACTAACTGATGCTAAAGAAAGAGGTGGATTTGCCCTGCCAGACCTGAAACTTTATTATGAATCGGCCGCATTTTGTTGGCTGAAAGAATGGCTGCTTCTTGAGAACACAGACATTTTGGACTTAGAAGGTTTCAATAACGTTTTTGGGTGGCATGCATATTTGTGGTACGACAAGGTTAAAGCTCATAAAGCATTCAAAAACCATATTGTCAGGAAAGCATTGTTTAATGTTTGGCTAAGATATAAAGACTTACTGGAGAATAAAACCCCAAGGTGGTTGTCACCAATGGAAGCAAAGGCACTGAAAAAGTCCAATATGGAGGCCAAATGGCCGAAATATTGGGAAATATTGGAACAAGAAGGAGATAAATTGAAATTGCAGAGTTTTGAGAAATTAAAAGACAAGGTGCGAGATTGGCTGCATTATTTTCAAATAAGAGAGGCCTATAATTTGGATAAAAAAATAGGTTTCCAGGTGGAAAAATCAAAATTGGAAACTGAATTGTTAGAACCCAAAACTAAAACACTTTCAAGAATGTATAACTTGCTGCTAAAATGGAACACGCAGGATGAAACAGTTAAATCTGCTATGATTAAATGGGCACAAGATGTTGGTCATAACATCATGTTTGCTGACTGGGAACAGTTGTGGACCACAGGTATGAAATTTACGGCATGTAATGCCCTAAGAGAGAATATTATGAAAATGATATACAGGTGGTACATGACACCAGTCAAGCTTGCAAAAATCTATCATTTGCCCGATAATAAATGTTGGAAGTGTAAAGAAAATGAAGGAACATTCTTTCACCTTTGGTGGACATGCCCAAAGATTAAGGCTTTCTGGGAGATGATTTATAACGAAATGAAAAAAGTATTTAAATATACATTCCTTAAGAAGCCAGAGGCCTTTCTCTTGGGCATGGTCGGCCAATTGGTGCCAAAGAAGGACAGAACTTTCTTTATGTATGCAACAATAGCAGCAAGAATTCTCATCGCAAAGTATTGGAAGACACAAGAGCTACCCACCCTGGAAGAGTGGCAGATGAAGCTGATGGACTATATGGAATTGGCGGAAATGACTGGCAGAATCCAAGACCTGGGAGAAGAGTTGGTGGAAGAAGACTGGAAGAAATTTAAAGACTATCTTCGGAAATACTGTAAAATTAATGAATGTTAAAATTATGCTTGGATTGGTAATAAGTGGTAACTAGTGACAAAAGTTAATAAGATTATGTAAAAAAATGTATTGATAAATGGTTGAAAATATTGAGGTATAATATGTTATGACACAAAGTTAAGATATTTGAAAAAGGGTAAGAATTTGCTGAATTAAGTATGTAAATGGGAACACAAAAGGAGGGAGGTGTGAGGAGGTCAAGGATACAAGCATATGACTTTGAGGATATTGAGAAAAATGGATTTGTTTTATCTTTTTAATTTCTTTTTTTCTTAATTAGCTTTTTTTGTGTATTTTGTGCGTTTTCTTTTTTGTATTGTCTATTTTTATCTGTGGTTTCTCTTTTTTTTATTCTGTAAATCTTTACTTTTTTCTTTTGTAAAACTCTAATAAAAATTTATTTAAAAAAAAAATATTGTGCATGTAATCTAAGACTAAACATCGGGGGGAGGAAGTTGTTCACGGGGGCAAGCTAGGTTCTGGGCTCCAGAGGCAAATCAATAGAATCAATCCTTAGAATTGAAATTTATTTCTGTATGGTTGCATGGCCAGGCTGTTGAGAATTACTGGGCTCTGACCTCCAGACCCAAAAGCAATTACGGTCACATTAAAGCATGAGGAGAAGGCCACATTCGTTCCCGGAATGAAGCAAGCAGGACAGGGCCAATTTGGTGAGGTAATAGAGCAAATATTTGCTCAGTGACTCTGAATTTGGAAATAGTTAGCTAAAGCTGGTCAGTGGCGGAAATAAGAACACGGAAAGCCATCAGAGCACTTTTTTTTTTTTGCAGGCATCAGTTCATTCAGCCCAGGGAACTGCTGTTTCGCCATAAATTGATCTTTAATGGCAGAATCACTCAGAATAATTTGTGACTACCCATAGACATTATTGCATTTAAAACAGATCTCTCCCAATTTCGAAACACACACGCGGTGACTCACTCTTTGGATTTGTGTTGTTGCTGTCCTAACGACTTCCTTAACAACTGGTATCATTATTGAATCTGTTGAAACATTATAGACCTATGAGTAAATGAGAGAAGAAAAGTGTATGAAGATAAATACTTAAAGAAGAACAAGAAAGAAAGAGAGGGGGGGAATTAAATAAATTATTTTTTGTACTTTTATTGCTATGTTTAAGTTTATGAATATTTCAGAAAAGAAAGTATTGATAATATTTCTATTTCTTTCTCCACCTGCAATGTCAGCTGCTTGTAGTTATAGTATATTCATGCCTCAGTGTATCCAGATGCCTATATATTATACGGGTGTGCTTCTCACTGAAAATTGCTCTTTCCCTAATTAGAATATTGGTTCTCAGAAGAAATGATAATCCTGAAATATTTTATTTTATTTTATAGATGTTAATTTTATACCCTGAAGCTTTGCTGAACATATCCATTGTATTAATTGATTTCTCCAAATTAGTCAAGAAAAGTACATCATCTGCATATAAAGAATCTTTACACTCCATATTACTATGTTTTATTCCTGAAATTTGGTTAGTCATCCGTAGCTAATTGACAAGAAGTTCTAAACAAATTGCAAACAGCAGAGGGGACATCCAGTAGCCTTATTGCATCCCACTCTGAATTTTAATTATTGGTGATAAATGGTTCTTTACATAGATTTTTGAAAAGGGATTACAGATACAGAAGATGAATCCAAATTTAAATGGCTTACATTCATTTCTTGCAAAGTCGTCACCTGACAATTCCATTCAAAGCTGTCGAAAGTTCAATACAACCAATCACTTTTCGATGTTCATTTGACTTGTCTTCTATTTTGTACATGATCATGTACTTGTTTAGTCCGTTTTCTAAAAGAAATGACCAGATATTTATGTCTTGATTCAATAAACTGAAGCTCAATCCAGATATGGCTGTTAGTCGGTGGATCCCTAGACATGATGGATGGGAGATTGCCTGCTCTTGATGGGGTTACACTTCCTTTGAAGGAGCCAATACGTAGCTTGGGGGTCCTTCTGAATCTATTGCTGTCACTTGAGGCTCCGTGGCCCATAGTGTCTCATACCCTCACCCAGTTTAGTCGGGCAGCCAAAGCTGTTTCCGGGATTGTGGCCACTGCCACATGCTGACAGCTTCTAGGAGCCACAGGTGAGAGCTGAGTGCTGGGTGGGGACCAAGGGTTTACAAACTACCCCAGAAAGACCACACCAGAGGTGCTACTCCTCCCTAACAACTCTCTCACACACAGTAACACATGTACAGTCATACTTCGAGTTACAGACTCTTCAGGTTGCGCTTTTTCGGGTCACGGACCCGCCGAAACCCGGAAGTACTGGTTACTTCCGGGTTTTGGGGGTCGCGCATGCGCAGAAGCGCTAAATCATGTTTTGTGCATGCGCAGAAGAGCCGAATCGCAACCCGCACGTGCACAGATGCGCCGCTGCGGGTTGCGAACATGCATCCCGCATGGATCATGTTCGCAACCCGAGCGTCCACTGTATTTTGAAGGATGTCTGTGGCTTGGTTGACATATTGTTTCAGGAAGTGTGAGTTAGGCAGATTTGCATTAAAATGAGAACTGAACCAAATTTATTTCCCATCCCTAGTTGGAAGACAGAGCTGGGTACCCTCTGGCCTGCCCTGAGTCCCCCAAACTAGCCTGCTGCCCCCCTTAAAAATGGGGCAAAGGGGTTCTGCTCAGTGGTCTGTGCTGAAAAAACAAGTCAACTAACAGCCCCATCAGATTCTGTATTTAGGAAGTCACGATACCGATAACAAGCAACAACTTGTTCTTAAGTTAGGATGGCTGAAATCCAAGATGTCAGATTTATGGATCTTATATCAAAGTGCCAATAATGGCTGCTGTTGAGGAGGGGGCAGTCTCAAGGGCATTTTAAACTGTGTTTATAAAAGAAGTTACTGCACAGTGCTCCATGCAAAAGAGCATTTGGGTAATTAGTTGAAACATATGATCATAGCTGTCAAATTACAGATTTGAAAATAAGGGACCAGCAGCCTCGAAGATAAGGGATCAGCAGCCAAAATAAGGGATTTTCCCTGCACAGGTATGTTCAACTTCTGAGCCCCTCCAAGCCAAAGGCAGAAAGCCCAGCCAGCAGCCAAACGAAGCCTCAAGCGGTGGTTCCCACAGCGCAGCAACCCGGCAAAGGGGATGCAGCAAGGAAAACCACCGTCACCTCTCCGCTGGGAAGCACTGAGCAAAGGCGAGTCCCCAGGCAACGTGGCCGATTTGATCGGCACAAGGCATGCAAGCTCCACCCCCCAGTCATTCTTAGACTCCTTATTGGGTGAGCAACGCAGCCAAGCAACACAGTTGGAGCCTCCCTCCTCCCTGGCCGGCAGGGAGGGAGGGAGAGGAGCTGCTTCCTTTGAAACCCGGGAAATTTAAGGGACGTCATCAATAAAGGACAGCAGCGGGACACAGCGCTGGGATAAGGGACTTTCCCGCCAAATAAGGGACGGTTGACAGCTATGTGTATGATCATCACTGTAGGCAACAACATTCAGAACAAGCACAAATAAATCCAGAACAGAAGCAGACTCTTGCTTTAAGAGTTCCTTGCAAAGGAAGTTTAAGAGAGTGCGGATACCAAGAAAACAATCTACTGCTTGTACTATTCCTGCCTTAATAGATCCAATTTAGCAACAAGAATTGTTTAGAATGCAGTGCACATCTGTCACCAACAGATGGAGTACACAGTCCATCCAATAAATGTGCACATCAACTTCGGAATATTATAGCAATAAAGACTTGCCATCGTACAGACCATGTTATTTGGCGATCTCAAGAGGGGAAACTATAGCAATAATTCATTAATGGGAACTGTTGCACTTGAGTGTTTTAGAACTTGGACCCCCGATATAGCCAGCAGGAATTTTGAGGGAATTTCCGCCAACAAATCTTAGAGGAATTTGAAATGATTGTGCCTGGCAGTGTTTAGCTGCGCTTGGACTGAACTTTAGCCTCATTCCGAGAGCGGCATAATGATTGGATCATCCAAAGCACTCAAACTGCCATCAGCAAAGGTAGGGAAGCAACCTAGGCCCCCAGCCCAAGGAAATTCAGGATCTGACTACAGTTTGAGAAGGGTAGGGAAATACAGTTTGGGCCATACCTGTCAACCTTCCCTATATTTGTGGGAAATTCCCTTATTCCAGCGCCGTTTCCCGCTGCTATCCCGGATTGTTAGATATCCCGTAGACTGTCCCTGGGACACGTGAGGCTGCTGATCCCTTATTTTCAAATCTGAAAGTTGACAGCTATGGTTTGGCCGGCATTTAAATGTGAAGCCCCCCCCCCCCCCATTCACACATGCCTCTTGAAATTCATGCTACTGTTACGAGAATTATAGGGTCTAGGATATAAAATATATGTTCATAAATGTACCAGGCAAACACATGCATAAGTATATAAAGCACGTGTCTGAAATAGTACAGAACAATCCTGAAACCATTTTGACTCTCCCAAATTGACCTCAAATATTCCTCTGCAAGGAGGAAGGAAATGGGAAAAGCTTTCCAATTGTCTTTGGACAAATATGCGTAAGAGATTCGGATATGAAGTATTTACCATCACAAAATAATGTCCAGGCTGTCCAGGTAAACCCATTAACAGGTTTCCTGCCGGACAGGATTCTGCTGTAGACGGCCCCTTCTGTGATGTATGTATGATGTATTGGGGGGGTGGGTCTTGAGCTACAGGGTGGCAATTTCAAAAGTCTATATAAGGGCTTGCACACCATTGTTCTGGGTTCCTCCTCCCTCTTGCGTTGGGTGGGGGATGAGCACCCTGTTGCAACAGTTTAATAAAGACCAGGCTTACTAGCTGCTTTGCTTCTCGATATTCTCTGGTTGGCCTCTGTTATTTTCTTCTATGGATACAGAACACACTTAAGGACTCTATACGGGCTCTTGGATACGCCATAAGGGAAAAGGAGCAGTTTTTTCTTATAACACTACTCTGAATGAGACCTTGTTTCACTAGCGACAAACTAGTGACAGCACTAGCATTGCTGACTTGTGCTACTGGAGCCCTGCAGTCCAGGGGTTTTTTGAAAACAATTTCCACCAGCCCCAGGTAGTAGCGCGTTTCAGGAGGAGCTGCTACCACTTCAAACACATGCCCAAATCCATCATTTGTAATGTCTCCGCTCCTCAGTATTTTAATGCCCTTGCTAATCGAGGTAATTTCGTCTGCCGGCTGCAGAACACAATGGAGGAAAATATGCCTTCCAAAATTGGGAAATCAGAGAAAAATCTCCCAGTCATTTTGATTCATACTGTGCGCACAGTGACTTGCAATTATTGGAGCAGATGAGGATTCTGGGTACTGGAGAATGCAGCAAGTAATTTAAAATAATGACAGGTCTGGTTTCATCCTGAAGAGGAAGAGAACTCTCCAGAAGGCCATTAGGGAAGTGTTGTAACTGAGTCGATTCCTCTCCCCCTGCCCCAAGTATATTATTCTTTTAATTGGATTTAGTTACAAGCAGTATTAAATTAGTCACTTTATATTATATTTATGCTGCCTTGGATGTGCAAATGTAGAGATCCATTTCTTTCTTTCTGGGGATGGAAGGAATAAAAGCCAGGAAGCACTCCGGTCTCCAACTTGAGTGGACTGGAAGTAAACCAGTAAAAAAGGGATTGAAACCAACCCCAGAAGTCAGAAAAAGGACGTTAGGAGACGCAACAGCAGCCACAGGCTCCAACTCCTTGCTGAATGTCCTTCCTGCGGGCACAGCCAGAGCTCATTCACCTCAGATTGGGTTCTGTGCATAGCTGTCAACTTACAGATTTGAAAATAAGGGACCAGCAGCCTCAAAAATAAGGGATCAGCAGCCAAAATAAGGGATTTTAGCCAACCAGCAGCCAAACGAAGCCTCAAGCGGTGGTTCCCACAGCGCAGCAACCCGGCAAAGGAGATGCAGCAAGGAAAACCACCATCACCTCTCCGCTGGGAAGCGCTGAGCAAAGGCGAGTCCCCAGGCAACGTGGCCGATTTGATCGGCACAAGGCATGCAAGCTCCACCCCCCCAGTCATTCTTAGACTCCTTATTGGGTGAACAACACAGCCAAGCAACACAGTTGGAGCCTCCCTCCTCCCTGGCCAGCAGGGAGGGAGAGAGAGGAGCTGCTTCCTTTGAAACCCGGGAAATTTAAGGGACATCATCAATAAGGGACAGCAGCGGGACACGGCGCTGGGATAAGGGAGTTTCCCGCCAAATAAGGGACGGTTGACAGCTATGGTCCTGTGGCATCAGCTAGTGACGAGAAAGGGTTGAGGGTGTTGCTGAGAGAAGCTCCAGGAAGGAATGGGGTTTTTTTCCTGATCTTCTATGGGATGTGTCAGAATCTCAAGTGGGTTTTTAGATCCACACATTTCCTTTGACTCGAGGGGCTGTCAAAGGATTTAAGCATAACGGAGAGATACGCTTTTAACAATGGTATGCTTAAGATGGTTGTTTCAGGTGATCAAGGAGCAGCCACTAAGAAATAATCCAGCTTCTTGGTTTAATTATTGGATGCATTTAGATTATTCAGTGGTTCAGATTCAGTGTTTAAGAGCTCACAGCGCTGTCTGTCTGTTAGAGTTTAGAGCGGCATTGTGAATAAATAGACACAGTATATTTTAACAGAGCAGATGTGCTGCTATGGTTACAAGACAGCTGGGATCTCTATTCTAAAATAGTGGACTAGTGGGACCTATTGCAAAACTATATTTCATTTTCCTTGTGGAAGGTTACTCATACTAGTACAATTCTTCTTTTGTTTCAACTGCAATTCCCCCTCCCCCCAATTATTAAATTGTCTTACGCTATCACTTCGATATCCTCAGTCTGCTTATGTGAGAAATTATATTATCGACACAAAGGAAAGGATGTGGGAATGAATGAGATAACAATAATTCACGGTAATTCTCAGCTATTGAGATGGGAAGATTTGATTACAAGGCTACAGCACGCAAACCCACACCCCTAGGATTGAAACAAGTGTTTGTTTGTTTTTGTATTCCTGTTGCTTATAGGGTAGTGCACTATGGAGAGGCCTTTTCTGAATATGTAAGGTAAAGGTAAAGGACCCCTGACTGTTAGGTCCAGTCATGGCTGACTCTGGGGTTGCGGCACTCATCTCGCTTTATTGGCCGAGGGAGCTGGCGTACAGCTTCCGGGTCATGTGGCCAGCATGACTAAGCTACTTCCAGCAAACCAGAGCAGCGCACAGAAACGCCGTTTACCTTCCTGCCAGAGCGGTACCTATTGATCTACTCGCACTTTGACGCTGCTAGGTTGGCAGGAGCAGGGACCGAGCAACCAGAGCTCACCCCGTTGTGGAGATTCGAACCACCGACCTTCTGATCGGCAAGTCCTAGGTTCTGTGGTTTAACCCACAGCGAGACATGGCTAAATTCAGGACAGTCTGTCAGGGGACAACTCTGTGCTCAAATGTGCTGAACCAAGCCTAGGGATGGGCACATTTTTCCAAACCTAATTGTCATAACAGTTTTCAGGTTTTTTCAAAGCCCTCTTGGAAATTTGCCTGCTTTTTGGTGCTGATTCTGCCTAATTTCTCCTACTATGTGTATGCAATGTTGCATTTCTGCAAAAGGCAGCCCTTGGCTCCTGATTGGCAGCTGGGTTGCCAGTTCCCGCCCCCCTGCGGGGGGCTTAAACTGGACCCCTGTGCCTCTAGGTGGTGAACCTTCCTAGCGCAGGCACACCTTGCCTGTGAGATGTTCCCTCCCTTTCGCTGCTCTGCTCACCTCACCCAACAAAACAGCATCCTTTTATTTCCTTCCCACCCCTCGCAGTCTTCCTCTGTGCCTAGTCCAAAACTAGCCTCTGAATTTGCTGTGCCAAAGCAAAGAAAGGGCAGGCATGTTTCAGTTGCTAGGCAACTTTGGGGCAAACATGGCACGACACCTCTGGATTTATCCCGATGACAGCAGCAGCAGGAGGAGGAGGAGGAGGAGGAGAGGGAACAAATATCAAATGCTCAACACATTCCAGTGATGCAACTTCTTGTGCCACATCCCATATTGTCCACTAGAAAAGCTGTGCCAGCGCAGCATTGGAAAATGCATTATTCATGTGTATTTAAATTCAGATTCCGGAGGTATTGCGAGCTTGCCAAAATTGTCACCTCACTCACATCTTTAGGTAGATTTAAGACTCCTAGCTCTTGGGCACCATGTTAATTCTGAGGAGAATTGGATTACAGGCCACACATACCCAAGTATTAGGAAATGCACAGAAGACGAAAAACAACAAACCCTAGCCTGCTATAAAAAGATCAAATATTTCCACTTCTGCAGTGTGTTTACGACTGGAAAAAATGTGTTGGAGATGATTCAGTAGATAGAGGTGTGATTATATTATTCACTGTAACCGCAAGCCAGAGCAAACAGTCTTCTGTGGAACTCTTAAGTGTGTGGGTGTCTTTTCCTTCAACCCAGACTCAGTGAGAAGAAATGATTTAAAGCAATAGGGCTTTAAAGCCATTTGGAAACCATGTTTAGGGGGCGGTCCTATACCAAAGAAGAGCCAATGGCTGAGAGGTGACAGGACTTGGCAGAGCTCTAGGTAAACTGCTGCCAAGACAGATACGCTAGATAATATCACCAAGGTAAACAAACAAACAATAAACATCCATAAAAATGGCAAAAGTAGTTTTTATCTTAAACAATTGCAAACACAGTAAATGAAGTGTTTGCTTGTATTATTAGTGGTAATATCACAAAATATCACAAAGGTCCGTATAGTAAAAGCTATGCTTTTCCCAGTAGTGATGTATGGAAGTGAAAGCTGGACCATAAAGAAGGCTGATCGCCGAAGAATTGATGCTTTTGAATTATGGTGCTGGAGGAGACTCTTGAGAGTCCCATGGACTGCAAGAAGATCAAACCGATCCATTCTGAAGGAAATCAGCCCTAAGTGCTCACTGGAAGGACAGGTCGTGAAGCTGAGGCTCCAATACTTTGGTCACCTCATGAGAAGAGAAGACTCCCTGGAAAATACCCTGATGTTGGGAAAGATGGAGGGCACAAGGAGTAGGGGACGACAGAGGGCAAGATGGTTGGACAGTGTTCTCGAAGCTACCAGCATGAGTTTGACCAAACTGCGGGAAGCAGTGGAAGACAGGAGTGCCTGGCGTGCTCTGGTCCAGGGGCTCACGAAGAGTTGGACATGACTAAACAACTAAACAACAACAACAAAAATAGAATCATAGAATTGTAGCACAGGCCCTCCAAGTGTCCCTATTTTCCAGTGATATTCCCGAATTTACAGAAGTCGTCCCAGTTTCTGATTTGATCCTGGAATGTCCCACTTTTCCTTACAACATCCCTATCTTCACCGGAGAAATGTTGGAGGGTATGGTAGCATTGGAAGGGAGCCGTGAGGGTCATCAAGTCCAACCCCCTGCAATGCAATAATCTTTTCCCCAATGTGAGACTCGAACCCATGACCCTTAAATTAAGACTCTCGTGCTCTACTGACTGAGCTATCCTGAGCCATGCAACTAAACCAACTGCTGCTATTACAGTGGTACCTCGAGTTACAAACACCTCGGGTTACAAACACTTCGGGTTACAGACTCCACTAACCCGGAAGTAGTACCTCGGGTTAAGAACTTTACCTCAGGATGAGAAGAGAAATCGTGTGGCGGCAGCGGGAGGCCCCATTAGCTTAAGCGGTACCTCAGGTTAAGAATGGTTTCAGGTTAAGAACGGACCTCCGAAACGAATTAAGTTCGTAACCAGAGGTACCACTGTATTGTTATTATTATTAAATTTATATACTGCCTTTCATTCAAGGATGACAGGGAAGTTCACAACATACCAAATGAGAACACATAACATAAATAGCATAATAACAAACAAAACAATACAAACACACACACCCAGACACAGTTTTACGAGCCACAGATTGTTTAGTTCACCATCAGCCTGGATGAATAGGAATGTTTTCGCTGGCACTTCAAGATATGTAACGAAGACACCAGGCGAACCTCCCTAGAGAGATACAATAACTCAAGTGCAATTCAGAGTTCTAGTGCTGGTGGGGTTTTTTAATGAGGAATATATTACTGTGGGGTATTAGTATGCATGCCTGCAACATGCAGCTGTTATTCTGATCTGCTTGCCAAAATCGCATATATCCTTTGGAGAAGTGTTTCCGCCTCAGCCCTAAACAAATGCACTAATAAAATATATATAACTGCGTACACAACCTAAAATGCGCCTATTGTCACGCTCAAAATGTTTGGTTGTGGCTAGAAGTAATAATATCCCCCAGCTTTCAGCGGTTTCTTCCTGATTTGACCGGAGCAGCCATCATGCATAAACTTTGCAGATTGGAGGCTCATTACATTAATGAACTCTACCTTGGGCTGTGCTCCAAAAGTCTCCTGCAAGGTCACATCTTGCCCAGAATAGGCCAGTCCACAGTTGAATGGGACTGTGCTATCAGGGGACCTCACATGTGCTATGACTGGCTACTTGGAGCTGCAACATACATTTAAAGCACATTTATAGTTCATTCCCCTCCATCCCCACCGCCAAGAATCCTGGGAGCTGTGGATGGAATTCAGCACCACACACTTCTGGTCACTTTGTGTGCTGGTCCCGAGGGTTAACCATGCGGCGAGGTCCGAGTCCAGTCCGAGGTCGAGGGTGCAGTATGGAGGCTGTCCGTCAAAGCTGAAGCGGGGTCCAAGGCAGGGAGTCGGGTGAGGTCAGGAACTCTGGCAGAAGAGCAGGACAAGGTGCAGGCAGGAACAGGCTACCAACAAAGTTGCTCCCGCAACTTGGGACTGGGGCTGGCTAGCTTTTATCTGCCCCAATGCATAGGGCGGCCCCGGTCCACAGGTGACTCACCTCTCCTGGCCTGGAGGCGAGCACTCCTCCTGTGGGAACTTAGTTCCCTCCGCCTCTCTGCCCTGAGCCTCTGCAGCTCAGGAGAGGCTGGAGGGTTACTGGACCCAGAGGCAACCTCAGCTTCCTCTGATGGGGCTGAGAGTGGAGCACCTGCAGGCAATGGGTCCTCCATCACCTCAGGAGCCAGAGCAGACTCAGCTGATGCCTGCACCTGAGGATCCAGCACAGGTGAGGACCCTTCAGGCTGAAGCCCCAGCCCTGGCTCAGCTGGTTCTGGAGGCGGGGACTCCTGTGCAGGCTGGGATTCCTCAGGTTCAGCCTCTGAGTCTGAATCCCAGGCCATCACACCTTACCAGGGGAAGTATTTCCACTTCCCAGAAGAAACTATCAGAGCCGTCTTTTCCATAGGGCTTAGTGGTGCGTCGCGCCAGGGCGCCAGCCTCTCAGGGGTGCTCCAGCAAGTGGGGGAGCTGTGCAGGTTTGCCGGCGGCCTCCCCTTTCCCTGCACGCCCACCAGCTGCACCCCGTCAACCATAAGGCTGGCGGGCATGGAGCTTCCCTTTAAAGCCTCCCAAACCTCTGCAGGAATCGCTCTCCTCCCGAGGAGGCTTGGGAGGGGCGCAACTTCACTCCCAAGCCTCTGTGGGGATCGCTCTCCCGCAGCAGCATGGGGGAGAGTTGCGCCCCCTGATGGCTGGCAGTGCACAGCTATGGCTACCCCAACACTATCTGCAGTAATTTGGTGGTGCTGGGCAGATATTTGCATCCCGGCACCGCATCTGCTAAAGACGGCCCTGGGAACTATCTCCCTCTTCCCCCGCCCCTGTTCTGGGGGTCCTCATGACCCTCCAGAGTGAGATTGGAGGAGTTCAGGGGGTGCCCAGGGGAAGCAGAGGGGGAAAGATCCATTGCGCCAGCAGAAACCCTTGTTCTGCCAGCACCCCAGGTGAGTCACAAACCCTTGCGATGGCTTCTGCCAGGACTCCAACTGTCCTGAAAGTGGCAGGACTGCCACAAAACCCTTAAGCCATCAAAGCTTCTCGGGGGGCCACTAGGTGGCGCATCGGAAGATGGCTGACAATAACATCTCTCCGACCCACACGAGGTAATTTGGAGGCTATGATGGGGGTAATTGGCCTCCTTAACCCCCCCAGGATTGTGGGGGGGACGGCCCTTGCCTGCTGTGCCCTATACCACCCCCGAATTTGTGGGGGTGGGGGCACTAGGCACAAAGCCCTCCTGTGGGATTCCGGCACTCCTGGATGCCGTCCCTGATTCGCGCCGCTAGTTGCAAACATCTTCAAAAGAAATAATTTGGACGAGATAAATTGCACATGCTTCAAGGAAAAAGGGGAGTAAAGACTGCTGACAGAAGAGATCTCTGATAACAAGACAAGAATAAAATATGAGAAGATACGTCAAGATACGGTACTACAAATGACTGAGGGGGGAGGGGGGAAAAACCTGCCTTCCTTTTTCTTATGTGATTTAACAAGAATCCCCTCCCCTAATGAGTCAGAAACTAAGGACTTAAGCTGTGGATTTAAGGCTGTGTGGAGATAAACTTTCGAACCAAAGCAATGTTTCAAGATGAAGCTGGAAAGCTAAGAGTTTTGGAATGACGCAGTTAAAAATGCCGTCGCCATTTTGGGAGGCATTGTTGGAGCTCTTGGGTCTGGGAGGAGAAAGAGAGAAATAGAGTTGTTTACATATCGTGGATCAACTTCTCGGTGGGACTTAAGAATGACAAATGCCAAATTTATGATGGAAAGAGCGATGCTATCTACGAAGGAGATATATGGAAACCATCTGGACTTAGTGGAGGAACGGGAAATCCACACAGGATTATTATTTTGCTTATCGGCTTAAGGAGACTAACAGAAGAGATCGTAAAGGAAAAATAGAAATTATATGAACAAGATATGATGTGGAAACACCAAGATAAGACTGGATAGAATTATGAATTTTGTTTGGACTGATTGGGACTGATTTGGACATTAACGCAGTAATAAGAAGATGATCTGAATCCCCCTTTGGATCTTGAAGTATGGGTTCCCCCAACAAAATTTAAAAATTCGGCTTTGTAATTTGGAATTTATGTGATGTGATTTAATTTGATGTGATTGGCCAGTTAATAAAAATTATTTTTTTAAAAAAATAAGCCATCAAAGCTTCTCACTTTGTCATGCAGAGTCCTAAGTTCCCATCTTTGTTGAGGCACACTAACCAGAAACGGCTTCACGCTGGGGGAAGCAGGGGGGAAGAGACAGCTGCCAGTGGAGGCTACCTCTCTTATTCTCCTTCTCCTCATCAACTGCTGCCTCTTTTGCTGCTGCTCCTGGGAGTTGGAGAAGGTGGGGTGGGGGCGGAAAGGGAAGAGTCTTGTGCTGGGTTCAAGGGAGGGAGCCGGGCCGGCTGGTCGGCGGGCCAGTGGAGTAGTAGCAGCAGTAGTAGCGGGAAAAGGTGGAGGAGAAAGGGAGAGCAAAGCAAGGGGCTGCCCCGCCACTGTCCTCGCAATGGGAGACTCTCTGACCCCAGCCAGCCAGCCATTCTGCGTAAAAACAAGGAGAAAATGAGCCAGGTCAGGCCTGAAGAAAAGATGGTGGCTGGGGGAGTCCCTGAAACTGAAGGGTGTAGCTGGTCAGGAGCAGGTCAGCCTGTTGGGGGTTGAAGCTTGAGGGATGTGGGGTGGCAAGGACATTATGGGGTTGAGGGTGGGCACTGGAACTAGCTAGGCTTCAATGGGGGGTTGTCTGCATCATGAAAAACTTTAATAAAAAATCTTAACATGACAAAAAGGGGGCGGCAGCAGTGATACTGATGTAGAATAGAACGACCCTATTATCATCTGAGGAATGTTGCAGTGGATGGGTTAGTTGAATCCAACTCTCTGAACTCTGTGAGGGACAAGCCACCTTTCCCAGGATTCTTTTGGGAGGGTGGTGAAATAGGCCTTAAATATATGGACGCGGGTGGCGCTGTGGGTTAAACCACAGAGCCTAGGACTTGCCGATCAGAAGGTCGGTGGTTCGAATCCCTGCGATGGGGTGAGCTCACGTTCCTCAGTCCCTGCTCCTGCCAACCTAGCGGTTCGAAAGCATGTCAAAATGCAAGTAGATAAATAGGTACCACTCTAGAGGGGAAGGTAAACGGCATTACCTGTGCTGCTCTGGTTCGCCAGAAGCAGCTTAGTCATGCTGGCCACATGACTGTACGCCGGCTCCCTTGGCCAATAAAGTGAGATGAGCGCCGCAACTCCAGAGTCGGTCACGACTGGACCTAATGGTCAGGGGTCCCTTTACCTTTATATGGTGCGTACACAGCCTTCATTTAGCCTTAGAGATGCTGGGTTTAAACCAATGGGCTGGTACCCAAGAGTTCCTGGAGGCCACATCCTTTCCTGTGTTCCATCGCGTTCCCAGAAACTGCCCTTGGGTGCCTTATCTTGTGTTTATCTATTTTTCTGTGTTTTATTAGATTAGAAGGAGGGATAGATATTTTTGGATGACATAGGGTGCCCGTGTCATATTCTGACTCTCGTGGAATGGAACGTCTTTTCTCTCACTTCCCCGCAGCTGAATTACGAGGATATGCAGCAAAGAAGAACTATTTCCTCTGCTACCAATTATGTGAAGAAGGGGAGGGGGGACTGTTGTGTCCAGCGGGTCATTCTGAAACATTAGCAAGGGGCAGGAACAATGGGTCAATGTACTATAACACAAGGGTTTAATGAACTCATGTAATGTCTTTAGCAACTTCAAATTCACTTCCGGGTGAGATAAGGGGATGCACAGACGATCACAAAAAGCCTGTAATACCCTTTATACAATGGATGTGTTGAACTGTTCTGGGAGCTCCATACACACCATCTTGGTAGTCAAGATAACCCCTCAATTAATGGGTGGCGGTTGTAGCAATGAGCTCATACACTTTGTTATCGGCTAATTGGCTTGCTTTGGTGTTATCCTTATCTGGGGGCTGGGCTCCGAGCCCAGAAAGGGGAACTATCTGCAAGATTTGGGTATTTGCCACCTATGCCCTCATCTGGTCAGGTGGAGCGATGGGAAGTCCGGGCCAAAGTGACGCATCCTGCTTTGCATATAAAGCATGTATGAGCATTTACTTGGACATGGACAAGTCGTCTCCTTGCTGCAGTGTGTGCCCTGCATCTTCAGAGGCCAGGATGCCTGGAAGGTTGATTTGCTGCAAGTCTGCTCCTGAATTTTTTAAAGCACTCAAAATGGCCATTCTGATGTTTTTGACATCCTTCTTTAGTATCCCATTGTTGTCTTCTTTATTTGTATATATTTTATTTGTATATATTGCTTGTTTTATGTTGCTATGGCCGTTGGCTAATGCGAATAAAGTTTATTTATCTATTATCTATCCCTGCACCCAACCACTCCCATGAACTCTCCTTTGGGCCTGCGGTTCAGAACGATGGACTTGAGGGAGTCATGTTAGTGGCCAGTTCAGCCACTCATCATGTTTATACAGTGGTACCTCGGGTTAAGTACTTAATTCGTTCCGGAGGTCCGTTCTTAACCTGAAACTGTTCTTAACCTGAAGCACCACTTTAGCTAATGGGGCCGCCTGCTGCTGCTGAGCCGCAGGAGCACAATTTCTGTTCTCATCCTGAAGCAAAGTTCTTAACCCGAGGTACTATTTCTTGGTTAGCGGAGTCTGTAACCTGAAGCGTATGTAACCCGAGGTACCACTGTACTGAATGACTGATCTACTCACCATAAACAAGAGCTTTGGTGACGCTTTTCTTTATAATAACCCTATAGTTCTTCAATCTCAGGTTTGTTGAATCTGAACCTATATCTCTGGGCCTGTCACACATTTGTGGACTTTCTCGTGATCTGATCATAAGCGTCTACCCTCATGGGTGGCTAACTTTGTGTCATGCCACATAACAATGCACTCCAGTTCCCATCAGGCCCAGCCATCAGTCAGGGATGATGGTGTTGAGAGTTCCATTCCTCCCGTGCTGCAGATGTGTGGGATTGTTACATGTCACATGTCTGTTTACATTCAAGCACTGATTATTAGAGTCTTGTGAGCGGAAAGGGAGATACGCTATTTCCACTCTGAATAGCTTTTGTTTTTGCAGCTCTCTCTCAGAGGAAGAAAGACAGAGAGAGAAGCCATGTTTGTTTTAATTTGCAATAAATTAGGCTTAGATGTTTCTCCTCAAGGTGCGGGTGGCGCTGTGGGTTAAACCACAGAGCCTAGGACTTGCCGATCAGAAGGTCGGCGGTTCGAATCCCCGCGATGGAGTGAGCTCCCATTGCTCGGTCCCTGCTCCTGCCAAGCTAGCAGTTCGAAAGCACATCAAAGTGCGAGTAGATAAATAGGTACCGCTCCAGCAGGAAGGTAAACGGTGTTTCCGTGCACTGCTCTGGTTCACCAGAAGCGGCTTTGTCATGCTGGCCACATGACCCGGAAGCTGTATGCCGGCTCCCTTGGCCAATAAAGCGAGATGAGCGCCGCAACCCCAGAGTCGGTCACAACTGGACCTAATGGTCAGGGGTCCCTTTACCTTTACCTTTAGGCTTAGATGTTTCTCCTCAAGGCGGAGCTTCTGTTTGGACTCTGCTAGTCATGTGCTCATGTCCTGGATATGGGTTACAGCAGCGTGACAGGAGACCGGAGTGATGAATCCCGGGTGATGCTGAGTTGTGGGGGAGGCACCTGCCTGGGTGTTATCACCCAACAGATGGGAGTTTTGGAGGCCACAGAGGTTGCCTCCCATTTTAAATAATAATTATAATAATAATAATTTATTATTTATACCCCACCCATCTGGCTGGGTTTCCCCAAACACTCTGGGTGGCTTCCAACAAAATATTAAAATACAATAGTCAATCAGATATTAAAAACCTTCCCTAAACAAGGCTGCCTTCAGATGTCTCCTAAAAGTTGTTTTAGTTGTTTTTTCCTTTGACATCTGATGGGAGGGCATTCCACAGGGCAGGCACCACTACTGAGAAGGCCCTCTGCCTGGTTCCCTGTAACCTCTTTTCTCACAATGAGGAACCGCCAGAAGGCCCTCGGAGCTGGATCTTAGTGTTCGGGCAGAACGATGGGGGTGGAGACGCTCCTTCAGGTATACTGGGCCGAGGCCATTTAGGGCTTCAAAGGTCAGCACCAACACTTTGAAATGTGCTCAGAAACATACTGGGAGCCAATGTAGGTCTTTCAAGACCGGTGTTATGTGGTCTCGGTGGCCGCTCCCAGTCACCAGTCTAGCTGCCGCATTCTGGATTAGTTGTAGTTTCTGGGTCACCTTCACAGGTAGCCCCACACACAGCGCATTGCAGTAGTCCAAGCGAGAGATAACTAGAGCATGCACCACTCAGGTAAGACAGTCTGTGGGCAGGTAGGGTCTCAGTCTGCATACCAGATGGAGCTGGTAAACAGCTGCCCTGGACACATAATTGACCTGCGCCTCCATGGACAGCTGTGAGTCCAGAATGACTCCCAGGCTGCGTACCTGGTCCTTCAGGGGCACAGTTACCCCATTCAGGACCAGGGAGTCCTCCACACCTGCCCGCCCCCTGTCCCCCCAAAACAGTCAGGATTCAGCCTCAATCTGTTTGCCACCATCCATCCTCCAACATCTCTGAATGTGCATCATCTGCTTTAAATTTACATCCCGATCTTAGAGCATTAAAACAAAGGGAGGCGGCTCTCTGCTTTCAGCTGTTCACCCACACGTTGAGAGTGGAGCAGAAAATAAACGAGCAGATAAACCTTTGCATGGAGCGTCTGCAGGTTATGCAGACAGGAACTGCGTGACAATGTCAGTTAGACAGAAGCAGGGCAAAGAGGGTTGTTTTCTTATTTGTTGTGGCTTTGCGAGGGGTTGATGGTATATGGAGATTAGGTGAAGAAGCATAAGAACCCAGTGTTATCTCTCTTGATCTCATCCGCCGTAGCGAAGGGAAACAGGTGGGTGCCACCTACTGGGGTGCAATGGAGATATATATAGAGATAACCCAAAGAGTTGTATTATCAATCAGGAAAAAGTTGAAGACGTTTTCATTGATATAAGCTACTGGTTCTCATTTTCACTGACCTCCAACTCTGAAAGGGAGGTTCAATTCTGTTTACATATAAAAGCGAGCTTAGCTAATAGGCCCTTTGCAAAACAGTACACAAATCAAAACACAGCCATATTTCTCCGAATTTTGCACTTCTCCGAATTTTGCAACACAGTTCCCTGTCTAAGCAACGAGCAGAGAAATGCATACCCTGGAGGTAAATTGTTGCACATGGATGTATATATCCATAGGTACCAACTCTTAGGGGCTGAGGTCCCTTCAGACCCCACAATAAATTATTTGAGCTCCCTGCCCCCAGTTGATGGGCATTGCATGCAAATGGTGTGTCCTGTGATTGATTGTGCATAGTGAGGTTTACCTGAGCCCCACCCCATGCCTGGGGAAAAAATTATTCAAGTTAGTAGCCCTGTATATATCAGTGGCTCACTGGAAGGACAGATCGTGAAGCTGAGACTCCAATACTTTGGCCACCTCATGAGAAGAGAAGACTCCCTGGAAAAGACCCTGATGTTGGGATTGATGGAGGGCACAAGGAGAAGGGGACGACAGAGGACGAGATGGTTGGACAGTGTTCTCGAAGCTACCAGCATGAGTTTGACCAAACTGCGGGAGGCAGTAGAAGATAGGAATGCCTGGCGTGCTCTGGTCCATGGGGACACGAAGAGTGAGACACGACTAAACAACAACAACAATATAGCAGTGAAATTAACATACAAAAAAAGCATGATGCTAAGGGAAATTGCTTTGTGAAAAAGAAAATGTGCATGTCGGGCAAAACGAGGTACCAAAACATCTATATTAGAATGTGGACTGAAAATGTGGAGAATTGATCTTAAGAGTGGAAAATGGACATTGGTAGATTCGCCCATCCCTAGTGACATGGAAGGTGAAGAGAAGCAACCTCTGATAGCTCAGTCGGCAGAGCAGGAGACTCAAAATCTCAGGGCCAAGTATTCGAGCCTCATGGTGGGCAAAAGATTCCTGCATTGTTGGGGGTTGGACTAGATGACCCTTGTGATCCCTTCCAACTCTATAATTCTATGATTCTATGACACATCATTCAGAGAGCTATAAAAAGGCAAAGCAAGAAAGCAAGCACTGGAAACTCCTGCTCTATCCTGCTATGGTATCTTACTG
The DNA here is from genome assembly GCF_964270895.1 of Podarcis filfolensis. Taxonomy (NCBI): domain Eukaryota; kingdom Metazoa; phylum Chordata; class Lepidosauria; order Squamata; family Lacertidae; genus Podarcis; species Podarcis filfolensis. Next base: position 9,352,036 of record NC_139604.1, read on the forward strand.
CAGAGCATACATGTGAGATTGTTCCTTTACCAAACTAAGACTGCAGCCCTAAGCACACTAGCCTGTGGTTAGAGAGGAGGAAAAATTTGATTCACTTAGCATTTAAAGCCAAATTTGAAACAAAACGAGAACTGAAATGCGGTTGTCCTTCAAAATCTGCACTGACCCGGATTTTGCAATGCATTTCTTCAACCAAACAACATTTACAAAAGCATACATTAGGTAGAATTGTGCATAATACATTGGTGCAAGCAGCACGGAAAAATGTGTTGCATTAGGGAAGAAATGCTTGCCAAAAATGTGTACGTTAGTCAAAACTGCATACAAAAACGTGTTTACGAGGAGACATTTGCACTAAAATGCTGGAGAATTTTCCTCAGGGTGTTTTTTTGCAAAAGAACATTTGCAAATTGCTGTAGAAACGTGGGAAACCAAATTTAAGATTGGGAAAATGAGAAACCGAGGGAACTAGGATTGACATATCCTTCCATTCTTGCCTGGGATTGAGTCCCGCTGAACTGAGAAAGACCCTGTTCATGAGTCGACGGTGATAAAATTGCAGGGACTCCTGTATCTGCGAGAGAAAATGCTCTCAAACTTGGGTGCTCTAAAACGGCGTTTGAGTTGTAAAAAGATGTGATTCAAAAAAAGCAAAAGGCAAGAGTTTACAAGTGCCTCTCTGAACTCTTACTTCCTCTTTGGTGGGCTTCTTGCTTCCCACTTTAAAGCCTCTGACCAGAATGGCTTCAACCTCACCAATGTGTGCTTGTTTTTCAGATTTATTTTTTTTAAGGGCTTAAAGTGATTATGCAAGCAACTTATCTCACGGCTCACCCCAGAAACCACATGTGAATTTCACTTCTTCTCATTCAGGCGGATTCTCAGTAGCTTGAGCAAGGTTTGCAAGTAACCTCGCTTCTTTGTGGTGGAGGAGAATTGCAGTGATGTCGGTCCCTGAGGCTCTGGTCACATTAGCTGCATAATTTGGGGGTGGAAAGTGGCCAGTTAAATGGTAACAATATGATTTAAACCTTTATTACCCGCTGCTCGCATCTGATTCTTTCATTATTATTATTATGGCCAGATTTCATGACTCTCTGATGCTAGTTAGAAAACTATGTCTCATGTCTTTAAGATAACATTTACCGTATTTTTTGCTCCATAAGACTCACCGTTTCCCTCCTAAAAAGTAAGGGGAAATGTGTGTGCGTCTTATGGAGCCAATGCAGGCTGTGCAGCTATCCCAGAAGCCAGAACAGCAAGACAGATTTCTGCTTTCGCTGCGCAGTGATCCCTCTTGCTGTTCTGGCTTCTGGGATTCAGATTTTTTTTTCTTGTTTTCCTCCTCCAAAAAATAGGTGTGTCTTGTGGTCTGGTGCGTCTTATAGAGCGAAAAATACAGTAGTTAGAAAGCAGAGTTGCGATGAAGTTGTTCAACAGAAATGGCAACTTGATAATGCAATGCTGGCTCAAATTTCCAAGATGGTGGTGTTGGTCATATACGCTTTAGAACCACCATCTTGGAAATTGCAGGAATTCATTCATGACCTAAAGGCCAAACAGGACAACACTTCATGAATGAATTTCAGATTTGGGGTTTTCCTTTTGCTTTTTTGGCTAAAAGGAGCTGGTGGAGTGTGATTTGGATTGAGGCAGCAGCAGCCTTTCCAACCACAAATCCTTTCCCCACAAGCTTCTACTGGACGCAATATGGGTTCAATTGTATATTTGGTTTTTCAACCCTAGGCTGTGTACATATTCTTGTTTACTCTGCATTCTAGTATGGTTCCATCACTGATTTGAGTAATAGGTGTTAGCCACAACCCATTTTTCTACACATCCTTTCTCATGAATCCAAATAGAGAAGAAGAAGAAGAAGAACATAGCTGTGTTTTAAGCTAGAAATGTGTAAACAGTCTCAACAGCAGCTCTAACTGCAGTGGTTTTCTCTTCCTACAAACTGGTCAAAACAATTGCACCGCGGACACACTGTAACAGTAAAGGTAAAGGTAAAGGGACCCCTGACCATTAGGTCCAGTCGTGACCGACTCTGGGGTTGCGGCGCTCCTCTCGCTTTATTGGCCAAGGGAGCTGGCGTACAGTCATGTGGCCAGCAGGACTAAGCTGCTTCTAGCGAACCAGAGCAGCGCACGGAAATGCCGTTTACCTTCCCGCCGGAGCGGTACCTGTTTATCTACTTGCACTTTGACGCGCTTTCGAACTGCTAGCTTGGCAGGAGCAGGGGCCGAGCAACGGGAGCTCACCCCATCGCGGGGATTCGAACCGCCGACCTTCTGATCGGCAAGTCCTAGGCTCTGTGGTTTAATCCATGTCCCACATTGTAACAGTAAGTTACTATTAAAGGGTCAGTTCTTCTCACATTCCCAAAATAAAACATCCACCCCTTCTTTTATTAAACAAAACAAAACTCATGCACACATGTAGATAAAAACAAGTAACGAAACGCCCCATGTCCGCCGCAATATTTGGTGAGTGTCGTGCTCACTAGCATTCAAGAAGGATTTCATCTTTCTCATAAACACTAATCTCTGAATGAAACAAACCACATGGCCCCTAAAGCAACCACATGGCTTCTGTAAATGCCTTCGAGAAGCATCGCCGCTGATAACAGGGAGGCTGAAAACACACACTGGAAGAGTGGAGAGGGCTCATACACAACACACTGCAAGAGGCAGGGGCGGGTGGGGTCTTAATGAGATCAGTAGTTCTGGAGTACGCCATGTATCAAACATGCCCTCCCCTCCCCCTGACAAGGAAGGTCGAGCAAATGAAAGTGATTTAAACAAGCCAGGCCATTCAGGGACATCATATTGGGTGATAAGGGATGGGAGGAAACAGATCACGTTCAGCCAAAGGTTAGGGTGCCAAAGGTTTGGTCACCTCATGAAAAGAGAAGACTCCCTGGAAAAGACCCTGATGTTGGGAAAGATGGAGGGCACAAGGAGTAGGGGACGACAGAGGACGAGATGGTGGGACAGTGTTCTCGACGCTACCAGCATGAGTTTGACCAAACTGCGGGAGGCAGTGGAAGACAGGAGTGCCTGGCGTGCTCTGGTCCATGGGGTCACGAAGAGTCGGACACGACTAAATGACTAAACAACAACAACAATAATTGCCAGGATCAACTGTTTCCACTGATCATACAAGGACCTGTGAGTGGGTTGGGGGCTCCTTCAGGCTTGTTTTATACAAAGGAAAGTAAGTCAAATGGGCAAGACTCGCCACAGGTGAGCAGGAAAGTTTGCAAGCCTCGCCAGACCAGGGTCGGTGTACAAGACACACACACCCCCGGTACCTACTACCTACATTGTGCTTGGGAACATTCAGTAGTGATGGGTGTGCCTGCTGAGGTGGTGCTAAGGATATGGCAGCCTTAGTTGTTTCCTGTTCTGTAAGGCTCCTGTTGGTTCTTGTTCAGTAACGCATATGTCACACTTTGAAAGTTGTTAACTCATCAAGAAAATTAAAATCAGCTTAGTTTTTTTTTTGCAATGTCGGTTTTTTTACTGGCAAAATGCCATTGTACGTCCTACATTTGCTACAACTAGACAGCATTGAGGGAGGAAAAACCAATTGCCTTTTTAATTCCAGGCTTCACTTGGCTATAATCATTGAACCATGCATATATTGTGTCCAGACAGCAAGAAAGGAAAATATAATCCCTGTCGTTATCTCTCTTGGATCTCACTGGGAGCCAACCGCATGTGGGTCATCAGTTGATTAATTCTCTCTTCTCAGTGAAGACGTTTTGTCTGCTCCCATATGTAGGACATTGTCCAAGCCTTAGTGAAAGTCTGCAAATCTCAAGAGTGGTCTCATATGGCTGCACATTCCACTCTTCCTTAAAGGCTCTCTCAGAAATGACTTGCAGATTGATTGTTTTAGCAGTATGAAGAATTTGTTCATCAGCAGGGAAAGGGACTATGCAGAATTACATGGCAAAGCTATCCAGCTAATCACTCACTTCGCTTACAATAGTATGATGTTCTTTATAATACTGGGCCAACTTAGCTGAATGCTCCTGATCTGTTAAACATATGTTTTAGACTCTCCCATTCGGTATTTCCCCTTTTGCCATGAAAGACAACATATTTTTACCTCTGCTCTTTGCTTGGTGAATTGCCAGAGTTTTGGTACAATTTATACACATAATCCTAAGACTGAAGCAATCAAGAAATTGCATCAATGCTGATGGAACATGGAACCAGCATTTGCGTAAGAGAGGTTTATGAGACTGTATTTACAATCCATTGTCAGTTTTTCTTCTTTTCCACCATCAGTTTGAAGCATAACTTAACAGTTTTTATCCTTCACGGTGCCGAGAACTCCTTTTCGTGGGGATATCAGTGACCGTCGACAACAGGCGTGCTGAGCTAAGGGGTGAAATGTCCGTTCATATTTCCCATTGTAGAGAACAGACCATTTATGTTACCAGTTGTCATGGCTCCCATGATCGGTACGCAGTGTAGTTTCTTGCTGGGACACCTGGCGGTTGAGGTCTCTTCTTCGGAGCGTTTGATTGCCAGGCAGTCATGTTGAAATAGTCATTCCGAACAATCTTATTCTTCTTGGTTTTCAGCTACAAAGAAAATGATGGAGGAGAGAGAATTTAATCGTTGTAATGAACAAAACCCAATGAACAAAATCCACTTTGCAAGGAGCGATGAAACAATTGTGTGTTAATAATTTTTCGGCATTTCTGGGTATTCTGCAGAGGAGAACTAAACTCAGTCCTTGTGCATCACCTTACTGGAGAGATACAGTGGTACCTCAGGTTAAATACTTAATTCGTTCCGGAGGTCCGTTCTTAACCTGAAACTGTTCTTAACCTGAAGCACCACTTTAGCTAATGGGGCCTCCTGCTGCCGCTGCGCCGCTGCTGCACAATTTCTGTTCTCATCCTGAAGCAAGTTCTTAACCCGAGGTACCATTTCTGGGTTAGTGGAGTCTGTAACCTGAAGTGTATGTAACCTGAAGCGTATGTAACCCGAGGTACCTCTGTACTCAGTACTGACAGCAAGAGAGGTACATGAGATTCCCCTTCACTTAATACCCAAAAGCATGGAAAGCAGATGTGTGGGTCACTTGCTCATCTTCTTATCATCACTTCCTTGCAAGTGTATGGAACAGCTGCAAAAAATGCACTGGTCTCTAGAGCTGAGCTAGCAAAATCTTCCGTACCTTTGGCCTGATTCAGACATGCAGCCTCTACACTATTATTAGCTGTTTCAAGAACAATTTGGCTTCTGCGGAGTGTGCTGTCACAATTACTTAACTAGAAAACCTGGGTGGTTCTTAGCACAGTACACAGCAATGACCGCTCCCCGCTTAAAATGGGGGGCGCCCTTTGCATGGACGCGCGCAGCCCTAGATCTGGAGCGGCTCCATCAGCATAGGCTTGGCTTTGCCTTCCCTCAGGTGGGATACCTGGAGGTCTTCGCCTACCTCAGTCAGTTGTCCAATCCCACCTGGGGGAAGCGTTGCCAAGGAGACCAGGCCAGGTAGGGGAGGGATTACCTGCCCACACAATAGAGGGAGGATCTTACCTGGGAATCCTCACTTGGCTCCAGAGCTTCTCCCACCCTACCCACCCTCAGTTAATGTCCTATTTTGCAGGTTAACTTTTCTTACAGGTTTTGCAGGTTAACTTTTCTTCACAGGTATGCGGGCGCTGCTACGTTAAGGTCGCTGTTAAAGGGCCGGAAAGGAATTTCCCTGCATTGGCAGGTTTCGCCTTTCCCGTAGCAAAATGTCACAACTTTGGCGGTATCAGGCCTTGGGCGGAATCCTTTTGTCCATCTTCCTCTTTGCAGCGGTGATACCAGGGTTCCCCGTTAAAGGGGTTTTCTGAAGGGAGGCTTTGACCGTACGCCGAAAGGTCGTCATTGCTCTCCCCTGCGGCGGCGGCGTTACGGGGGCGGCTATCTCTGCTTGAACATATGTTCTCCAGAGCCGGCCCATCCCCCACACACACACTGGATAACCCTGATGCTCCCTAGGTCCCCGGCGGGGGACTGGGGAGGGAGAACGCCCAATGCCTGAGCCAAGGTCTACCCACATTTGAAATTTAATAAAGTTGTGGCCAATTTAATCCCATAGCACGTTGTCTTGAGTCGTTATTCCACATGACGGGGGGACCGCGCGGGATCTGGGGACTCCGCCTGTCCACGCAATGAAAGTGTCCCCTTGTAATGAAGGAGCCTAGAGAGCACAGCCACCCAACTTTTAACAAAGCTAGCGAAAAATTGGCTTGAATCCGTACTTTAGCCCATGGGATGGAATTCAGTGTAGAGCTAAGGAGACTGTTCTGCCAACACAAGCATTTGTGCTTGCCTGATCTCTCCTCTCCCACCCTCCAAAAAACCACTCTTCTGGGGTTCTTCCAACACCCCTCAGATGGCTTTGGGAGAAAGAGGGGGACCCCACTAGCAGAACGGGTTAGTTGAATCCAGCCCATGGTTTGCACAATTGGGAGGGTGCACATTCACAAAAGATGCAAGTTCCTAAAATGATAAGGAAGTTGGAGTTGAGGCTGAGTAGCATCACTGTACCATTTTTACTTCTTTAAAAAATATTATTATTATTATTATTATTATTATTATTATTATTATTCAATTTATGTACCGCCCTTTATCAAAAGATCCCAGGGTGGTGTGCAACATTAAATATCTTTTGATGAGCACTCCAGTAATTCAACCACACTCCAGCCACTGAGTTTTGAATAGGGCCTATTTCCTAGCAGGGAACGAAAACTGGTGGGGCGTAAGGCATTTCTGTAATATTTTTTATTTGCGTATGTCCAAGTCGACACGTGTCAAGCAGCCAACCCCGGCAGCACTAGTCTTGGGACACACCTGTCTCCGCAGCTTAAAGCAGCAGCGTACACCTCATGGCTCAATTTTCCTTCCCACTCTGCAGACAGGTTCAAATTTCATGACTTCAGCCCCCCTCCCCAAGGTGGAGTGTGAGAGACAAATCCAATTGCCTTAGCATAACCAGCAGCCATCGAAGATCATTGAGCTAGGACCTTCGGCTATCAAACCATACAAAGAGAATTAAAAGATGGTCCAGATTTCCCCAACCTGTTGCCCTCCAGATATTTTGGAGTCCATCATCCTTCTGTCCCAGCCACTATGGCAAGGGATCATGGGAGTTGTAGTCCAAAACATCTGGGCCATGGGGGGGGTTCATGATCTGGAGAGCTCACCTCTTTGCTTAGCAAGGCAGAGTAGGATGCCACGTAACAGGACGGAAGTGGGCTAGCTTTTCCCATCTCCAAAATTAGATTATTGTTGCTCTTCTGCATTTAAGTGTACCTCAAGTACATGAAATAAGTGAGAAACAACCATTCCTTACCCAACAATAAAAAAAAGCTGCTGTTGTTAGGATACTGTAGAAAATAAGGACTCCGATAGCTGCTGCCATACTCATGAATTCTGGTCCTTGTTGACATTGAGATTCTGGGGTTTCTGGGGCTTGACAGAGGGGAGAAAAGCTTTAAAACACATCTGCACAAACTATAAATGAAAAGCTGTATTACCATTATTCCTAGATCACATTTGATTTCAAGAAAGGAAACTTCCACAAAATGAGGAGATTGGTTAAAAAGGAAGTTGAAAAAGTCAAGAGGGTCAGATCACACCAAAATGCATGGGAGTTGTTTAAAAACACATTATTAGATACAGTCGTACCTCGTAAGTTGAACAGAATCCATTCTGGAAGTACGTTCGACTTTCGAAATGTTTGAAAACCCAATCACGGCTTCTGATTGGCTGCAGGAAGCTCCTGCAGCCAATCAGAAGCAACGGAAGCCTGGTCAAATGTTCGGCTTCCAAAAGAACGTTCGAAAACTGGAACACTTACTTACGGTTTTCGATCGTTTGGGAGCTGAAATGTTCGACTCCCAAGGCGTTTGGGAGGCAAGGTATGACTGTACTGAAATGGAATGTACACTACAGATCTAGAAACGTACAATGAGGAACAAAGTGACACCAGTGTGGTTGACAAGCAGGGCCCAAGCAGTTAACAGAGGCAAGACTTCACTAAAAAAATGAAATCTTGTCCAAATGAAAACAAAAAAAACCAAAACACAAACTTTGGCACCCAAAAAACAGTGCAAGTGAGGAAAGCCGAAAAAGAATTTGAATAACACAAAGGCTGAATGGTTAAACTATGGAACTCACTCCTGCAGGAGTCAGTGACAGCTGCCAATCTAGATGGTTTAAAAGAGGGTTAGACAAATTAATGCATTAAAGGTAAAAAAGGTAAAGGACCCCTGGATGGTTACATCTAGTCAAAGGCAACTATGGGGTTGTGGCGCTCATCTCGCTTTCAGGCCAAGGGAGCTGGCATTTGTCCACAGACAGCTTTCCGGGTCATGTGGCCAGCAGGACTAAACCGCTTCTGGTGCAACGGGACACCATGATGGAAGACAGAGCGCACGGAAACGCTGTTTACCTTCCCGCTGTTTATCTATTTATTTACTCACACTGGTGTGTTTTTGAACTGCTAGGTTGGCAGGAGCTGGGGTCCCTTTACCTTTACCTTTACCTATACCCCATATGGCTGCTACAAGATAAATTGAATGGATGATGTAGTGACTGTGAGCTAAACTTAAAGTTACGTTGGTGACATTTAAAAAACTTAAGTTGTCCACATTTATTTTGAAGGAGAAGCAGCTGAGGAACCCCAGCCTAGAATTGGCTCTCATAGAATTGGAAGCGACTCTGGGGGTCTTCCAATCCCTAGAATGCAGGAATCTCAACCCATGGTGTCCCCATCCAATTTGAAACCATTCTGGACGCTGCTTAGCTTTGCAAATGTGCTAACAGTTTTTGAGAAAGGGTCTGCCCCAAAATTAGGAAGGGGCACTCCCCAAACTGCGACCTGACTTTTTATTGCAGCAGCAGTACCTGAGTGGGGGGCAGAGGGACAGCAGAAGGGAGGTATGGCTTTTTTTGGAGGGGGGAGGAAGGAAAACAGAATGGGACTGCAGTCTGGACCAGAAGACTGGGGCTCCACAGCTGCCTTTTCTTCCGAAATAAAAGTAGCCCCTGCTGTTAAGGAAACTCGCTGTTTGTTGAGAAAGTGTTGGTTTGCATTTGGCAAAGGGGAGTAGACATTTCTAGACGCCCAGTCTAAATACTAGTAGCCCTAGCATGAGCGATTTGGGGGGATATGCAAGGACTTTCACATTTGTACCTTTCACGTGAACTAAAGTGCCAAGGCTTTCGTTGACTTCATACGGCGGTGGCTCAAAGACCTCAATTTTGCAGCTGTAAATGTCCGTTTGATTGGCATGTAGGCTCTGCAGGTTAAAGGTGACTTCCTTTTCTGTCTTGAAAGCAACTTGGCATCTGATTTCCGGACCGTATTTGGTAATATTATGGGTGCTGTTCTTGTAAATGGAGCAGACTTCCACCCTTTCTATTCCTTTACGGAGCAAGGCTCTGAATGCTTCTATCTTCTTTCCGTTAGATGTGTAGTTGCAAAATATCTTGGCACTTTCGCTCATTAGGCGCAGAGGTCTCTGTTGCACTAAAATATTCGCTTCTGAGGGTGGGGGAAAGAGAGAAACAAATGTTGTTAGGCAGTGGTGGCACCAGAAGGAAGGAAAATATTAAGGTGGGGGGAGAGCAGAGCAGGTTTTGTTTCGTATTATTAAACCTTCCCAAAGAGAAACATTGCTGCATTTCATAACAGTGCTTCGTTCCTAAATATATTTACTTGGAAGTAACTTATGTAGCTACCAGCCTTAATTAGGACATTAATATAAGATTGCATGAGAAGAAAAAAGAGAGAGATTTTTAGTGTGAGCTGCTGCTAAAAGTGCAACTCTTCTTTGTGAATGGGGAAGGGATATTGAAAACCTTTGTTAATAGTAATAATAATAATTTATTTATATTCCGCCCTCCCCAGCCGAAGCCGGGCTCAGGGCGGCTAACAACAATAAAATAGTACAACATTCTAAAATCATTTCATTCTAAAATTAATTCAAATCAAATTGATGGCGACCATTAGGCTAAAGTTTTGTGAAGATTGCCAAAGGAGGGAGTCAGGCTGTGCCCTGACCAAAAGCCTGGTGGAACAGCTGTGTCTTGCAGGCCCTGCGGAAAGATGTCAAGTCCCGCAGGGCCCTAGTCTCTTGTGACAGAGCGTTCCACCAGATCGGAGCCACAGCCCAAAAAGCCCTGGCTCTAGTTGAGGCCAGCCTAACCTCCCTGTGGCCTGGGACCTCCAGAATGTTTTTGTTTGAAGACCGTAAGGTCCTCTGTGGGACATACCAGGAGTGGCGGCCCCGTAGGTACGAAAAACAAAAAAAACCCAAGATTCAGGAAGTATTATAAGCTTGGCTAGGGGGATAACTTGTCCTAACTTCTCCTTAAGCAGTTTGCATAAGACTGTCCTAAGTTTTAGGGCCAGGCATGCTTAAGCAAAACAGGACAGAAAAACACTTTATTCAAAAGTTAGTGGCTCCAAATGTCATCGAAGATCTTCTGGATGAAGCTCATGGCCTGGGAATGTAGCTCAGGTCCTGGGAAACAAAGGAACAAGTGATACAGGTTTTAGCAGAAACCAAATGGCAGTGGAACAGAAACAGCATTGATTGCAGCAAAATCAGCAATCAAGGTTAAGAACGGTTAAGATGTCAGCAAAAAAAAATTCTTTATGTCAGCAAAAAAAAATTCCCCGCTGTCAAATGCATGAGAATCAGGTTGCTTTCACAGCAGAGCTCTTTACTGCTGTGGCAGCATTGCTTTTTCCACACGCAGCTGGAAGTGTAATTCAAATTGTGGCTTTACACAGTTTGAATGTATAGCTATGTTATCTGACGAAACCCAGTGTCGTGGCCAAGATTCGTCTATAAGGTCTACTCAGTGTCTATAAGATTCGTCTATAAGGTCATTCGGTGTTAATCTGCAGGCAACCTCCTTGCCGTTTTTGCTTCGGTTATTGCTTCCTGTTCAGTGCTGCTGAAAGTTTAATGATTGATTCCCCCTTAATTAGTCCATTCCTATTCCCTGTAGGAGGGACGCGGGTGGCGCTGTGGGTTAAACCACAGAGCCTAGGACTTGCCAATCAGAAGGTCGGCGGTTCGAATCCCCATGACGGGCTGAGCTCCCGTTGCTCAGTCCCTGCTCCTGCCCACCTAGCAGTTCGAAAGCACATCAAAGTGCAAGTAGATAAATAGGTATCGCTCCGGCGGGAAAGTAAACGGCGTTTCCGTGCGCTGCTCTGGTTCGCCAGAAGCGGCTTAGTCATGCTGGCCACATGACCTGGAAGCTGTACGCCAGCTCCCTCAGCCAATAAAGCGAGATGAGCGCCGCAACCCCAGAGTCGGCCACGACTGGACCTAATGGTCAGGGGTCCCTTTACCTTTACCTTTATTCCCTGTAGGATCAGTGGGAGATTCGTTACTGATTTTATTTATTAATTAATTTATCTAAAATATTTTAGTGCAATCTAGAATTAGTTTGCAATAAAAAGGGGGGGTGAGAAAAATTGCACTACAGGGAAATTTGCAGTTTTAAAGGGCAATTAAAAGGCCATTCTTCGGTAGGGGTGTAAGGAGTCAGAGATGTTTATCCTGCCCTGTGTTCATTGCAATCAATGCTGTTTCTGTTCCACTGCCATTTAGCTTCTGCTAAAACCTGTATCACTTGTGTCGCTGTCCGCTGGAGCCAAAACTAGCATAATTCTAATTATGTAATGAATTTCAATGTGTTTCAATGGAAAGGAAATGTCAACAACAATGCAGAAAATAATGCAATTATTTACATAATGTTTGTGGGCTAAAGAAACAACAATAGCGAATATTGCAAATATTCGCTTCTGTCATTTTCATCTCTGACCTTGAATGAACGCACAAAACTTATGTCCATTTCCATTTCTGACATGATCTTTTTGATATCCTGGTTCTTCAGTACAGTGGTACCTCGGGTTAAGAACTTAATTTGTTCTGGAGGTCCGTTCTTAACCTGAAACTGTTCTTAACCTGAAGCACCACTTTAGCTAATGGGGTCTGCAGCTGCTGCTGCTGCGCCACTGCTGCACAATTTCTGTTCTCATCCTAAAGCAAAGTTCTTAACCCAAAGTACTATTTCTGGGTTAGCGGAGTCTGTAACCTGAAGCGTCTGTAACCTGAAGCGTCTGTAACCTGAAGCGTCTGTAACCTGAAGTACCACTGTAATGCTGTTGCAGCACTGCACAGGAAACAATAAGAAGGCAGAAAGGAAGGAAGAAGGAAGGAAGAAGGAAACTGCTAATGAAAGATACAGGAGCCCTGAAAAAGCCTTAATAGCACTTTGCCAATCCACACACATTGGAGAGATGGCCACTATTCTTATTTATGTTGTAAATTTATTTTACCACAAATGAGGTCTGCACAAAGTTGGGACGACAATGCAGAAAATGCCAGATGTCAATAATCTGGCATCATTTTAAAAACTGGGTGAGCAAATAATGGCTCTTGAGCTAAAATGCCAGTGAGTGGGGAAGCAACCTCAGGATCCAACATTATGGGATGTATCCAAGGCTAGTTAAAATCAGAGTAGACCCAATGAAATTTACGGACATACCAACGTAAGTTCATTAATTTCAGCAGATATATTCTGAGTAGAACTTAGTTGGCTACAACTCCATGTTACATCAAGTCTTTAGATTTAATTTATTTCTTCTAGATCTTATAACATATAGGACTGTGATCTAAAGGAAATATAAAGTACCATTTTGGCACCATTGCTTGTCTTCCCTCATCCGTCTGCAGCTATATTTAGAGTACAACTGTCAGAGGCTGAAATCTCCTAAATCTCTGTGTATTGTCTCTCATTGTCAAAAACTGTAATGCATCTACCACAGCCGAGAGTCCGAGTGAAAATAATAATAATAATAATAATAATAATAATAATAATAATAATAATATATTATATATTATATTATATTACTTATACCCTGCCCATCTGGCCAGATCTCCCCAGCCACTCTGGGTGGCTCCCAGCAGATTATTAAAAACACGATCAAACAACAAACATTAAAAACTCCCCTAAACAGAGCTGCCTTCAGATGTCTTCTAAAAGTCAGATACATGTTTATTTCCTTGACATTTGATGGGAGGGCGTTCCACAGGGTGTGCACCACTACCAAGAAGGCCCTCTGCCTGGTTCCTTTTAACCTCACTTCTCGCAGTGAGGGAACCGCAGAAAGTCCCTCGGAGCTGGACCTTTGAGTTCATCCGTAACTTGCATCAGAGCAGGCTGTTGCAGGACATGGAGATCCAGGCTCATCTGTGAACCCCTTCAAAGCATTCTTGGACCATCTTATGTCCCTGAGCTAGAACAGCTGAAGGACAGGACCCAGCTTCATTCCGATACTCTTGACTACAAGACAACAGCTCTCTGCAAAGACAGGGTCCTTTCATAAGCTGTATGTTTATAGGCAGAAATCAAATCCACGCATGCATGCAGCCCTTGGAGATCTATTCCTAGGACCAGGACTGATAGGTGTTCCCTTTTCTGAAGGGAAGAAAATGCTGGATCATAAGTTGTTTATGCAGGTGTACCAACAACCACCCCCACACACACACACACACTACAGTGGTACCTCGGGTTACATACGCTTCAGGTTACATACGCTTCAGGTTACATACGCTTCAGGTTACAGACTCCGCTAACCCAGAAATAGTACCTCAGGTTAAGAACTTTGCTTCAGGATGAGAACAGAAATTGTGCTCTAGCAGCACAGCGGCTGGACCATAAAGGCTGGACCATAAAGAAGGCTGATCGCCGAAGAATTGATGCTTTTGAATTCTGGTGCTGGAGGAGACTCTTGAGAGTCCCATGGACTGCAAGAAGATCAAACCTATCCATTCATAGGGAAATCAGCCCTGAGTGCTCACTGGAAGGACAGATCGTGAAGCTGAGGCTCCAATACTCTGGCCACCTCATGAGAAGAGAAGACTCCCTGGAAAAGACCCTGATGTTGGGAAAGATGGAGGGCACAAGGAGAAGGGGACAACAGAGGACGAGATGGTTGGACAGTGTTCTCGAAGCTACCAGCATGAGTTTGACCAAACTGCGGGAGGCAGTGGAAGACAGAAATGCCTGGCGTGCTCTGGTCCACGGGGTCACGAAGAGTCGGACACGACTAAACGACTAAACAAAAACAAGCACGGCGGCAGCAGGAGGCCCCATTAGCTAAAGTGGTGCTTCAGGTTAAGAACAGTTTCAGGTTAAGAACGGACCTCCGGAATGAATTAAGTACTTAACGCGAGGTACCACTGTATTAACATGCTACTCAAAATGACAATGGGGTGCTTGTGAGGAGTGTGTGTGTGTGTGTGTGTGTGTGTGGAGAAGAGATCCTCACAAACAAATGATAAAAGTTTGCTGCTCTGGTGGGGGGCGGGCATTAACCTCTTCCCACAAACTGAGTGGAAGAAAATGCTGCAACAGCGGCTTGCGCATCATCTTCATGTCAGGTGCCTCTAGGCCAGCATCCTGTTTTCAATAATGGCCTGCATGAAGGTCCCAGGAAGCACTGCGGCAAGGCTCAGAGACCGTAGCATCCATCCAGATTTAAATAATAGCTTCCCTTGCTCCGTAAGAGGGAGCTGAAGAACGTTGGGTCGAGGAAGCAGGGATTGCCTCATTGCAAGAAGCACGAAGGCGGTTTTGCACCCTCTCATTAACAGGAGGAGAGGACTAAAGTGGTACCTCAAGTTACAGACGCTTCAGGTTACAGACGCTTTAGGTTACAGACTCCGCTAACCCAGAAATAGTGCCTTGGGTTAAGAACTTTGCTTCAGGATGAGAACAGAAATTGTATGGTGTTGGTGCAGTGGCAACGGGAGGCCCCATTAGCTAAGAAGAGTTTGGATTTGATATCCTGCTTTATCACTACCCTAAGGAGTCTCAAAGCGGCTAACAACCTCCTTTTTCCCTTCCTCCCCCACAACAAACACTCTGTGAGGTGAGTGAGGCTGAGAGACTTCAGAGAAGTGTGACCAGTGCAAGGTCATCCAGCAGCTGCATGTGGAGGACCAGGGAATCGAACCTTGTTCACCAGATTACAAGTCCACTGCTCTTAACCACTACACCACACTGGCTCTCAGGTTAACCTGGTACTTCAGGTTAGGAACAGTTTCAGGTTAAGAACGGACCTCCAGAACGAATTAAGTTCTTAACTCGAGGTACCACTGTATTGCTAAACGGTTAATATTCCCTTCTTAGGCAAGGTGCTGGAGAGTGCTCTTTGACCCAGCACTGGTCAAAGGTCCAGGTGGCTTCAGTTGCTATTTCAGGCTGGTTCACCAACTACTGCCCTTCCTGGACAGAGATCCTTGGCTGCAGTGCTCCATGCGCTGGTAACCTTGGGACTAGACTGCTGCAGTACGCTCTACGTGGGGCTGCCCTTGGAAATGGTTTAGAGGTTAAAACTGATACAGAATTCAGTAGCTAGAATGCTAGCAGGCTCCACTGACCAAGTCTCAAAGATCTCCACTGGTTGCCGATACACTTCCAACCACAACTCAGAGTACTTGGGCCTCAAATAACGGAAGGAGCAGCTCCTCCTATACAGCCTTGCTCAAGTATGAGGCATATTGTTTAACAATGTGACCGAGCATCAAAATGCATCATTCGCTGTTTTGTCATAAGCAAAACGGTAAGGAGCCATGTCTGACTTGGTATTTAAAATTACTTTTAAGTGAAAGCAAGAGCCCTTTCACCCATTTTTAATGCTTTGTTCTTTGTCTAAGGTGGCCTGCTGCTTTTTACTGCTTTAGTCAACTAGCTGCCCTTTGACTTTGATTCTCTGCCTTCTCTGAGACTTTAAAAAAAAAAATCAAACTTATAAATATAATACAGATTATATCTGTATGCAACAACAGCAGCTAGAGTTTTGATAGCCCAAAAGTGGAAGTTACAGGAGATTCCGACTGTAAGGGAATGGCAGATAAAGCTGGTCAAATATGCTGAAATGGCCAAATTGACACACAGAATTCGCAATCAGGAGGAGACGAAGTACCAAAAAGAATGGAGTAAATTTATGGTTTATATAAGTGAGAACTGTAGAAATTTGAAAACGTTGGCAGGATTAAATTAAATCTTATGTCACGGTGTAATTTTTAATCAATGAAACTGTGAATTATAGACTGGAATAAGAAAACTTGCGGAAGGGAAGGACGGAAGTCAACGGCTCTATGGAGCACAAAGTAGGATATATGTAATAAGACCTGATGTTTTTGTTGGTTGGTGAAGATGTTCTTGAATCTCAATAAAAAGCATTTGAAAATAAAATGTGAGATCTTGTTGACAAAAAAAAACCCCAAACTTAAGCTTTGCATGGAAGACATAAGATGGAGACGACACCTCTCTGCTGATCTACATGTTGGCTGCAATCCTGCACACAGGTTGTTGATGTTGTTACTACTACTATTAATTTATACCCCGCCCATCTGACTGGGTTTCCCCAGCCACTCTGGGAGGTTCCCAACAGAATATTAAAAACACGATAAAACATCAAACACTAAAAACTTCCCTAAACAGGGCTGCCTTCAGATGTCTTCTAAAAGTCAGTTAGTTGTTTATTTCCTTGACATCTGATGGGAGGGCGTTCCACAAGGTGGGCGCCACTACCAAGAAAGCCTTCTGCCTGGTTCCCTGTAACCTCACTTCTCGCAGTGAGGGAACCGCCAGAAGGCCCTCGGCGCTGGACCTCAGTGTCCGGGTAGAACGATGGGGGTGGAGATGCTCCTACAGGTCTACTGGGCCAAGGCCATTTACGGCTTTAAAGGTCAGCAACAATACTTTGAATTGTGCTCAGAAATGTACTGGGAGCCAATGTAGGTCTTTCAAGACCGGTGTTATATGATCTCGGCAGCCACTCCCAGTCAGACTATCTGATTCCCACTGCCTTCAACTGTTGCCCTGCTCACATGTTATCGACGCATATAAGGTACATGTAATTTGAGAGGTCATGGGCAGTACACAACAAGCTACATGCAACCCTAGCTCAGCCTCTGCTTGTAATTCATCTCAAGTAGGTGCCCCGGGCCATCTTCCCTATCAAATTTGCTCCTCGCAAGCTGCTTTTTGCCCAACTTGGGGAAAGCACATCAGTGTTACGTAGGTGTCAGAATGTTTTCTGCACAAAAGGCAAATAATAGTTTCAGGGAGGGTGGAATTTAGGTTGGAGAGACAGTGCCATGCTTCCACTCTAACATGGCTCTGATTATGAAGAGAACTTGATTTAAAAACAAACACATTGTACTATTGTTTAAGGGAAGCAAGAGTCAATGTGGAGGAAATTTTATATCTCAGGGTCACTTGCGAAGCTGATTGTAGATGCTTCAGGATTGACATTGCTTAATTAACTAACGGACCCTTTCTCCACAGTAGTTGCAGCTTAGATGGCATTAGAAATATGTCTAGGGATAGGATGATCAATGGTTGAGAAGCAATGTATCTCTGAGTAGCAGGTATTAGAGACAAACCACAGGGGATTCAGAACCTTCTAGAAGCTTCCGGATAAATCTGGTTGTTGAAATAGAGCAGAAGGAAGGAAAGGAGATCAGGGTCTATTGGTAGAACTCTGGGTGATTTACTGTCGATCAGCAAGGATTTCCAACTCCCAGTTGTTTGACAACATCAACAACAAAATGACCCTCCCTTTCAGACATCATAAAATAGACTGTTTATTTATTTTATATATTTATTAAATTTGTATCCCATCCTATACCCATAGATCTCAGGGTGGTTGACAACATGAAATCACAATATGAAAACAAACAAACAGAAAATGCATAAATGAAAATAAAGACAAAGCAATGGTCCCCGCTTCCACAAGAGATTTTTAAAAGGGCATCGGGTGTCAATCAGCCAAAGGCCTGGTTAAAGAGGAATTTTTTTCGCTTGGCGCGTAAATGTGTAAAGTGAAGGCCCCAGTCAAACGTCCCTGGGGAGAGCATTCCACAAATGGGAAATGAAGGAATCTGAGAATAACCAAGATTGTGGTTGTTTTTGCGTACAGGGATTGTGATACTCCAAAGAAAATCTGGAGTGCCCACAACTTAACATGGAGCTTAAACAAAAATCCTCAGAACTCTATAATTCTCTTTTGCTGCAGGCTCTGATGGGTGAATCCTGAGGTTCTAATAAAAAATAGATCTTGCAAGGCTGAAGTCTCCCCGCCTCTGACCTATGTGGACTGACCTGGAATGCCAACTCTTATATTCTTAACAAAACGTAAGCGTTCTCATGCGTGCAATTTCATGGTGAGAGCCAGAGGTTTGTGCGAACTGAGTTATTTGACTTTATTTCTTAAATTTGTGTACCACCCTTCGTCAGAAGATTTTGGGGCGCTTCACAGAATGAGGAAAGCTCAGCTTTGCATTCGGGAAACCTGAGGTGAAATAGCTTATTTACTCTGGAGATTGCATACAACCAGAATTCAACCACAATCAGTCCATAATTTCTATATTGACTAGTTTCTACATTTAAGATCCAAACCGGCCATTTTGAAATCACCTACCTTGCACCGTTGGTTAGGTAAAGCATCATCACTGATTCTACCTTCATCTCCACCCCCATCGTTCTGCCCGGACGCTGAGGTCCAGCGCCGAGGCCTTCTGGTGGTTCCCTCACTGCGAGAAGCAAAGCTACAGGGAACCAGGAAGAGGGCCTTCTCGGTAGTGGCGCCCACCCTGTGGAATGCCCTCCCATCAGATGTCAAAGCGATAAACAACTACCTGACATTCAGAAGACATCTTAAGGCAGCCCTGTTCAGGGAAGTTTAATTTGCGATATTTTAGTGTATTTTTGGTCTCTGTGGAAGCCGCCCAGAGTGGCTGGGGAAACCCAGCCAGATGGGAGGGGTATAAATAAATTATTATTATTATTATTATTATTATTATTATTATTATTATTATAACAGCTATTTTAGAAATAAGGCTCTGTGGTTTGCAGAAGGATATCATGCAATAAGTACACTAATGCATTGGGACTTGATGTGGGGACCCAACACAAGCCGGTGAATTCGCTGCATCGCAATGACTTTGGTGTGGCCCACTGTGGTTATTAAATACTTACTTCATTATCTTTCATCATCATTACTTTATGAGACCATTTAAAGGCAGCTGCTGCTAATTTGCTCTCTGGAGGTGCGATCTGTTCATTTATAATATCTCAGTTCTCTTCTGCTTAGTTTGACAGAGAAAGCTGTGAATTATAAATCTGAACGAGGGATAAGGAGCTAAAGGACGTGCGCTCCCAAGAAATACGCAGGAGTGGGAAATATGCAAAGAACTCAAAAAGGTTCTACAGTGTCAAAAAGTTGTCCTAAATGTCAACAATCCTTCGCTCAATAACCATACTGAAAGAGGGTGCATTCACTTTCATTTTTGTGATTTCTGCCTGTAAGTATCGACATTCTTCTGCCCTTTGGAACAAAGCTTAGAAGTAGCAGTCACATCAGGAACTTCAGAAATTCAAGCTTTGATAAGCTAATAAAAACAAGTCTTTAATGGGTCTCAAGAACAGTGTTGCATTTAGAGCATCACAAAAGCAGCATTTAAGGGGTAATAACACGGGGTGGGGGGAGCTAACTATGTAGGAACAATTCAAAATCGGAAAGATGTGCTGAAATCTTTTTTAAAAATCCTGAACGGGCTGTTCCTGATGCCTGGAATGTGTGCAAATATGATGCTAGTTTATTCTATATATCAGGGCTGTCCAACTTCCAAGAGACCACGATCTACAACCACTATAAAAATACTAGCAATGATCTACCCATTGAACTGACTGTTGTTGAGCTTTTTTTTTAGGGAAGCCAAAGTTAGATTGCAATCGACTTTACAGGTGGAATTTCGACCATAGAACAGCAAATTCAAGTTGTTCAAAATGGATTTGGTGATCTTGTGCAACAAACCAACTCAGAAATAAAAACTGAACTGCTTGCAGTAAGGAAAGTGACGGGGGGAACTGCTGGAAAGTGTGGGATAGATAACAATTGCTTTATGAAGTGCTTTGTTGCCCACAAACAAATTAGAATGAATTATCAACAATTAATGGGCACTCTATAATAATCCCACTTCATGCAAAAAAAAAATCACAACAAATGCTCACTAAACCTGAAACAACCTTGCTGATAATCGCTCACAAGCACTGTGACCAAACTATGTATCTGTTAATTTTCAAAACACCGCAGACAGCAAACTTCCAATGGAAACAAAGATATCAATTAACCAAACACTGTTTTATACAACCTTAATGATGGGCACACTATAGAAAATAAGTAACCAGAACGTATATTGTATGACATGTATCCAAGCAAATATTCAGATGCACCCAATTTGAGGTCTTCATGCTATTCATTTGTGATATTTATTGCACATGTATCCTATTCTTCCTCCAAGAAGCCCAAAGCAGCTTATTTATGGTTCACAGCTTATTTCTTATCTGGGCAACGTACAGAACAAAGATCTGCTTAGCTTCAGCAACTTTTTAAAAAGCATCATTTGCCACAGACCCTTCTCCAAAAATACAGACTGGTGATTAAAGCTAGCTCAGTTACTAATTTTTTGCCAGTCTCCAGAAATGGCACCCTTTATTTCAATCCCTTATCATTTTTTGTGCAAGGAAGCCAAGTCCTAATCCAGCTTGTTCTGAATTAATTTGGTTTACACCCAAGTAAACTGGCATAGAATCCAGCCAATAACAGCGGGACAGTCTCCCCCGGGAGGCGGTGGACTCTCCTTCCTTGGAGGTTTTTAAGCAGAGGTTGGAAGGCCATCTGCCATGGATGCTTTAGCCGAGATTCCTGCATTGCAGGGGGCTGGACGAGATGACCCTTGGGGTCCCTTCCACCTCTATATGGGAGAGACAGAGAGAAAGGACTTACCTGTTAGGCTGTCAGGCTGAATTAGACTGAGAGCAGTAAGGATCCACAATATCATGGTGCGAAAAGGTGGGCTGGGAATCCTGGCCCCGTAGAGACAGAGAAGACCGAGGAGGTAAAAAAGCAAATTGGCTTTTCAGGTCAAAAGCCAGCCACCTCGCAGATTTCCATCTCATCTTTTCCTCTGAGCGGCATACAGGAAACAGAGTTACAAACAGGAAGCAGAGCTCTTTGATGACTTTACCATTTTGTCTCTGTTTACTCATCCTCTCTCTTTTCTACACCTCTTTTTCAGATCAAGTTGCTCAGTCATAGGTAAACGACAGCCTGTTCTGAATTTGGCAGGGAGGAAATGCCAGCTCCCGAAACGTACATGAGCATGATAGTTTGGAGCCCAGTTAGACTAGACAGTGGAATCCGAGGCAAATATTAATTTCGTTTCTCTTGAAAGACCACTGCAGCCCATCCATGGACCATAGTCCTGAAGCAAGCTGGGTCTCATCTGGTTTTTTCCACTTGCCTGTCTCCCTAGGCAGCGGTAGTATCTGTATCCCTAGGAAAGGAAACCTGCTACCACCATAGCATATAGTTACCAGATTTTTTTTCAATGAATCCGGGGACCCTTTTTTTTTTTTGAAGCTGAATAAACCACAGAGCCTAGGACTTGCTAATCAGAAGGTCGGCAGTTCGAATCCCCATGACGGGGTGAGCTCCCGTTGCTCGGTCCCTGCTCCTGCCAACCTAGCAGTTCGAAAGCACCTCAAAGTGCAAGTAGATAAATAGGTACCTCTCCGGCAGGAAGGTAAACGCTGTTTCCGTGCGCTGCTCTGGTTCGCCAGAAGCGGCTTAGTCATGCTGGACACATGACCCAGAAGCTGTACACCAGCTCCCTTGGCCAATAAAGCGAGATGAGCGCAGCAACCCCAGAGTCGGCCACGACAGGACCTAATGGTCAGGGGTCCTTTAGCAACAAGGAGTCAGTAGTGGGGATGGTGAGGCAAAAGACCCTGCGCACAAGCACACATGCGTATTGTATAAAGGCGCAAAGCCCTTCTTTTGCACCCTGTGAAACATAAATGCGCAGTGGTTTTTTTAAAAAAACAACTGGGCAACGGCCAGCCGCCCGCAACTCCCAAGCCTCCTCTGATCAGTCAAAACAAAGGGGGAAGAGGGTAGGAGATCTGTACCACCAGATGTCCCCAGTTCCCCTTCAGCATCAGCAGTCAGCAGCCCAGAGTCAGCCTGGTAGCACAGTTGGCTCTGGCTGGCTTCAGGAGCTGCTCGCTGCTGTGGCGTCCACCCTTTTTCCTCTCTGGAAGTTCCGGCAAGGAAAAATGGCGGGCGCCACGGCAGCGGGCAACAGGCAGCTCCTGAAGCCAGCCAGATTTAGTAGGGATTCGACTGGCTCTGGAGAACGTCTGTTCAAGCAGAGAGCCCACCCCCCCAATTCGCCACAACACGGGGGAGACCAATGAGAGCCTCTCAGTGTATGGCCAATGCCTCCCCTCAGAACAACCCCTTTAACAGGGAACCCTGGGATTGCCGCCGCAGCGGGCGCGTGGGTCACCGTTTCACGCCCCTCCCCCCTTTTAGGGAAGAAAGACTAAAGAATTCCACCCAAGGCCTGAAACTGCCAAAGTTGTGACGTTTTGCTACGGGGAAGGCAAAACCTGCCAATGCAGGAAAATTCCTTTCCGGCCCTTCAACAGTGACCAATATGTAGCAGCACCAGTATACCTGTGAAGAAGAAGTTAACCTGCAAAATAAAGCTTAACTGAGGGAGGGAAGGGTGGGAGAAGCACTGGAACCAACTGTGATCCCCCAGGTAAGTTCCACCCTCTATCGTGTGGGTGGGGAAGTCCCACCCCCTACCTGGCCAACGTCTCCCCCACTGGGATTGGTTGACTGTCTGAGGTTGGGTGGGAACCTCCAGGTATCCAGTCGCGGGGGGGGGGCAATGCCAGGCAATATTGCTAGGAGCCATGTAGGATCAGGGGTGCTGCGCATGTCCACGCAAAGTACGCCCCCCATTTGATGTGGGGAGCGGTCATTCTCCTTACAATTTGCATGGTCTTACTGAGTACAGTAGCTCATCCATAAAGCAGGGTTCCATATTTGCCCCTGACTACAAGAAGAAATTTACCTTTGAGAAGAGAGAGAGCTTCAAATATGCAAACAGCTCATCATTGTCCGGATGGAAACCTGTTAGAGGTCTTGCCAGAGGGTGTGTGGTGGACCAACCACAGGGACATCATCTGAGACCCTTAGCCAATCATGGCAAGGAGGAGAAATGGCCATCAGCAAGAGTGAGGAGAGCGGTACACAGGCTGAGACCCTACCTCCCCCCAGACTGTCTCGCCAGAGTGGTGCATGCTCTAGTTATCTCTCGCTTGGACTACTGCAATGCGCTCTACGTGGGGCTACCTTTGAAGGTGACGCGGAAACTGCAATTAATCCAGAATGCAGCAGCTAGACTGGTGATTGGGAGCGTCCGCCGAGACCACATAACACCGGTCCTGAGAGATCTGCATTGGCTCCCAGTACGTTTCCGAGCACAATTCAAAATGTTGGTGCTGACCTTTAAAGCCCTAAACAGCCTCAGTCCAGTATATCTGAAGGAGCGTCTCCACCCCCATCGTTCAGCCTGGACACTGAGATCCAGCGCCCAGGGCCTTCTGGCGGTTCCCTCATTGGGAGAAGTGAAGTTACAGGGAACCAGACAGAGGGCCTTCTCGGTAGTGGCGCCCTCCCACCAGATGTCAAAGAGAAAAACAACTACCAGACTTTTAGAAGACATCTGAAGGCAGCCCTCTTTAGGGAAGCTTTTAATGTTTAACAGATTATTGTATTTTAATATTCTGCTGGAAGCTCCCCAGAGTGGCTGGGAAACCCAGCCAGATGGGCGGGGTATAAATAAATTATTATTATTATTATTATTATTATTTGACAGCTTAACTAGCCGAAAGTGCCTGCCTATGGAAGTGGACTCAGAAGGAGGAGGCAGCAGCAATCAAGGCAAGTCGTCCCAGGTTTCCTTCCCACAAAATTTAGATTCTTTCCCCCCCAGCCCTTCCCAGAGCTGGTAAGTGACAAAGAAGATTCTCTTACCACTTCTGGAAAGCAGGTGGTATGTTCTCTGCAGAGAGAAGAGATCAACATCAGAATAGAAGGGAGGAAGTGTGAAAAAACTGGTAGCATTGTTGCAGAGCATCTGAAATCTGGCCTGAGAAAGAAGACACCAAGAGACAGTCAGAGCTAAGGAGTGGCCCCACTTTAAAAGTCTCTGAATGGGATCCATGCATGGCAGTTTGCAGGGGAAGAGATGTGCAGGGATCTGCAGAAAATGGTTTGGAAGTGGACTGAGAATTGTCAGCATCATATAGACTAATTCCAGTTGTCAAGGGAAAGAGCATCATTGTTTATGTAGCTTATTGCCAGGAAGGCGACAACTTCTGTTGTATATGGGATTATTACCTTGACTGGAATGGGAAAAGAAGGTTTTGGAATGCAGATATAAAGAAAATCATCTCACCATCAATTCTAGCACGTGGGGGGGCACAAAAATGGTTTAATTTGGTATTTGTGTGATTGGTATTGATAATTGTATTATAATCTGGTATTGTTATAATGTGGGTTGTAATTGAAAATAAATAAAAATTATTATCTATAAAAGGAAGGTGGCAACTGCGAGCTGAGAGAATAGTCGAAAGCAGAGGTGGGAAATCTAAAGTACAGTGGTACCTCGGGTTACATACGCTTCAGGTTACATACGCTTCAGGTTACATACTCCACTAACCCAGAAATAGTGCTTCAGGTTAAGAACTTTGCTTCAGGATAAGAACAGAAATCGGGCTCTGGCGGCGCGGCAGCAGCAGGAGGCCCCATTAGCTAAAGTGGTGCTTCAGGTTAAGAACAGTTTCAGGTTAAGTACGGACCTCCGGAACAAATTAAGTACTTAACCCGAGGTACCACTGTACAGCGGGACTCCAGCTCCTAATGGTACCTGCCTCGTCCTACAAACTTCTTAGCAATGGATCTTTAAGGAGACTACCCAGAATAGGTGTTTGCTCAGGGGAGAAGCCAAGAAACACAATTTTGCTATCATTTGGGATCCATTCTTGCATGATGTGATCAGTCAGCGAGGAGCAGAAAAACCGCCAGACCCTTACAAAACGTTTTGGATAGATTTGCTGTCAAGACATCTACTATAATAATACTTTCCGTACCTATGTGATGTGTACTGTACTAAAAAAAACAGTGACATGTGAGTTTTCATCTTTGAATGTTTAGCCATATGCAATGTTCATGCATAGAAAGGCTGTAGCTGTGTTTTTGTTTTTTGTTTTTTAAGAAATATTTATTAAGATTTTACAAAAAACAAATATACAAAAACACATAGTAGAAAAACAAGAAGAAGAAAAATAAGAGTAAACACACACCAAAAAAAAGATACAAAAGATTAAAAACAATTCTTTTTCATAATTTAAAACTCATTTGCTTGTTTCTTTGACTTCCTCACACCTCCCCTTCTTGTATTCCCATTTAAATAATCCAATCAGCAAATTCTTACCCTCTTTCATTCATCTTATCTCTATAACTTGACATTTTATAACTCAGTATTTTCATCCATTATCAATTCATTTTTGCATATTCTTATTAACTTTTTTTACCTAATTATACCCTTCTTCCATATTCTTAAAGCATTACAGCTGGAAACCACTTAATTTCTATCCAACATCATTCTAACATTTATTAATTTTGCAATATTTCTGTAGATAGTCTTTAAATTTCTTCCAATCTTCTTCCACCGCCTCTTCTCCCTGGTCTCGGATTCTGCCAGTCATTTCTGCCAGTCCCATATAGTCCATCATCTTCATCTGCCGTTCTTCCAAAGTGGGTAAATCTTGTGTCTTCCAATACTTTGCAATATGTAGCTGTGTTTTTGTTAGTCTTTTTGTTGTAAGGAGATTATCTCGGTACTACTAGTTTTACCTTGTATTGCGGGGAAACCATAATATATGCACTGACCATTGGTCATCCTAGTTAGGACTGATGGGAGTTGGAGATCAACTATATCTGGAAAGCTACTACTTTCCAACTCCCTCTCTACACCCAGTTTTAGGGGTAGAAGATCAGGAACATTAACTTGATGTTGAAGATCTGGAACTCATGCCTGCACAACAACGCTCTTGAAAAAACTATCAAATAGCAATATTTATCTCTATGGATTCCTCTGTTCTTTAACTGGAGACTGTATTGGGGACGCGGGTGGTGCTATGGGTTAAACCACAGAGCCCTAGGGATTGCTGATTGGAAGGTCGGCGGTTCAAATCCAAGCGATGGGGTGAGCTCCCGTTGCTCGGTCCCTGCTCCTGCCAACCTAGCAGTTCGAAAGCACATCAAAGTACAAGTAGATAAATAGGTACCACTCCAGCGGGAAGGTAAACGGCGTTTCCGTGCTTTGCTCTGGTTTCGCCAGAAGCGGCTTAGCCATGCTGGCCACATGACCCAGAAAAACTGTCCGCGGACACCTGTCGGCTCCCTCAGGCAGTAAAGCGAGATGAGGACCATAACCCCAGAGACGTTCGTGACTGGACTTAACTGCCAGTGGTCCTTTTATAGGTTCTAGTACAGTAATATTTATGTGAACTTTCGATTAGGCAGTTGAAATTTTAAAAGGACACTGGCTTCAAATAACATGAACATCTCCCAAAACCTCAAAAAGAAAGGCCCTTTCTAAATGCGGCATCCAAACAAAATTAATTGTCCATTCTTCATTTATGCTATGAGTCCCCAACCTTAATATTTTGCTTTCTGAATGTATTGTTAATTTGCCCCCTCCCAAAAAAAAAATCGATCAGAACAAAAAAAGCAAAGGCATAAATTAGTCCAAAATGACTCATGTTAAGTCGTGTACGGTTGATGCCTCATTCTACATTTCTCCCAGAAAATAGCAAGGTCACTTGCAAGGTGATCGTCACCATTCAGAGATGTTACACATGGACACAGATGTAACCTAGCGATACATAGCTTGACATAATCTCAAAATTTGATGGTGGGCGCCCTCAAGAGTTTATCTATTATACAGAAAATTCAAGCAACTGCCGTACAGAAGTTGGAGTGTTGAAGCTCCTCCATTATAATATGTGAATTTGAAGCAAAGGCTAGAAACCAAATTTTCATAAAGATTTGAATCAGAGGGGTTTTGCTGATAAAGAATCAAAATTCCAGACAGAAATTTTGAATAATGACTATAAGATTCTAGCAAAAATGTATAAGATATTATTGGAATGGTGTACAAAGGATGAGGAGGTAAAATCAGTTATGATTGACTAGGCCAAAGATATAGGGTATAATATACAAATGGAGGATTGGGAAAGACTCTGGAAAGAAGGTTTAAGATTCACTGCATGTACAGTTATAAAAGAAAATGTTATGAAAATGATGTACCAATGGTATGTAACACCTGTGAAGTTAGCAAAAATGTATAAGATAAGTAACAAATGTTGGAAATGTAAAGAAAAAGAAGGTACCTTTTTTCATATGTGGTGGGAATGTAAGAAGGTAAAATGCTTCTGGGAGATGATTTATAATGAATTGAAGAAAATGTTGAAATATACATTTGTTAAGAAACCAGAAGCTTTCTTACTAGGCATTACAGGTAATGAGATAAATAAGAAAGAAAAGAAGTTATTTTTATATGCAGTGACAGCAGCAAGAATACTGATGGCCCAGAAATGGAAACAGGAGGAGCTACCTACGATAGAAGAATGGAGAACTAAAATGATGGACTATGCAGAACTGGATAGAATGACTGGAAGGATCCGGAATCGACGAGACCAAAGATTTACAGAAGATTGGGAAAAGTTTATCCAATATATGCAAAAACTGAGTGATAATCAAATTACGTTTGTAAGTTTTAAGGAAGCTCTGTGAGGGGAAATGGTTAAAATGGCAGAAATGTGTTAGAAGTAATAAAGGGAAGGAATTGCAGACAAATTGAGGGAAGTCAAAAAGAGAAGTAAGATTTAATTAAGATGTATGGAGTGTATAAATTTGTTTTTTGTATTTGAAAACTAATAAAAATATATAAAAAAAAGAAACCAAATTTTCACAAGCCTTGGAGAACAAGGTTTTCAACTGCTGTTGATGAATATTCTTTAGAACTACCTCATTCGGGCTGGGCGGGGTATATTTCTGTAGTTATTAATAAACACTGGAATACGAAAAGAAAGAATGTACAACTTTCAAACTATTTATATAACGTATGACCATTCAGCTTCCAGAGTCCAAGCCAAAATCAGCTGAGCTCCAAATTCAACAATCCTCTACTTGAATTTTCTTGAATTTCCAAACCCAACAGAGCGATTATTGCCAAATATGATGGGGAACAGATGTTTCATTGTATTTTGGTAAGAGGAAAGTACTGACTCATAGCAAACTGGAACCTTTTTTTTTCTTTCTGGGCTGGGATATAAAAACACTGTAAATATACCAGGAACAGTTTTAAATATTTCCGCAGAGGAACCGGTGAGTTCAGTTGCAAACTCCGATGGTGAGAAGTGCAAGGTTGCTGCTTCTTCTAGATGAAAAAAGAAACTGGTGCTCATTTAGGTATTATAATCGTGGAATCATAGAGATGGAAGGGACCAAAAGAGATCTAGTCCAACCCCCTGCAATGCTGGGATCTTTTCCCCCCAACATGGGTGTGCTGGTCCTGTGGGTTTCCGTGAGGCGAGGTCCGAGTCCAGTCCGAGGTCGAGGGTGCAATATTGAGGCCGTCCGTCAAAGCTGAAGCTGGGTCCAAGGCAGGGAGTCGGGTGAGGTCAGGAGCTCCGGCAGAGAAGCAGGACAGGGTGCAGGCAAGAACAGGCTACCAACAATGTTGCTCCCACAACTTGGGACTGGGGCTGGCCTGGAGGCGAGCACTCCTCCTGCGGGAACTTAGTTCCCTATGCCTCTCTGCCCTGAGCCTCTGCAGCTCAGGAGAGGCTGGAGGGTTACCGGACCCAGAGGCAACCTCAGCTTCCCCTGACGGGGCTGAGAATGGAGCAACCCGGCAGGCTGGGATTCCTCAGGTTCAGCCTCCGAGTCCGAATCCCAGGCCATGACAATGGGGCTCGAACCCACAAGCGTAAGATTAAGAGTCTCGTGCTCTACCGACTGAGCTATATTAGTTTATTTAACTTGGGAGTTTACTTAAATAAAGGAAAACACATTTACCCCTCTAAAAAAAACCCAAGATGTTAAGTGCTATTGTTTCTTGCAATTATTTAAATTAAAAAGAGAACTAGTTGGCTTTCATTCTTTTTTAAAATATATATATAAATTTTTATTAGTTTTAACATAGCATTTTCTTTCTTTTTTTTTTGAAATAATATTTATTAAAGTTTCAAAGAAATTACAAAAATAGAAAAAGGAAAAGAAAAAATAGAAAAAGGACAAAAAATACAAAATACAGAAAAATAAAAAACAATTAAAAACAAATCAGTCTTTCCATGTCTTATCTTTCATTTGCTTGTTTCCCTGACCTCCTCACACCTCCCTTTTTTGTATTCTAGTTCAGTAGTTGTTTCAGCAAATCCTTACCCTTTTTGCTTTTATCTTAATATTTTATCTTAATATATTGTAACTTTACATTTTCACCTGTTAACAATTCATCTTTGCTTAATCCTTTATATCTTTTCTGCTAAAACCACATGTTTTAATTCCAACATCTTTCTAACATTCCTTAATTTTACAATATTTCTGTAGATAAACTTTAAATTTCTTCCACTCTTCTTCCACCGACTCTTCTCCTTGGTCTTGGATTCTGCCAGTCATCTCAGCCAGTTCCATGTAGTCCATCACCTTCATCTGCCATTCTTCCCGGGTGGGTAGATCTTGTGTTTTCCAGTACTTTGCGATAAGTATTCTTGCTGCTGTTGTGGCATACATAAAGAAAGTTCTATCCTCTTTTAACACCAAGTGGCCGACCATGCCCAAGAGAAAGGCCTCTGGTTTCTTCTGGAAGGTATATTTAAATACCTTTTTCATTTCATTATAAATCATCTCCCAGAAGGTCTTAATCTTTGGGCATGTCCACCAAAGGTGTTTAACATAGCATTTTCAACAATAATTAAACATAATTTTACATCTTATACAGTTTTTTTGACTTCTGAAAATTTTCCAATCTAATCACTTAGTATACATTTCTTACTTTCACCATTACATTTAAGTCTCCTAACTAATATCTCTCTTCTTTTCCTATTTTGCAATGTTTCATATATTTCTCCTTACAAAACTTCTTGTAGTCCTACTAGCGTAATTTGTTGATTACAGTTGCTCTTCAAATAGTTCGTATATTTCTTCCAATCTTCTGTGAATCTCTGGTCCCGCAGGTTTCGAATCCTTCCTGTCATTTTATCTAATTCTGCGTAGTCCATTAATTTTGTCTGCCATTCTTCTTTCGTCGGAATTTCTTCTTGCTTCCATTTTTGGGCTAACAATACTCTTGCCATAGTTGGCTTTCATTCTTAACCCCTCCCCCCCCCCAAAAAAAATGTTATAAGCCTATTGGCTTAATCTACTGGGAAGTTCTATTGGGCAAACCCATCAATATTTATAGGTGTTTTACAAGAGCACTACTCTATGTTTGGGATGCGGGTGGCGCTGTGGGTTAAACCACAGAGCCTAGGACTTGCCGATCAGAAGGTCGGTGGTTCGAATCCCTGCGACGGGGTGAGCTCCCATTGTTCGGTCCCTGCTCCTGTCAACCTAGCAGTTAGAAAGCACGTCAAAGTGCAAGTAGATAAATAGGTACCACTCCGGCGGGAAGGTAAACGGCGTTTCCGTGCACTGCTCTGGTTCGCCAGAAGCGGCTTAGTCATGCTGGCCACATGACCCGGAAGCTGTACGCCGGCTCCCTTGGCCAATAAAGCGACATGAGCGCAGCAACCCCAGAGTCGGTCACGGCTGGAGCTAATGGTCAGGGGTCCCTTTACCTTTACTGTATGTTTGCAAATCTGCCATGCGTCTTGTGGAGAGAAAAGTCGGTGTGCACAATAGACCCAAGGGTGAGGAACCTCTGCCCTCCAAATGCAGCAGAAATTCAACTCCCATCTGCCCTAGCAAAGATAGCCAATGGCCCAGGGTGAGGAGAGTTGTCGTTCAGCAATATTTAGAGGGCCACAGGTTTCCCACACCAGTGACAGAGGAAGGGCAATAGCTTTGTGGTAGAGCAGGAGCCCAGGCTGATAGAGCAATAATAATAAAAATAATAACAAGGGACATAATGGAACCAGGGACTTCGGCTGGATCTACACTGACCTCTGTTTGACGTTATTTCCCCGTATTGGAAGAATATTAGATATGTCGTTCTAAAACGTCACAGGGCACACTTGTTAATTAAAATGTTTCTTACCTTGGTTTTTCTGGCCAAAGGTAAGCGATACCCGGCCACGCCATTTCTCAAAGCACTGTTTCTTTTTCCAGCTGGTCATTGGTTGCTCTGGACTCCACCCCCTGGGGTCAAAATTTAATTCTTCCTTCCTTCCTCCCTCGCTCCCTCCTTCCATGAACCCCATCCCATAAATACCATTGGAGAGGGGTCAGAGTTTGAATGCGGGGGGGGGGAGGTGAAACACTACATTAGGGAGACATGAGCAGTGTTTCACCAATATAGCAGCATAAAATGATTAAAAATTTAAAAATTAAGCGATAAAAAGGAGGACGTCGTGTGTCATCTGTGTTATCAAAACCGTCCCTTAACCCTTCCTTAACGTTAAAAACCGTTCATGTAGATCTGCCCTTGCATCATTGCTGTTTGTGTGCGCAGCACACAGACGCGCACAATTTTCTTTTCTCCCACTGCTCTTTCCCTTCAAACAGGTGCTGCAGGTTTATTGAACTCTACAAAAACCTGCCAGACCTGTTGGTTTAAAAGTGGCTGTGAAATCTGGCACACCCGTACAAGACTTTTCAATGCCACCAAATCATCATCCTACACGCCGCATCACATTAGAGTCTCGCGTCTTTTATAACTTCTGCAGTCGCAACTGAAAGGGAAGGAATTGTAGCTAAGCACATGGAACAGCGCCATCTAGTGGTTGGCAGGGTCGACTAGATAATCATTACAACTTGTCACCCCTCTAAGCAAATAACCACATTGTTTTCGGGATGGTCGGCAATCTGCCAACTGGTATGGTTTTTGTTGTTGGTTGTTGTTGTTGTTTCCCTTGTTTGCTCACTCTGCAGCAGGGGTCAGCAACCTTTTTCAGCCGTGGGCCAGTCCACCATCCCTCAGACCATGTGGTGGGCCGGACTATATTTTGAAGAAGAAAGGAACGAAGAAAGGAACGGGAAATCCACACAGGATTATTATTTTGCTTATCAGCTTAAGGAGACTAACAGAAGAGATCGTAAAGGAAAAATAGAAATTATATGAACAAGATATGATGTGGAAACACCAAGATAAGACTGAATAGAATTATGAATTTTGTTTGGACTGATTGGGACTGATTTGGACATTAACGCAGTAATAAGAAGATGATCTGAATCCCCCTTTGGATCTTGAAGAATGGGTTCCCCCAACAAAATTTAAAAATTTGGCTTTGTAATTTGGAATCTATGTGATGTGATTTAATTTGATGTGATTGGCCAGTTAATAAAAATTATTTAAAAAAAATATATTTTGAAGAAGAAAAAATGAATGAATTCCTTTGCCCCACAAATAACCCAGAGATGCCTTTTAAATAAAAGCACACATTCTACTCATGTGAAAACAGCAGGCAGGCCCCACAAATAACCCAGAGATGCATTTTAAATAAAAGGACACATTCTACTCCTGTAAAAACACGCTGATTCCCGGACCATCTGCGGGCCGGATTGAGAAGGCGATTGGGCCGCATTCGGCCCCTGGGCCTTAGGTTGCCTACCCCTGCTCTAGAGGATCTGCTTGTATCACAAGTAGTAGCTAAGGCTGAGTTATTGGGGCATGCTAGGTCTTCACTCGTCCCATCACCTCCTGGCAAATAGAAGGGGAAGAAATGGAGGCAGTAAGAGATTTTACTTTCTTGGGCTCCATGATCACTGCAGATGGTGACAGCAGCCACGAAATTAAAAGACGCCTGCTTCTTGGGAGAAAAGCAATGACAAACCTAGACAGCATCTTAAAAACCAGAGACATCACCTTGCCAACAAAGGTCCATATAGTTAAAGCTATGGTTTTCCCAGTAGTGACGTATGGAAGTGAGAGCTGGACCATAAAGAAGGCTGATCGCCGAAGAATTGATGCTTTTGAATTATGGTGCTGGAGGAGACTCTTGAGAGTCCCATGGACTGCAAGAAGATCAAACGTATCCATTCTTAAGGAAATCAGCCCTGAGTGCTCACTGGAAGGACAGATCGTGAAGCTGAGGCTCCAATACTTTGGCCACCTCACGAGAAGAGAAGACTCCCTGGAAAAGACCCTGATGTTGGGAAAGATGGAGGGCACAAGGAGAAGGGGACGACAGAGGACGAGATGGTTGGATGGTGTTCTTGAAGCTACCAGCATGAGTTTGACCAAACTGCGGGAGGCAGTGGAAGACAGAAGTGCCTGGCGTGCTCTGGTCCATGGGGTCACGAAGAGTCGGACACGACTAAACGACTAAACAACAACAACAACAAGGTCTTCACTCTCTGTTGGGAGATGGTGGGTCTGGGATGCTTTCTAATGACAACGTGTCAGTCGGGTGTTGTTCCGGCTCTCCCAGCTTTTCCCCTCATCTGCCTCTGAGGTGCGACCTCCCTCAGACCCCTGTTGTAAATCTATACTGTCTTCCTCTTCCTCCTCCCTGGGAGGGTCAAGGTGGGGAGGCAGTCTCCGCCATTTCTCCTCCTCCTCTGCCGAGTCCCTCACAGGGACAGAAGCTCATTCCAAGCTATGTCAAAGCCAGAAAAATAACAGGGAGGAATGAACGATGCTTAAACCCAAACCGTTGATAGTATCCATGCGTAGACCTTGACAGCTCACCGGAAACATGTGTTTTCTATCTATCATCCATCCCAGGACAGAAGCATCTTGGGATCAGACAGTCACAGACAGTTTCCTGTGTATAGAAATCCACCCGTTCCAACATTTCACAGTTGAAGGCATTTGATGGTATCACCTGTTATGGCACTGCCAAAGACATCTCCTGCTTCCCACTTTTTCTCTGCCTGCTACAAGTTGCGTTCATGCACTTGACGAAAGCCTGTCTTGCATTTTGTTCCTATAACAAGCTGACCAAAGTCACTTCCAGAAACATGCTGTTTGTTGATGATTCGTTTGTGATTGGGTTTCTTTTTTTTAATATATCATTTTTATTAGTTTTTTTAACATATCATTTTCATCAGTAATTAAACATACTTTTACATCTTATTCAAATTTTTGACTTCCATCAATCCTGTCTGAAAATTTTCCAATCTAATCTCTCAGGATGCATTTCTTATCTTCCCTATTACATTTCAAACTCATAACCAATATCTCTATCTTTTTCTACTTTGTAACACTTCGTATTTTTCTCCTTACAAAACTTCTTGTAGTCCTACTAGCGTAATTTGTTGGTTACAGTTGCTCTTCAAATAATACATATACTTCTTCCAATCTTCTGTAAATCTCTGGTCCCGCAGGTTTCGAATCCTTCCTGTCATTTTGTCCAATTCTGCATAGTCCATTAATTTCGTCTGCCATTCTTCTTTCGTCGGAATTTCTTCTTGTTTCCATTTCTGGGCTAACAATACTCTTGCCGCAGTTGTTGCATATAGAAACAATTTAGCATCTTGCCTATTAATGTCCTGACCTATAATACCAAGTAAAAATGTTTC
This sequence comes from Podarcis filfolensis, assembly GCF_964270895.1. NCBI lineage: Eukaryota > Metazoa > Chordata > Lepidosauria > Squamata > Lacertidae > Podarcis > Podarcis filfolensis. Next base: position 9,386,776 of record NC_139604.1, read on the forward strand.
TGGTTTTTAAAAAAATGTATATTTCAACATCTTTTTCATCTCATTATATATCATTTACCAGAAGTTCTTTGCTTTTTTACATTCCCACCACATATAATAAAATGTTCCTTCTTTTTCTTTACATTTCCAACTTGTGGTTGGGTTTCTGCATAGGTTGGATGGTGCCTGGAGTTGGCTGAGCATGTCAGTTTGTTTGTGTAACTTCCAGTCGATCTATTGTCGTCCTGCACATTTTCCTGTCCCTTTAATTGCCACCCAAAGTCAGTGGCGAAAAATGAATTTGCTCTGCCAGAGTACTGTCGTCCGCTTTAATTGCGCATTACTAAATTTGCCACTGGGGACGCAGGTGGCACTGTGGGTTAAACCACAAAGCGTAGGACTTGCCGATCAGAAGGTCGGCGGTTCGAATCCCTGTGACGGAGTGAGCTCCCGTTGCTCGGTCCCTGCTCCTGCCAACCTAGCAGTTCGAAAGCACAAGTGCAAGTAGATAAATAGGTACTGCTCCAGCGGGAAGGTAAACGGTGTTTCCGTGCGCTGCTCTGGTTCGCCAGAAGCGGCTTAGTCATGCTGGCCACATGACCCGGAAGCTGTACGCCGGCTCCCTCGGCCAATAAAACGAGATGAGCGCCGCAGCCCGAGTCGGCCATGACTGGACCTAATGGTCAGGAGTCCCTTTACCTTTACCTTAAATTTGCCGCTATGCAATTCAAGCCCTTTCGCAAAATAGTACCCGCCCAGAAGTGATCCAAAACAGTTTCACATTAAAGAAAAGAATTGTTTTGATCTCACTGTGGATCTGATTGTACGGACGGTATCATGAACCATCGCTGAAATATGTCCAGCAACATTCACTACCCGCATATCAGGAATATAGCAATAGAATACTGCGTCTAGTCCCAGGCATGCAAAGGAGGGTGACCAAGATGATCAAAGGTCTGGAAACCAAGCCTTATGAGGAATGGTTGAAGGAGCTGGGTATGTCCAGCCTGGGAAAGAGGAGACTGGGAGAAGATATGATAGCTACAGCTGCCATACGTTCAGGATTTCCTGGACGTATCTGGGATTCATCCATCGGAAATATGGCAACCCTATAGCCATCTTCAAATATCTCAAGGGTCGTCACATGGAAGATGGAGCAAGCTTGTTTTCTCCTGCTCTGGAGGGTAGGACTTGAACTAATGGCTTGAAGTTACAAGAAAGGAGATTCCGACCAAACATCAGGAAGAACATTCTGGCCATAAGAGCTGTTCAAGAGTGAAACAGACTCCCACAAGAGATGGTGGATTCTCTTTCCTTGGAGGTTTTTAAGCATCTGTCATGGGTCCCTTACAACTCTGAAATACTATGACTCTGTGATTCTAGTTAAAGCATGCAATGGCAGGGGCAGTGGGAAGACAAATACTTATTGTTTACCTCACAACTGAAGTACATCTTCAGGGACATCTAAAGGGGGAGCCCATTTTGTTCTGGAAAAATACAGTTTCACAACCAAAGGTCCTACATCACTTTGACCAAAATCAACCCTTTACTGAGAGCTGCCCTAGCTCAAAATGCTTCTGGGTTTCCACCTTTGACTGAGCACTACTTAAAATACTAACAGGGTTTAAAATTACCCTCCAGGGTGATCACGTGTACTTAAATTGAAAAACTGAAAATTGTTTCCTTTTTCTTCTTGTTCTTTTCTCTCTCTCTCTCCCTGCCTCTCTGATTGGCATGTCATTCGGTAAAACTAGGGCAATAAGTCAAGATGTTTTTTGACAGACGAAAAGGGCAGTACAAGTCATGCTTTCCTGGCCATTTTTATGCTAACGGTTATAGGATACCACACAGCTACAAAAGGAAACTGCTTTTTCATCCTCATAAATGCTTTTTCCCCTCTTCCATCCACAAGTCCATTATATGTTGTGACTATGAGCCGCTGCCAAAGGGTTTTGCAGCGTATCTAGATATAGGTACGGACGCTAATAGCCGTAAGCTGTAAAGATTGCCAAGGTATATGTATCTCATCCCCTCTACAGTGGTACCTCGGGTTAAGTATGTAATTCGTTCCGGAGGTCCGTTCTTAACCTGAAACTGTTCTTAACCTGAAGCACCACTTTAGCTAATGGGGCCTCCCGCTGCTGCCGCGCCACCAGACCCCGATTTCTGTCCTCATCCTGAAGCAAAGTTCTTAACCCGAGGTACTATTTCTGGGTTAGCGGAGTCTGCAACCTGAAGCATCTGTAACCCGAGGTACCACTGTATAAATAAGAGATGTTTCTTTCCTTTTTTTCTTTTTTCTTTTTCACAACTTTTTATTAATTTTACAAAAATAAAAACAACAACAATACAAAAGCAAAGCAAAACAAATTGACTTCCCTCTAGTCCCTTGCTTGGTTCAATTGTTTATCAGCGTACTGCATGGCCATTGTTAAATGTGAAACCCATTTAAATTACCTATTATCCATTCATAACAAAATTACAAGTAGTTTTAAAACCCTTCTAATGTATTCACCTGTGTACATTGCTTCTGTACATATGCAATACACATCTTCCATTCTTTCTTAAATTCATTGTCGTCTCTTCCTCTTAGTTTCATTGTCAATTTTGCAATTTCAGCATATTCCGTTAATTTAACTTGCCAATTTTCTTTAGCTGGGACACCTTCTTTCCAATGTTGTGCTAATAATGTCCGTGCGGCCATAGTCGCATACATAAACAAATTCTTTTGTGATTTTGGTAAGTCCACTCCTGTAATACCTATTAGGAAAGCTTCTGGTTGTTTTTTAAACAAATTTTATTTTAAACATCTTCTTCATTTCACTATAAATCATTTCCCAATATTTCTTTATAATTTTACAATCCCATTATATGTGGAAAAAATGTCCCTCCTGTTATTTTACATTTCCAACACTTGCTTTCCTTATAAATAAGGGATGTTTCGAAGCGATGCTGTGTTCCGAAATATTTCAGGGAAGTGCGAGGTTGCGGTTTCAGCTCAGAGCTGAGCTGAGATTCAAGAGGTCTGGGTACAATTTCCAGTCCTTGCCACAAGCTTCCTGTGCACCCAGCATCAGTGAAGGGAGCTCTCTGGCTTTCGGTTCCCCATCTGTAAATAGGGATAATTGTCATCTATCATGTGGGAAGTGTCATTGCAAGCCGGGCTCTCAGTGGGTTTTTGCTTTGTTTTGTTTTTTGGCTGCTGAACTCGAAAATGGGATTAAGGCATTTCCTGTCATTTAGCAGGCTTGTAAATAGTGGAATAAAAACAACCTGAAATAGGAGAAGCAGTGGACAGCAATTCCTGTTCATTTCAAGCCTAGGTTTTCTGCCCAAACTGAAACCATGAATGTTTGGAGGTTGATATTTCAGACGAAGCCTCTTGAGAATATAATATGCATTGATTTCTTTCTCGGTTATTGGAACACAAATTATGAACATATAAAGCTGGAAAATAGCTTATTTGTGTAAAATGTATTTGCTCTAAGTTGTTACTGTATTGTTCTGTTTTCCATTTTTTAAAAAAAAATAGTTTTGTTCTTATTAAACTGTTTGGAAGGCTCAGTAAGGCAAAATGGTTTAGAACTGGTTTCTTATTTGCTAGCAGCTGCCAGAATTTTATGCCTACAGAAGTGGAGATCTGTCACTGTATCCCATATTAAAGAATATTAAAGATAAAATATGGGATTGTGCACTAATGTCAAAACTACCCATATTGTCAGATTTAGAGAGCAAAACAAAATACCTGCCAACTGTAGGTCAAGATAGATTGGTTTTATTGATCACAGCAGGATATAGAGATTATTTTCCAACGAATGTTATGGGTTTGCAGTGGAAAGAAAAGAGAGAAAGAGGGAGGGAGGGAGGGAGGGAGGAAGGGAGGAAGGAAGGAAGGAAGGAAGGAAGGAAGGAAGGAATTATGCAGACAGGTCAGAGTTGTGTTGAGTTGAATTGATTTACTCTCTGTATCCTGCTTTTCCAACAACAAATGTTGAACTCAAAAGAGCTTGCAGTAACCACAGTAGCATTAACACTGCAATCACCATAACATCAAATGCAGTGGCATATAAAGCAAACCACCACAACAAAATTTCATCAAAACAAGTAATACAGTTGCTGGAAGGGGTGTCTCCATTTATGAAAGCCTTTATTTAATTTCTTCTTATTTAATAGTTTGGACCGCACTCCTCTGTCATGTGATATTGTCTCCAAATCTCTGCCTTTCAAATTCTCCCAGATAAGTACTGCCCTCTGTGGCTTCTTCTCTTTGCACAGATCCTGAATTTACTTAATTGCAGGAAGTCGAATTAATCAGCCTGGGATTAATTAAAAGACAAGCTGAGTAAAAACATAAACATTTTTGGCCAGGTCTGTGTAACTGGACATTTTCACAGTGCCTTTCCATTTCCACATTTAAAGAAATGGCTTTAAGGATGTTGCACTCCAGCAAATACTGAACACTATGCATATTCTGGCACAATGGGAAAGTCCTGATAATTGATAAAAATGTATACTCCTCCTGCTGCTACGCATTTTATCACAACAAGCTGTCACAGAGTACACAGGACAGCTTAATCAGATATAAACAAGCAAAAGCATTCCAGCATTTAGCTAATATTTGTGGGTCATTTCCTGCTCTCCTCCCAAATACTTTTCCAAGCATCTCAGAAGTCAATGTTCTGTCTGAGAATGAACGGGAGGATGCTTAAGACTTCTGGCTCAGCTCCAGAGCAACTCAGTGTTATAGTCTAGGCTCTTTGGACAACTATAGAACTTCAGGTGGCCGTGACTAAGATCTGATTCTCATTGAGATGGTGAGATGGTTTCAGGGCAACCAGGATGCATGCGGAGGCTCTTATGACTGAATGTTCCTTGGTAGAACCAATTGGAAAAAAATAGAATTTGGAAAGATGCGGCCTAGCCTTCCCAATTCCATGCCATATTCCCCATGTGTGGATGATGTTGTGCAATGGACATCATCTGGCCACTAAGTAGTCAGTGCTTGTCAAGCAGTTCCCATGGATAAAAACTGATTTTCTGGATCCATTTCAAACAGGATTTAGTCCTGACACACATCACTTGCGAAGACAGGCAAACTAATGCCAGTGTACTGGAAGAAGCAAAGATTACCAATGTTGAAGCAATGATTCTTCAACATCAACTTCGTTGGACTGGTCGTGTTGTGCAGATGCCTGATGGTCGTCTTCCAAAGCAACTACTCTATTCTGAACTTAAAAATGGAAAGTTTAATGCTGGTGGTCAACAAAAGAGGTTTAAAGACTGTCTCAAGGCAAATCTTTAAAAATGTAGTATAAACACCGACAACTGGGGAACACTGGACTGCAAGAGCTCCAGTTGGAGAACAGCCTTTACCAAAGGTGTCATGGGCTTTGAAGACACTCGAACTCAGGACGCAAGGGAGAAACGTGCTAAGAGGAAGGCACTCTTGGCAAACCCTCGCCGTGATCAACTCCCGCCCGGAAACCCATGTCCCCACTGTGGAAGGACATATGGATCCAGAATTGGCCTCCACAGTCACTTACGGACTCATTGTTAAGACCATGTTCATGGAAGACAATCCACTGTAGTATGGTTGGTTGGTTGCCATCTGTCTTGGGAGACAACAGACAAGTGTGCCTTTGGAGATGAAGTTTTTTTTTCTTTTAACTTATTTAGTTTTTTCAGATTTTGAAATTTACAAACAATGATCAAACAACCAACACAGAAAGAGAATTCCAAAGAATCTCCTGGACTTCCCTCCTCCCCTTTGTGGGTCCTTATATTAACTTTTTCCTCCTGCATCTTGTCTATTAATCCAAATCTCTTAACTCTCCATTAAAACCAAAATGCAGCATTAAACGACAGTGGTACCTCGGGTTAAGTACTTAATTTGTTCCGGAGGTCTGTTCTTAACCTGAAACTGTTCTTAACTTGAAGCACCACTTTAGCTAATGGGGCCTCCTGCTGCCGCCGCGCCGCTGGAGCAAGATTTCTGTTCTCATCCTGAAGCAAAGTTCTTAACCTGAAGCACTATTTCTGGGTTAGCGGAGTCTGTAACCTGAAGCGTATGTAACCTGAAGCATATGTAACCTGAGGTACCACTGTACAAGTGTTATTCCAATCCTACTAATAATTTTGTTTGCCATAGTTTTGAAGGTAAATTATTTATTTTCCCCTTTCCTTAATAAAATTTTAGTCTTCCTGATTTCTGATTCATTTTTGACATTTTGGCATAGTCCATCAACTTAATCTGCCATTCTTCTCCGGTAGGGACTCTGTCTCCTTCCCAGCTCTGGGCTAGTAACATCCGAGGAGCAGTGGTCGTGGGGGTGAAGTTAAACCATTGGAGAGGTGCAATGCCTACTGTGGTTGTAGAAACCAACATGGGAGAGACATATTTTGATGCAGGCCCTCTGCCTTCTTCTCTGTAACGTCACTTCTCGCAGTGAGGGAACTGGACCTCAGCGTCTGGGTTGAATGATAGAGGGTGGAGACACTCCTTCAGGTATACTGGGCCGAGGCTGTTTAGGACTTTAAAGGTCAGCAACAACACTTTGAATTGTGCTCAGAAACCTACTGGGAGCCAATGTACGTCTTTCAGGACCGGTGTTATATGGTCTCGGCGGTCACTCACAGTCACCAGTCTAGCTGCCACATTCTGGATTAGTTGCAGTTTCTGGGTCACCTTCAAAGGTTGCCCCATGTAGAGCACATTGCAGTAATCCAAGCGGGAGATAACCAGAGCATGTGCCACTCTGGCAAGACAGTCTGCGGGCAAGTAGGGTCTCAGCCTGTGTACCAGATGGAGCTGGTAGACAGCTGCCCTGGACACAGAATTGACCTGCGCCTCCATGGATAGCTGTGAGTCCAAAATGACTCCCAGGCTGCGCACCTGGTCCTTCAAGGGCACAGTTACTCCACTCAGGACCAGGAAGTCCTCCACACCTGCCCATCCCCTGTCCCCCCAAAACAGTACTTCTGTCTTGTTTTCTGTCTTTAAATGTGTCGTGCAGAAGGGGCCCCAGAGTGGACCATGGGTGAAATAGCTGATCCAGTATAAGACCACTTTCTTTATTCCCAAGCACATATCCCTAGCTGAGCAACAGCATGTATTGTACTGGTTCTTCCTAGAACCTAACTGGCAGAGCCAGTTCAGAGCTGCGGTAGAAATGTCATTGACCAGCAGAGTGGGAGCTACAAGATCAGCGACCGCAATTGGAAATCTGTGGCTCACAGCTTTCTCCTGAATGATACGATCGCTGCCATGTGCAACACATCTCTCGGACACATGTTGCAAAGCTCACCATCCCTGGGGGGGGTGGGGCTGTGTTGAAAGAGAGATGACATCATTTTCTATCGCCATCCATAAATCCCACAGCAGGCTGCCTTCTTCTGCAAACTCTCAGGGAAATCAAAATAATGTTTTGCACATGCCAGAAGCTCTTTGCTTTTGGAGTTCCACAAGGAACCACGGGACAGAAAGGAAAAGCAGCTTCGAACTACAGCTGCATTCTCAAGGAAGCATGTTCTCTCGACTGCTAAGGGACACATGGTTTCGTTTCTGTCAGGAAAGCCGGTGGAATTCACAAATGTTCCCACATTCATTTCCGTGTCTGTGTGAAAGGTGGCTGCAACATCTTTGCCTTGCATTTAAATTTTGTTCTACATTTCAAGAGTCCAGAGTCCTTGAGGAAGGAAGGAAGGAAGGAAGGAAGGAAGGAAGGAAGGAAGGAAGGAAGGAAGGAAGGAAGGAAGGAAGGAAACTTATGCTTGTAATCTGTTGACTGGCAGAGGTTATTTTTTTATTTTAAAAACGACATGATAAATTATAAGTTCTCATGGTACATATTCCATTAACTTCCCTGCACTGTGTGGATTAGACATTATAGCAACTGGGGTTCATTGTTTTTGAATTTGTTTCTGTTGCTATGGCAACACTTTTCTGCTTTCTCATGTCTTCATGCAAACGCTAGGTGCTTTAAGATAACTGACGCCTTGCGCACCCTTATAGACCTAGAGGGTGGCAGGAACGAAACACTAAAGACCTTCTTCAAACACAGTAAAGCCTACTCAAAATAACTGATTATTTGTCTGATGACACTTTTTTGTACTCTCTGCCTACAAATGCACGGGTCTTCTTCATAGGCACCAGACCACAGCCAGCATCTGTCGAGGATAAATTATACAAATCTAATGCAAAAGTCATTAAGAATTGATAATAGACACAGGGCTGGGTGATATCTGGTTTTCAACATCATGATCTAACCAGCTAAACGTTGTGATATACTGATTTATCATGATGTCTGAAATAAGGATGGAGCTATGTGAATACATTGGCTGGTTTCACGGTTTTTCCCGCATTGTGTTTTTTGCATAGCACATGCACACACACACACACACACACACACACACAAACCATGATTCACAGTATATTGCCAGGTCAAAAATTATGAAACCGGTATCACGATATGGACTTCAAACCAGTTTGGGACGACATATCGTCCAGCCCTAATAAACTCACAAGGCCCCAGAAGGCATCCTTTTTATTGCACATTCATGATGACTTGTGCTCAGGATGCTATTAGAGTGGTCATATGTGATTTCAATACCTTTTGTGTACGCAAAATTTTTGGGTGCTTTATTTCCAGCCAATTCATATTCTGAAACTACCAGCTGAAATGCAATATTTTTTTATTCCACAAACATTCTGGACTTTATTTTGGTCCCGCTTTTGTTGCACTATAGCCCCTCCAGACAGCAAGAATGCAGTAGCCTTGGGAAAGCACCGCAGAACAAACAAAAGCAGAATAAACCCACCAGTTAGTTAGAGCATGGTGCTGATAATAATGACAAGGTTGCATGTTTGATCCCCGTATGGGCTAGCTGCATATTCCTGCATATTCCTGCATTGCAGAGGGTTGATCTAGATGATTATCAGGTTTCCCTTCCAACTCTACAATACTATGATTCTAAGGCATTAGTTTTGCGTCAAGAACACTAATGCACTGCAAAATACACTGCAAAATACAGTTGTACCTTGGATCCAGAATGCCTTGCGAGTCGAACGCTTTGGCTCCCAAACGCCACAAACTGGGAAGTGTGTGTTCAGAATGCAGCAGTCTGATTGGTCCTAGAACAATAGGATCCAGAATGCAGCAGTCTGATTGGTCCACAGGAGCCACCCAATCCAGCTCCAGGTGGAAGTGAATCCGCAACCTGATTGGCCTACAAGAGAATCCCGGAATTAGCCAATCACGTGGGGCCCATTGTGTAAATAATGTATGTAAAGCAGACATTCTGGGGTAACTTCCATTCCTCCTCACCACTATGAGCTGAATAAAGAGCATTAAATCCACTCTCGACTCCGAGTATATTTCAGGAAGAGTGGGGTTGCCTTGGGGGGGGGGGGTAGAGAAAAAAGAGGGAGGGTGGGTGTTGGGGGTAGATGGAGAGGGAAACGCAGGAGACATCCCCCATTTCTAGAGATATTTTTAAATCCCTCCTTATAGAGCACACACAACATCAAGCTAGCAATGGGTCTCTGGAGATTCAGGCAGCAGGTTTTTTCCTAGCCTTACTGGGGAGGTGGGGGGGGAGTATGATCATGGGACCTTGTCAGTGTGAGACATGTGCTCTCCCAATGAGCTAACGAAAACCACGAGAGGAAAAGTACCCCCTCAGCCGGTGCTGGATAGGAAAATTTATTCTAACACAATCAAGATCATAGAAATTGCAAAGCATTTTGATAAATTATTCCCCAGGGGCCGTGAGATATTCTGTCTCCCCCTCCCACAAAGAGGATTCTTTCAAAAGCATGACGTCTTTCAAAAGCAGTCTCTGAATCCTTATCTAAGCAATTGCCACCCTGCTAATAGCTCTTCCATCCCACCCAGTGCTTTTTTTTCTATTTAAAAAAAATGTTTAGGGATACTCTCATTTTGGTTGGGATGCGGGTGGCGCTGTGGGTTAAACCACAGAGCCTAGGACTTGCCGATCAGAAGGTTGGCGGTTCGAATCCCCACGATGGGGTGAGCTCCCGTTGCTCGGTCCCTGCTCCTGCCAACCTAGCAGATCAAAAGCACGTCAAAGTGCAAGTAGATAAATAGGTACCACCCCGGCGGGAAGGTAAACGGCGTTTCCGTGCACTTCTCTGGTTCGCCAGAAACGGCTCAGTCCTGCTGGCCACATGACCCGGAAGCTGTACACCGGCTCCCTCGGCCAATAAAGCGAGATGAGCGCCGCAACCCCAGAGTCGGCCACGACTGGACCTAATGGCCAGGGGTCCCCTTACCTTTACCTTTACTCTCATTTTGACTCACGAAAATCACCATTTTATAGTTAGCATTGGGGAAAATAAATACAGTAAATGGACGAAAGTACAAAGATTCACAAAATAGGGCATGCGTACCCAGTGCTTTTTTTCTGGGGGGGGTGCATGGATACACATACCCCTAAACCAGGGGTGTCCAAACTTTTTTCAAAGAGGGCCAGATTTGATGAAGTGAAGGGCCGTGAGGGCCGACCAAAGGGCTGACCAATGTTGTTGACCTTTCTTCGGCTTGAAGTTGTTGAGCTTTTTTTAAGATTTTACCACAGGAAATAAACTGCCACAGGGGATAGATTAAACCGACTGGTGGGCTAGATTAGGCCCCCAAAATGCCTGTTTGTGAATCCATCAGTTTGTGAATCTAAATTTGGCCTCGTTGAGGGCTAGTATTTCAATAGGAGTAGGAAAATGAGAGTAACCCTAAACATTTTGTTAGAAAAAAAGCACTGTGCCACCCACCAAGTGGTCAGATAAAACTATATTCTATTCCTCCTCCTCGCCACATCTTCACAGCCAAATCCACTGGATTTTTTTTTCTCCCGTTCCAAATCTATTATAATTATGTCGTTTTCCGCATGTGGGATTTTGTGACTTATTGATGCATCCTCAAGGAACCAGATTAAACGTTAAGCTAAAAATGCAAATTTGTTTCAATTTAGAACTTGTCCATCATTTGGCCTACGTTCTGCTTGTGGTTTTTTTCAGGATTGGCTTGGCTTGGCGTAGCTATACATTTTTTAAAAAAAAACAACAATAACCCAAAACCACCAAGAACATTTCCTGGGAATATTTTTCACCAACCTTATTGACTCGTTTGACTTTTCTTTGCTATCCTATATTTGCAACTCTCTCTCTCTCTCTCTCTCTCTCTCTCACACACACACACACACACACACAATGGGTGGGTAATATGATATAGCCTTTACACTGGCAAAGTGGCTTTTTATGGTCCCAGCAGAGTTCTACAGATGTTGATGTCATCTTCCTACGCAGAGTCTCGTTCTCCCAGATTCTGTAATTTGAACATAATGAGTGGCTTTGGTCAGGGCGGCCCAGCCTTAACAGGCAACCGTCTCATTTTACACTCAGAAACATCTGTTCACCGAGATCAGTTATAAACCAATACTTCAAATTAGTAGGTCCCGGTTTGCACTCTGCCCATTTTTTGAACCTACTACGGGAATTATAGTATAAAGTGTTTCCCATGTTCATTTCTCTCTGGACAATCACCGTTATGACTATTTTTTTAAATAAAAAAAAATTCATCTGGATTGTATCCCTCAAGACCAGACAAGGGCACCTGAAAATTATTATTATTATTATTATTATTATTATTATTATTATTATTATTATTATTATTAACAAGGGCCTTCTGGTGGTTCCCTCACTGCAAGAAGTGAATTTACAGGGGACCAGGCAGAGGGCCTTCTCGGTAGTGGCACCCGCCCTGTGGAAAGCCCTCCCATCAGATATCAAGGAAATAAACAACTATCCGACTTTTAGAAGACATCTGAAGCAGCCCTGTTTAGGGAAGTTTTTAATGTTTGAAGTTTTATTCTGTGTATAATGTTCTGTTGAAAGCCACCAGAGTGGCTGGGGAAACCCAGCCAAATGGGTGGGGTAGAAATAATAAATTATAATTATTAAATTATTATAGAATTTATATACTGCCCTAAAGCTGGAGGTCTCAGGGTGGTTCACAGAACAAATTATCCACGTTGTCTATGACTTCTGCACAGATCAAATTGCAAGTAGATAAATAGGTACCACTCCAGCGGGAAGGTAAACGGCGTTTCCGTGCACTGCTCTGGTTCCCCAGAAGCGGCTTAGTCATGCCGGCCACATGACCCGGAAGCTATACGCCGGCTCCCTTGGCCTGTAAAGCGAGATGAGCGCTGCAACCCCAGAGTCGTTCTCAGCTGGACTTAACTGTCAGCGGTCCTTTACCTTTAAGGAAAAGTGGGTCATTCCGGGATCAAAACAGAAACCGGGTCAGATCCTGTAAATCCGGGACTGCCCCTGGAAAATAGGGACACTTGGAGGTTCTCGAATGCCAGATCCGTAACTCTGTACTCCCTCACCTGTCATGGTGGTTCTTCTTCCTGCCAGCATTTTGTCTGCCGGCTTGCTGACTTTCTTTCCATAGGTGGCCTGCCAAATCCCTTTGCCAGGGAACTGCCATCGGAGCCAAGAGTGGAGGTAAGGCTCCCCAACGATGCAGGAGAAGGGACCAGCAGGGAGAAAGAGAACACTTCCTTTGGGGAAGGAAATCGGCGTGACACCAGGAAGAAAGGGGAGCAGGGAAGGACTTCGGGGAGATGGCTCCAAGACTCTTCCACAGAGACCAGCGGGGAGAGCCCAGGACCTCTGCTGGCCACGCCCACTCTGCGCAGAAGACTTCCACGCAGGGAAGCTAGGCGGAGACTTGGCGTCAAGCAGCTTTTATGTTGGAAGAAGTTCAGGAAACACCCACTGACGGATTCTTCCAGTGACTGACACAGCCACGGAGAAAGGGCTGTCCAGCCAGGGAAAGGTTTAGCCAGACAACGTTGCCTAGAGCAGCAGCCCCCTTACGCACAAGCAACCCCCAATTCCCTTTACACCCTTCTACAGGATTTTGGCTCATCTCTGCGCCTACTCTGCTTCGTGCATGTATTTATTCTCGAAATATATTGACCCAGACTTAAGTTACTATGTCAGCTTTGGCCAGAATGTTGGAGCAGGTCTATTCGTACCTTTATTATCTCCCAGACAATGCTTCGGTCCATGCAAAAACGTTATGTGTCTGGAGAGTGGGGTGGGTGTTCTTTTTAGCAACATCGTGTTTTAGTAACCTTCAAGCAGCCTGCTCACTCAATGGACAACCGACTCAGCATTGTGCACCGTCAGTTCGCCTGACGAAGGCCTCTAGCCTTCGATTTTGGCTGCCGCCACATGCAATATTTGCTGAAGGGAGAGCCCTTGACTCGTGCGAATTTACATATACACCCACGTACAGTCATTTTGAAGTTTCAGCACTTGTGTAAAACTCTTTCGACTACACATGCCGTCCTGCACCGGGGTATGGTTTATGGCTGGACCATAAAGAAGGCTGAGCGCTGAAGAACTGATGCTTTTGAATTATGGTGCTGGAGGAGACTCTTGAGAGTCCCATGGAATGCAAGAAGATCAAACCAATCCATTCTTAAGGAAATCAGCCCTGAGTGCTCACTGGAAGGACAGATCCTGAAGCTGAGGCTCCAATGCTTTGGCCACCTCATGAGAAGAGAAGACTCCCTGGAAAAGACCCTGATGTTGGGAAAGATGGAGGGCACAAGGAGAAGGGGACGACAGAGGACGACATGGTTGGACAGTGTTCTCAAAGCAACCAGCATGAGTTTGACCAAACTGAGGGAGGCAGTGGAAGACAGGAGTGCCTGGCGTGCTCTGGTCCATGGGGTCACGAAGAGTTGGACATGACTAAACAACAACAACAACAAGGAAAAGCGGGACATTCTGGGATCAAATCAGAAACTGGGGCAGCTTCTATAAACTCAGGACTGTCCCTGGAAAATAGGGGCACTTGGAGGGTGCGAGAGAGAAACCAGCCTACAGTACAAAGGTAGAATTTACATTTGCTGGTCCACACAATTTTGCCTCTGGTCCCCAGAAAGTTGTTGAGAGGGGAACATGGCCTTCAGTCTGAAAAAGGTTTTCCCCCCCCCTTGTTTTAATGATTGAAGACCCAGAAAGAGCCAGAAGCTGTTTTCTGCTGTGCCTGTTATGTACTGAGTTGAATAGGATCCAAAATGCAGCAGTCTGATTGGTCCTAGAACAATAGGATCCAAAATGCAGCAGTCTGATTGGTCCTAGAACAATAGCATCCAAAATGCAGCAGTCTGATTGGTCCTAGAACAATAGGACTCAGAATGCAGCAGTCTGATTGGTCCTAGAACAATGCAGCAGTATGATTGGTCTGCAGGAGCCACCGAATCTGGCTCCAGATGGAAGTGAATCCACAACCTGCTTGGCCTACAGGAGAATTCCGGAATTAGCCAATCACGTGCAGCCCATTGTGTAAATAATGTATATAAAGCAGATACTTTGAGCGGACATTCATTCCTCCTCACCACTATGAGCTGAATAAAGAGCATGAAATCCACTCTCGACTCTGAGTATATTTCAGTGCCTCCGTTGCTTTTGGATGGGTGTTCGTTGTGGAATGGGTGTTACAGCTGTGTGCAACTTTTTCACAGCAGCCACCTGAACACCACTGGGATCAAGAAAGCCAGGATGTACAGATTTGCTCTTCCCAGGAAAAAAAATATCCAATAGGATTAAGAAATAAAAATGAAAAAACTGTTGCAAGCAAAAATGACCCACCTGCAATCTGAAGGCCTGGAAGAAACCATAGTAATCATTCTGCTCCCTGAACCATTTCCGTTAAACTGTCCCGAACCTTGTGTGTGAGATTTGACTACGGTGATTCTTGTGTATGACTCAAGAGTGCTCCCAGGTCATTCATTTATAAAACAGGAAGTTCTTCAAGCTCTCCTCCATATTATTTCACAAGGGAAAAGCGAGCCAGCCTGACTAAGTCGTTGAGGAGGACGGGGAATTCTCTGCAGCGGATGGAGTTGAATAGCGTGGAAACGCTGATATTGCTTCGTGCTCCAGATATTTCCACAAAACAATAAACAGGGTGGTGATGCAATCACTTCTGCAATCGACACAAGATAATATCACCATGGAAACTATCTGTAAACAAACAATAAACGCCCATAAAAGTGGCAAAAGTAGTTTCTTTCCCAAATCGGTTTTATCTTAAACAGTAGCAAGTGCAGTAAATAAGGAGTTTGCTTGTAATATATCAGTAGTTCAGTGCTCATTTCTTCTCTTTCCAAAACAGATTTATCTTGAATAATAATAATAATAATAATTTATTATTTATACCCCGCCCATCTGGCTGAGTCTCCCCAGCCACTCTGGGAGGCTCCCAATCAAATGTTAAAAACAGTACAGCATTAAATATTAAAAACTTCCCTAAATAGGGCTGCCTTCAGATGTCTTCTAAATGTCACGTAGTTGTTGTTCTCTTTGACATCTGGTGGGAGGGTGTTCCACAGGGTGGGGGCCACTACCGAGAAGGCCCTCTGTCTGGTTCCCTGTAACCTCGCTTTTTGCAATGAGGGAACCGCCATAAGGCCCTTGGAGCTGGACCTCAGTGTCTGGGCTGAACGATGGGGGTGGAGATGCTCCTTCAGGTATGCAGGACAATTGCAAAGGAAGGAATAAATAGTCCAGTTGTGATATACCAGTGGTTCAGTGCTTGGACGTCGTTCCGGTAATCCAACGTTTCGTCGCTAAAGAGCTTAGTCATCAAACTTTGTAGTAAATAATATACAAGAGAAGGCAGTATGTAAACAGCTTAAAGCAGGGGTATGTTGTTGTTGTTGTTTAGTCATTTAGTCGTGTACGACTCTTCATGACCCCATGGACCAGAGCACGCCAGGCACTCCTGTCTTCCACTGCCTCCCGCAGTTTGGTCAAACTCATGCTGGTAGCTTCGAGAACACTGTCCAACCATCTCGTCCTCTGTCGTCCCCTTCTCCTTGTGCCCTCCATCTTTCCCAACATCAGGGTCTTTTCCAGGGAGTCTTCTCTTCTCATGAGGTGGCCAAAGCATTGGAGCCTCAGCTTCAGGATCTGTCCTTCCAGTGAGCACTCAGGGCTGATTTCCTTAAGAATGGATTGGTTTGATCTTCTTGCAGTCCATGGGACTCTCAAGAGTCTCCTCCAGCACCATAATTCAAAAGCATCAGTTCTTCAGCGCTCAGCCTCCTTTATGGTCCAGCCATAAACCATACCCCGGTGCAGAATGGCATGTGTAGTTGAAAGAGTTTTACACAAGTGCTGAAACTTCAAAATGACTGTACGGAAAGACACTAAAGGAACAACGAAATCGTTGTAATATTAAAGGCTATGGTCGGTAGAGTCCTGTGGTTAGATGAATCGTTCTATTCTATTTTATAAGAATGATCTACCCTCATGAGGATTCATGAATTTCAGAATCAAGACCAATTTCTGTCTTGCCTCATAGGAGCGAATAACATTAGGGACGCATTTGGGGGGAAAAGTGATTATCCATTATTAATGCCCTATCTGGCAAAAATAGGCCTTTAAATATTGGAATATACATCAAACACATACATATTTTATCATCGGGTCACTTAAGTCAACTATGTTCGCTGCAGAATTTTCTTCCATTGGGCAGAACGTCCAAGTGTTCTGCATATCTAGTAGGCGAAAATACATTTACAAGCTTTCTTCTAGCTACCCATTTATTATCTATCTCTGTGGCCATTTCACAAAAACTTCCCATCCATAAATCTCCTATTACACTAGAAAAAGAAGGCAAGGGTGACCTTTCAGCACTTTTTATCTGGTCCACAAAGGACCTAAGTTCACGCCAAGGATACGAAAGAGGAAAACTCCTTGACTTTGGTCTTTCTGACCGCTGGTTGCAATTCATGCCTTGTTTATTACAGCTATTTTGCTCCCTGGGCTGCTTGCGTGTCGGGGTCCCCAAGCCACCCTCAAATAAACACAATTCACACAGAATTTTTGTTTAAGTTTTTTGGCACAATTTTGGCCACAACTTTATTAAAATACAAAATGTGAGTGGTTGCTTAGGCATTGGTTGTGACTATCTGTCCATGCCCAGGGACAGAACTGACATCCGCAAGCCTGTGAAAGTCAGAAAGGGAAAACATTTTGGGAAGAGAATGGAGCTGGGTGTCAGACCCTCACCCCTCCCCGCATGCTCCCAGGGGCTCTTGCGTGGCCCTAACCCCTTGACAGGGGTTCGGACAAGAGCATGGCGAGCCCCTGGATTCCTTTAACGGAATACCCTTGCAGCAGCAGCATTGGAGGGGCAGGCACAGCCAATCCATACCCCTCCACCAACCAATTCATTAAAACTAATGCCTAACCACGGCCTTACAAGTTGTGACGATTTGGTACACAGTAGGCAAAAACTAAATGGCACCAGCCAATCAGCTAAATGGACCAAATTCCTACCAGGCCCCTGGCCCAAAAGCAGACGACCCCATGACAGGCATAGCAAGGTCAGTGCGAAGAACCCTAAATATAGGGAGGGTGGGAGGGTGATCCGATGCACACAGCGAAAAGAGGAAGCTCAACACTGCGTGCAGGGAATGTAAAGCTTCTGGGCTGTCAATCAAAATTGGCAACATCAGAATCTTCCCAACAACATAGAGGAGCCCAATTGCATTCGTGGCCATCCAAACTTACCCACCCAGCAACAGAGGGATGACTTGTTAGACCACACCGCAATACGTGCTCTCCGTGAAGGAGAACACACTTTGCCAAAGAGCAACCCAAGTGTTCGGTTGCACCTTCTGGTCAATTTGCAAACTGGACTCAGGCGTTCCTGTGCAATCCTGATCATAGTATTATCGTAGGTCCTCTCCAACATTGCTTAACCAAACGGGATGCTGTGTCTGTCCTTCGACAGCTGAGGTAAAAAGAACAGGAATTATTACCTTTATATATTTCTCCATCCGGTGTTTATTTGGAAGGAAGACAGATGCCAGATGAAGGTAACCCAGAAACTACAACTAATCCTGGAGTGTCCTGTCCTGGAGTGTCAACACAAGGGGGCTTGTGAAGAAGGCGCAGCAGAGACTGTACTTTTTGAGAATTCTAAGGAAAAACCATCTTCCGCAGAAACTGCTGCTTGCCTTCTATCACTGTGCCATTGAGAGCGTGCTCACTTATGGCTTATGCGTGTGGTACGGAAGCTGTACTACCCAGGACAGGATGGGGTTGTGCAGAGTTGTTAAGGCAGCAGAGAGCATTGTTGGCTGCCCACTCTCCACCTTAGAGCAGATTTATGCCACAAGGTGCCATAGGAAGGCACTGGACATAGTAAAAGATCCATCGCATCCTGGTCACTGTCTCTTCAAGCTCCTGCCGTCGGGACGGAGATACAGGACGATGAAGACAAGAACGAGCCGTCTTAAGAACAACTTCTTCTCTAGAGCGATCTCGGCCCTGAATGGGAAGCCTGGACTTTGAAAGTCATCTAATCTTCCTTGCTGTACTATACTGTATTGTTTTAATTAGTGTTTTTATGGAGCAGTCAAGTAATTTCGTTGTCCCTGAGAGGGGGCAATGACAATAAAGATATTATTATTATTATTATTATTATTATTATTATTAATCTAGCGGCAGCTAGACTGGTGACTGGGAGCGGCCGCCGAGACCACATAACACCGGTCCTGAAAGACCTACACTGACTCCCAGTACGTTTCCGAGCACAATTCAAAGTGTTGGTGCAGACCTTGAAAGCCCTAAACAGCCTCAGTCCAGTATATCTGAAGGAGTGTCTCCACCCCCATTGTTCTACCCGGACACTGAGGTCCAGCACCAAGGGCCTTCTGGCGGTTCCCTCCCTGCAAGAAGCCAAGTTACAGGGAACCAGGCAGAGGGCCTTCTCGCTAGTGGCACCCACCCTGTGGAACGCCCTCCCACCAGATGTCAAAGAGAAAAATAACTACCAGACTTTTAGAAGACATCTGAAGGCAGCCCTGTTTAGGGAAGCTTTTAATGTTTAATAGATTAGTGCATTTTAATATTCTGTTAGAAGCCGCCCAGAGTGGCTGGGGAAACCCAGCCAGATGGGCGGGGTATAAATAAATTATTATTATTATTATTATTATTATTATTATTATTATTATTATTAGAAGGTGCAACTCCAGATACATTCATACCTGTCAGCTTTGCATCTGTGCAACAGTGCTCTTCTGTGTCCGATCCTGATCTCCTTATGTTGGGCTTCTAGTCAGGCACCAGAATGGGCTGTAAAAACAGCATTTTTCTCAGGTTTCCCCTGAAAGCCACACGCTTTCCCATCTCCCCCATCCTTCCATAAAGGTAAAGGTACCCCTGCCCGTACGGGCCAGTCTTGCCAGACTCTAGGGTTGTGTGCTCATCTCACTCTATAGGCCGGGAGCCAGTGCTGTCCGCAGACACTTCCGGGTCACGTGGCCAGCGTGACAAGCTGCATCTGGCGAGCCAGCGCAGCACACGGAACGCCGTTTACCTTCCCGCTGGTAAGCGGTCCCTATTTATCTACTTGCACCCGGAGGTGCTTTCGAACTGCTAGGTTGGCAGGCGCTGGGACCGAACGATGGGAGCGCACCCCGTTGCGGGGATTCGAACTGCCGACCATGCAATCGGCAAGTCCTAGGCGCTGAGGTTTTACACACAGCGCCACCCGCGTCCCCTTATCTTTCCATATCTCATTTAAATTCAACGAGAGCCCTTGATACCTTTCTTTCCATCTCGGACCAGGCAGCTCCTTGCAACCCTCAGCCCATCTCAGTCCAAAAAAATTGAGTTCTCACCCATCTGCCTCCAGGCAGAAAACCCAATTTTTATCTTATGTGGCTGTGCAATTTCCCCCTTTCTGTTTTCATTACATCAACCCAACTAGTGTGTGTGTGTGTGTGTGTGTGTGTGTGTGTGTGTGTGTGTTTATAATTTTAATTTATATACATTACAATTATTTTGCCAAGTTTTAACATTTTCAATTCCGACTCCCTTCCCCCTCTTTCTGCTGTTCCTTACATTTATTTTCATCCTTTCCTGCATACTCCAAATTGTATTGTTCTTTTATTCATCTGTTCTAATATATCACATTATTTTTTTTAATTGCAGGCTTTTACAATAATCCCTCCAATGTCTTAACCTGTTTGATATTCATTTGCAAATACTCAATAAACTTCCATTCCTTTCTAAAAAGTCTGTTGTCTTGATTTCTTATTCTTCTGGTGAGTTTTTGCGTATTCCACAAGTTTTCATATCCATTCTTCTTTTATCGGGACCTCTTCATCTTTCCACTTTGGAGCAAATAACATTCTTGCAGCTGTAGTTGCATACATAAATAAATTTCTATACTGTTTGGGTAGTTCTAATCCTATAATTCCCAAGAGGTTCTGGCGTTGTTGATTTTTACAAATGCTATCTTAAACATCTTTTTCAATCCATTATATATCATTTCCCAGCAAGCTTTAACCTTATTACAAGGCCACCACATATGAAAAAAGTACCTTCTTTCTTTCTAACACTTATTTGACTTTGATTTATACATTTTCCAATCTACTAGGTGCTAGGTACCGTCTATATAGCATTTTCACATAATTTTCTCTTAAATCATAACATGCTGTAAATTTTATATCCGTGTTCCACAATCGTTCCCATGCTTCCATATCTATATTATGACCAATATCTATTGCCCAGTGTATCATTGAGGATTTCATTTGTTCATCCTTTGTCTCTAATGTTAACTAGACTAAAGGTGTTTCCTTTCAACAGCTAGAAACACACTTTTTGCAGGCCGGCAGAAGGGAGTGGTTACTACTTTGAGCAGCTTCAAGGAGTTTTTTATTCCTATTTGCTAACGGAGCAATTGTGGACACTGTGAGTCTCTTTCTATAATAATCATTTGTCTAGTTAAATCAAATTTGATGCCTACAATGCAAGGACTAAGCATCCTTGCTCAGCCATTTTAATAACTCCTTCTGTATCTTCACAACATCAATGCCAGGTAGGCCAAAGGGTAAAGTTTTTAACATGTGAAACTACATGTGCTCAGAGTATTGTACTGTTTATCCAGGTATTGTGCACATTTTTCTAGTGTTTAATCACTTTTTCTGCCTGTGAATGCTATATCATATGTAGTGTGATGGCCTGGGATTCAGACTCGGAGGCTGAACCTGAGGAATCCCAGCCTGCACAGGAGTCCCCACCTCCAGAACCAGCTGAGCCAGGGCTGGGGCTTCAGCCTGAAGGGTCCTCACCTGTGCTGGATCCTCAGGTGCAGGCACCAGCTGAGTCTGCTCTGGCTCCTGAGGTGATGGAGGACCCATTGCCTGCAGGTGCTCCACTCTCAGCCCCGTCAGAGGAAGCTGAGGTTGCCTCTGGGTCCGGTAACCCTCCAGCCTCTCCTGAGCTGCAGAGGCTCAGGGCAGAGAGGCGGAGGGAACTAAGTTCCCGCAGGAGGAGTGCTCACCTCCAGGCCAGGAGAGGCGAGTCACCTGTGGACCGGGGCCGCCCTATGCCTCGGGGCAGATAAAAGCCAGCCAGCCCCAGTCCCAGGTTGCAGGAGCAACATTGTTGGTAGCCTGTTCCTGCCTGCACCCTGTCCTGCTCTTCTGCCAGAGTTCCTGACCTCACCCGACTCCCTGCCTTGGACCCTGCTTCAGCTTTGACGGATGGCCTCCAAACCACACCCTTGACCTCGGACTGGACTCGGACCTCGCCACACGGTTAACCCTCGGGACCAGCACATGTAGTCACAGATGTTCACTTGTAATATTTTTGTTTTAAGATATATTACCAAGTGCCCCGCATTTTGCTATCACTGGTTTTTTTAAATCTTAACTTGAGTTCTTTGCATATTTTAAGAGAGAGAAGTGCTCTTAACAGCTGGGTGTCAGGCAGGAATTAAATGGAGCAAGCTTTTTCTAATTCTGGGGGGAGTGTCACCAGATCACATTCTGTCTGTCAGACATCTCATTGCATTGTGCCCGAAATACATCCTGGTGGAGTGCAATCTTGCACATGTCTGCTTGGAGTTAAGTCTCATTGAGTTAAATGACTTAGGATGTCTGTGCCTCTTCGACAGCTGTAACTTCCGGCGTGCTGCAAAAACTGCTGGCAGCAGTCACAACTCTCTCACCGCACTCAAGGCAAACTGAAAGAATTGTTCGTAATCTTACAGTGCAGTGGTTCCCAAACTCCCAAAGATAACTTGGAAATTGCTGAGGCTCTTGACATTATACCTGATGATTTTTCAGCCTGTTGTAGCGACTGCAATGCACCGTGCTGGATGCTGGGTGAATTTGAATCGCATTTGAATTGCTTCTTTTATTTATTATGTCACACATTGTTGCGTTACAGTGGTACCTCACGTTAAGAACTTAATTCGTTCCGGAGGTCCGTTCTTAACCTGAAACCGTTCTTAACCTGAGGTACCACTTTAGCTAATGGGACCTCCCGCTGCCACCGCACAATTTCTGTTCTCATCCTGAAGCAAAGTTCTTAACCCGAGGTACAATTTCTGGGCTAGCGGAGTCTGTAACCTGAAGCGTCTGTAACCGAAGGTACCACTGTACAATTCGAATTCCATAGACTGAGAGACAACGACTGGCCCAGGGTCACATAGTGAGTTTCGTGACTGCGTGGTGATTTTAACCCTGATTTCCAAGCTCCAAGTCCACTTGATATCCCTGCATTTCATTCCACATTCTGAGGGGGAGGGACGTTGAAATAAATATAATATAATTAATATAATCCTTTCCCATAGGTCTGGAAACACATTGGGTCCCTTGTTAACAGTCCTGTGTTGCACCTTTAAGACTAACCAATTCATATTGCAATCCCGTACATAAGGTAAAGGTAAAGGGGCCCCTGACCATTAGGTCCAGTCGTGGCCGACTCTGGGGTTGCGGCACTCATCTCGCTTTATTGGCTGAGGGAGCTGGCATACAGCTTCCGGGTCATGTGGCCAGCATGACTAAGCCGCTTCTGGCGAACCAGAGCAGCACACAGAAACGCCGTTTACCTTCCCGCCGGAGCGGTACCTATTTATCTACTTGCACTTTGATGTGGTTTCGAGCTGCTAGGTTGGCAGGAGCAGGGACCGAGCAACGGGAGCTCACTCCGTCGTGGGGATTCGAACCGCCGACCTTCTGATCAGCAAGTCCTAGGCTCTAAGGTTTAACCCACAGCGCCACCCACGTACATATCAGAGAGCAATTCCCACAGAATTCAGTCGGGCTTCTGAATATTATCACGTATCAAGACCCAGAGGCATCACCCTTTTGTTGAATAATAACACCGGGACACAGTATATTAAGTTAATGGGCAAATTTAGGCCACAACTTGATTGGTTAGAGAATGTGAGCGGTATTGGCTTAGGCACTGGAATTGAACCAACTCTGTCTGACTTCTGCCCGCCATGCAGGTAGTCTAGTAAGGGTCAACCGCCAATAGGGGGAGCCATGTTGATGTACATCAACTCAAGCTCCCCCAGGGTCCCTGATGCACCCGGGGACTTTCCAATGACGTGGGGGCTAAGCCCAGTGCCGCTGCAGGCAAGAGGCCAAATGGCCTACTCGCAACACCGCCCCACCAGGAAGTGGAGCGGCCTTGTCACATGAATCCACACCAAAAATTGGGACAGCAAGGATCCCTTCTGAACTAAGAGATGGAGGCCGTACAACCTTTTTCCCTGCAGAATGGCAACTGTGACAGCCGGGAGCCCTTCTGAAAGAAGTAAGACATTTTTCAGATTAGCTAGTTGCTAACTACAGTGGTACCTCTGGTTATGTACTTAATTCGAGGTCCGTTCTTAACCTGAAACTGTTCTTAACCTGAAGCACCACTTTAGCTAATGGGGCCTACTGCTGCTGCCACGCCGCCGAAGCACGATTTCTGTTCTCATCCTGAAGCAAAGTTCTTAACCTGAGGTACTATTTCTGGGTTAGTCTGTAACCTGAAGCAACTGTAACCTGAGGTACCACTGTAGTAGTAATAATAATAATAATAATAATAATAATAATAATAATAATAATAATAATGTGGCAAAACATCAAACATTAAAAACTTCCCTAAGCAGGGCTGCCCTCAGTTGTCTTCTAAAGTCAGATACTTATTTAAAAGTCAGATAGACCTACATACATAGGTCATAGGTATTCATATTTTTTGTTATGTACTGAAGTTCTCACCCTGGGCCAGCAGGGGGATACTGTAGATAGTTCAGGTCCACATATGCAAATAAGGGATCGAAAGTGACGTTCAGTGATTGGATAGTTACAGAAAATTGTTACTGTTGCGTTCTAGTGGAGCTCTATATAAGCAGGCTGGCTGAACCCTTCAGTTCAGTTCTGTTCTGGCCTGTGTATAAACAAGAGCTGTTTGAAGAATCGCTGTGTCGTCGGATATGTTCACCCACAACTTAACATTTTTCCTCCTTCAGATGTCCCTTGTGGGATCAAGCAGAGGGGTTATAACTCAGGAAGCCCCTCTTAGTGTTCCACACTGCCCTAATACAAAATTGCTCCCTCCCAAGTAGACAAAACCACATGCAGGCTGACTATAGACTCACAATCGGAGCCTCCATGGTGTTGAGTACTCTTCTGGCTCAGCAAGCACACACAGCAGGAGACGTTTTTGGCAAAACTCTATTCTTTGCCCTGAAGGAAATGAATGTTTGCAGATGGCGTCCACATGACCGAAGCAGGAAGTATGAATGGAATCCTTACCCACGAACAAGAAAACAAGGCTTGCATCTTCAGTCACCAAGATGCTGACAGATGTTTGCCCAGAAGGCGGTTGACATCTGGCTGGATAACTACATTCCTGGCCTGGAGACAGTTCCTAAATTTACTCTCATCAGACTGTTTACAAAGCTGTGGCAGAAGAATGCTATTCAGTGGTTTGGAGTACCTACACAAGCCTGAAACACAAACCCCATTTTACAGCATTTCTGAAGTTTTTAGGGGCTCCCAAAATATCCAGAACAAGCGCCAGGATGAAGACCACACTCCAGTTTTCAGGATTTTTAGTGCAATTGTTATTATTCGTGGCAAACAGAACCTGGTCATTCAAAAGGCAAAATGCCAGGCAAAGCAGTTGCAACCATCTTTGCCAATCTGGCATCTTCCAGATGTTTTGGACTACAACTCCCATCATCAGCCTGAGCCAGAAGTTGGGAGCTGGAGTCAAAACATCTGGAGCTTGTCTGGTTAGCAAAGACTGAGCTGTAAAGTATTTCTCTTCTGGATGAGAAAGGAGGTGGATGAGATCGAGCAGCAGGCCCAGAAGTCGTGTGCAGAATAGCCTGTCTCCTTGACAATTACCAGTCCAAGAAAACTGGAATAGTTCTGAGATGATGTGCCACATTACTCATCCAAAGACTATCTCTGGAGAGACTTATCTTTCATTTGTTGGCAGCTTCTCTAAAGCTTCAACTTGAATGCGGAATATCTGCCTGGGTTTCCTACGTGAAGGGTGGAGAGAAGGTGTGTTTATCCCATGGAAGGCAAAAGAGCTTAGCGAAGTTCATGCAGGTTCTCACAAGATGATGAGTGACTCATTAACAAACCCCAAATGAGCAGGCACGCTGCAATTGTGACAGCAAGTATTATTGTTATTGCATTCATGCTGTGGTTCTCCCTTGTCTGGCTGTATTGTTGCCAATCTTCTGAGTAGGGAAGTTAAAAATAGAGAACACTTGTTAGAAGGCTTTGGGGAGCGTTCTTTCCCCCCCCCCCCCAAAAAAAAAATGTAATTATGGATCCCCTATGGTGCATAGATTCTCACTAGTGGTGCAACAGTCGTTCTGTTCAGAGGATTATTCAAGACATAGATGGGAAATCGGAACAGCTATTCCGATGTCTTGGGCGTGCGATAAACTGCAACTATTTTAGAAGACTGCTGTTAATGAGATAAGCTTCATTAGAAACCCAAACGTTATTTGCACCCCAGCCTTGGTTTTGATAATCTTTCTCCAAGGTCTCAGGCAGTTCCAAGAATGGAAACTCAACTGATATGTTTGTGTTTCCCTCTGTGTGTGTGTGTGAGAGAGAGAGAGAGAGAGCGCTCCCATTACTTAGATGGGAGTGTTTGGGTTCCTGTAAACCACAGAGCCTAGGGCTTGCCGATCAGAAGGTAGGCGGTTCGAATCCCCACAACGGGGTGAGCTCCCATTGCTCAGCCCCTGCTCCTGCCAACCTAGTAGTTCAAAAGCACGTCAAAGTGCAAGTAGATAAATAGGTACCGCTCCGGCGGGAAGGTAAACGGCGTTTCCGTGCGCTGCTCTGGTTCGCCAGAAGTGGCTTAGTCATGCTGGCCACATGACCCGGAAGCTGTACGCTGGCTCCCTCGGCCAATAAAGCGAGATGAGCGCCGCAACCCCAGAATTGTCTGCAACTGGACCTAAAGGTCAGGGGTCCTTTTACCTTTACCTTTAATATTTT
Source organism: Podarcis filfolensis (assembly GCF_964270895.1). Taxonomy (NCBI): domain Eukaryota; kingdom Metazoa; phylum Chordata; class Lepidosauria; order Squamata; family Lacertidae; genus Podarcis; species Podarcis filfolensis. The sequence goes on from NC_139604.1 coordinate 9,413,131, forward strand.
CAGGGGATTACAAGTCATACTAAAGCTATCTTTAGGGGGTTGCAGGGCCTGGGGCAAATCACATACCCCAGCCTTCCAAAGTCCAGACCATCCTTCTCAGCGACATCCCCGGATATCATGCAAGGTAATTTTCAATGAGAATGAAAAGCGAAGCTCGCCGAGGCTGTTTTTCTTCCTGAGAGGATGCCGTTCTCTCAGATGTCAGCTTAAAGGTTGTGTACGTCTTCTCTTCCCTTTCCTCTTAAAGTTAGAAGTCCTGTAGGTACCATAGCAACAGCTGCATCACGTGGCTTTCTGCAATGCCACCTAGAAGCAGATGTGAACTGTGTTGGCTAATAAAGTCTGAGCAAGTGTCAGACAGAGAGAGAACTCAGCCAGACTTGGCATTGCTTTGGAATAATTCATTACTCAATGATTCCTCACTCCTCTGATTCACATAGGTAAATCCCAGCCCACAAGCAAAGTGAACTCTAATTACAATTCTGCCTTTTAAAAAGGAGCTGTCAGTGCTACTTACATTCTGCTGATCTCTCTCTCCTTCTCTCTCTAATTATCCAGTACTCCATTGTGCTAAAGCTTGTAGCTGGGTGGGTTTGGGAGTGGAATCTGTATTCCTACGGACATGTGTTAGCCACCATTGAGGGGCCCTTTGCTTTGCTATTGGTGGGATTGATCCTGGCTGCAAGGCTGTGATATAGAAAAAATAGGGGTGGTTGGCTTTTGCTGCCCAACTCCCCAAGGGGCTGAGTCCCCTAAGCCCATGATCAGTCAGAGATAAATGGATGGAGGCAGGATGCAGTGAAAGCAAGGCAGATCTTTATTTTTCTGTTGCGACAGAGTTCCCTCCCCTCCTAGCAAGGAGGCAAGAGAGACCCCAAGCCAAGAAGAAACATCTCTTTTCAGGGTTTGAATTCTGGCATCAAGAAGAAGGACATCCCCTCTGCAAACAGTCAGAAATTACATCACACACAAGGTGGGGTTACTGGGGCTCAGGCAGGCCAAGGTGTGATATTCCTGAGGATTTAGCAAGCTTCACAAAGTTCCAGACACAGTTTACACAATACATTAGCATTTGATAAGACCATCAGGATGACCATCGGACATCCCTCAATGCAGAGCATCTGGGCAAACCATGACAATTAATACAAAGGAGGTTTATAGATATAGGAGAGGAATTCCTTCAGGAACTTCCCCTGACTGCTGTCTGCCTACCTGTTCTCAGGTAAGGGAGATTAAGGAAGCAGAGGAAATATTGAGAGTGCCAAGATGGCTTTTGGATTGCTCTCCTGTACTATTTTAGACATGTGATTTATATACTTATGTATGTGTATTTACCTTGTGCAATTATCAACATTTATTCTATACGGGTGGCGCTTAGAAGAGCCTAGGACTTGCTGATCATAAGGTTGGCGGTTCGAATCCCCACAACGGGGTGAGCTCCCATTGCTCGGTCCCTGCTCCTGCCAACCTAGCAGTTCAAAAGCATGTCAAAGTGCAAGTAGATAAATAGGTACCGCTCCGGCGGGAAGGTAAATGGCGTTTCTGTGCGCTGCTCTGGTTCACCAGAAGCGGCTTAGTCATGCTGGCCACATGACCCGGAAGCTGTATGCTGGCTCCCTTGGCCAATAAAGCAAGATGAGCGCCGCAACCCCAGAGTCGGCCACGACTGGACCTAATGGTCAGGGGTCCCTTTACCTTTACCTTTACCTTTAAGACCTTAGAATTCCTATAACAGCTGGTTGCTGGCATTTAAGGGGGGGTGAACCTAAAATTGAGTGGGTATCAGAACAGTTGCATTAAACATGCTAAAAAACTGTTGTGCCTACTAGAAGCGCACACTAAAACCAGCATAGATCCACTTAACGCAGGAACTTCGGAAGCTGTCGTACCCTGAGGCTCTGTACACACACCCATTTACAACCAGTGACTCCCACTGCTGGTTTGGGAAGCAGTGTAAACATCCATATCTATTCTGTATCTTGGAGCGATGGAGAAACATTCACATCTCTGCATCAAGAGATCTCTTTTTCAGAGATATGTTGTTTGAGGTTGATGTGCCCTTGACAGCAAGCTTCAAGGAAGCTCTACAGAGACTCATCAACCGTTTTGCCCAAGCCTGCAGGGAGTTCAGCCTTCTCATCAGCCTGATGAAGAAAGACCAACATTGTCCTGGGTCAGGATGTTACCAGCACTCAGCACTGATGACTACACACTTGAGGTGGTAGATGATTTTGTCTACCTGGGTTCCACCATAACCAGGAACCTCCCGATTGTCAGGGGCTGGACCAAGGAGGAATGGTGGGGACTGCCATCCCTTCTCCTGAACATTCCCAAGAATAGGAGGACAGTCTTAAAAAGCAGAGACATCACCTTGCCGACAAAGGTCCGTATAGTTAAAGCTATGGTTTTCCCAGTAGTGATGTATGGAAGTGAGAGCTGGATCATAAAGAAGGCTGATCACCGAAGAATTGATGCTTTTGAATTCTGGTGCTGGAGAAAACTCTTGAGAGTCCCATGGACTGCAAGAAGATCAAACATCTCCATTCTTAAGGAAATCAGCCCTGAGTGCTCACTGGAAGGACAGATCCTGAAGCTGAGGCTCCAATACTTTGGCCACCTCATGAGAACACAAGACTCCCTGGAAAAGACCCTGATGTTGGGAAAGATGGAGGGCACAAGGAGAAGGGGACGACAGAGGACAAGATGGCTGGACAGTGTTCTCAAAGCTACCAGCCTGAGTTTGACCAAACTGCAGGAGGCAGTGGAAGACAGGAGTGCCTGGCATGCTCTGGTCCAGGGGGTCACGAAGAGTCGGACACGACTAAACGACTAAACAAGAACATAGCTTTAGAACAGTGGTTTGCAGAAGGGCATAGTTCAGAGGCTGCAGAGGGGAGAAGCAGGGAAATATTGGAAGAGTGTCAGGGAACTGCCATCGGAGCCCGAGGGAGAGGGAGGGCTCCAGAGGGGTTCCAGAGAGCGTCCCGGGAGGGAGAGAAGCAGCCCATCTTCTGGGGAAGGAATTCAGCGTAGCACCAGTGGAGAAGGGGGGCAGATGGGGGAATCGGCGAGGTGGCTCCATGACTCCTCGCCGGAGACCAGCAAGGAGAGCACGGGTCCTCCGCTGCCCACACCCTCCCTGCGCAGAAGGCTTCCGTGCAGGGAGAGTAGGCAGCGGCTAGGCGTCAAATAGCTTCTTTGCTGGAAGAAGTTCAAGAAACGCCCACTGACGGATTCTGCCAGCGAGTGAGACAGCCACGGGTGAGTGGCTGTCCGGACAGAAAGGGTTCACCCAGGTAACCTAGCCAGGTGTGGCGTCGATTTACGCACGAGCAACCCCTAGAACCATTACAAAGAGGAACTTCAGGAAGAAGAAGAAGCGCCAGGGGAGAGAAAGCTGACAGACTCAGTGTCCTTGGAAAGCATTCCTGACACACACACCCGAACCAGATGGGCATTGTGGGTAGTAGAACAGAGAGCTCAGAGGCAGAAAGCTCAGATTAGCCTACGCAGGGGTGACGTAGAATAGGGGCGACCTGGGGGGGTTGGACTTTACTTGGAGCAACGCCATTTCGAGAGAGAGAGAGACCACATTCCTTTGTCTCCCGCTGTGATTATTGAATAACGAATTGGTAAGAACTCTTCTCTGTTTTTATCTGCTGCTTTGCTGCCACCGTGGGAGAGATCTGATTTCCCGAAGCCTGACAACTGTCAACTCTGAGCTGGGCAAACATGTTAGCAACACAACTACAGCAATGGCTCACCCCTCCAAAAGGGCATGGGAGAATGCGATGTTAAAGTCCAATACCAAGATGAAGATCTATCAGGCTTGTGTGTTAAGCAAGTGAGTCGTGGGCAGCTTACAACCACCAGGAGCGATACCTCAAGGCCTTCCACACAGGCTGCATCAGGAAGATTTGAGGCATCACAAGGCAGAATGGAATTTTAAACAAAGCTGTGCTCTCCTAAGCCCACATTCCCAGTATGTTTGCAGTCCTGTCTCAGCAAGATCTACACTGGCTTGATCCCCATGGACATGCTCTATGGGGAGCTGGCTTCAGGCACCAGCCCCACTGGTAGCATAGCTGTCAACTTACAGATTTGAAAATAAGGGACCAGCAGCCTCGAAAATAAGGGATCAGCAGCCAAAATAAGGGATTTTCAGAATACAGCTATGTTCAACTTCTGAGCCCCTCCGAGCCAAAAGCAGAAAGCCCAGCCAGCAGCCAAACGAAGCCTCAAGCGGTGGTTCCCACAGCGCAGCAACCCAGCAAAGGGGATGCAACAAGGAAAACCACCGTCACCTCTCCACTGGGAAGCGCTGAGCAAAGGCGAGTCTCCAGGCAACGCGGCCAATTTGATCGGCACAAGGCATGCAAGCTCCACCCCCCAGTCGTTCTCAGTCTTCTTATTGAGTGAGCAACGCAGCCAAGCAACCCAGTTGGAGCCTCCCTCCTCCCTGGCCGGCAGGGAGGGAGGGAGAGGAGCTGCTTCCTTTGAAACCCGGGAAATTTAAGGGACATCATTAGTAAGGGACAGCAGCGGGACACGGCGCTGGGATAAGGGACTTTCCCGCCAAATAAGGGATGGTTGACAGCTATGGCTGGCAAACTTACTCTGCGTTACAAAAATGTCTGTAAATGAGATGAAGGCCAGCAACACCAACCCTGCTGTGTGGGAATCCCTTGCAGATGGCCACAGTGCCTGGAGACAAGCAAAGAGAAGAAACGCCATGGTGCATCTGCAGCAGCACAACCGGACGCCTTAATCTGCCCCAGCTGCAAAACATGTCTCCCCCATATCAGTCTCTACAACCAGAGCAGGCAATGCAACCTTCCAACAGTTTGATTTCGCCCCCAAAGGCGCACTCCTCCATTGCCTCCCGAGGCAGGATATCAGGGACTGGGCAGAGGAGGGATGGTGGAGACCGCCTCCCCATCCTGACCCTTCCAAGGAGGAGGAAGAGGAAGACATATAGATTTCCAACAGGGGTTTGCGGGAGGTCACAACTCAGAGGCAGATGAGGGGAAAAGCTGGGGAATGATGAGAGAGCCGGAACAACACCCGACTGACACGTTGTCATTAGAAAGCATTCCAGACCCTCCATCTCCCAGAACCCGGCGAGCCTTAAAAGTAGGAGAGCAAAGAGCTCAAAGACAGAGGGCACATAGCAGCACCCGTAGAGGAGATGATGAGATTGACGAATAAGGATCTTCCGGGTTGGCGCCTCCGGCAATGGCGGAGCACCTCCGATCGGGAGGAACTTGCTCCATGGAAAGCAGGGTCTGACCGCCACGGCGAAGGCGGAGACCCTCTGAAATCACAAGCGGGAGAAGCTTGTGAACTTGGGATTCGGCAGGCACCTTCTGCGCCTCCCCTACTCGCGGGGAAACCCTGTTTTGGGGATCCGGAGCGATGTGGGGTGAGTGGCGCGGTGCTTCGGATTGACTGCTTCTTTCACGGAGTGAAGCCGCATTGCTGTTGCCAGAGAGCGCTGACTTTTTCCTGTGGACAACTGGATTTTAAACAGCTACCCGTGAGTAGAACGGAAAATTGGATCTTTAAATACCTTAATTTGGCACCGAAACGGGAAGGTCTTAAACAGGAAGTCCGCCTTCCTCTTTTGTAAATAGATTGAAGCAAAGACGTTATAAGCTAAAGTCTTTAAAAGCTTTTGGCAAAGGATTAAATTTCCATCGGTTAAAACTACAAAAACCCCCTTGGAAGCAGGAGAAGAGGGGGGAAATTTTGGACTTAGCGAGCCTGCAGGAGAGAGTGAAAAACCAAATTACCACTGCTCTGAACCTGGAAAAAGGCTGCCAGAAAGAGTGAAGTTTTGGGAGAGTTCATTGACTGTGAACAGAACATTTTTGACAGCTAGTTAAATAAGAGAAAGATACTGTTTCCATTGTCCTCTTCTGCGTTTAAAAAGGAGGAAAAGTAACTGAAAATTGAAACTATCTTTATGGCTTGAGTTGTGTTTGAAAGGATTGATACGAGTGGAGACTGTTTCCCTCTAGAGGGAGCCTTTGAAACTGTTACAGGAGTGTAACTGGGGAATCGCCAGCTGCAAGATAAGAAATTGTGAGAACCAGAGATTGACCTTGGACCATTTAAAATGTTGGCAGGAGAAGCCATTGTGACGGTATTATGTAAGATAAGCTATTCGCTGGAACAGCTTCATAAGAAGACGGATGACATGTCTTTTAAAATTGATAACTTGGAACAAAAAGTGACTAATTGGAGACAAAAAGTGAGCACCAATACAGAAATAATTCAGGACTTGGTACAAGAATCTACTTTGGCAGGACAAATTGTGGAGGAGAAAGAGAAAGCTGTGGTTGTTGAGCCTAAAGTAATACAAGCGGGATCCTCAGTCTTACAGAAGCAAATTGAGGATTACAAATTGAGGCCTTCTATGATTGAATCTAGAAAAAGCCAGATTTTGAGGATTGGATCCCGGCTTGGACGGAAGAAGGAAAGTTGGAAAGATTCCTCTATGCAGGGATTAACTGACTTTTGGGACATGGACTTGGGTCTGGAGGAGATTGGAGTTCTGGGGGCCTTTGGATTTGGAGGAATTTTGAAACATGTCATGAAACACCTTATAGACCTTAGCTTCAACTATGGAAATTTGGCTGACCTGTCCAGAAGGAATAAAAGCATTGTTAGGTTGGAGTCTTCCCAAGATCTGCTCTTTGGCATTAAAGAATATGAAGAAGACCTGCAGAAGGGACCTGGAAAAGAGTTAAGAGCCTCGGACATAAGATCTCCAGGTTGATGGACTATATGGAATTGACGGAAAGGACTGGCAGAATCTGAAACCAGGGAGAGGAGATGGTGGAAGAAGATTGGAGAATTTAAAGTTTATATATAGAAATACTGTAAAATTAATGAGTGATAGAAAAATGGTGGAAAGAAATTTTATGGCATTAGCAGAAATGTTATAAGGAGTTAAGCGTATATAAGTATTTTAGTTTTAATGAAAAAGAAGGTTAAAAAAATATGTTTTAAAATAAGATATTTATAATATGATAGAAAATAGAGAAAGATGGAAAGGATTTGCTGAAACAATTAATAGAAGTGGAATACAAAAAGGGAGGTGAGAGGAAGTCGAGGAAACAAGGGAATGAAAGATAGAGTATGGAAAAGGTGTGATGTATGTTTTTAAATGGTTTTTGTTTTGTTTTGTTTAGGGTTAAGGTGGGTTAGGGTTTTGTTTAGTTTAGTTTAATGTGTTTAGTTTAATGTGTTTAGGTTGTGTTTTGTATTGTTTATATATTGTATTGTATTGTTTCTTTTCTTTTTTTGTTTTTTCTCTCTTGTCTTTTTTCCTTTTCTTCTCCTTTTCTGTAATCTTTAAAAGTAATAAATATTATTTTTTTTTAAAAAAGAGATTGACGAATAAGGAAGTGGGAGAAATTCACTCGGGACAACGCCATTATCCAAGAGGCTGGGTTCTATAGCCTCTTTCTGCAAAGATTGAAATGAAAAAGGACTGTAAGAAACTTTTCCTTGTCTCCATACTTTCTTGGGCAACCAGCCAGGAGCCGCTGACAACATCCTGACACAGACGGATGCCAATACAGTCATACCTTGGGATAAATACGTTTCAGGTTGAGTGCTTTTGGGTTGCGCTCCGCGGCGACCCAGAAGTAACGGAGCATGTTACTTCCGAGTTTCGCCGCTCGGTCAAAATGACGTCACACACATTCATGGAAGCGGCAAAACGTGACCCGCGCAAGCGCAGACGCGCTGTCGCATCTTACGTTCTGTTCAGGATGCAAACAGGGCTCCGGAACGGATCCCGTTTGCATCCCGAGGTACTACTGTAACAACCAGGAAAGGAGGATATCCCTGACAAAGCACAGAGTAGGTGAAATTCTCCTCTGCCCATCACTCAGCAGCCCTTTGCATCAATTCCAAACCTTTTCGTGGAGTTTTCATTCAAGATCATGGTGTAGCATCATTGCCATATAACCCTTTTCCGCACATCCTGTTTCTCCTCCCTCCATCTTTCTCTTGTCTGTTTCTCCCACACCTACCCGGCTACGAGTGATCGCCGAAGAAGAAAGAGGAAGAAGACACGCCGTATTTCTCTCTTGCCACTACTGCCTGTACCTCCTCTTTTGTTGTTGTTCTCACCTAAAGTCTTCCATCCATCTCCCTACCTCCTCCCCTCGACCAAGTCCTTCCTCATTTCTCGATTTCTCCCAACGTATCCCAAGTGCTTGAACAATTCAGCAGTTCAGCGAATGAACAGGGAGAAGCTGGCACACTGTCATGCAGCAGACAACAGCATGTGTTTGCTGCCCCAAGCAAAAGTTAAATGAAGCATGGCGCCAGAAAAAGGAAAGAAAAAAACTCGCACATATATGCACACACATTCACAGTGAGAAAGGGAGCTGGTCAGCTCTGAAGTTGCAGCAGGGAGAGAGCTGGAGGGTTCACTGGAACTTAACTAATAAATTGAACAAAATCATCAACAGTGCTGGGAGTTGGCAGTCAGCCTTCAGCAGCAAGCTAAGGAACAAATGACCCCCCCCTCATTCCCAATGCAAGAAGCGAAGTTACAGGGAACCAGGCAGAGGGCCTTCTCAGTAGTGGCACCTGCCCTCTGGAATGCCCTCCTATCAGATGTCAAGGAAATAAACAACTATCTGACTTTTAGAAGACATCTGAAGGCAGCCCTATTTAGAGAAGTTTTTAATTTTTGATATTTTATCGTGTTTTTAATATTCTGTTAGGAGCCACCCAGAGTGGCTGGGGAAACCCAGCCAGATGAGCCGGGTAACAACAACAACGCAACAACAACAACCTGTGTGCAGGATTGCAGCCAACATGTACATCAGCAGAGAGGAAATAAACAACTATCTGATTTTTAGAATACATTTGAAGGCAGCCCTGTTTAGGAAAGATTTCAATATCTGACGTATTATTATTATTATTATTATTATTATTATTATTATTATTATTATCATTAATTCTGTTGGGAACCACCCAGAGTGGCTGGGGAAACCTGAAAGCACCTGAAGTCTGAAAGCACATCAAAGTGCAAGTAGATAAATAGGTATCGCTCCGGCAGGAAGGTAAACCGCTTTTCCATGCGCTGCTCTGGTTTCGGTGTTCTGTTGCGCCAGAAGCAGCTTAGTCATGCTGGCCACATGACCCGGAAGCTGTACGCCAGCTCCCTTGGCCAATAAAGCGAGATGAGCGCTGCAACCCCAGAGTCGTCCATGACTGGACCTAATGGTCAGGGGTCCCTTTACTTTAAGGAAAAGCAGGACATTCCAGGATCAAATCAGAAACTGGGATGGCTTCCGTAAATCTGGGGCTGTCCCTGGAAAATACGGAGACTTGGAGGGTGTGAAATGGAATCCATGCTGAATCCAGGAATTAGAAGAGGTCAGCATTAAACCCGCTCTGCCCCCGTGCCCAAACTCACAATGCTGCTTTTTTAAAGGGGCCTCAGCTGGTGCCATTTCAGTAGTGGGAGAATCAGAGAGAGATCTGAAGTGGCCGAGGATTCAGCAAGTTTCAGAGATCCTCTTTTCAGTCGATTCCAATCCCACACACAGTTACGCATCTCAACGGCATTCCTTGTAATCATCTTGCTCCTTAAGAACTATTGTAATACCTTCTACCATATGTGGTGGATATGTAGGAAAATACAGGTATTCTGGGAGAGTATCCATGCAGAACTGCAAAAAAATGCTAAAGATCTCTTTCAATAAAAAAACAGAGGCCTACCTCCTGGGAATAACAGATCTGGATATTCCACAAAAGAGGAAGGGTGTCTTTTTATATGCGATGGTGGCAGCAAGAGTTTTGATTGCAGCAAAATGGAAGAGTAATGAAATCCCCTCTATACAAGATTGGATCCAAAAGCTGACAGAATATGCTGAATTAGATGGTCTATCAGAAAAAATAAAGAATAAATCAAAACAGGAATTTGTTTCCAAATGGGAGGTTTTCAAAGAATATCTGAAAAATAAATATAGTAGCTTAAATTCTGTTTCAGCATTCGAGGAACTTCAGTAATAGTTGCAAGGTAGATATAAGAAATTAGATATATTAAGAATAAGTTTAATTATGATAAAAGTGTGTATTGGCAATAAGTAATATGAAATTGAAATATGGAATAGACGGGAGGTTGGGTCTTTAGTGTTAAGACCAATATATGTTTTATTGTTTGCTAAGAAAATTATGTGTCTATGGTTATTCTTGTGTGTAATTTGGTATTTGTGGGGTTTTTTTTTCTTTTTTCTTGCTGTATCAATAAAAATCTTTTTTTAAAAAAGAACTATTGTAATACCAGCACGGTAATGTTATAACGTTATCATGTAGTGCAAAGTTATTACGGGGATATGATCATCACATGCAGCCCTAGTTCATATACCCAGTTCAAAAGCCCGTCAAGAGTGCATAATTAGACCCAAACGAGACATGGCGTTAATTGGGCAAATGCAATTAACACGTGCATTAGAAACAGAAAGTAAATAGCAGCTGCAGGGGAGCCTGAGCAGCAGGGAAAACGTGGAGGTGGAGAATTTAATCCTCTTTCTCTCTCTATCATTCCTGACAAAAAATAAACTCCCTGTTTGCAGAGGCAGAAACCTTCATGGGCATCCATCACATATGTGAAATCCTCACGGCAAACTGGTGATTTGCTCCACCTCCAAGCAAGGATGATTATAAAACAAACTTTAGTTAACTTTTTTCGATCCACTCAATTTCTGCCCTAGACAGACACGTCTACCCAAAAGCTACCAATTATACGGACCTCTCAGATGCCCTTGCGTCTCTGAAACACAAACAGATTAAAATGGAATGTGAATTGCGCGCTGGATACTTTCACAGGAAAGAATGTACTTTTTCGTTCTGTTTCTCTGCCGGAATCAGGTTGTTTGGGGATTCCAATGTCCTTGGTAGGAAACGTCCTTTCACAAAAGGAAACCACAAGAATGTAGATATATCTCGCATTCTCACTGCATCTTAAATCCTTCTAAGCAGCTGTGAGAACGTGGATGGGAGGAGGCTGAGCTGCATTCTGGCTTGGGAATGACCAGTTCTGGTGACACATTTGCTACAAACAGAATTCTTTGGGGCTCAAAACTGACAGCACCTGGTACTGTATTATTTTATTATTTCTATTATGGGTGAATTACTTTTCAAACTATTGTCTTTTTATAGATTTTTACCTGTTTGCATTTTGTGCGTGTTGTTCAAATTTGCGCAAACCACCTTGAGTCCCAGCCTGGGGGAAAGGCGGGATAACAACAAAACAACAACAGCAGCCCAACGTAATTTGCAAAGAAAAGACAAATATGCCTGAATTGGCACAGCCAAAGCAGCTGGCTACTTCTTTCGTCATAGAAGAATGTAAATAAGACCTGCTTTTCGGGCTAAGACGCCTGCTTGTGACCAACATTTCTATGGTGAGAAAAGCAAGTTTTAATAGGATTTTGTTATTAGTGCGTTTTCTGGAACTTAGCAGACATTCTCACTTCTCCAGAGCTGCAATCTTAATTTTCCGTTGTCACAATGCAAGTCGTTTACAAACTGATTGTGCTATATTACTTTTAGATAATGGAAGCCAACATCTTGATTAACCAAGGAATGTTCCTTCAAACACCTGGAGTTTCTTCCCCTTCCACCCTTCTCACAGAATTCTTGCTTTTACTCATTTCTCTAATGTGAGATTTCGACCACGTCAGACCTTCCAAGTGCCCCTGTTTTCCAGGGACGGTCCTGTATTTTCAGAAGCCGGCCTGATTTCTGACTTGATACTGGAATGTCCCACACTTCCTTAGGACGTCCTTATTTTCATCAAATGTTGGAGGGTTTGTTCGGGTGTCCTTATATTCACCGGAGAAATGCTGGTGCGTATATAGAGCTTCGTGACTCCCGAGCCAAGGAGATAAGTAACTATACAACTTTTAGAAGACATCTTAGGACAAACAGGTTATCTGTAAAGGAACTCTGCCTCGCATTCAACAGTATCTGGAGAAGGTTTTTCTGCCAAAAGTGGGGAGGGGAAATAAGTTGAAGCAGTAATTGGCTGCTTTGGATAAGTTGGGTGACTTATTTTATTTTATTTTTTCCAGGAGGGGGGACTTTTGAGAAGTTCCCAGAACTCCTAAATCAAAGATCAGTAATTTTTCTTGTGTCTTAAACGGAAAAGTGAATTCCAGCTTCGCGAAATAATTTGTTTCATTCCTTTGGATAGCGTCATGGAGTGGCTGTCTACCCCCTATAAAAAAGAAGTAGTGTTTACTAGGAATTTGTCATGGATTAATCTGGAGGGAAAAGAAAATTCGTATTGGTGTAGGAGGAACAAAATATTAGTGATATCGATTCCCCCCTCTCTTTTCCTTCAGATTTCTAACTAGACTGTGTCAGTAAGTTATATACAGTGGTACCTCGGGTTACAGACGCTTCAGGTTACACACTCCGCTAACCCAGAAATAGTGCTTCAGGTTAAGAACTTTGCTTCAGGATAAGAACAGAAATTGGGCTCCGGCGGTGCGGCGGCAGCAGGAGGCCCCATTAGCTAAAGTGGTGCTTCAGGTTAAGAACAGTTTCAGGTTAAGTACGGACCTCCGGAACGAATTAAGTACTTAACCCGAGGTACCACTGTATAACAGTAGGGTTGAAATGTTGAAATCAGAAATTGCATAACAGCAGTCTAAAAAGCAGTTGAAAAAGTCGTGCTTTATGATCGCAGCACGGATATATTTTTTTGTTTCAGCCAGTTCTCCTCCCCGGTTTTATATATTTCTACAGTTAGTAAGAGCGGTTTTTAAGAGCAAGAGAAATGTCATGTGTTTATCCCCGTTCAGTCAATTGCACAAGACGGTTTAAGCAATATTACCTGAGAAATGCCCAAAACACACTCACCACCTTGGGCGGGACTTGCCTTGACAAAAAATTTCCACACTGGCAGGAAACCAGACCAAGAAAGTAGTCATTATCCCACACTGATGAAATAAGACTAAGGAAAAACGCTTTCAATGGGATTACTATGAAACGGTTGGGAGGAGTGGAAAAATACCCAGCGGCTGCTTAAAAACCACATAAGGTCTTGAGCGTTTCGCTGGGTGAAGAAAGGGGTAGGTTGATTTTCAAAAGGGAAATAAAATGGGAGAAAGAGAATATCGATAAAATATACTCGGAGTTGAGTGTTGATTTCATGCTCTTTATTTCAGCTCATGGTAAACAGTGAGTGAGTGATTTCCCAAAAAACCTCTGGCTATATGTACATTATTTACACAATGGGTCCCGCGTGATTGGCTGATTCAACTTCCCTCCTGGAGCCTGATTGGACTGCTCCTGCAGACCAATCAGGTTGCTGTCTTCTAGGATTCTATCTGCCTATTGTTCTAGGATCCAAGCTTAGTAAATAACAATCGAGGTCCTGAGCAGTGGGCAGAGTCAAACACTAACTTTGTCTGGTGGCCTTTCCACGAGAACCAAACTAGTTGTGATCTGCATCAATGATCTGCATCACTCGTGTAAAAAATAGGGGAGAGTTTCTACATCCTGTATGTACACAGGTCTTTCAGGGGTCCCTTTACCTTTTTAAGGAAAAGTGGGACATTCTGGGATCACATCAGAAACAGTAAATCCATGGGAAACAGGGATGCTTAGAGAAACTCCTATCACATCTTGTGAATGTAACAAAGCCCAAACAAAGGCAAACAGTTCACCCAGCAGCATCCATTTGAAGGGAGAAAGGTCTCCTTTATATGTTATTGTCCGTCCATGGGCATGTAGATCTGGAGATAGATCTGCTACTCTGGAAAATGAAGGAGTTTTGCCCTCTTTGGCCTCTGGTCACCCAATGTTGCTTCATGAATCAACTGCTATTTTCCAATGCAAGCTGGATCCAAAATGCTACCTTCCTTTCAAATCCAAGCTCAAGGCTGAATAATAATAATGAACCTGTTTCTAACCATTGCTCTGTCTCTCGGTGTCTATTCCCCACCTGAAAATGGGGGGTGAGCAGAGACGGGCTGTGAAATGTGGTTAGTTAGGGTAGTGATAAACATTACCTGCCCATGACTTAAGAGACAGGGTGGGCTTTAAATCTAGGCTAGATAAATAACTCCTGTTTTAAAGTCAAAATTATACTCGGAGATGACTCACATTCTTTGCAACCGCCATCAAAGGAAACTACAAATGCAGTTTTAATTAGTTCCATATTGTTTCCTGCCGTGCTGAAAGGGTTTTTGTTTTTTTTAAAAGTCCAGTATTGTGCATTTGAAAAGATGTGACTGTTCTATTTTCAGACAATATGCACTGCATCCCTTTACATAAGTAAACTAACTTCTAGTGATAGCATTGCTTTTTGAGTTGATTTAAAAGAAAGAAAGAAAGAGAATATGCTCTAGTAATAGGATTTTCCCTGCAATAATTATTCCCCTTTATCCCTGCTAAAGCTAAGTGTTGCCTAAAAGCTTTACGGTACATGTTGCTGCTTTAATTGACTCTATGCCCAAAAGACAAAGGATAATCACATGACAATATGCTCTTACGCCGATGCGGTGCATTAATAACTGGAATGAGGCTGATTGTTCATAACACCGGCTGGTTTCATTAGCCAAAGCCGCACGTCACTTGCAGATTTCATCATTTGCCAGTCCTGTGTCTGAGTGTTTGAGGAAGTCGGGTGCTAGCAGAATAGACTTAGCGGACAGTAATCACCACTTGAAAAGAAACCCACTTAATCATGGGCATCGTTGAGCCCTGCCTACTACCTGTGAGTGACGCGTGACAATCTTCAAACTGGCAAGGCAGGCGCTGGGCTGAGGGTTCATTGCTGTTCGAACAAGGAGGGAGAAGCCTGTCTTAACCTGTCCGCAGCCACAGGAAACGCAGACAGGGAGGGCAAACAAAATGGTTCTACAGGTGTCTCCTGCCCGAGGCTACCGAACACCTACAAAAACAGTAGGCTCTTGAACCAACACTCCACTCGTTCTTCTCAATCCTGGGACTCGGCTACATTGGCAAAGAAAAACGCGTTGCTCACGCATTCTAACACTGTGACACCAGATGGCGCTGTGGAGTTCTGCCTTTTGCCATCCCGATTCTCATACAAAGTTTAAAACGATGTGTGTAGATCCAGCCCTGGTGTGCCATGATACCAAAAGGGTGCCCTACTGTCAGACAGAGGGAGGCAGCTGCCTATTATGGGCTGGCTAGATGCAGAGGAGGGGGAGCACCAGCTGGGGAACCCCCAAGGGACCCCCCCCCCAGGGGAAGAAGGCTCAGAGCCAAGGGTGTGGTGACGGGTGGCATTGCAGAGTCTGAACAGCAAGGCTGTGTATTCGAACAGGTCCACAGCACATCTAGAATCATAGCTGTCAACCGTCCCTTATTTGACGAAACTCCTTTATCCCAGTGCCGTGTCCCGCTGCTGTCCCTTATTGATGATGTCCCTTAAATTTCCCGGGTTTCAAAGGAAGCAGCTCCTCTCCCTCCCTCCCTGCTGGCCAGGGAGGAGGGAGGCTCCAGCTGTGTTGCTTGGCTGCGTTGCTCACCCAATAAGGAGTCTAAGAACGACTGGGGGGTGGAGCTTGCATGCCTTGTGCCGATCAAATCGGCCGCGTTGCCTGGGGACTCGCCTTTGCTCAGCGCTTCCCAGCGGAGAGGTGACGGTGGTTTTCTTTGCTGCATCCCCTTTGCTGGGTTGCTGTGCTGTGGGAACCACCGCTTGAGGCTTCGTTTGGCTGCTGGCTGGGCTTTCTGCCTTTGGCTCGGAAGGGCTCAGAAGTTGAGCATACCTGTGCCCGGAAAATCCCTTATTTTGGCTGCTGATCCCTTATTTTCGAGGCTGCTGGTCCCTTATTTTCAAATCTGTAAGTTGACAGCTATGTCTAGAATGCTGTCTTCAATTTATAACCTTCCCTGCCGCACGCTAGGCTATATGCTCCTCTCACATCATGCCGAGTGAAAACTTCTGCAGCACGCAGGTGCTCTGGCAGTTCATCATATGGCAGATTGAGCAAGTGGCCTCGGGCAGCAGAACCCCATGGGATGGCACCCCCAAAGATACCCTGCCCGCCCTTGCCACCACTACTGGGGAATACAAGTACTGAAGAAATGAACCTATGCTGCCAATTCTCTTGGTAGACCAGTATAAAGTAAGCGGCACACAAAACACTACCAAACCGTTCTACATTCTAAAACTTATATTGATAATCCAAAACTTGAGAGAACAATGTACAAGATCTACTACAGAAGCCACAAACAGAAAACTCATTCAAATCGTGTCCAAAAGGAAGATTCAGTCTTTAACGTTCCTTTAGCCAGGCTCCTGTAGATATCCACAAAGGTAAGTTTGATCAAACAAAGTGTTGGTGATGTTACGCACAAGAATTAGACAGGGTGCCGGGGTTTGTCACCTGTTTCGCCCATGAAGAGGCTCGGGCTTCTTCAGTAAATTCTCTTTCACGGTTTTGATATATTTATAAACGTTCAAGTCTATATGTTACATTTCTTCTTGGCTTAAGCTACAATATTTAATTTCTTTCTTCAGGAAATTCTCCCTCAAGATTTTGGTGTTATTACATACAGTCAACTTCATATGCTAAGTACTTTCTTGACTTAAGCATTTTTTTCATTTACTAAGCCACTGGTGATGCAGGTGGCGCTGTGGGTTAAACTACAGAGCCTAGGACTTGCCGATCAGAAGGTCGGCAGTTCAAATCCCCACAACGGGGGTGAGCTCCCATTGCTCGGTCCCTGCTCCTGCCAACCTAGCAGTTCAAAAGCATGTCAAAGTGCAAGTAGATAAATAGGTACCGCTCCAGCGGGAAGGTAAACGGTGATTCCATGTGCTGCTCTGGTTCGCCAGAAGCGGCTTAGTCATGCTGGCCACATGACCCAGAAGCTGTACGCCGGCTCCCTCGGCCAATAAAGCAAGATGAGCGCTGCAACCCCAGAGTCGATCACGACTGGACCTAATGGTCAGGGGTCCCTTTACCTTTAAGCCACTACTGGGGAAGCAAGAAGCAGAAACAGCAGCTTCCAGCAAGATATCACGAGAGTTCTGTAAGACCTCGGGAGATCTCGCTGGAAGCCACTTCCGTGTGAACCCAGAGAGTGAGGCTGCAGAGCGGGGGCACCTTCCTATATTGCCTCAGGCAGCAAAATGGGACTGGCCACCCCTGCAATTCATTGATCAAAGAGAGGGGAATCCAGCCGAGTATTATTATTATTATTATTATTATTATTATTATTATTATTATCATCATTATCATTATCAATTGAATTTATATACTATACCCAGAGGTCTCAGGGCAGTTCACAAAACAAGATCAACATATAAAGCCACAATATATATAATCAAAATAAAAACAACAACCTAATAACATGCCCCCCCCAAAAGAACCACATTTTAAAAGGGCATAGCATGTCGATCAAATCAGCCAAAGGAACATTTTTGTCTGGCGCCTAAAGGTGTATCATGAAGGTGTCAGGTGAACTTCCCTGGGGAGAGCATTCCACAGATGGGGAGCCACTGCAGAGAAGGCCCCGTTCTCATGTTGCCACCCTCTGGACCTCTCAAGGAGGCACATGACGAAGGGCCTCAGGAGATGATCTCAGGATCCGAGTAGGTTCATATGGAAAGAGGCGGTCCTTGTGGTATTGAAGTCCTGAGCTGTTTAAGGCTTCATAGGTCAAAACCAGCACTTTGAATCGGGCCTGGAAAATAACTGGTAGCCAGTGCAGTTGGACCAGGATCGGTGTAATATGCTCAAACCATCTTGCTCCAGGGAGCAACCTGGCCGCTGAATTCTGCACCAGCTGAAGTTCCGAACTGTCTTCAGAGGCAGCCCTACGTATAACACATTGCAGCAATCTAACCTTGAGGTTTCCAGAGCATAGACAACAGTAGTTAGGCTATCCCTGTCCAGGTAGGGGCGTAGCTGGGCCACCAGCCGAAGCTGATGGAAGGCACTCAGGCCCAACAGTCATTACACGGACATTTGTTGTTGTTTAGTCATTTAGTCGTGTCCGACTCTTCATGACCCCATGGACCAGAGCACGCCAGGCACTCCTGTCTTCTACTGCCTCCCGCAGTTTGGTCAAACTCATGCTGGTAGCTTCGAGAACACTATCCAACTATCTCGTCCTCTGCCGTCCCCTTCTCCTTGTGCCCTCCACCTTTCCCAACATCAGGGTCTTTTCCAGAGAGTCTTCTCTTCTCATGAGGTGGCCAAAGTATAGCGCACCAGATTTCTGTTGCTCCATCTGGGAAAGTGAAGAGGTGGAGAAAACGTCTCTTGAGCTTGTTGATGAACTCCCACAATACAGCCAGCTCTGGTTCTTACAGGGAGTACCTTTTTACAAATTTATTCCCAGCTGAGCCTCCTTTGGGGGTGGGGATCTCCACCCAGCTGATGGGCAGCTTCTTGGGATCAGACTTCTCTTTGGATTCAGAATCCGTCAGTCCTCTCTGCTCAGACCCGCTCCAAGGTCCTCCATATCAAACTCCCCAGGTTCTTCCCACTCACGACAAATATGCCTACAAAACACTCCCGTCACTGCTGGCCTATTTTAGCTCAACACAAACCGCAATACACAGATGTTTCAAATACCGCTTCTGTGAAGGGTAAGATTTATCACCCATTCAAAGATGCGGAAGAAAATCACAGATGGAAATATTAAGTGGTGGAGTGAATCACAAGCCGGTTAAGTCTGTGGAACCCAATGAGTTTAAAATCAGTTTAAATCTTAAGTATTTCCAACTGGTTTGAAGAATGCAACTTGAGTTATCTCAGGCTGGCAGGAGTACGTTGTTCCCAATATAGGGATCCCTTCTGTTTTCTCATAGTCTTCTTCTTCAAAGTTGTGCTTGACTTAAAGATCCTTTTGACAGATTTGCTGGGTGAGCCTGAAAAAGACAACCAATCCCTGTGCCTCATTTTCCTCGCATGTGTAATAAGAATATGTGTCTGTCACAAATGGCTGTTGCTGAGCTCAGTTTCCCATAGTGTGAAAATCTATTTGCACTCCTCAGATGGGGGGGGGCGGAAATCACATCAGAACAGGAGTACAGTGGTACCTCGGGTTACAAACGCTTTGGGTTACAAACTGTCAGGGAACTGCCATCGGAACTAGAGGAGGAGGCGAGGCTCCACAGCGATGCTGGAGAGGGGCCAAGCAGGGAGAGAGGCAGGTCTCCTGTTGGGGAAGAAAATCAGCGCAACACCAGGGATAGAGGGGGGCCAATGGGGGAAGCAGAGAGCAGGCTCCGGGACTCTTCACTGGACACCAGCGGGGAGAGCACAGGTTCTCCGCTACCCACGCCCTCCCTGCGCAGAAGACTTCCGCGCAGGGAGAGTAGGAGGAGACTGGGCGTCAAACAACTTTTATGTTGGAAAAGGTTTAAGAAACGCCCACTGACGGATTCTGCCAGCGACTGAACAGCCACGGAGTGGATGGCTGTCCAGCGAGAAATGGTTTAACCAGCCAACCTAGCCCAGAGCGGCGGCAACTTACGCACAAGCAACCCCTAAAGCCATTACACAAACGTTTCAGGTTACAGACTCTGCTAATCCGGAAGTAGTACCTCAGGTTAAGAAATTTACCTCAGGATGAGAACAGAAATCGTGCAGCAGCAGTAGGAGGCCCCATTAGCTAAAGTGGTACCTCAGGTTAAGAACAGTTTCAGGTTAAGAACGAACCTCCAGAACTATTATTATTATTATTATTATTATTATTATTATTATTATTATTATTATTTTGTAGTGTTTGTTCCTATTAAATGGCATGTTTGCTCCTATTAAAATGACACCTGGAAGGTGTACCAGTAACAGGAAGAGACTTTTAGATGAGAAAGTTCGTCTAAGTTCATCTACATTGAACTGAGCTTGATTTCTAACCACACTTGAGTTCTTTTCTTTTTTAAAAAACAGAAAGTGTTTTGTCATGAGATAATCCAGTATAAACTTGGTTATAAGTTACTCCTTAAAAAGGTTCATGAAGGCTGCATTCCTAAGGTAGGGGGAAGTGCTTGTACCTCCATATCCCATCTTTTACGGGGTATTGGGAAATGATATATAATGAATTGAAAAAAATGTTTTAAAGTACCTTTCCAAAAAAAAAAAAAAGCGTCTTTTTTGTTGAGGATAATTCAGAGGAAAATTCCCATGTGTCAAAAAAGTTTATTCATGTATGCCACTACTATGTAAAACAGTTTTGATGGATGTAACAATGGAATACAGAATGGTTTAGTTCATGTAAAATATGCAGGGATGTATGATAACCAAAATGAACCATGGAAAGAGAAGAAGGGAAGTCATTGATTTAAGGCTGTTTAAATGAATATTTTGAAATGTAAATTAGAAAAATTTAATAAAAATTATTTTTTTTAAAGGTACCTCTGTATCCCAAACTCAGGTGTGCTTCTCCTTCCTGGCTTACATTTTATTTTTTATTTATTTGGCCAAGTGCATAAAGCTGAAGGCACACAAGTTAAATGTGTGTTAGTTGTGGGCTTGCTATATACTTGGAGGACACCTCAATTTACTCTGACTCACCCCATATGCATGAGGACCATGTGAGGGCAGTATTGTCAGAGTTACAGAACACAACCTTGAACCAGGGCAACATTTATTTTATTATTATTCTATCCACCTTTCCTGCGAGGAGCTTAAGGTGGTGTGTGTTGTTCTCCACCCTCTCCATTTAATCCCCACCGCAACCTTGCAAGGTAGGTTCGGCCAAGAGATGTAGCTGGCCCAAGGTCACCCAGCAAATTTCACATCTGAGTGAGGATTCAAACCCTCATCTCGCAGGTTTTGCTCCAATACTCGAACCGCTACTCCTTGGGGCAGAGACACACAACCATTGGGCATGCCTGTTGACCCTTGGAAACCCACCTTAAAATGCTGGCCATGTTTTGGTGCTGGAATTAGAGTTTGAAACTCTACCTGTAGCAAAAGGAAGCCTCCGTTGATGCATTCAGCTGGGGTTGCAATGAAATGGTGCTGAGGCATAAATCTCTCCCCCTTCCACTATGCAGACAGCTTCAATGTGAACCAAGCTTTTCGCATAGGTCCCCAGTCTGAAATTTTGGAGAACTGCTGCCAATCAATGTACAGTGGTACCTTGGTTCTCAAACTTAATCCGTTCCGGAAGTCTGTTCTAAAACCAAAGCGTTCCAAAACCAAGGTGCACTTTCCCATAGAAAGTAATGCAAAACGGATTAATCCGTTCCAGATTTTTAAAAACAACCCCTAAAACAGCAATTTAACAAGAATTTTACAATCTAATGAGACCATTGGTCCACAAAATGAAAGCAATAATCAATGTAAGGTAAAGGTAAAGGGACCCCTGACCATTAGGTCCAGTCGTGACCGACTCTGGGGCTGCGGCGCTCATCTCGCTTTATTGGCTGAGGGAGCCGGTGTACAGCTTCCAGGTCATGTGCCAGCATGACTAAGCCGCTTCTGGCGAACCAGAGCAGTGCACGGAAACGCCGTTTACCTTCCCGCTGGAGCAGTACCTATTGATCTACTTGCAGTTTGATGTGCTTTTGAGCTGCTAGGTTGGCAGGAGCAGGGACTGAGCAATGGGAGCTCACCCCGTCGTGGGGATTCGAACCGCCGACCTTCTGATCGGCAATTCCTAGGCTCTGTGGTTTAACCCACAGCGCCACCCGTGTCCCAATAATCAATGTAAAAAGGTAAAGGTACCCCTGCCCGTACGGGCCAGTCTTGACAGACTCTAGGGTTGTGCGCTCATCTCACTCTATAGGCCGGGAGCCAGCGCTGTCCGCGGACACTTCCGGGTCACGTGGCCAGCGTGACAAGCTGCATCTGGCGAGCCAGCGCAGCACACGGAACGCCGTTTACCTTCCCGCTGGTAAGCGGTACCTATTTATCTACTTGCACCCGGGGGTGCTTTCGAACTGCTAGGTTGGCAGGCGCTGGGACCG
Organism: Podarcis filfolensis; assembly: GCF_964270895.1. NCBI lineage: Eukaryota > Metazoa > Chordata > Lepidosauria > Squamata > Lacertidae > Podarcis > Podarcis filfolensis. The sequence goes on from NC_139604.1 coordinate 9,435,080, forward strand.
AACGACGGGAGCGCACCCCGCTGCGGGGATTCGAACCGCCGACCTTTCGATCGGCAAGTCCTAGGCGCTGAGGCTTTTACCCACAGCGCCACCCGCGTCCCTAATAATCAATGTAGTGTACTATAAAATAAATAAAACAGTATTGTAGATGATAAAAAATAAAAATTTTTAAAAAAAATTCTTACCTGCACTGATGATAGTCATTGTTTTTGCTTTTATCCATTTCCGCAGTCACTCAATCAAACAAACAAACAAACAAACAGTAGCTGAACTGGAATCCACACAGTCACAAAAACACATTAACTGAAAAAGCCTCAAAAGAAAAAACCCAAAATAAATAGCAAAAACAAAAGCACCAAATATAAGCTCCAAATATCACCTCAGAACACTGCGGTCGGAAACAGATGGCTTGAATTTCAATGGGGGGGGACACAAATTAGCAGCGCAACAGGAAACTCAGGGGAACTCAAAACAGAGCACGTTTGACTTCCAAAAAAAGTTCAAAAACCGGAGCACCTACTTCTGGTTTTGCAGCGTTCGGGTTCCAAGTTGTTCGTGAACTAAGCTGTTCAAAACCGAGGTACTGCTGTACACAATACTTAACTAGATAGACCAATTGTCTGATTCAGTATAACACAGTTGCCTATCTTCCTGAGACAGAAGTCACATGAAGTAAGTCACCACTTTGTCTGACACTCCAGTTTAAGGCTGTGTCTCCATCAGCCAAAGAGGTAAACTTTAGTTTCGTAAGTCATGCTAAGGATGAAGGGAAGAGAACCTTAAAGGCGAGGAGCTGTAATCAAGGCGTCATTCTTTGATTATAACGTTCAACGCAGAGCATTCAATATCTCTGCTCTAATAATACAGAGTGCAAGGCGCTTGGAAGAATCTAACTGTTCATTTTAGCATTATCGCTTCCATTTTTGCCTTTGCTGTTTTGCTTGTGTTGCTAGTGAACAGAGGAGGGGTGTTGCCAGCCAGCTAGCAAGCAACTAGCCCCCAGCTTTGGAGTGTCCTGGCGGCCCCCACCGCAACACGTGCTCTCCATGAAGGAGAACACTCTTTATCGGATGGCGGTAGATTTAGTCTCTCTCTCTCTGCTGCCACTGTGGTGCGGCCCCAAAACTAATCTCACAAACGTGGTCTGGAACACGAGAGCTGGCAAAGGGGCTGTGGGGTGGGGGCATAATGTTAAGCTAAAAATAAAAAAGGAGAAAGACAGCTTCCTCTTTGCTCTGTAACTGAAGCCCCAAGACCAAGGTGACACTATGGAAAAAGAGGAGGCTGTCGACTCAAGTGCCAACCTCTCCCAGATCCACAAACAGCTCTGGCCTGGGCAAGGCTAGAAATAGGCCCTATCTGGAAACATTCTGTAAAGTATGTCATGCTTATTATTAGGTCACATTCATGAATGGTTTTGACTACACTTATAGTGCCTCTCTCAAGGGACGCGGGTGGCGCTGTGGGTTAAACCACAGAGCCTAGGATTTGCCGGTCAGAAGGTCAGCGGTTCGAATCTCCGTGACGGGGTGAGCTCCTGCTGCTTGATCCCTGCTCCTGCCAACCTAGCAGTTTGAAAGCACAAAGTGCAAGTAGATAAATAGGTACCGCTCCAGCGGGAAGGTAAATGGCGTTTCTGTGCGCTGCTCTGGTTCACTGTCATGCTGGCCATATGACCCGGAAGCTGTACGCCGGCTCCCTTGGCCAATAAAGCGAGATGAGCGCCGCAACCCCAGAGTCGGTCATGACTGGACCTAATGGTCAGTGGTCCCTTTACCTTTACAGTTCCTCTCTAGTTTCATGGTAATGATTCCGTCGCCCCCCACCAAAAGTGGGGATGTAGTCAAAACAATCCCTCTGCAGGGCCGCAAATCCAAGTCAATGGTGTAATGCCAGAAAGTGTCAATCACTTCTCCTACCTGGGCAGTTATCTTTCCCCAAGGGCCAACATTGATGCTGAAATCCAGCATCGTCTGAGCTCTGCGAGTGCAGGTTTCTCCCGACTGAAGTGTAGAGTGTTTGAGGACCTGGACGTTCGCAGAGAAACCAAAATGCTTGTTTACAAAGCTCTTGTACCAGCAACCTTACTGTATGCTTGTGAAACACAGACCACTTATAAACGCCATCTTCAACTCCTCAAAAGATTCCATCAGCGATGCCTCAAAAACTTTACACATCACTTGGGAAGACAGGCGAACTAACGCCAGTGTACTGGAAGAAGCAAAGATCACCAGTGTTGAAGCAATGATTCTTCAACATCAACTTCATTGGACTGGTCATGTGTGTGTGTGTCTCTTTTTGGATTACAACCCATTTCTTCTGGATTACAACCATTTGGGGGGGGAGGTCCCACTGGTGAAAGCGCGCCTTGGGTTACAACCTCTTTTCGTTTACAACCGGACCTCAGGAACGGATTATGGTTGTAAACCAAGGTACTACTGTATTCTCTCTCTCTCTCTCTCTCTCTCTCTCTCTCTCTCTCTCCCTCCCTCTCTCTCTCTCAGTGTGTGTGTGTTTTTGTGTGAATGAATGAATTTATTAATACGGTCACAGACCAGCTTCAACACACACAATATCACAGATCATAAAAATATCAGGAATACAAGGGACAATATGCAATAACAAGAATTTAAATATAAAAATTAAAATTAATTGTTAGCGTGCCCCCTGTAATTAACATTTAGGGGATTGGACATTATGGGATACCACTTGCTTCCTGCGATTGATTGCAGACGCACAGAATTTAGCTACATTTAATGTAGTCTTGGGCTTCTTGTCCTCTAGCAGTAGTTTTAGACTATGGTATTCCGATTCTTTCCTAGACTTTTGCAAAACAGGTGTAATAAAAGTTAAACGTATATCCTCATAAAGACAACAACGTAATAGTACATGTGAAGCAGTTTCAACTTCCAACGAACCACAAGGACAGACCCGTGCTGTGTATGGTTTACCCTCAAATCTGCCCTGAAGTAAGGCAGAAGGGAGAACGTTAAATCTGGCGAGGGTAAAAGACCGTCTGTATTTGGGTACCTGAAGACCTGACAGATAGTTAGCTGGAGAGAAACCTCTCCCATGGTCCCTTATTGCTAGATGTTTGATCATTTCGCTCATGTGGCATTGTAGTTCTACGTCCCAGATACGCTGGCGAATTGTAGTCCTAGCTTTCTCGAAGCCTGTCGCTATCAGGGTCTGCTGTGGGATCCCCAAGCCTTTGAGCTTTTCCAGCAGTGTAGCTTTCCATCTGGATTGGTAGGTATCTAGTAAGGTTAAAGGTGCCAGCCCAACCAGGAAGAAAATAAGCTTTAGCCAATAATGGATCTTCAAAGTTTTTGTGTGTGTACGTGTGTGTGTGTTTGTATAGTGGGAGTTGAACTTAATCATCAATGAAAGGTCCACACGATCAAATTATAATATTATTTTTATTTATTTATTAAATTTATATACTGCCCTATACCCAGAGGTCTCAGGGCAGTTCACAGAACAAAATCAAAATATTAAACCACAATATATATAATCAAGATAAAAGCAACAACCCAATAACACCCAATTCTACCAGCAAGACAAATAGGGAGAAAACCATCTGCTGTCTCATTTCTGAATAGCTTTGTTCTAATGACACAGCAAAAAGCAGTTTCTAGGCAAAACAATGCTTATTGTCAGCACAGCGCAGTTCATGGTAGCAGCTCAAAATGCTGATCTCTTTGTCACGAGAGAATACACTATTGTTCTATTACTTTTAAAAGCCAGGCGATTAAACACAGCTACCCTGATCCAGTCAAATAGGTTTGTTGGCCGAAAGAGGTTTCTGGAACTGAACTGCAACAAGTATTTTGTCCTCTCTCCCTGTTTTATCTGAAGCATTCAGATTTTTACCCCAGGAATTAATTGATGTTGTTACAATTTGGCTATTATTGGGGGAATATTGGAAAACTAATAAAAACGCTGATGGCGATCTTGGTGCACCCATCAGTGGGACTGCTTACATCTGTTTTCAAATGGATGCACTGCCAGGTAACACTGATTCAATCTGAAAAGGGCTTTTGTTTTCAGAATGAAACCAGTTTCTAAAGAAGCACTTTTCAGGGGCGCAAAACATGCAATGGAGCCAAATTTTGTGTGTGCTACGTGGAGGGCGGGGGTCAGTCTCCATTGCTGCTAGAACAAAATGTGTGTACGAAGCTATTGGGTTCTTGCACTCTTAATTTAAGACAACACTGAAATCAGATTACTAACACAGAATACACACCCGCAGAGAAATTTAATGGGTGTTTCTGGGTGTGTGTTTGGTGACAATGAGGCAGCGATTCTGGGAGTAAGAATAGAATGACCCTATTTTCATCTGTTGGTGTTGGAGGAGACTCTTGAGAGTCCCATGGACTGCAAGAAGATCAAACTTCTCCATTCTTAAGGAAATCAGCCCTGAAAGGACAGATTGTGAAGCTGAGGCTCCAATACTTTGGCCACCTCTTGAGAAGAGAAGACTCCCTGGAAAAAACCCTGATGTTGGGAAAGATGGAGGGCACATGGAGAAGGGGACAACAGAGGATGAGATGGTTGGACAGTGTTCTCGAAGCTACCATGAGTTTGACCAAACTGTGGGAGGCAGTGGAAGACAGGAGTGCCTGGCGTGCTCTGGTCCATGGGGTCATGAAGAGTCGGACACAACTAAACGACTAAACAACAACATTTTTATCTGTGACTTGTTGGAATAAATGAATTTTGCAGATGCTTTGGGCTCCACAGAGCTGGTCGCCCAAATATACCGCTTATACAGCTGGTGGGGGTTTTTTTTCGTGGTTCTGATGAGCCCAGGGACAGAAATGGAACCACCTTACATTCCCTGAATTGAAAATTCACAATACTAAAATGATACTCAGTTGTGCTTCCCTACCCACAAGCACCCTGTGGCCTCAAGCCTGCCAAAGCCTTAGTCACCCCTGCTGAGCCGCCCTAACCATGCCAGGAATCCTAGGGAGGGTGAAAGCTCAAGATTCAAAACATCACATGTGAACGAGATCATGCCTAGTGGTTTGCAAGCGACGCAAGGTATTAACTAACAGAAATGTAATAGCTCTAGTATGCGGAAAAGAATTAGCAAGTTCTGAAAAAGGGCATTGGAAGTCATGTGTCATGAACTGGTGGGATGCAGAGGAATGGCGGGAGGAACCAGCTGGGAAGTCACCAAGGGAAGAAGATTCAGAGTGGTGGTGGGAAAACGATGAATCGTCAGAGGGAGAAGACTGGGAAGAGGAGGCATTGGAAGCTGAAGAAGTTACAGGGCTTAGTGAGCTGGGAGAATCTGTGGCAGAAAGAAGTTCAGAATCAGAGGCAGAAGCTGAAACAGGGCAGTGGGAGGAGGGTGTCCAAGAGGCTGAGATGAGTCAGGCTGGTGAAGAGCCACGGGGGTCTCCCACTCCTGCTGTGACAAGCTCTCCTCCCCTCTGGTCTCCCAGAACCAGGAGAGGCATGAAGTGGGAGGAGCAAAGGCAGGCATGCAGGCACAGTCTCTGATTGCTTGAAAAACACCCTGGAGAGGAGGAGACATAGCCAGCTGTGGGATGGCGTCAACTGCTTCATGGGGGCAAGACCTGAGTTGATGTGCTTGTTAGGTCTGACACTCCTGTGCAGATCCTGTTTTGAATGCATATATATATATATATTTATATAAACATTTCAATGACATTTACAATCATTTTAACATTCTGAAACTCGACTTCCTTCCCCCTCTTTCTGCGGGTCCTAAAATTCATTTTTAATATTCGGAAATGTTTATCGGAACTATCTGGACTAATTAAGGAATGCAGTAACAATATTAGATCACCATTCCCCAAACATTAGAGCATGGGAAGCCACACAAAGATATATAATTTGGCATGATTATTTGGCTGTTTTGTTGTATTATAATTTGGAATGATTTAATGTGGTTTTTCTTGGATTGTTAAATCGGAAAAATTAATAAATATTATTTTTTTAAAAAAATAATTTACGCGTTTATTCATCTACTTTAAGCATATACTCTTATAAAAACTGCAGGTTATTACAATAATCCCGCCAATGTTCTTATCTGTTTACAGTTTATTTGTCAGTATTCAATAAACCATTTCCATTCTTTTATAAAAAGTTTGTTACCTTGATTTCTTATTCTTCTGATAAGTTTCGCCATTTCTGCATATTCCATAAGTTTTTGTATCCATTCTTCTTGCACTGGGGCTTCCTTCCATTTTGGGGCAAGTAACATTCTTGCCGCTGTAGCCGCATACACGAATAAATTTCTGTACAGTCTGGGTAGTTCTGTCCCTATAATTCCCAAAATTTCTCAGTTTTCCTAATACACAGTTATCTCCAGTTTGCTCAGTGTGATTTACTGCTGGCTTGCTCCTTTCAGAAGTAGGGCTGATGATGAGTGCTGCATTTGACCCCTGGGCCTGAGTCTCTTCATACCTGTCAGGCAGAAAATGGGAATAAAGTAGTTCTCCTTTGCCACTAAGGACAAGGCAGTGGATTCTAGCCTATGTCTATGCATGCCCACTTTCTCCAACGGGGCTTAGTCCCAGATATTAAACAGAACCATGCCTATTTAGAAGGTTGCCAATGACCTGGTAAGGGACCCCATCTAGGAGAAGGAAAACTCTGACGCTAAACCTCCGCCGCTTTGCGGGACATCTTTTGGGAGAATAAAAGTACTAATTAAAAGCAAGTTTCCTTCAATTTAGAGGGGCTTAGCTGCAGGGACGTGGGTGGCGCTGGGGTTAAACCACAGAGCCTAGGACTTGCCGATCAGAAGGTCGGCGGTTTGAATCCCCGCACAGGGGTGAGCTCCCGTTGCTCGGTCCCTGCTCCTGCCAACCTAGCAGTTCGAAAGCACGTCAAAGTGCAAGTAGATAAATAGGTACCGCTCTGGTGGGAAGGTAAACGGCGTTTCCGTGCGCTGCTCTGGTTCGCCAGAAGTGGCTCAGTCATGCTGGCCACATGACCCGGAAGCTGTACGCCACTCCCTCGGCCAGTAAAGCGAGATGAGTGCCGCAACCCCAGAGTCGGCCACGACTGGACCTAATGGTCAGGGGTTTACCTTCCCGCCGGAGCAGGGGGATTCGAACCACCGACCTTCTGATCGGCAAGTCCTAGGCTCTGTGGTTTAACCCACAGCGCCACCCGCGTCCCAATGTAGACCTTTATCCTTCCCTTATTCCCTGATGGAGAGGAGGACACTATTTAGTGGTTCATCTCTGGTGCCAAAATGTCTTGGTCTAGCTCTGGGTGTTCCTAGAACTGCTTTTTTTAAAATAATCAAATGTGTGCAGTCTAGGTGTGTTTAAACAAATTAAAAACTCTTTTAAACCAACAAGTAGTTTGAGCCTCAGCTGAAATTCCTTAGTAGGAGTAGGAACACTATTATTATGATTGAATTGGGTCCCTTTTCCTTGTGTTTTCTCTTCTATTTTCATATAGTTGCACAATAAGCTGTTGCCTGTTGCACAACAGAGTTGGACTTGGGCCTCATCAGACAGGGAGAAAAAAGGCACACAAGATCTCTAATGCTGCCTACTGCGTTTGGAAGCTGTAGGAGAACATTTTCCCCTCTCTAATTAGCCGGAGTCTATGTGGTAAGAATGATTAATGCCAGTCACAGAAAACATTTCCTGTTTTCAAACACTTTCAGTAAATAAAACTGATTTCTAAAGGATACGAAACTGGGTATTTTTGAGGCTTTGCAGGACATCTGGAACTTCATCATCCCAGAGTCCTTGAAAAGAAACAACTTTGCTTGCTTTCACAAGTGAATCCCTTTCGCATACCCTCCAACATTTCTCCTATAAAGGTAAAGGGACCCCTGACCATTAGGTCCAGTCATGGCCGACTCTGGAGTTGCGGCGCTCATCTCACTTTATTGGCCGAGGGAGCCGGCGTACAGCTTCCGGGTCATGTGGCCAGCATGACTAAACCGCTTCTGGCAAACCAGAGCAGCGCACGGAAACGCCGTTTACCTTCCCGCTGGAGCGGTACCTATTGATCTACTTGCACTGGTGTGCTTTTGAACTGCTAGGTTGGCAGGAGCTGGGACCGAGCAACGGGAGCTCACCCCGTTGCGGGGATTCAAACCGCCGACCTTCTGATCGGCAAGTCCTAGGCTCTGTGGCTTAACCCACAGCGCCACCCGCATCCCTATTTCTCCTATAGGGACGCCCTATTCAATAATAATGATAATCATGATCGTAATTTTACTATTTATATCCCACCCATTTGACTAGGTTGCCCCAGCCACTCTGGGCGTCTTCCAACATATATAAAAACACAATAAAACATTAAACAACTTCCCTATACAGGGCTGCCTCTGGATGTCTTCTAAAGGTTGAGGCAGAGACCTCGTTTTCTCTTTTTGGTGAACTTACTTTTTATGTTATGTTAATACATCACGCATATTGATGGTATCATCATGACCAGGATGCAAATTGTTAAACACGGCTCAAGATTAGCAGGAAAACATTTACCGGTAACTCTTCAGAAATAAAGAGGTTGGAAAGTAGGGTGCAATGGAATGGCAGAGCTGAATAGCTGCATGGGCAAAGAGATTAAGGAGAACATGATTCAGCCGATGAGATTAAGAGCTTCTGCTTTGAAGTGACAAGGACCTAGGAAGATATGACAGATTCACCATGGAGACTTCCTGGAAGAGGAACGGCCCTCAAATAAATGCTGCAGTGACAGCGGACGCCGGTTATCTGTTGTCTTTTATCTCACAAATAAAAGTTATTTCTCAAGCAGAGAACAGAAATACCTGCTTGGGAAAAGTACGTTTTCCATTTGCAGAATCCCACCGCCCTAGAAAGTCATCGAGCAAACAGTTCAGCACAGCTAAATCGGGATTAGATAGCTATGAGGCCAAAGATAACATTTGCAGCTGTGTGATTTAGATTAAAACAATACAGGGGACAATCAGGACAGCATAAGCTGATTGCCTGTGAAGGCCTGCAAGATAAATTTGCATGGCCTGAGACAACTGGCATTCACATGGAGGACGGGCTTCTGTGCGATGAAAGAGGAGACCCACCTCTTTTGAACATGAAGGGCTGGCAAATGGATGTTTACCCTCATGTCCCTATGTACGATCTGTATGACCCAGGCCATGAACCTCAAGAATAAACTCATGCATCTACGATGTATGAAGTACTCCTCAGCCACCACTTATGGAGAAAAGCTTACGCAGATAAGACCAGGGTGTGGCTATTTATGGTATCACGGCATGATGACTGCTGCGTTCCTGCAAGATGGACTGATGAAATGAATCAGGGAGAACTTAATTGCAACTGATTTTGCTAATCAGAAGAGCTTCCATATTGAACCTGTGAAGGTGAGGCGGTAGCAGGAGCTCAGAGCTTTCGAGCTCAATTCCTGACCATTTCATGGTGACTCCAGAATCACATCCATCACTCCGAGTCTTCACAGGAACGGGCATTTTCCCCAAACCACACTCAGGTGCCCTACACCAGACATCGTATGTGGGGAGGTAAAGAAGCAGTTGCAAAGGAAGAAACAGGAGCCTAGTGCATTCCTGATCATTCTTTAGGAAGTGGGACTCACTTAGGTAAAGATAAAGGGACCTCTGACCATTAGATCCAGTCGTGGCCGACTCTGGGGTTGCGGCACTCATCTCGCTTTACTGGCCAAGGGAGCCAGTGTACAGCTTCCGGATCATGAGGCCAGCATGACTAAGCCGCTTCTGGTGAACCAGAGCAGCGCACAGAAACGCCGTTTACCTTCCCGCCGGAGCGGTACCTATTTATCTACTTGCACTTTGATGTGCTTTTGAACTGCTAGGTTGGCAGGAGCTGGGACCGAGCAACGGGAGCTCACCCCGTCGCGGGGATTCGAACCGTCGACCTTCTGATTGGCAAGTCCTAGGCTGTGTGGTTTAACCCTCTGTTATGTACTGAGTTGAATAGGATCCAAACTGCAGCAGTCTGATTGGTCCTAGAACAATAGGATCCAAAAGGCAGCAGTCTGATTGGTCCTAGAACAATAGGATCCAAAAGGCAGCAGTCTGATTGGTCCTAGAACAATGCAGCAATATGATTGGTTGGCAGGAACCACCCAATCATGCTCCAGATAGAAGTGAATCCACAACCTGATTGGCTTACAGTAGAATTCCGGAATTAGCCAATCATGTGCAGCCCATTGTGTAAATAATGTATATAAAGCAGATACCTTGAGGGGACTTTCATTCATTCCTCCTCACCACTATGAGCTGAATAAAGAGCATGAAATCACTTTGCGACTCTGAGTATATTTCACTGGCGACGAAGGTGGGATCCCGCTGAGCTGACTGCCACACACAGCACCGCAGCACCGCCACCTGCCGCACCGCTGCCTCGCACCGTGTATCCAGGCTTCAGCTCCGGGACACAAGGAACTCAGAATGGCAACCGACAGCAGCTTCTCGCCGTTCAACCCAGCATCTGGAGACTGGGAAGCGTACGCCTCCCGTTTCACCTTCCTCCTAGAAGCCAAAGGGGTCACCGATGAAGAAGACACCAAGAAGAGGGCAATATTCTTCAGCATCTGCGGAGAGGAGACGTTTGAAATCGCCCGGGCTCTCCTTGCACCCGAAGACGTCGCTACTGTTCCATACAAAACAATAATGGAACAGCTGAAGGGGCACTTTTCGCCACAGCCCTCTGTGGTGGCTCGTCGAAATGCCTTCTATGCAAAGCGGCAAGCCCCTGGGGAAACCATAACTGGGTTTGTGACCTCTCTCCGCCAAGCTGCCCGGTTCTGCAACTTCTCAGAGCTGGAGAACATGCTTCGTGACCGCCTCGTCGGTGGCCTGAAGGATGAGAAGCTGCAACGACGCCTCTACGCTAAGAAGGACCTAACGTTCCAGGTCGCTCTGGAGGAGGCCCTGGCAACGGAAGCTGCCGAGAGGTCGACGCAAGAGGCACGGCCGAGCCAGCCGTCCCAACCGAGGGTCCACCACGAAGACCTCACAGACGACTCAGGATTCAACAGGGAGGAGGTGCACCAAGTACAGCAGCGCACTCAAGCAGCCCACATACCACAGCTGCCTCGACGAGAAGCAGGGAACTGCGCAAGCTGTGGAGACAGTCACGAGAGGAGGACCTGCCGTTTCCGCAACGCAGAGTGCAGGCAGTGCAGAAAATTGGGACACATCGCCCGGGTGTGTCGAGCTCGGCCCACCCGACGCCAGGCATCAGATGACCAATCCAAGAGCCCCAGGTCCCGGGGCCCAACACACCAAGGCAACTCGACGGAGCTCACGGACTTCCAGGTATACCAGTTGCCCCACCCCAACGTAGAGAAAATTTATGTAGAGGTACAGATAGAGGGGGCCCCATGCCGCATGGAGCTTGACACGGGTTCAACTCTATCCATAATCTCGGCAAGGACCTTAAGGAAACTGTGTCCTACTGGGGGTCCCAAACTCAGGCCGGCCCCATTCACCCTCCGGGACTTCCAGAAACGTAAGGTCCCCACAATGGGGGTGGGGACCTTCAGGGTGCAATACCGAGGGCGGACGCGGCAACTGGACTTGCTTGTGGTCAAGGGCCCCTACATTAGCTTACTGGGATTGGCATGGTTTGGACCACTGGGGCTAGCCGTCACCGGGGTGAACCACACTACCTTACAAGTGGACGTGGACGCCATATGCAAGGAATTTCCGGGGGTTTTTGATGGGAAATTGGGACAGTATACGGGCCCCCCCATTGCTCTACAGCTTGACCCCGCAGTACGACCAGTCAGGCTCAAGGCCCGCCGGGTCCCGTTCGCCCTGAAACCCCGTATAGACGAGGAATTGGACCGACTCGTGGAGCAAGGAGTGCTGGAGCCGGTGCCTAATGCCCCCTGGGAAACCCCAATCGTCACACCCGTCAAGCCGAATGGTTCGGTCCGCATCTGCGCAGACTACAAATGTACCATAAACAAGGCCCTCACGGCCCATGCATACCCAGTGCCAGTGGTCAGCCATGTCCTTGCCACCCTGGCTGGGTCGAAAATTTTTGGCAAGCTGGACTTGGCCCAAGCATATCAACAACTGCCAGTAGATGAGGCCACAGCAGAGGCGCAGACGATTGTGACGCACAGAGGAGCGTTCAGGGTAAAGCGGCTGCAATTCGGTGTCAGCGTGGCACCAGGCATATTCCAGAATCTAATGGACTCTCTCCTTAAAGGGATTCCTGGCGTCACCCCCTTCTTCGATGATGTGTTGATTGCCGGGCCCACACCAGAGGAGTTTGAGGACCGCCTCCGCACCGTTCTGCACCGTTTCCAGACGGCGGGTCTCAAGGTGAAGCGGGAAAAATGTCTACTAGGAGTGCCTCAGGTGGACTTTCTGGGATTTATAGTGGACGCAGAAGGGGTCCACCCGACTGGGGACAAGGTACGGGCCATTTGTGATGCCCCAGCGCCCAAGAACAAGACTGAACTTCAGGCCTTCTTGGGACTATTGAACTTTTACCATTCCTTCCTTCCCCACAAGGCGGCGGTAGCGGAGCCCCTACACAGACTCCTGGACAAGCGGGCCCCTTGGGTGTGGGGCCAGCGCCAGGAGGCCGCATTCCAGGCAGTCAAGGACTTGCTTGTCTCAAACTCGGTCTTGGCACACTTCGACGAGAGGCTGCCGGTGGTGCTAGCATGCGACGCCTCACCCTATGGCATTGGTGCTGTCCTGGGACACCAACTCCCGGATGGAAGAGAGGTACCGGTGGCATACTTTTCCCAGACACTCAACGCAACCGAGCGGAACTACTCGCAAATCGACAAGGAGGGTCTGGCAATCGTGAAGGGAGTAAAAAAATTCCATGATTTCTTGTACGGGCGGCCCTTCACCGTGGTGACTGACCACAAGCCCTTGCTTGGCTTGTTTGCCTCCGAAAAGCAGACCCCCCAAGTGCTGTCTCCTCGTGTCCTCAGGTGGTCAATTTTCCTTGCCAGCTACCAGTATGCACTGATTCACCGCCCTGGGAAGGCGATGGGCCATGCGGACGCCCTCAGCAGGCTACCACTACCGGAAACAGGCCCCGACCCAGCACCTGCACAAGAGGTTATGAGCCTGGAGCTGCTTCCCGACCGCCCCATTCAGGCACAAGAAGTTGCACACCATTCCAAGAAAGATAGGGTCATCTCCCGGGTCCTGGACTGGGTGTGGAGGGGATGGCCCAGCAGCAGCCCCGGGCCAGAATTTGCCGGCTACACAACCCGCAAACATGAACTGTCGGCCCACAAGGGGTGCCTGTTATGGGGAAGCAGGGTCGTTGTTCCCCAGCCCCTCCGCAAAAGGGTCCTCACAGCCCTACACGAGACACACCCAGGGGTAGTAAGAATGAAGGCCCTTGCCAGGAGTTATGTGTGGTGGCCGGGGATCGACGGAGAGATAGAGGCCTGGGTCAAACACTGCCAGGCCTGCCAAGAATCCCGCCCAGATCCCCCAAGGGCCCCAGTCCAGTCCTGGGAGTCCGCCCGAGCACCATGGTCACGCCTGCATGTGGACTTCGCTGGCCCCTTTCAGGGGAAAACATTCTTCATAGTGGTGGACTCCTACACCAAATGGCTGGAAGTCGCACTGGTACCGTCCACTTCTACGTCCGCAGCCATCCGGGTACTACGCAGGCTGTTTGCAACCCACGGGCTCCCTGACACTCTCGTCTCAGACAACGGGACTGCATTTACGTCAGGAGAATTCCAAACCTTCACAGCGCAGAACGCCATCCGCCACATCCGTTCGGCGCCATTCCACCCTGCCACCAATGGCCAAGCAGAACGCATGGTGCGGACCACCAAGGACACCCTTCGCCGCATGACGCAAGGGGATTGGGAGTACCGCCTTGCCACATTCCTCCTAGCACAACACAGCACCCCCAGCTCAACGACTGGCCGGAGCCCCGCTGAACTACTAATGGGTCGGCGCCTTGCAATCAGATTGGACCGCCTTCACCCCGATAGAGCTCAGGATGAGGTAGTGGTGGGGGAAGGCAGGAACCCCCGGACCTTCGAGGCCCAGGACCCAGTGTACGCAAAGAATTTTGGGGCAGGCCCAGCATGGGTACCCGCCACAGTCACCAGGGTCACTGGTCCCGTGTCGTACGAGGTGCTAACGGATGGGGGGCAATGCTGGCGCTGCCACTGCGACCAGATACGGCGACGATTCCCGGGAGAAAACCAGGAAAGGTCAGAGGAGTCCCAAGGGAACAGAGGGGCAGTGAGGCCCATAGAGCAGGAGGGGCCAGCAGGAGAGGCAGAATCAGTAAATACAGAGAGGACCCGCGAGGCCGAAAGGACACCGGAACCAGAACCACGACTGAGCGAGCCGGTTGCACCAGACCAAACAGGCCCATCACAGCCAGCATCCTTGGAACATGAGCCAGAACCTGAACCCCGGACCAGGGAACACCCCAGGCCGCAACGCACACGTAGGCCACCGGCGTACCTCAAGGACTATGAATGCGACCTCCCGGGCAGGACTGGAACTTAGAGGGGAGGGGTGTTATGTACTGAGTTGAATAGGATCCAAAAGGCAGCAGTCTGATTGGTCCTAGAACAATGCAGCAATATGATTGGTTGGCAGGAACCACCCAATCATGCTCCAGATAGAAGTGAATCCACAACCTGATTGGCTTACAGTAGAATTCCGGAATTAGCCAATCATGTGCAGCCCATTGTGTAAATAATGTATATAAAGCAGATACCTTGAGGGGACTTTCATTCATTCCTCCTCACCACTATGAGCTGAATAAAGAGCATGAAATCACTTTGCGACTCTGAGTATATTTCACCCTCACTTACCTGGGAGCAAACTCTGCAAAATCTGTGGGATTTAATTCCAACTTAACATCCTTAGGGCTGCACTGCACGACATGAGTAGAAGCTCTTGCACAAATCCCTCATGGCTAATTTGTCTTCAAGGGTCACTAAATCTAGGCCTTGGTCACATGGAAGAATCTACATACCTAATCAGAATCTTATGAAGAGCTCCTCTGTTTCCTGTCTACGGCGGAAGCATGAATGATTGGGACAAGAGAAAGGACCTTCTCGGTAGCTGCATCCAAGTTGAGGAACACCTTCCTCTATGAGACTTGATGTCCTTCCTTTGCTGTCTTCCATCAGCTGGTGAAGACTTTTATATTCCGAAAAGGCCCTGCGGGACCTGACATCTTTCCGCAGGGCCTGCAAGACAGAGCTGTTCCACCAGGCCTTTGGTCAGGGCGCAGCCTGACTCCCTCCTCTGGCAATCTGCACAGAATTTTGCTTAACGGTTGCCACCAATTTGATTTTAAATAATTTTTATAATGAAATGTTTTTAGAATGTTGGATTATTTGATTGTTGTTAGCCGCCCTGAGCCCGGCTTCGGCTGGGGAGGGCGGGATATAAATAATTTTATTATTATTATTATTATTATTATTATTATTATTATTATTATAGTAGTGAATGATGTTTTTATCTCCCGTGCCTGTTTCTATACAATCGTACCTTGGAAGTCGAACGGAATCCATTCCAGAAGTCTGTTTGATTTCCAAAACGTTTGAAAACCAAATCATAGCTTCTGATTGGCTGCAGGAAGCTTCTGCAGCCAATCAAAAGCCATGGAAGCCCTGTCGGACGTTCAGGTTCCAAAAGAATGTTCGCAAACCGGAACAATCACTTCCGGGTTTGCGGCGTTCGGGAGCCAAAACATTCAAGTTCCAGGGTGTTTGACAACCAAGGTATTTATACTATGGTTTTATTCTGAATTTGTGATTTTAGCTGTTGTAAAAGTTGCATATTTCCCGAGTAATGAGTTAGAAAGATGGGACAGAAATTCTCAAATAAACAAAAGAAATAAGTAGCCATTGTTTTGGGTGGAAGGGGGGAATCAAATTTATATTGAAAAACATTCCCAAGAAATATATATATATATATATATATATATATATATATATATATATATATATTCTAAATTTATCAATCGGTCTGGTCTCCGGGATAACCTCGTTTCCTCTTTGATCAACTGCATGAAAGAAAGATCCATTCACTGAACCTTGCACCATTTAAGGATCAAAAGTTCTTACCACTTGAGTATCACTCTGTCTTATCTAACACTCCAGCTTCAGTTGCTGCCAGCTCTTCATGTCAACAAAGACAAGACAGAGAGAAATTTCTGCAGTGATGCAATGCTGCTTCGTTGGAAAATAAGGCTAAAAGCTGAAGGATAACACAAGCCATTCCTTCTTGGCTTCTTTAATAAATAAAATAAATAAAACTGATTTCTAAAGGATACGAAACTGGGTATTTTTGAGGCTTTGCAGGACATCTGGAACTTCATCATCCCAGAGTCCTTGAAAAGAAACAACTTTGCTTGCTTTCACAAGTGAATCCCTTTCACATACCCTCCAACATTTATCCTATAAAGGTAAAGGGACCCCTGACCATTAGGTCCAGTCATGGACGACTCTGGAGTTGCAGCGCTCATCTCACTTTATTGGCCGAGGGAGCCGGCGTACAGCTTCCGGGTCATGTGGCCAGCATGACTAAACCGCTTCTGGCAAACCAGAGCAGCGGACGGAAACGCCGTTTACCTTCCCGCTGGAGCGGTACCTATTGATCTACTTGCAGTGGTGTGCTTTTGAACTGCTAGGTTGGCAGGAGCTGGGACCGAGCAACGGGAGCTCACCCCGTCGCGGGGATTCAAACCGCCGACCTTCTGATCGGCAAGTCCTAGGCTCTGTGGCTTAACCCACAGCGCCACCCGCGTCCCTATTTCTCCTATAGGGACGCCCTATTCAATAATAATGATAATCATGATCGTAATTTTACTATTTATATCCCACCCATTTGACTAGGTTAAATAAGGCTGAAATAAGGCTAAAAGCTGAACGATAACACAAGCCATTCCTTCTTGGCTTCTTTAATAAACAATGTAATAAAACAACATTCTAATCTACAGAGACCGGTAATTCGCAACTGCTACCTCGTATGTCTACCGCTCTTAACCACTGGCAATGGATATGTATGTTTAGAGCAGGGATCAGCAACCTTTTTCAGAAGGGGCTGTCCCTCAGACCTTGGGGGGCGGACTATATTTTTTTTGGGGGGGGATGAACGAATTCCTATGCCCCACAAATAACCCAGAGATGCATTTTAAAGAAAAGCACACATTCTACTCATGTAAAAACACGCTGATTCCTGGACTGTCCGTGGGCCGGATTTAGAAGGCGAATGGGCTGGATGTGGCCCCTGGGCCTTAGTTTGCCTACCCATGGCTTAGAGTGCTTCAATCATTTATCCCTTTATTGCTTCTATTGCAAAGAAACAATGTGCATTAGTTTATTTTCAATGCAGCACAATGTGCGTTTTGGAGAAAATTTTGAGAAGCCCCGGGGTGGGGAGTTTGTCAGCATAACTTCAGTCCTTGAGCAGTTGCAAAACATTGCAAAGTAGAAGGAGTGAACTCTCCTTATCATGTGTTCCTCTAGCTAGGACCTCTGGAGTGACAGGTGATACAGTGTTACCTTGGTTCTCAAACTTAATACATTCCGGAAGTCCGTTCCAAAACCAAAGCGTTCCAAAACCAAGGCATGCTTTCCCATAGCAAGTAATGCAAAACAGATTAATCCGTTCCAGACTTTTAAAAACAACCCCTAAAACAGCAATATAACATGAATTTTACTATCAAACGAGACCATTGATCCATAAAATGAAAGCGATAATCAATCTACTGTACTATAAAATAAATAAGACAGTATTGTGGATGATAAAAATTAAAAAAATAATAATTCTTACCTGCACTGATGATGGTCATTGTTTGGATGGGGGCCTTTTATCCATTTCCGCAGTCACACAATCAATCAATCAATCAATCAATCAGTAGCTGAACTGGGTTCCATACAGTCACAAAACCAAATTAACCGAAAAAGCCTCAAAAATGAAAGTGTGAAATAAATAGCAAAAACAAAAGCGGCAAACTTTATCCGTTACGGAAGTCCATTTGTCTTCCGAAATGTTCGAAAACCAAGGCGCAGCTTCTGATTGGTGCAGGCGCCCCGGAAACAATAGCCAACAGCCACATTGAATGTTCAGCTTCCAAAAAACGTTCGAAAACCAGAATACTTACTTCCAGGTTTTCGGCGTTTGGGAACCAAGGTGTTTGAGTACCAAGGCATTTGAGAACCAAGGTACCACTGTACAAATACACAATTCCTCAGTTTTGTGTTGCCATCTTACAGACACAATTAGCCCTACAGCTGTTTGCCTGCCCAGTTTGCCTGTGGGCTTTCCGTACAACTTTGTCACCATTCAAGGCTGCTGGCAAACAGGATTGCCTGGTTCTAAAGGGCTTAGGGATAACGTTCAGGCCACCTCTGCATTGCCCTCTGCTTTCGCCTTTCTCTGCTCATCTCTGTGCTTCACATAACAGATGTGTGCCAGCACTTGCAGAGAACTGGCACAACTATCCCAGCGCATTCAACTGGGCCAATGCAGCCTAGAGCAACTTTGTGGGTGAGCTTTCATTGCCCGCTCCTAGAGCTTGTGTGACAGCACAAAGTCTTTGTACCCAATTCTACATTATTATTTATTGGCACAATAGTTCATAGCCCTGGGTCACAATTTTTAATTGCAGGGTGGGGTGGAGGGAGGACGCAAATTGTTTTAAAGTTTTCAAATATTGCAAACTGTTCAAATGCAAATGTTCCAGAAACCAAAACGTATTTTAATAAGCCAACAGCGAAAAAGAAGGGCTCGTCCAGCTTTCTGGAAAACCTGCTCTTTGGTGCTAAATTGGAGCAAACAGCAATCCGGGGGGGGACCCAATTGCTCCATCTGAGCGCTAAAGAGCAGTTTCTGTAATTCTGTTTCCTAGCCCAGTGAGTTTAAACAAACAAACAAACAACTTTTCAAAGTGAGGTCATTGGTTCCAGGGCCAAGCATTCATCCGATTTATGTCAGGTGCTCTCAACAAGAAATAATAAGACGTAATATTTCAGTTTTGGCAAAGGTAGCCCGCCACAGGAGTGAGTGTTGGTGACTTTGGCCAAATGTAAACCAGCAGCTGAAGACAAGCTGCCTTTATCAAACTCAGATATTGAGATTTGTAAAAGCAGCAAATAAAAAAGAAACAAATAAAAAGGGTAGGCTGAAAAAGGCCCCTCTGGGAGGGGAAGGGAGATTTAAATATGCTTTAAAAGGAGCTAATCACATAGCTGCCTTTGGGTCAAAGCAACCTAATTCAGCTTATAAACTTTAATATCAACAGCCTTAAGCTGTTTGAAAATTCCCACACTTGTTACTGCAGTTTTTATACATTGCATGCTGCATCCTAGGGCAGCTCCAGATGTTTTTTGCGCAATATGGGATGCTCTGCTTTTTTTAAAAGCATGCATCAGATGTGCATTGCTAGACAGATGCACACACATTTTTTTTGGCAGGGTAAATGAGACTGAAATGTTGTACAGTGGTACTTAATTCGTTCCGGAGGTCCGTTCTTAACCTGAAACTGTTCTTAACTTGAGGTACCACTTTAGCTAATGGGGCCTCCCGCTGCCGCCGCGCCGCCGGAGCACAATTTCTGTTCTCATCCTGAAGCAAAATTCTTAACCCGAGGTACTATTTCTGGGTTAGTGGAGTCTGTAACCTGAAGCGTATGTAACTGTAGTGTCTGTAACCCGAGGTACCACTGTACTCACTTGCCTAGGAGGAAGCCCTGATGAGTACAAGGGGGCATAAATTGAACAGGCGTGCATAGGATTGCAATGTAAAAATGTCTTGCCTCTCTATGTGGTGGTGAAGAAGAAGAAGAAGAGTTTGGATTTGATATACCGCTTTATCACTACCCGAAGGAGTCTCAAAGCAGCTAATATTCTCCTTTTCCTTCCTCCCCCACAACAAACACTCTGTGAGGTGAGTGGGGCTGAGAGACTTCAGAGAAGTGTGACTAGCCCAAGGTCACCCAGCAGCTGCATGTGGAGGAGTGGGGAAGCGAACTTGGTTCACCAGATTACGAGTCTATCGCTCTTAACCACTACACCACCAGAGAAAGGACACAAACCTAGTTAGATAATTTCCAAATCAGCCTTATCAAACAAATGTTGGCAAGCTTCCAGAATGCTTTGGGGAACCAAACACTGCTATTGCATTGTGGGGCTTGCATGTATGTTTAACCCGGTGCTCTGTCATCTTGGTCATAGTATAGAAACAGTATGAGAATATGACAGCAGAATCTGCTCCTTCTTCTTTGAAGGTTACGTGTGAAGATTTCTTGCAGAATTCCGTGCAAACTTAGCATTCCAGGTACAAATAAATTGATGTGGTCATATTTAAGCAGGAGGAGTCATTGTGAAATCCCAATTTCCGAGCATTCTTCGAGGTGTCAGGTGTTGGGTGTCGAGGTCCCCAGGGCCACCCCAATAACTTACACATCACACAAAAAATTGTTTAAGGTTTTTGGCATAATTTTGGCCACAACTTTATTAAAATACAAACATGTGAGTGGTTGCTTAGGCATTGGTTGCGACTATCTGCCCCCACCGTGGGGGACAGACTGACATTCCGCACACCTGCGAAAGTCAGAAAAGGGGAATACACTTGGGGGTAGCGACGGAGCAGGGAACCTGCCCTCAGCCCTCCCCAAATGCAACCAGGGGCTCTTGCAATGGCCTGAGCCCCCTTGACAGGGTGGACAAGCAATAGTTAGCCCCCAATTCCTTTAACGGAATCCCTTGCAGCAGCAGCATTAGAGGGGCAGGCACAGCCAATCCATGCCCCTCAACCAACCAAACCATAAAGCAATGCCTAACCGCAACCTTACAAGTTGTGACGATTTGCTACGCAGTAGGCAAAAACCAAATGGCCCCAGCCAATCAGCCAGATGGACAAAATTCCTGTCGGGCCCCTGCCCCAAGAGCAGACGACCCCATGACAGGCATAGCAAGGTCAAAGTGAACAACCCTAAATATAGGGGGGAGGGGCAATCCGATGCACGGGTGAAAAGAGGAAGCCCTAGCCTCGTGCAAGGAGTTTTAGCATGTCTGGCTGTCAATCAACAAATGGCAACATTAACTTCTTCCCAACAACAAGGGAAGCCCCAATCGCATCAGTGGCCAACGATCAATTAGCCCGCCCCCAACTTTGGAGTGTCCTGGTGGCCCCCACCGCAACACGTGCTCTCCATGAAGGAGAACACGCTTTCCCGAAAAGCCACTTTGATGTCCGGGGAAGGGGCACAGGGAAATACTGCTGCCCCTCCCCTCCAAATGCCCTGTTACCAAGTTCTGCTGTGGGGTTGGCAGTCAGTGAGAGCAGAAGACACCCCTTAGGGGCTTGCATTTGACCCAGGGGTTGCTGACCCAGATCTCTATTCTGATCTATTCACATCAGATACGAGGGACGTTCATTAAAGATTTCCCCTGACATACTTCCTGTGGACTGAGACAAACGAAACTGGGCGCAGTCCTTTAAAAAAAAAAATTATTAAGTTTCTTACAGATATAACACATATCACAACAAAAGAAAAACAGGGGGAAAACAAAAGAAGAAAGACAAGATCACAAATATAAACAAAAAAGAATAGAAAAACAAGGTACCTAAATACCCAAACAACCTAAACACCTAAACAACACAAATTAATTAATCATTTAAACTTCTAACCTCATAAACATATTTTGGGCTTCCTCCAACCCCCCCCCCACCTGAATTTCCTTGTAATTAAAATGTATCAGTTTTCTGGTATCATTTTTTTAAAACACAGTATTCCAATTGAAATAAAATTTCTTAACTTTCCTTTAGGTTCTACATCTTATTTATTTAATTAACTCTTAATTTAATCCTAGGCCTATTCTGGCACCTTCAAGTAATTTCTAATTTTTAATATCACAGCACAGTCCTTCTCTACATAGCTACCAGCAAGAGTCAAACACTTCTCCCGTTGCTTTATACAGCTGTGGAGACCTCATCTGTAGAAGTTGGCAGGTTGCGTCAGAAGCCACGGCTACCTCAGAAATCAGCATTTCATCGTCTGGAAAAAGCTTGCCCTTCAAAAACAACTTCATTGTTGGAAAGAGGTGGAAGTCGGAAGTGCGAGGTCAGGAGAATAAGGGGGGTGAGGAAGGATTTCATAGCCACAGGACCGTGCTTCGGTCTGAGCAGGATGCGAGTTGTGAACCGGGGCGTTATCCCGCAGGAGGCAGACACCTTTGGTCAGCATACCACACCTCTCGATTTTGATGGCCTTCCGCAATTTCAGCAGCAGTATAGTGCAGTATGTCCTGGTAATTGTGGTACCCTTTGCCAGGAAATCCATCATCACTACTCCGCGCTGGTCCCAAAAGACCGTGAGAATGACCGTGCCTGCTGACAGACCTGTGCCTACATTGGAGGTAGGTAAAGATAAATGGGATGCGGGTGGCACTATGGGTTAAACCACAGAGCCTAGGACTTGCCGATCAGAAGGTTGGCGGTTCGAATCCCTGCGATGGGGTGAGCTCCCATTGCTCGGTCCCTGCTCCTGCCAAACTAGCAGTTCAAAAGCACGTCAAAGTGCAAGTAGATAAATAGATACCACTCCGGCGGGAAGGTAAACGGAGTTTCCTTGTACTGCTCTGGTTCGCCAAAGCGGCTTAGTCATGCTGGCCACATGACCCGGAAGCTGTACTCCCTCGGCCAGTAAAGCGAGATGAGCGCCGCAACCCAGAGTCGGCCACGACTGGATCTAATAGTCAGGGGTCCCTTAAAAGTCCCATTGCGGGGATTCGAACCGCCAACCTTCTGATAGGCAAGTCCTAGGCCCTGTGGTTTAACCCACAGTGCCACCCGCTTTGGAGGTAGTGAGGCATATATTTTATCCTCAGTTTTATCCACGCAACAAACCCGTGGGATAAATGGCGGCAAGAAATGGCGGCCCAAGATTTGACAGTGGCTCAGTGGAGTGTTTTTTTTAACCCAGTTCTCCCCTGCCCCAGTTTGCCATTTTTTGTTTTGGTATTGTTTTGAATTTTGCGCATGCGCTGAGAGCCTTTTGGGGTGAGAGGCGTCATGGAAATAAACCGTAACAAAAGCCTAACAGTCAACCATTTCCACTGCTCTAGCTGTTATGTTGAAAATTGGCAGGGAACAGAAATTTTTCCACCTGGACAGTTAACTCTAGCAGCAAGCCCAAAAGAGAAAGTACGGAGGCAGATATTGAACTGAAATATTTGCAGACACACCTAGCTGTGAATCTTCCGTGTTTCACTTTGCCCAAGACTGCACAGCACCCTGTGACCTTCTAATCCAAACAATTATGTACAGTAGGCCACCAGAGGCACGAGGGGGGAAAAAACCTTGCCTGACGGGGAGTTTAACAACAGCGGTTGGTAAGCACTGACTAGGACATGACACAATACATTAAGGACAGGCTGTGTTTGGCTTGGAAGTTGTGCCAGACTGATTTAGGCTGAACAATCTGCAGGTTCTGATAAACACACTTTGCTTTCCCTTAAGCCTAGTTCTGCTGCAGAGTTATTGCAGTCATCTTGGAAGGGGCTTTAATTATATCAAAGGACATACTGCAATAGTCTAGAAGAGCCTGTGACTGAACCCCCTCGCCTCCAGGAAGCTTGTCTCAGTGATCTGAAATCATAATAGCCCTGACAGTGTTTTTATTCGGATTTTAAAATAAATAAAAACAAATCCCTCTATATGACCAGGAAAGCAAGGATTCTTGAGGATGTTTCAAACAAATGTGAAGCAGCCCAGTCCTATAAGCTCCCATCACCCTTACTGGTCAATACCTTGGTTGTTTTATCAAGAAGATCTGTCACAATGTGAATAAATGGAGAGAGAGAGAGAGAGAGAGAGAGAGAGAGAGAGAGAGAGAGAGAGAGAGAGAACAAATGTTCACTTATGCACACCCTATGCTCCAACCAAGAGGGAACACCACTAAATATGGATGCCTTCTTATGTCTATAATATGAGCAGCAGTTTCCAAATCTGGCATATCAAACAGACAGATTTTGGTTTTAAACGCATTGTAAGGAGTCTGTATGGGAGTATATTGTATTTTAAAAATGGGGTATCAGAGTTTTTAGGGGGCTAACCAGGCTGGGATAGCAGGCTTGTTGGGTTTTGAATGTCTTATGTAGATTTTTCAATTTCAATTCCATTGTTCTGTATGGGACAATGACAATAAAGATACTGTATTGTATCATATCACATCAAATGCACCACCCTATTCTATAGAATGACATCCTGATTCTCAGTGTCTCCATCTCATAGCCCCAAGCGCCACCTTCCTCATCACGTCCTTTACCAACTGTAATCATTCCATTGCTAGGAAAGGAGGCCAGAGCCTATCGATGTGATTTTTATCATAAATCAGGTAAACCTTTTGTACTCTGCAACCCCACCCCACCACGCCTTAGAGACATGTTCTTAGTCAGTGCTTGTACATGGCTTGCTGGGAGATAGCAGCTGCAGCATGCTCCAGAGCGAGCATGAGAAAATTATTACCTACCTTCCAGATGCCGCCATGGTGATACTATTTATTGATCATTAGCTATAGCCAATGCCCCATCAATAACCTAGGAATGACCCTGAACATGCCCCACAGGGCTGATATTAAGAATGCCGAGATGATACATGAAGCAACTTGCACATATTAAAAAGTGCTTTATAAATGCTGGGGTTTTTTATTTATTTTACAATCACTAACACCATGTTTGTTTTCATTATCTAGCCAGCTGTACACTGAGTCGGTCACGACACCAGCTGCTGTTAGGTGTGTCTTGGTCTACGTTTTCATTTCTTGCCTGGAGGGTGTTTATTCTCGCCTGGGCAGCGCTCCCCGGGTGTTGCCCTCTCATGTCTCACTTGGCCAGCCTGCCCGCAGTTGTCCATGGGTGTGTCCCCTGATTTGGCACTGCCCATTGAGCAGGCTGGAACGGGAGACAGGGCTGTTTCATGCCACTCTAGCAAGTGGGTCACAGCTGCTAGAAGACTCTCCTTGCTCCCTCTCCCAGCCTGCTTCAGGAAGTATCTCTATTTCCTTTTTATTTATGACTGAGCCTGAGCTGGCCGGTGACGCTGCATGCCCAAAGTTAATTTAAAACGAATGCATTGCCTATTAACACGTGATAAACGCCGTAATGCCCATAGTGTGGTTTAGTGCAGTGGCTTAGACACTGCGCTAAGGATCAGGAAGTCCCTGGCTTGAATGTTGCCTCTGCCTGAACTCACTACGACCACAATTCTAGACACATTTAATGCACCTGAAGTTCTTTGAATGCCTGAAAGAACGATGCCAATGTCGTCTTCTTATTATGGCCAAGGCAGGTAAAGATGCAAATTTATGCCTCGTGTCTTCTAACGCTATTTATTGATTCAAATCACACACCAAAAAGAACTGGGAGGTAGTTAGTATCTAGGTTAGTGAATTTGGAATGAAGTGTAGTACTTCATATGCCTTTCCTGCATGAGCACAGGAACGGGCAGAATTTTAATCTCTCACTTTGTTGCAATCTCCTTTCCTCTGGTCTACTGTTATCTCGCTGTTATCCACTTAAGTCCATCCAACACTCTGCTGCTAAAATTATTCACATCTCTCCACATCGCTCTGACCACGGCGCCCCTCCTTAAAATCCTTACCCTGGCTTCTTGTTTACTCCTAGATCCTACTATAGCTGCTCTATAGCCTGCTGGATCAGAACAAAGAAAGGTTGATCGAGTCCAGAATCCTCTTCTCACAGTGGCTAACCAGATGCCTAGGTGAACTCCACAAGCAGGACACTTGTGATTCCCAGGATTGATGGCTGTCACTTAAATCATTTGGGAGCCAAAACCACAATTTAATAATATTAACAACAACAACAACAACTATTAATTATTATTATTAGTAGTAGTAGTAGTAGTAGTAGTAGTATACCCCACCCATCTTGCTGGGTTTTCCCAGCCACTCTGGGTGGCTTCCAGAACATATAAAAACGTAACAAAACATCAAACATTAATTGCTTAATTGTGCACGTTGCAACAAAGTACCTCCTTTTGTCTCTCCCGAACCTTCTAACATTCCGTTTCATTGGATGGTCCCAGGTTCTCGTGTTATGAAGGAGCAGAAAAGCTTCTCTCTTTCTCCATATCCCACTTTCTTCCTATCGTGTATAATCTGTTATCAGGTCCCTGCTTCCTTGCATTCTCGGCATTTTTAAATGTTCTAATCTTTCCTCATAGGGGAGCTGCTCCAACCCCTTGATCATTTTGGTTGTCATTTTCTGAACCTCTTCCAGCTACTAAAAATATGCTTTTTTTAAAAAAGATGCAACACCCGGAACTGTACACAGCATTCCATGGGTTTGTGTAATGACATTGTGATATTGGCAATTTTAATTCAATCCCTAATGATCCTAATTTGTAAATCACTCCCCCCCCCCAGCTGCCACACACCAGCTTGACATAAAAATTAAACAATATTAATACTACCAACTTAATCAGAGGTGCCGCATCAGGTTAGGATTTTGAGACAGAAGTACAGGGCCACAGGGGACCTGCTAAAACAGCAATGCCAGATATTCACATTTTTAAGTACCATCTAAAAACACCACTCTCCCAAGAACAGTAATAGGTCCAAGAGACTAAAGTGATCAGCCCTACTTCTGAAAGGAGCAAGCCAGCAGTAAATCACACTGAGCAAGCTGGAGTTAACTCTGTATTAGCAAAACAGAGAATTTTGGGAATTATAGGGACAGAACTACCCAAACTGTATAGAAATTTATTCATGTATGCGACTACAGCAGCAAGAATGTTACTTGCCCAAAAATGGAAAGAAGAAGAAGTCCCAACAAAAGAAGAATGGATACAAAAACTTACAGAATATGCAGAAATGGCAAAACTTACTGGAAAAATAAGAAATAAAGATAGCAAACTGTTTATAAAAGAACGGAAATGGTTTGTGGAATATTTACAAACAAATTGTAAATAGATAAGAACATTGGCAGGATTAATATAATAACCTGCAGTTTAATAAGGGTATATATTTAAAGTACAGTGGTACCTCGGGTTAAGTACTTAATTCATTCCGGAAGTCCGTTCTTAACCTGAAACTGTTCTTAACCTGAAGCACCACTTTAGCTAATGGGGGCCTCCTGCTGCCACCGGAGCACGATTTCTGTTCTCATCCTGAAGCAAAGTTCTTAACCTGAAGCACTATTTCTGGGTTAGCGGAGTCTGTAACCTGAAGCGTATGTAACCTGAAGCGTATGTAACCAGAGGTACCACTGTAGATGAACAAATCAGTTTGGGTAGTTCTGTCTCTATACAGTGGTACCTCGGGATGCAAACGGGATCTGTTCTGGAGCCCCATTTGCATCCCGAATGGAACACAAGACGTGACGGCACGCCTGCGCGTGCGCGGGTTGCGTTTCGCCACTTCCGCGCATGCGTGTGACGTCATTTTGAGCATCTGCGCATGCGCGAGCAGCGAAACCTGGAAGTAACGTGCTCCGTTACTTCCGGGTTGCCGTGGAGCGGAACTCGAGCGTGCTTAACCCGAAGCACATTCAACTCGTGGTATGACTATAATTGCCAAAAGGAAGGGTTCTGGGTTGTTGTTTTTACAAACGTTATTTTAAACATCTTTTTCAATTCATTATACAGTACAGTTGCACCTTGTTTTGCGGAGCGGTTTGCGTTTCTGCACACGTGCGAAGCGCGATTTAGCGCTTCTGTGCATGCGCGAGCGGCAAACCCAGAAGTAACCCGTTCCGGTACTTCCGGGTTTGCTGTGTATGTTCGCCGAAGTGGACACTAGACAAGGCGGACGTTCCCAGAGGTATTACTGCATACCATTTCCCAGTAAGCTTTAACCTTACTACAAGACCACCACATATACTGAAAAGACTGCAGTGACATATTTAGGGTGTTGCGGAAGGTCCCCCATCACAGGGTGCCAAGGTAAGGGGGTGCAACATTGAGAAGATCTGTAATGGAGAAGATTCCTTAAAAGGTAAAGGGACCCCTGACCATTAGGTCCAGTCGTGATCGACTCTGGGGCTGCGACGCTCATCTCGTTTTATTGGTCGAGGGAGCCGGCGTACAGCTTCCGGGTCATGTGGCCAGCATGACTAAGCTGCTTCTGGCGAACCAGAGCAGCGCACGAAAACGCCGTTTACCTTCCCGCTGGAGCGGTACCTATTTATCTACTTGCACTTTGACGTGCTTTCAAACTGCTAGGTGGGCAGGAGCTAGGACTGAGCAACAGGAGCTTACCCCGTCGCGGGGATTCGAACCACCGACCTTCTGATCGGCAAGTCCTAGGCTCTGTGGTTTAACCCACAGCGCCACCCACGTCCCAGAAGATTCCTTGGGGGCACCAAATTCTGGCCTCGCACAGGGAGCCACATTACGAAAGATTACCACCTCGGCCAACCGGCAACCCATCTTACATTTGTGCAAAGGGTTCTTCATGCCTTGGCAAAGAACCTCAGCTCAGCCGGCAAGCACGAGACGCATGATCTTAAATCTCAGGGTTGAGAGTCGGAGCCCCACATTGGGCAGGATTCCTTTTTGGGGGGGTGTCAGACCAGACGAGCCTCGTGGTCGACGAGCCAACGACTCCATGACCAGAACCTCGCTTGGGTCCCAACCGAAACTGATGACCACTTTAAATAAAATATTGGCTGCCTGTGGAACGCCCTTCCATCAGACATCAAGACCAGGGGTCAGCAAACTTCTCCAGTAGGGCGTCGGCCCACTGTCCCTCAGACCTTGTGGGGGCCAGACTATATTTTGGGGAGAGAGAAAAATATGAATGAATTCCTATGCCCCACAAATAACCCAGAGATGCATTTTAAAGAAAAGCACACATTCCACTCATGTAAAAACACCAGGCAGGCCCCACAAATAACCCAGAGATGCATTTTAAATAAAAGCACACATTCTATTCATGTAAAAACACACTAATTCCTGGACCATCCGGGGGCCGGATTTAGGCGATTGGGCTGGATCCGGCCCCCAGGCCTTAGTTTGCCTACCCATGGTCAAGACTATCTGACTTTTAGAAGACATCTGAAGGCAACCCCGTATAGGGAAATTTTAAACGTCTTAATGTTTTATCATTTTTTATGTGCTATAAGCCGCCCAGAGTGACTAGCGAAACCCGGCCAGATGGGCGAGGTATTATTATTATTATTATCCAAGTTAAAGATACCAAACTTCCTCAACTCTTCCTCATAATTTGGTATCTGAAGAAGTGTGCCAGCACACAAAAGCTTATACCCAGAAAAAACTTAGTTGGGTCTCTAAGGTGCTACTGGACAGTTTTTAATTAATAAAGTTTGATTTCCAGACCTTTCATCCTCTAGGCTGCCCTCCTCTGCACATATTCTGGAAACCGGGGTATAAATTATTATTATTATTATTATTATTATTATTATTATTATTATTATTATTATATTTTATGGAGGGGGGCAGTAGGTAAGCCCCTTCCCACGTAATCCATTGCATGATGCCATTTGAATGGCAAGGCCCATAACTTTTGGGGGGTTTTTTTGGGGGGGGAGCCCCTTCGAATATTTGTTTGGAGGCGGGGCCGGAGGGACCCCGGATTCGGCTCCTAGGGGCGGGGGGGGGGAACTCTTCGCATGCTCAGAGGAGCTCTCGTTCCGCGGATTGGCGGGAGGGGCGCGCGGAGGGCGAGGCTAGTTTCCTCCTCCTCCTCCTGGAGGCCCAGTCGGAGCGGAGCCGGGCGAGAGGCATCTCCTTGCCGCTCCCGCAGCCGCCGCCGGAGGAGGAGAAAGGCGGGGAGGCGCGGCGAGGCCTGCGCGCCGGAAGTGAGCTGACTGAGGGGAGAAGAAGGAGAAGGAGGAGGAGAAGGAGAAGCGGGGCGGAGGAGGAGGAGGAGGGAGCCCGGCCGGCTGCGCGGAGCTGCTCGCGGTGTGGCTGCTGCGGCTTGAGAGAGAAAGACTGTGAGGCGTCGGAGGAAGGAAGGAATCTCGTCAGCCTTGGCTTGAGGGCTTTCCGCGGGCGGGCGGGCGGAGGAGGCAGCCAAGCCCAGCCAGGGCGCTGAGGGAAAAGGAGGAGCAGCCGCCGCCGCCGCCGCCGGGTGTCCAAGCAGGAGCAACAGCCGCCGCCGCCGCCACGGTGAGAGCCCCGCTTGCCTGCCCTTCCCCGCCACACCTTCCCCCCCGAAACCTCCTCCCCACACCCGGCGTTGTGGGTGTGAGGGAAAGTGGGGGGGGGGCTTCTCTTCTTCCGCCGCCTCCTCCCCCAGGAGCAGAGGCGGCGGAGCCTTACCCCGGGGTGGGATGTTAGTAAGGGGGTGCGGTGGGGTGGGGCCGGAGAGAGACCCCCCCCCCGCCGCCAGTACTTCGGCCTTTGCCGCCCGCTTTCCCTCCCTCCCTCCCTCTCTCCCCCCGCCGCCCCTTTTCGCCAGGCGCTTTTCCTCCCCTCGCTGGGGAGGGTCTCCCGTTTTTTATTGTCCCTGCTTGCGGGTCGCAGCGTGGGGAGGGGGCGGTTAGAGGTATGAATGTTTTCCTCCCCCCCCCCAAAAAAGCTAAGTAAGTGTTGGGAGAGGGATTCATGTTTGGAAATGTACCCCACCCTGCCTCACCCCACCCAACCCGCCCCCCCCATGAGCTTATATCTGTATCCACATCTGTAGATCTATATCCACATCTATAGATCTGTATCTGTATCTATATCCAAATCTATATCTCTACCCACATCTATATATCTGTATCCACATCTGTATATCTGTATCTGCATCTATATCCATATCTATACCCACATCTATATATCTGTATCCACATCTATATTTCTATATATACATTTACATATCCATATCTATATCCATATCTATACATCCATATATCCATATTTATATCCATATCTATATATCCATATATC
Source organism: Podarcis filfolensis (assembly GCF_964270895.1). Taxonomy (NCBI): domain Eukaryota; kingdom Metazoa; phylum Chordata; class Lepidosauria; order Squamata; family Lacertidae; genus Podarcis; species Podarcis filfolensis. The sequence continues at coordinate 9,465,936 of NC_139604.1, forward strand.
CATATCTATATCCACATCTATATAGCTATGTATTCATATCTATATCTATATCCACATCTATATATCCATATCTATGTATGTATGTATGTATGTGTGTGTGTTTTCATTGGGAGAATGGGTGCAGCAGGGTCTTTTCTGAATTATTGGGGGGGAGTGCACGACTTGGGTGTATTTATGTACAGCGCATTTCTGCATGCAGGAAAGGTCTCCGCGGAGCAAGCAACCCAGCGAGCCAGTCCCCTTTTCCTCCAGCCTGCATGCGAGAGGGGAGGGATGGGCTTGCAGCAGAAAACAGCATTACAGTACATCCCTTCTCTGTCTGTTGCTATACCCAACTGCTTGTGGATCCAGCCTCCACCCTTACACCCCTCCTTCCTTCTGGAATCTGTTAAGCGCAGGCTGCGCGCTGAAGAGAGAGGGGTTGGTCTGGTTAGCTCCCCTCTCCCCCGCCCCCCCCCCAAATCTGAAATCTCTCCCAGCGGCATTCCCGAGGATTGCTGTCAAATAGGCAGAGATTTGAACGTAAAAATAGGAAAGCAATAGCACTTAGCCGAGCTTTCAGAACGGACTTAGAGGCTGTCAGAGGAAGGGTTTGCTCAGGACTGAGGCATTCAGGCAGTGCCAGCGGGGGGGGGGGGGGACTCCGCCCTGTGGAGCTGGCAGACCAACATAGAGCCTCTCTTGCAAGGATATGCAAATCCGCGTGGAATAATTCTCGCGAAAGCCTCGCAAATTAAGAACTTGAGGGCAAAGGGGTTGCAAGCATGGATTGGCGTGAAATAAATGTTTCCTTTCAGAATGTGTTCGCATAGCTGTACAGAGAATAGTGGGGTTGGCATGGTGTTGAAGAATCAATCCTGGCGGCACAGCTGGTGGCTACCATTAGGTTAAGGAGAGGTTTCTAGTGCATGGTGAGGGTTATTGGTGAAATGGGAAGGATGAAGTAGGAGAAATGCTTTTTGTTGTAGATAACTGTTTGATAATGTTTGTTCCCATTTTTGCAATAATGTATACTGGCCTCTTGTGCAAAAAGGAGCAAAACTTAAGATAATGCAGAAATGGCAATGAAAGTGCCTGCTTGAACTAGCACTGTTACAGATCTGCATAATACCAGCAGTTGTAAGAAATCTATCTTTTATTTTCATTATTTCATAAAAATTCTATACTGCCTGATTGTAAAAACAAACAAACCCCCAGACCCCACACAGTTGTTAACAAAGGCAAGTTTAGTGTGATGCATCTGATGTATCTGAAAGTTCACTCAATAGATTTCTAGATTTCCCATCAACCAAAGTCTTCTGGGTGGTTTATAAAAAATGTAGTTTAGAGCCCAGAAGTCGTGTGAATTCTGGGAAGGACAGTGTGCCACTGAAAGGTGGAAAGGGATAATCTGTAAAGGAGACAGAAGAATCATAGTGGGGAATATATACATGTTCCAAGAAAACATATACAACAAGAAAAAAAAATAAGGCTGCAGAGATGTGAAAGAAATAATGGATGCATAGCAGGTACCAGTGACACAAGAAGAGGTTGTCTTTGGACTTGTGAAGTGTTCCAGAAGCAGATATTTTACAAGGGTCCTGCCTTTAACAAGAGGTGGAAGCTACCGTTCTAATGATAACACTAAAGTAGTGCAAGATGAATATATTTTATATCTGAAAGGCTATTAGCTGGCTTATCACAGTTTTCTCTGGTTTAATTCAAATTAATTTTTATGGTTACTCTTTTGGGAAAAAAAACTTGTCTTTCTCCCTGTAAGAGTCAGTTTCCTGAAACCAAATATGTGTGTAGAAATGCAGGTACATATCATATTTGAACAGTTTTGCCACTTTTGTGTAGCCTGTTAAATTATAGCCCTCTGCTTACTGAAGCAGCCCTTGTAAGTGAAGGGGCGGAGAAGTGTAAGGATCTGGAAAAAATGCTGAATCAGATTCCAGCGTCTCAGTGTCTTTCTCCAGTGACTAAATTTGACAGTGCGGGCTGTTAATGTGCCAGTTTCTCTTACGGTTATGTGTGCAGAATATAGATCTAGTTGTTTTGCCATGCCTCACTTGGTATGTAGCCCTTCTCTGTATGTTGCACTGCATTCCAGAATACAATGGTATTCCAGGAACAAGCAATTTTAAGGAGACAGTTGGGGGAAAGTGCACGTGAGTAGGAAATATTGCTGAGGGAGACCACAACTGGGATTGTAATCTTATTCATACTTGGAGTAAACTGCAGTTCCTATTGAACACATTGAGGATCAGTCTGCAAATACAGTAATCTCTTCTGGAATCTAAAATATTCATATGAGGTTGCATCTGTTTGTTGATTTCACTTGTTTGTTAATTTATCAAACACTAACGCATTTAAACATTATGGCAATTCTATTGTATGTGGATTTAAAAAATCCTTTCTCTGTTGTTATACATTTACAGTGGTACCTCGAGTTACAAACACCTTGGGTTACAAACACTTTGGGTTACAGACTCCCCTAACCCAGAAGTAGTACCTCGGGTTAAGAACTTTACCTCAGGATGAGAACAGAAATTGCATGCTGGTGGCGCAGCAGCAGCAGGAAGCCCCATTAGCTAAAGTGGTACCTCAGGTTAAGAACGGTTTCAGGTTAAGAACAGACCTCCAGAACGAATTAAGTTCGTAACCAGAGGTACCACTGTTATTATAATGTTTTAGGCATGAGATGCATGTTTAAGGGTAGTATTATCAGGTTGTTACTGGGGGGCTCAGGACAGCATCACAGGTGAAACTATGCTCAGGGAAACTTGGAACAATTCCATAGCAAATAGCTATGCAGAGTCCCACCAAGTGGTGGTGAAGGGGTTGGCTTTTGCAGTGCCCTTGGCAGAGAAATAGCATGCACAATTACTGGGATCAGCTCTAGCAGTGAGTCCAAGGGGTGGCCACACTTAGGAAAGAAGAAGAAGAATAAATTTTATTTATACCCCGCCCTCCCCAGCCAAGACCGGGCTCAGGGCAGCTGACACCAGGTATAAAAACAATTGATTGAAATACAACTTAAAAACAAGATTAAAACACAACATTAAAACATTAAAATGCAGCCTCATTTCAGTAGGAACTCAAATCAAAAACTTTTTTAGGGATGAAAACATCAAGTCTTCCCCAAGGCCAAGTATCCAGACTGGTCCTACATAGGCCAGAAAAAAGCCAGGGAAGTCCCCAAATAGGAGTTCTATCACAGAAAGAAAAAGGAAAGAAGAGGGGGAGGGGATCAAGTTGATTCCAAGCCAAAGGCCATGCGGACCAGCTCTGTCTGCCCTGCAGAGCAAAATCAGATCCCGCAGGGCCCTGGTATCATGAGACAGAGCGTTCCACCAGGCCGGAGCGAGTGCTGAAAAGGCCCTGGCTCTGGTTGAGGCTAGTCTAACTTCTTTAGAGCCCAGGACCTCTAGGGTGTTACTATTTATGGACCTTAAGGTCCTCTGTGGGGCATACTGGGAGAGGCGGTCCCGTAGGTATACTACCGTTGGCAGAGGAGGCACTGAGCTGGTATGTTAGGCTTGGAGACAAAAACCAGGCCGCTCTTGCAGCTGTTCCTTGGCTGGGAACTCTTCCCTCCACCACTCTCCAAGGCATTGCCTTCTGGCACCACTTCTCCCTAGTTGTCTTGCTCTCCACTTTGAAAAAGGAAGTGTGTTTTATTTCAGCCACAGCTGGAACCCAGACTCCTCATTGACCTGCACCATCAGCTCTTGTCCTGGTGGCTGCTGCTTCCCCTGCAGGTGGGGTTGCCGTACACTGCCACCTCTTTGAGAAATTTTGGACCTTTTCCCTATTTTGAACTGGGACCCAATGAAAAGTCCCCTCCCCCCACCAAGAGGAAGTTAAGCTTCGGAGCAGGGATGCAGGGAGGTGAGGGAACCAGTTGCAACAGGTACCTACAAACAAGGTTGAGGCAATTCTTCCTCAAAGAACAAGATTAGTAACTGGAATCTGTATAAGACAAATATGGCAAGCATATATCCTTTCTCTCTTTCCTTCCCTCCAGCACCAAATCTTCCCTGGAACATTTGTACAACAGGCGGACACCAGACCTGATAAAGTTTGATAAATCCCTGATTTGAGAACTGGAAATAGTTTATTCTCCATTGTTTCCTCCATTGCGCCCCCCCCCCCAATATGAGCAGCAACCATTCTGTGCGCATTTGATTGACGTGCAACTGCTGACACATGAGTCTTTTTCTACCTCGAAGAGGCTGGAATGGGGGTTGGGCTTATGCACAAATTGGGGGGGGGGGGTTGCCTGTGTATAAAACACTCTTAAATGATATTATTTGTGCTTACTTTATTGCTTTTTAATATTCTAGAGGCATACCACCATTTGGTTTTAGGGACTTAATGCCCATTGATGTGTCAGGTTCAGGGTCAGACACATCCCACTCATACCATTTATTTTACCATTTTTAATGCTAAATGAAAACCTTTTGGATTATTTTCACTACTCATTTTTATCAGCAGCCGTGTATAAACTCAGTCCTAGTTTTTGTTTGTTTGTTCATTTTTTTGTTAATCTGTCCTGCCTTTAGACCATAGTTAGTTTTGCTATTTCCTCTGGATATCTGGAGTTTGATAAATCCCTGATTTGAGAACTGGAAAGATTTTATCTTCCATTGTCTCCATCATTAATTATGATAATATCTTCAGGAAGGTTATTCCCTATTGAGAAAGAGGAACGTGATTGGATCATGCTTTGGGAACAATATTTTGGATGCTTGTTGATTTCTGCACATGGCATATTTTCAAAACACTCCTCTGCATGTTTTTATTTTTTTATTTTTTTTTGGCATGTAGTTATATTGGTTGGTTTACATTTGTAGAGGCCCAGAAAATGTTGCCATGGCTTGTTCTTATGACACTCCTATCTTGCAGACCTTGGGTAATAGACCAGTACAGTTACAAACCAGCAATAGGAGGCCTGGTAAAAAAACCCATAAATGCAAGAACCAGACACTGCAAAAAACCACATGCCAGCTTTGTCCCCATATCTACCCAGGCAGCACTGTTACAGAGTCTAATAATGTCAACCACATTATCATGGGTTCATTTACCTGCTCCTCTCCCTATGTGATATGTTGCTTGTTTTTTATATTGTTTTGTACATTACTTAATTTTTTTAAACTGCCATTTTGGTCACTGTACTTTTACAGTTCACTTCTCCTGTAACTCCACTTCCGTCCATATACATGTATGCATAATACGGTTGTATTACACTCAGTGCATCTGATTAAGTGGCCTGCGGTCCACAAAAGCTGATGCCATAATCAGTGTATTATTGTTTAAGATGTTGTTTGTTTCTTTTCAACTGGTATCTTAAAACCATTTGATCTATTATGAGCAACCAAAGTTATTTTACGGAAGTTCTTTCTGTCATCAGATAGATATATGTTTCATTATCTTAATCTTGTTACTCTAGCTTGGTTTCCTCATGAGTTACACCCTTATACTGTCATTGGTAATTTCTATATGTATGAGGCAGACCAAATTTCTGTAGTTTTCATCTTTGTCTAGCCACACTACTTTTAACACTTTTTTCATTCCATTTATCACTCTTTTCCCAGCCTTTCTCCTTGTTGCACAGGTTCTTCATTTTGTGCAGCTCTGGGATACTGTGTCAAATATTTTGCAGCTTTGTTATTTTTCAGACTATCCCCTGTCATTTCCATCACACAAACATTATGGTGGAAATGAGCTATGCAGATAGTGTTCATTTGGAAAACCTGTTAGCAAATAGGGCTGATTTGAACCAGGGGCATGTGACTCCGGCCATCTTGTGTGTACCACTACCTTAGCACAGATTGCGCTAATAGCCTTTTTCTTTCTTTCCAAGCTTCATTTCTCTCCTCTCCTGTTCTACAATTTGTTCACTATTTATATTGAGGCTACATGTTTGTACCTCCTCTCAGTTTCTAACATATGTCATCTCCTCTCCTTTGAAAGAACCTAGGCTTATTTGAAGAAGAAAAATCTAGGACTTCTGTAGGTGTGGGGGAAGCTAGACCATCATTTGAGTGTGTGTGTTTAGTACATGCTCTGGACTCATATGTGACACAATAGCACTAGTTCTATATTTTTTTAAAAATCAAGCCTTCCCTTCCAGACTTATAATTCATCCTTATATCCAGTAGGAAAACCATTGCTGGTATCCTGCAAGCATTATACAGTAATTGTTAGGCGTCAGGCACGTTTTGTGACTGGCACAGTTCCAACTGACCACATGGAGGTCTCTGGAATGTCAGGTTGGCAAATGACATCTCTCTCTGGTTGGCCCCTCCAGCTTTCTTACGCTGGTAAGCAGAAGAGCTTATTTATTGCATTTAGTAAAGGTAAAGGGACCCCTGACCATTAGGTCCAGTCGTGACCGACTCTGGGGTTGCAGCGTTCATCTTGCTTTATTGGCCAAGGGAGCCGGCGTACAGCTTCCGGGTCATGTGGCCAGCATGACAAAGCCGCTTCTGGCAAACCGCTGGAGCGGTACCTATTTATCTACTTGCACTCTGATGTGCTTTCGAACTGCTAGGTTGGCAGGAGCAGGGACAGAGCAACGGGAGCTCACCCCGTCACGGTGATTCGAACCGCCGACCTTCTGATTGGCAAGCCCTAGGCTCTGTGGTTTCACCCACAGCACCACCCGGGTCCCTTTTATTGAATTTATATCCTACCTTTTTGTCCAAAGAGTACATGGTTCACCACCTCCTCAGTTAATCCCTACGGTGACCCTGTGAGGCAGGTTAAGAGGCTGTGACTGGCCCAAGGTCACCCAGTGAGCTTCATGACTGTGTGGGGATTTGAACTCTGGCCTCCCAGATCCTAATCTGACACTCTAACCACTACACCACACTGACTTCCTAGAGTACTTCTGCTATGGGGCAGGTGTATAAATTAAGTAGGTAAATAAACATGGGAAAAGCAAAATGTCACAGAGAAGGATCTGAAATATTTTCCTTGAAACTTAAATTTGTTTTATTTTGAATTGTTTTATTTGATGTTTTAATGTGAACTTTGAGATTTTTTCCCCTTTAAAACATAAAGTGGTATAGAAATGATTATGATTATCATAATAAGATCTTGGGGGGGGTCCCTAGACATACCGTTGTGGCAACTGTAACCCAAGTTTAAGGTCCCATTTGGTGATTAGTTTATATACCTGAGTTTCTAACACCATAGTTTTTTGATTACCCAAACCCTGCTGAGCTACTTATATATGGACATGCTAAAACCCACAATCTGAAGCCATGCTTTTTGTTGGTTTATTAATTTGGTTTATTTTAACTATGGTTTGGTATTACTTGTAAACCTGGCACTCTTCCATAGCAATGGTTTGTTTGCCCATCCCAACCCAGGTGTGCAATCTAGCTACAAAGCACGATCAACTGGAAAACAAATCAAGAATTGGAGAAAAAAGCCATGGTTTGTTTGATCACCTGTGGGACTGCTTGTTGTTCAGTCATGCTTTGTTAAACAAACAGCAGCTTAGTATGTGTGAACAAGGGCCTTTGTATTTTTCTAAAAATGTTGTGTATATGACTGCTGTGGGTATAGTCTATAGTTTATCCCTTCTGGGACTATAGGATGTTAGGTGATAGCATTATCTAGTAATGGCTCAGCATTCCAAACAGTTGCACTGTCTTTCTGTAAAAAAAAAAAAAATGTAATCTGGTTTCTTTGGCAAAAGCATATCAAATATTAGAAACATAAAACTAGGTCAGAGATGTTTTTAAAATGATGAATGAGAACCACAGAACCATTAAACTATCTGGGTCACATTTTTCAGTTTTTTCTTTTTACTTTAAGTACACATTTTATTATGCCTATTAACACACACACAAAAAACATTCTCACTAGAAGACCATCCTGCATTGTTTTAAAAGCTGTTTTTTTAACTTTAAAAGTGAATTGCTTTTATGGCATAATGCAGTTTGCCAAAGCTTTTCCCTTTGTGGACCACTTGAAAATTGCTGATGGTCTCGGTGGACCATTTAATGATTTTTTTTGCCTATTGTAGCAGTTGCAGTGCACTGTGCTAAATGCTGTTATGATTTTTAATTGCATTTTTACTGCTTTTTTGTTTCTTCTAATGTATGTATTGCAATTTGCATTCCATAGAATTCAAAATGTAATGCAATGTAATACAATATAAGATATAAAAGAAGCAATACAAGTACAAAAGAATTCAGCATAGACATGCTACAGACTTATAGAATCGTAGAGTTGGAAGGGACCCTGAGGTTCATATAGTCCAACCCCCTTCAATGCAGGAATGCGTAGGTGTCCCTTGCGGGGATTTGTGTAGAAACTAGCCTACTGCATAAAGTTAAAATTCATGTTGATTGCTCCACTAACTTTTGTCTCTAGTCCCACCCACCGCTGGCATGTGGGCTCTGGAAAGTTGCCCAGAGGGGAATGCAGCCTTTGAGCTGAAAAGTTTCCTTCGCCCAGCCATGATGTGTCTAAGCTAAACACAGGGCTGTGCTTGGGTGGATATGCACGTGACGTTGGTGGTTCCAGGAGCAAGGTTAGTTTCAGTTTGCTGCTCAGGTGCTCACCAAGGGAAAAGTTCAGGTGGCAATTACTCTTGTAAAAAGTCGTCCTTGCTTTTCTCAACTTTCCCTTGCACACAGTTCACCCCTATTTCCATGCCTGATCCTCTCTCCTATATGCAGCCCCCTTTGTGCACACACCCTTATAAAATTCAGTCCCCTTTTCTCTGCCTCCTCCTTTTCACAACTCTCCCTTGCACCCAGGACGCCCTCATTCCTATCCTCCTCTCTTGTTCTACAGTTCCCTTCTTCCCACTCCCATGCCAAAATATGTTACTGTATCTGTAAGATGAATAGAACTTTATGAGCAAGTCTGTCTGCTACCTAACATTGATCGGTGATTGATCACTTCTTTACTAAGGTAGCAATTATTGTGTCAAATGCTGCACCCCCTTCCATATCTCTCACTACAGTTCCTTTTGTTTACATGAGCCTTAAAGAAGGAGGGTTGGTTCAGTTTTGAAGGATTGAAGTAGGCTACAAAACAAATGGAACCTATGGCCCTAGTAAAATTATGAAAGACTATGGCTGTCATTAATGAATAGCTTTTACTGGGGTGGGAGCAACCTTAGTGGGGGGGAGCAGGGAGGAAACCAAAATAAATGACTCAAGTGGAGCAACAAAATGGCAATACACTTGCAACATTTTCTGTGTCGGCGGGGCAGGAAGTTATACAGTGGTACCTCGGGTTAAGTACTTAATTCGTTCTGGAGGTCCGTTCTTAACCTGAAACTGTTCTTAACCTGAAGCACCACTTTAGCTAATGGGGCCTGCTGTGCCGCCGCCGTGCGATTTCTGTTCTTATCCTGAAGCAAAGTTCTTAACCCGAGGTACTATTTCTGGGTTAGTGGAGTCTGTAACCCGAGGTACCACTGTAGATGAAAATGAAAGAGAACTTGATTCCATGAGAATGCTATGTGTCGCTACCATTCAGAAATCCACAAAGATAAAGTACAGTACTGTACAGTGTTTTCTCAAACATTTTGACTAATCCTAGAAGATGTGGTCATCATTATCTGCTTCAAGGAAGGATTCAGCATTATGCCAATAATAGCAAAACACTTCTATGACTTTTATTTCATGTTTGTCACATTGTTTTATTATTTTGCTGCTTAGGTTTTAGTATTTTGTATTTTCAGGTTTTTCTCTATGTAACTATGGAGTGGTTTTGTTTTGTTATGGTGAAAGCTACTCTTGGCCCGTAGACCGTCTGATTCAAATAAATCTAAGGAAATCCCCTATCTTACTATATCTCCTCTTGTTAGTCTTGAACTGCTTCCATTTACAACCTTGCACATGCTGCGCATACAGTCGTACCTCCTTTTGCGTCCTGGATCTGTTCCGGAGCCCCAGACGCCCAACAAAAGGGATGCTCAACAAAGCGCCACGCTGCGCATGCGCGGAGCGCGATTTAGAGCTTCTGCGCGTGCGTGAGCGGCAAACCCAGAAGTAACCTGTTCCGGTACTTCCGGGTTTGCTGCAGACGTTCGACGAAATGGACCCTAAACGGGATGGACTCAAAACGAGGTGCGACTGTACTGTTGCTAAAGTGTTTGACTTCTCATAAAAATCTAAGCCATTTGCACTGGGAGGTCAGGTGTGCATGAGTGTGAAAGCTGTCTTGTCTGTCCTGTCCTAACCAGAATAATCCTGCTTACCTTTTAATAGTGTTTGACTATAAGATGTAATAACTCTTCAAAATATGGAGTTCAAAGCACCATAATAGGATGCAGAGACAGAGGAAAGGGCACTCCAAAAAATTTTGCTTTTGAAAAGTTGTTCTTAACAGTAAGTGGCTTTGCCTATGTATTAATGCATGTTCTCTCTTTCTATTACAAATAGATGAGATACAAGGATCTAATTATTCCTCTTTACCCTCCACCTTTTCTAAAAACATTGCAATAAAAGCTATTAATCCTACATCCTGGTTGATTGCGCTAAGCATAGTACAATCCTTCTCTCTCCTCAGGCGTATATAATTTAGTTTTGTATAAAATGAGATATTTAACTAGTTTAGGGAGTTTGCTTCATTTTGGCACTTGTATGCAAGATGCATTTTCCATAACCGTTTTTTAAATTTTCTTGAGAATGGATCAAGTACTGCCAAGCAGCTGATTGTTTCACAAGGGAAACAGTTTGGCAGGGGTATCCCTCTGTCAACTGGATAGATGCCTATTTTTATCCTTGCTTCATAAAACCTTCCAGCTGTCTTTAATTTAAATAAAATGTGGATATGCTGGTTGATCCAGAGTGAGAAATTTCTGTCGAGATCAGTCTTTTGTTGAAACACTCCAGTCTCTAAGCCATTCATTCTAAGGATAAACTACTTTAGTTCCAATTATGGCAGAGAGCACATACAACAATTATGTCAGTAGTTGCTGGGTTCACACAACACAGTGGTGTATATTATTAGACTCTATTGCAAGTTATGTACTCTTGACAAGTAGAGACTTTTACTGACTGTCATCTACAGCTCAAAATATCTTGAGGAAGTTTAGATGTGAAGCAGTCATCAAAGTAGCTGAGTGCAGTTCTTTGTTTGCATTTGGCACACAGAGGACGTTGTCAGTCAGGAGAGTGTTCTTCTCAGTCATTCTTAGAGACCACAGAGACCTGTAGTTAGGATGATAATCTTTTAGTGTATGGTGCACAAGCCATTTACTTACTTTCTTATTACATTTTTATACTGGTCAGTAGCCATTTTTTATTTCATGTTTATGTCTCACTTTTATATATTATGGTTTTAATTTTTACTGTTAACCTCTTAGTTGACACCTTTGTTGTTGAGCAGTAGGGATGCAGGTAGCTCTGTGGTCTAAACCACTGAGCCGCTTGGGCTTGCCGATCAGAAGGTCGGTGGTTCAAATCCCCGCAACGGGGTGAGCTCCCGTTGCTCTGTCCCAGCTCCTGCCAACCTAGCAGTTTGAAAGCATACCAGTGCAAGTAGATAAATAGGTACCTCTGCGCGGGAAGGTAAACGGCGTTTCTGTGTGCTCTGGTTTCCATCACCATGTTCTGTTGCTCCAGAAGCAGTAGATGAGCAAGTAGATGGTCACTTATTGTTTTAAGCTTATCATCATGTGGAAGAATTAGTCCTCTCCAAAGTGATACCTGAGTAACTGGGGACCTGACAGTTTACTTTCTGTAAACACAACATAAAAATAGGAACCAAATTGATTCAAAACAATCCTGTTTTGAAGTGCTGTGGACCAGTCTACTATTGTAAGTGAGCTTTTCTGAGAGTGCCACAGACAAGATCCTGTCCAACCATCCTTTCTTTCACAACCCTATTTTGCATTTCCAGTGGCGTGCTATCTGTGCCTGCACTATTGCCAGCAATAAAGCAACAAATTCCTTGTGTTACACAGAAAAATCTAACTCACTATCTTTTGACAGTACTGTAGTGGGAAACGAGGATCTGGGTTTAGGAGTTGCCTGAAATTGTAGGGGAAAAAATCATTGTAATGCTTAACATATGTACAGTTCCACCCACAACCCCCAAGCACAATGGAAATAAATTTGGATTAATACTATGATGTTTCACCAGGATCCAGTGCCAATGAAATACAATATTGAGAACTGCCTTCTTCATTTTAGCAGAAATAGATTTCAGGGGCAGGTGGGTCTACAAACATTCTAAATTGGAATCTTCTATTTTTATCCTGAGATCTTCTTCCTATGAATATTTCAATGACACTATAGACCACATGGACACATGGATGAGAAGCTTATAAGTCTTAGACGCAGTCCCCTTAAATTTTGACAAAAGTTGTGTACAAAGATGTTGGTATACAGTTTGAAAACACAAGCTATGGGCCACACCTATGAAGCCCCATAGCAAATGACAAAGAAAAATAGCTTTTTGTAGCCAATTGCATGGTGGCCCCATGAGCTTGGGCAGTCTGTTAAAATCATTGTTTTTAGTCATTTTCTTGAAATTGCCTTATGAAGATGTATCATGTTGTTTGTCATCTTTTTATGTTGATAGTTTTATGTTGAGACGTAGAGTTAAGACAATGAAATTCAGTTTGGTAAATTATGGAGACCATGCTGAAGGAAGAACACTCTAGTGTGTAGTAGAGTGGAAGACCATTCTAGTGCTAATATCAGTGGCCAAAATCAGTTGGAATGGAGAACCTGCAATTTTTATCTGGGCTAGACTATGGATTAACAATGTGTGAAAATGGCGTATGTGTGGAATCCAGTTGGGGTATCTTTTGCAGTTGCTCCACTGAGACATCTGCTAATGGGCAGAAGGGAAGGAGAGGGTTGTTGCCAGTTCCCCTTTCTGGGAGCCCCCAGTCTGTCCTTGAGGGTTGGGGGACCCTCAAACAGATCTTGGTGGGCACAGGAGGCTACAGAGGGGCAAACAGTACTTTGCTGGTTGAGGCATAGATGCAGTTACTGTTAACAAACTTATATTTTGTAATTGGCATAAATGTAAAACCCACTGATGATTAAAAGTCTCTTGTTATTTTATTTATTTAGGCAAGTCGTGTATCACTTATATTTGGGAGGGGGAGATTTTAAACAGTTGCCAGTATTAAAATATTAAAACATAGAGTATAAATAATAAAGTACTGAAAAAATTCACATTATAGAACATCAAAATTAACAATTAAGTCTGGGCATTGTCTAATATCAGCATAAGCTACAGAAATACACTGAAAATGCCAAGTTTTAGAACATAGTTAGCAGCTAAACAACTAAACAAAATGACCTCTAAAAATAGCAATAAAATACTACAAATTATAATAAACTACATAATAAAAAGCCCAGATTTTAAAATAATATAATTGACAACTAAGCAAAATAAAAAGCAAACTCTTTCCAAACCACCATATGACCAGTTAATCATATACTTAAACAAACTGATCTAATTAAATTCCTAGCCCCTCCTTTCCAGCGATAAAGACAGCTTAATCTAACTGTAGCAAAAAATTCCACCCACTTCTATTCAAGAGCACCCTTTCATAATCAACGCTCAGAACAAACAGATAAATGCTATAAACCAACATACTCAAACCTCAGTCTTCTAGCATGCCCGCCAGTTAAACTATTCATTCATCGCAACCACTCCTATAATTCAATCTAACATCAACCACTGACTCACATGTCTACTTTGACCCTCTCCTAAATAAAACTTTCCTGCCAATAATGCCCCCTCATCTCTCACTCAGGGTTACTGGTGGAGATAATCTATCCCCTCTATTAGTCTGGCCTTTTAAATGTGTTTGTGGGGTGGGAGGGAGGTTAATGTGCTTTAAACCACCTCGTGATCTTTGGAAGAAGGGAAGTATGAGAGAGAGAGAGAGAGAGAGAGAGAGAGAGAGAGAGAGAGAGAGATTCTATCTATCTCTATCTATCTATCGTCTGTCTGTCTGTCTGTGTCTCTATCAGCAGCCAAGCAATAACACTTCCCCCTTAAGAATGAATGCCTTGTATAAATACCACCTACTTCCCTCATCTCTCACCTGAAGAACCAAAAACTACTCCAGTATCAGGTTGTCACCCTAAGAAGGTGTAGGAATGAATGTCTTCAGGTTCATATGCAACCTGATGATAAAACCTTATACACCTCTCCCCACAGAAAACGGGAGAAAGCAGTAAAAATACAATATGAGGTGACACCTTTGTTCTTGTGGTGTACCTGAAGGGTGATTGGTGTTGGCCTGCTGCAGGAGATCTACCGCCCTTGGCAGGTCTGTTCAAAAAGTCCCACTCCCATAAGCAACGAGGCAGCCTGCTGCTCAGCTGATTGCATTAAGCCAGATAACAAGGCTCTGAATCACAGCCTGCGCACTTGCCCAGGTCTCACCATTGTGTGAGGTGTAACAATGATTCCGCCTGGGGGGAAATTGTGCATAAGGGCCTTTGATGTCCCCTCCCTTCCTTTGCACATACTCACACAGTTTTGCCCAGAATCTAGTAAATTTAATGCTTGAAGAATATTATTGCTACTTCACATTACCTGACCAGTCTATTGACCATTTTATAGAATCACATTTACGTTATGGGAACTTCTAAGTGAGTGGGACAGGACTCTGATACTAGTCTGAAGGAGCTGATTCTCTGAATCCTGTCACATGACATCCATTTCTGATCTGTCCACTTTTGGTTTTTCATGGTTATCAGGTAGCAGAAGTTTTAAGTACAGGAAATAAGACTTGTTAAAAATTGCTACATCTTTCAGTTAAAATCCAAATTCAAGGTCAATATTATAAGGCCTTATTTCTGTACTGTATCATTCTTAATAAAGCCTTTTTAAAAAGTCTGTAATTGGTTCATCGGTGCATTTGGTTAATTGCCTAAGTTGCAAATTAAAATAGATTCTTCGAAATGATTGGCACTCAACAGTGGTGATTATGGGCTGGTATTCTATTCTCCCATTCTGCCTTGTCATATGAAAATTGTACCAGCCTTTCCCTTACTAACCTTAACTAATAGATTTTACATTAGCACAGATATTGCTGTGGTTTACACCTATCATGCTCTGTCAACTAGAGTTGGCTAACCAGCTGTAAATTCTAGTTTTTGATCATACTTAAAACTGTGCAAACTCTCTTTTATTTATTTCAGATATGAAAACCACTGGAAAGGATTAACTCTTCACACAGTGGCTTCATTCTAATGATCATATGTCAACTTAATGATGTGAACCATGAATTAGCCCTTTGCCCCTCTCTTTGTAGCACAAGCAATTGAGCAATTTGAAACAGTGGTTCCCAACCTTTTTTGTGGCCACCGCTCCTTTGGTTCCATAAACTCATCCTCGGTGCTCCCTGCCCTTTGAAAAGCATTATTCAGAAAAGTGATTTGCATAACCCACTAAGGAATATAACAACAAATAAAATTCAAAACTATAACAGTTAATTGCACATTTATTCAAAATCCAATTAAAACTATTTTATTTAATTCAACAAAATTGATGAATTTGTTCCAGTGATACAAAGTCTTTTCAAAGGTCTTTTCAAACCTACGGTCTGCAAATAAAAACATCCTGAAGGTCCCAGGCCTCAGAGAGGTTAGGCTGGCCTCAACTAGAGCCAGGGCCTTCTCGGCTGCGGCTCCAATCTGGTGGAACGCTCTGTCACAAGAGACTAGGGCCCTGCGGGACCTGACATCTTTCCGCAGGGCCTGCAAGACAGAGTTGTTCCACCAGGCCTTTGGTCAGGGCGCAGCCTGACTCCCTCCTCTGGCAACCTGCACAGAATTTTTTAATGGTTGCCATCAACTTGATTTTAATTAATTTTTATAATGAAATATTTTAGTATGTTGGATTATTTGATTGTTTGATTATTTGACTGTTGTTAGCCGCCCTGAGCCCGGCTTCGGCTGGGGAGGGCAGGATATAAATAAAATTTATTATTATTATTTTATTATGATAGACATTTACACCTCCAGCACCCCTGTGCCACCACCTTGCCTCTTAGCATAAGGTTACCAGATTTTTTTTTCAATGAATCCAGGGACACTTTTCAACTTCAATGGATTTTGTATGGGGACTGATCTGTAAATCCGGGGACTGTCTCCGCTGGTAGCTTTATCTTAGCACCTCAGGCAATCCCACCACTCCCAGGGGGTGGCACCACCCACTCTGGGAACCACTGTTCTAGATTGTTCTAAGGCTGGTAACCATAGTCCCCCAATTTGGACAAAATAGAAAACTATGTTTAACTGGAGGCATCCTGTTTTAACTGTGAGTTGTGCAAAGGAGCGGAGAGCAGTTTGAGTTCCCTGTGCAGGCAAAAGTTTTGTTCCTATCTTGACTTACTAAACCAAAATACAACTGACCAAATTGGGATGGTGAAGTAAGTTTGATAGCACAGTTTTTCTTGTGTCCTGGAATTGGTTCATGTAAATCTCAGTAGACATGTCTTCATGCCAAGGAGGATATTTATGAGGAAGGGAAAATAATTGTTCTATTGGGATGTTATTCACACACACTGATCTATCTGAACCATGCCAATACGCTGCACAGCTGTTTTAGTGACATAAGGTTTTTTGTTTAAGTAAGGACGTAAATAAGAGCTTCCTTCCTCTTCCATTCATGCTTGTTTTAACTTGATGTGGAACTGTGATTTGGCGAAGAATGATCACGAAGTTACCATCCCTTGTAAAGCAATCCAGGAAAATGTTTTCATCTGAGATATTCTCTTTACCTAGAGACACTTGATCTACAAGATGAAAACAACATGGTTTCGTATTTTCACTCTCAGGGAATTATTTGGGGACTGCTGACTGGGTGGCACCTTGCTGTTCGTAATTACCAAAAGGCTTTAAAAATACTAAGAAATACCTAAATGGGGGAATTAAGAGGGTTAGCCCAGTTCATGGTAACACACAGTTTAAATTAATAATCCAGATTTAATTGTTACATTGGCTGTATGTAACCACATATGTGGCTACCTTTTTGAAGAGCTTTGAGAAGCTTCAGTTGGTTCAGAATATGGCAGCAAGGCTGTTGGTGAGTGCTTGCCCATGGGTCTATATTGCACTTACCCTGTACTGATAGTAAATACCTTTAAAAACCCCAAAGCATAGTTGGTTCAGTCAGCCTTCAATGGTTTGTTTGCTGTCTTCTGCTGTTTTAAATACTTCTCTGTTCTTGCAAGGTTTTGCCTCACCAGGCAAATAATGTGTTCTGTGATGAGCTTTGCATTTTAGCTGCTGAGACTGTCTCTATGTTTTTAAAATGATATCTTAATTGCTGTAAGTATCTCTGATTAATGCATATACATTTGAAGAGTGGGGTATACATTCTTGAATAAATAAATAAAACAGCTAGACTTGTGACTGGGAGTGGCTGACTGGACCATATATCACCGGTCCTAAAGGATCTACATTGGCTCCCTGTACATTTCC